>NC_136402.1:8919911-9519911 GCF_965140285.1 Lepidochelys kempii | reverse complement strand
CCATCAGCCCTTTTGAACATTTCTTTTGTATTATTTTTCTGTGTTTGGCTGGGGGAAGGTTGCATGCTTGTGCTACAGTCAGGCAGGCAGAGCAGCAGAAGGTCCATTTGCCTGGCCCTTGATCAGGGCGGGGCAGCAACCAAGTAGGCTGCCACTCCTGACGGTGGGGTGGCGGGGATAGGGGAACCCAGGTCCTCCCGCTCCACTGCGTCCCCGCCCAAGGCCCTAACAGCGTGCTGTGTTTTGACATATTTCGAGAAAAAGTATGAACGAGTAGAAAGAGAGGCTGTAGGGGGTTCGCGGCTCCCTCCCCATCCGTCTGGGCGGGTGACCACGCCCCTCGCTACGATACTTCCGGGGTACCTTGGTTCAGGGGAAATAGCTCAGTGTTCATGGTTCTGGCCTGCAGTCAGGCCGACCAACAGTAGAGAGTCTGTTTGCCCGGGGCCCTCATTCAGGGCAGGGCTGCTGTCGAGTAGGGGCTCTGGCCTACAGTCAGGCAGGCAGAGCAGCAGAAGGTCCATTTGCCTGGCCCTTGATCAGGGCGGGGCAGCAATCAAGTAGGGGGGCTCTGGCCTACAGTCCGGCAGAGCCGTCGCCGTCTAGGGGAGGTTAGCTCTCTGGTGGGAGAGTCAGCACAACCGTCTGACGTCCTGAATCAGGCGGGTGCCAGAGCAATCAGGCCTCCTGACAACCAAGTGGGGAGGCTGCTACTCCTGACGGTGGGGTGGCGGTGGTAGGGGAACCCAGGCCCTCTCGCTCCACTGCGTCCCATCCCAGGGCCCTAACAGCCGTGGAGCAGTCCGTTACTGCGTCAGTGGGGAAAATCCGACAGCAACACACTGGCCGGCTTGTAGTCAATAACACAGCTGAACCCAATTCGGCTGCCCTGGGCTCCTTGCTACACGCCCATTCCATGTGTACATGGGTTCAGGGGTGGCAGGTCTGTAGATATTTTGGTGGTGCCCAGAACCCGCCCCTACTTCGCCCCCCACCTGCCCAAGGCTCCGGGAGGCAGTTTGGGTAAGGAAGGACATCTGGGGTGCAGGCCCTAGGCTTAGGCAGAGTATTGGGGTGCAGGCTGCAGGCTCTGGGAGGGAGTTTGGGGATGGGAGGGGGTGCAGAGGGAGGGGGTGCGGGGCTGAGGGGTTTGGGAGGGGCTCAGGGCAAGAGTCAGGGTGTAGGGGGTGAGGGTTCTGTTTGGGGCTGGGAGGTTTGGGGGGTTAGAGAGGCTCAGGGCTGGGGCAGAGGGTTGGGGTGTAGGGGGATGAGGCTCTGTCTAGGGCTGGAGGTGAGGGGTTTGTGGTGTTGGAAGGGGGCTCAGGGCTGGGGCAGAGGGTTGGGGTGTAGGGGGATGAGGCTCTGTCTAGGGCTGGAGATGAGGGGTTTGTGGTGTTGGAAGGGGGCTCAGGGCTGGGGCAGAGGGTTGGGGTGTGGGGGGATGAGGCTCTGTCTAGGGCTGGAGGTGAGGGGTTTGTGGTGTTGGAGGGGGCTCAGGGCTGGGGCAGAGGGTTGGGGTATGGGGGGGATGAGGGCTCTGGCTAGGACTGGGGATAAGGTGTTTGGGGTGTTGGAGGGGCTCAGGGCGAGGGTTAAGGGTGAGGTGGAGAGGTGAAAGCTCTGGCTGGGGGTGTGGGCTCTGGGGTGGGGCAGGGCTGGGGATGAGTTTGGGGTGCAGGCAGGCTGCTCCGGGATAGGGGCCAGAGAGGAGGACTCCCCCCAGCCCTTTCCCTGCCGGCAACAGCGAGCTCTGGGGGAGGACAGTGAGTGGCAGCCCCACCAGCTTCTCAGTGTCCCTGGCATCTGGCAGCCCCGCTGGGTCTCTGTCAGGATAGCACTCTCCGTTACGTCTATGCTTCCACAGTGGGGAAGAGACATGCTGCTCATCTGGCAGCTCTCTCCCTTCTGAGCTGGAGGCCCAGCCTTTTATAGTGCCGCTTCCTGCCCCGCCCCTCTGCTGCCATGGGTGTCCTGGTTCTGCCCACCAGGGGGTGTTCGCGGCTCCCTCCCAGGCTGCCAGGGCAGGAGACCACGCCCCCTCATGACAGAGAATTAAAGGAGTTTTAAAGGAAAGGAGTTTTAAAAAAAGAAAGATTGCTTAGCCTTAGAAGAAAAAAGGAAAGAAAGGTGATTTTAAATAGAAGGAAGAGGGGAAACTATAGAAAGCAACAAGAGAGAGGAGTGTGTTTTATAGATTAGTAAGAACGTGGTAAAAGGTTATTGTTGTTGGGACTAAAAAATAATAAGAGTAAAAAAATTGAAATCAATTTTAAAAAGCAAAGGCTCATTAAAGAAAAGAGGAAACTCTAAAGGAAGGTTGAGAAGGTCGGGTGAAAGAAATCACCCAGCCGAAAAATGAGCTAGAGATCCTGTGTCAGTGACACAAGGCTGTGTAAAGTACAGAAAACAGAAAGAGAGAGAAAGATCCTTTTTTGTTACTAAGCAGAACACAGAGCTGTGCAAAAGTGGGAAAGATCCTTTTTTTGGTTAGTGAGAGAAGGAGAGCATAGAAAACAGGAAGAGATCCTTTTTGGTTAGTGAGACAAGGAAAGTATAAAGAAAAGGAGTCCTTGTGGCACCTTAGAGACTAACAAATTTATCTGAGCATAAGCTTTCATGAGCATCCAATGCGTTGGTCTCTAAGGTGCCACAAGTCCTCCTTTTCTTTTTGCGAAAACAGACTAACATGGCTGCTACTCTGAAACCTCTCATACAAGGAAAGTATAGCAAGCTGCAGGGGGGGCGGAGGGGGAGGGGGAAGAGAACTTACCCTTCATAGAATCATAGAATCATAGAATAATAGAATATCAGGGTTGGAAGGGACCTCAGGAGGTCATCTAGTCCAACCCCCTGCTCAAAGCAGGACCGATCCCCGACTAAATCATCCCAGCCAGGGCTTTGTCAAGCCTGACCTTAAAAACTTCTAAGGAAGGAGATTCCACCACCTCCCTAGGTAACACATTCCAGTGTTTCACCACCCTCCTAGTGAAAAAGTTTTTCCTAATATCCAACCTAAACCTCCCTCAATGCAATTTGAGACCATTACTCCTTGTTCTGTCATCTGGTACCACTGAGAACAGTCTAGAGCCATCCTCTTTGGAACCCCCTTTCAGGTAGTTGAAAGCAGCTATCAAATCCCCCCCATTCTTCTCTTCCGTAGACTAAACATCCCAAGTTCCCTCAGCCTCTCCTCAAAAGTCATGTGTTCCAGACCCCTAATCATTTTTGTTGCCCTCCGCTGGACTCTTTCCAATTTTTCCACATCCTTCTTGTAGTGTGGGGCCCAAAACTGGACACAGTACTCCAGATGAGGCCTCACCAGTGTCAAATCCAGAGGGGAACGATCACGTCCCTCCATCTGCTGGCAATGCCCCTACTTATACATCCCAAAATGCCATTGGCCTTCTTGGCAACAAGGGCACACTGTTGACTCATATCCAGCTTCTCATCCACTGTAGCCCCTAGGTCCTTTTCTGCAGAACTGCTGCCGAGCCATTCGGTCCCTAGTCTGTAGCGGTGCATTGGATTCTTCCATCTTAAGTGCAGGACTCTGCACTTGTCCTTGCTGAACCTCATCAGATTTCTTTTGGCCCAATCCTCCAATTTGTCTAGGGCCCTCTGTATCCTATCCCCACCCTCCAGCGTATCTACCTCTCCTCCCAGTTTAGGGTCATCTGCAAACTTGCTGAGGGTGCAATCCACACCATCCTCCAGATCATTCATGGAGATATTGAACAAAACCAGCCACAGGACCGACCCTTGGGGCACTCCACTTGATACCGGCTGCCAACTAGACATGGAGCCATTGAGCACTACCCATTGAGCCCAACAATCTAGCCAGCTTTTTATCCACCTTATAGTCCATTCATCCAGCCCATACTTCTTTAACTTGCTGGCAAGAATACTGTGGGAGACCATATCAAAAGCTTTGCTAAAGTCAAGGAACAACATGTCCACCGCTTTCCCCTCATCCACAGAGCCAGTTATCGTGTCATAGAAGGCAATTAGATTAGTCAGGCATGACTTGCCCTTGGTGAATCCATGCTGACTGTTCCTGATCACTTTCCTCTCCTCTAAGTGCTTCAGAATTGATTCCTTGAGGACCTGCTCCACGATTTTTCCAGGGACTGAGGTGAGGCTGACTGGCCTGTAGTTCCCGGGATCCTCCTTCTTCCCTTTTTTAAAGATGGGCACTACATTAGCCTTTTTCCAGTCGTCAAGAGTTTTCAAAGATAATGGCCAATGGCTCTGCAATCACATCCGTCAACTCCTTTAGGACTCTCAGATGCAACGCATCCGGCCCCATGGACTTGTGCTCATCCAGCTTTGCTAAATAGTCCTGAACCACTTCTTTCTACACAGAGGGCTGCTCCTGTCTACGCTGGCAAGTTGCAGCGCGGTAAAGCAGCTTTCTGCGCTGCAACTGGTGAGGTGGACGCACGGCCACGCCACTCAGGGCGCGGAAACAGGGCAGTTGCAGCGCTTTAAAAAAAGCCCTGCACAGTTTAAAAAACTTTCTGCACCGGGGCTACAGGCTGCGGTGCCAGTGTAGACACCGAGGTCCATTACGGCGCTGCGATTGGCCTCCGGGAGGTGTCCCACAATGCCTGCTCTCCCCTCTCTGGTCATCGGTTTGAACTCTACTGCCCGGCCCTCAGGTGACCATCCATCATCCCCACTCCGTAAACTCCTTTGCCATTTTGACAGTCCCCTTCCTGTTTGCTCAGTGATGAGTGCAGCGCATCTTTCCAGGTGGCCAGGCCTGCTCCACGCACCAGGCGATCCACCTGCTTGGAGCTATGCTGAGCTGCTGGACCTCATCAGCATTTGGGGAGAGGAGGCTGTACAGTCCCAGCTGCACTCCGGACGTAGCAATTATGATACCTACTGTGACGTTATTGACTTGAACTGGGACCATATAGATCATTGTTGCAACCAAGGTCCTGTAGTGGCACCAAATCTTGTATAAAGGGGGGTCAAATAAGGTGTCTAAGGCAAGGTTGTGGTTTGCTGGTTATGATTATGCTCTCTATATGTTTCTGTCATTTTTGTATTTTAAGTTATAAGTATTGGATCTATAGTGTCTGTGGTTCAAATTTGTACTATGCTTCTGGGTGACATCCCAGACAAGTTGGAAAGGAGGACTTGTGGCCCTTAGAGACTAACAAATTTATTTGAGCATAAGCTTTCGTGAGCTACAGCTCACTTCATCGGATGCAATGCCTAGCCTGCTTGATGACCGATTAAGGACCATCAGCTACACAATTGACCCCTTGAGAGAAGGCAGACAAGCCTTGGGACTCAGCACGGTGTGCAGGGACCTGCCTATGGACAGAACTCGGAGGTTTTTCCAGGCCACGTGATGGACAGCTTGTTTTGGGACAAAGAAAGAAAGACCACATGGCAAGAGAATATAAAAAGCTGCTGCAGCTCCTCCATCTTGTCTTCAGTCCTGCTTCATCCCTCTGGAGGGACTTTGCTACACTGAAGCTTTGAACCAAGAACTGAAAGACGCATCCCAGCTGTGGATGTTCTCCAGAGACTTGATTTGAACCTGCAGTTTATTCTGTCGCTGCCGCAAGTCTGAACCAAGAACTTGGCCATGACTGTATGTCATTGATTCCATTTCACCAATTCTAGCTCTCATCTATAGCTTTTTCCTTTTATGAACAAAACCTTTAGATTTTAGATTCTAAAGGATTGGCAAGAGCGTGATTTGGGACGAGATCTGATTTGTATATTGACCTGGGTCTGGGGCTTGGTCCTGTTGGGAACACTGGGGCATGGCCACTAGGTAACTCGAGGACCACGAGTGGCGATGAAGCCCCCTCGCACTAGGCCCCTGTGTCCTTGGGCCGCCCCCCTCCTGCCTGGAGGCACTCGCAGCAGCTCTGTGTGCTAGGCCCAAGTGTCCTTGGCCCCCCCGCCTGGAGGCACACACAGCAGTTATGCTGAGAATCTGCAACAGTATGTTGCAGAGTCAGACTGCCTGAAACTAAGCAAGGCCAAACAGGGGAGATATGGAAGAACAATGCTGAATAAAGCAGCTTTATGTATAGTTTAACAAATGATACAGAGAATCAGGGAACTAGCTGGGAACTGGATTGGCTGGCTATATGGATACTTGGAGCAGCTTGCTATTGGATAAGTATGCTGGGAAAAAGGATGTATAAAAGCCTGTGTAACTTCCTGCTCTGTTGTGCAGGATTTGAGATTTTATTCTCCCTGTACCTTTTTGCAGCTGCAAATAAACTTTTCTGCTTCTCCACCCCGTTGTAATTATTGGGTGTAGCACACCGGGTAACGAACCACTCAAGCTGTTGTTCAGCCTCTCAGCACTGGGTGCCGGCAACAGTCCTTTGGGATCAAGAGAGCCTTTTTTCTTTTCCTGGGGTATTGGTTTTCATAACCATTTGTCCCCATAACAATTGGTGATACTGGGAAACTGGAGTGCCTAAGGGAATTGCTTGTGTGACTTGTGGTGAGCCAGTGCGGTGAGACCAAAGTCTGCTCTGTTTGGCTGGTTTGGTTTGCCTTGGAGGTGAAAAACCCCCAGCCTTCGGCTGTAACTGCCCTGCTTGAAGCAGTTTGTCCTGAACTGGCACTCTCAGTCGGGTCCCGCCAGTACCAGCATCATTACACCTACGGACAGATTTCACGATGCATGACAGAAAGGGGCGATGACCGGGACACACGGCAGTTTAGGATGAAAGTGAAGGAGCTGCGGAACGCCGAGCACAGGGCGCGGGAGGCAAACCGCCACTCCGGTGCTGTGCCTATGAGCTGCCGGTTCTCCAAAGAGCTGGACATGATACTCCGCGGCGACCCCACCTCCATTGCGAACACCACTGTGGATACTTCGGTGGCTCGCATGTCAGTTGAGAGTGGACCGAGCCAGGAGGAGGAAATCTTGGACGAGGATGTGGAGGGGGACCCAGAGGCAGAAGATGACTCGGAGGTCAGAGATGCCTGCGGCCAGGAGCTCTTTTCTACCCCGGATGTTGGCGAAGCACAAAGTGGAGAGGAGGCCCCTGGTAAGTGGATTTGATTTTGGGACTCGCTGAAGTGGGTTGTTGGGGGCAGGAGGGTTGCAGAAAGCAGGCTTGTCTCCCACCGCATGCCACCCTGCCGGAAGCAGAGGGGCGGGACAGGAAGCGGAACTATAAAAGGCCGCCCCTCCAGCTGAGCTGGGAGAGAGCTGCTGGAGGAGCAGGACGTCTTTTCCCTGCTCCCCTAATGGAGAGCGCTATCCTGACAGAGAGCCAGAGGGGCTGCCGGCGCTGCCAGACGCCGGGGACTCCAAGGAGCTGGTGGGTCTGCCACTAGCCGTCTACCCCAGCGAAGCGAACAACAACCCTGGAACCCATGTACACACGGAATGGGTGTGTAGGAAGGAGCCCAGGGCAGCCGAATCGGGTTCAGCTGTGTTATTGACTACAAGCCGGCCAGCGTGTTGTGATCGGATTTTCCCCGCTGACCCAGTGGCGGACCACTCCGCTGCTGTTTAGGGCCCTGGGTGGGGACGCAGTGGAGCGGAAAGGCCTGGGTTCCCCTACCACCGCCACGCCACCGTCAGGAGTGGCAGGTTCCCCACCTGGTTGTCAGGAGGCCTGATTGGTCTGGCACCCGCCTGAATCAGGACGCCAGACGGTTGTGCTGACTCTCCCACCAGAGAGCTAAGCTCCCCTAGACGGCGACAGCTCTGCCGGACTGTAGGCCAGAGCCCCCCTACTTGATTGCTGCCCCGCCCTGATCAAGGGCCAGGCAAATGGACCTTCTGCTGCTCTGCCTGCCTGATTGTAGGCCAGAGCCCCTACTTGACTGCAGCCCTGCCCTGAATGAGGGCCCCAGGCAAACAGACTCTCTACCATTGCTCGGCCTGACTGCAGGCCTGAACCATTAACACTGGGCTAATTTTCCCCTGAACCAAGATACCCCGGAAGTATCGTAGCGAGGGGCGTGGTCTCCCACCCTGATGGACCGGGAGGGAGCCGCGAACCCCTTACAGCCTTTCTTTCTACTTGTTCATACTTTTTCTCTAAATATGTCAAAACACAAGAAAGCAACCTTCCCCGGGCTAAACACAGAAAACAATACAAAAGAAATGTTCAAAAGGGCCGACGGCGCCAAAAACGTACACGACCGGAAACGGGGACGGAGGGTGGGACGTAAACCCTACACAGGGCGCAGAAATCTGTTAGAAAGTACACGGTGATGAAAGCTCTCAAGCAGTTAACTAGTCACGTGCAATCCCCCCTGTACATAGCAATCCTCTGTTTCATTTTGATGTTTTTTGACGTATTGTTCAGCTTTTATTTGATATATTAAATAACTGTATTTACAGTGATATATTGAGGTATAAACGATCTACACACCTTGTTCTGTACAGAGCACACAGACGGCTCCCCTGGATCCCACAACCCACACAGGGAGAAAGCTGTCGCAAGCGTCGGCATCTCCAAAATCGTATCAGAGCAAGAAAAGGCACCTGCTATTTCCCACCCTTGTACAGTGTAGACACGGGGTGAGGGCGAGACTCAGTGACCCCGGTTAGTCCTGCTCCATCTCTGCCATCTGGGTTTCCATCGACAGCTGTTCACACTCGAAACGCAGGGCGGGGTGAGGTTCGCCCGTCAGCCAAAGAACCTTAATGTAAAGCAGCGCGCTCCTGCCAGTGCCCGTGGCAGATCCCCCATTCGAAGGGTGTGATCATTTCCGCCCTGAGATGGACGAGACCTCGTGTCCTGGTGTTAGGGAGCGCTGTGCTCTGTACCCCACATATCCCCCCTCTCCCTGCCCCCCAGCCTGGTGTTAGGGGATGCTGTGCTCCGGATCCTACATATTCCCCCAGCTTCCAGGGCCCCTGGCAGGCGTTAGGGGGCACTGTGCTCTGTACCCTACACCCCCCATCTCTCAGCCCCCCTGCCAGGTGTTAGAGGGCGCTGTGCTCTGTATCATATGCATTTCCCAGCCTGGCTAGGCAGGGGCTCAAACCGGGGAGTGTCAGTTTGGATCCCCAGCTAGCCGTAGGGGCGCAACACGCCGGGGGGGGGGAAGAGATCAACTCCAGCTGGTTCATCATAAACCATGTCCCTGAGGCCTCAGTAGAAATGGGGATGTTCCCCTGGCAGTATGCAGGTGCGAAGGACTTGAGAGGGAGGTGGCAGATGTGCCTTTTTGATGGTGGTCCCTGAGCACACGGGGAGAGCAGGGGGCCAACGTCTGTTGGCAAATGTTTGTTGGCAAATGTCTGCGACTCACAGGCCCTGGGTGCACACACCCCGACAGGGGAACGTGTACAGGCCCAGCCCAGCCTGAAGAACACCAGCTCCTGTGTAAGGGAAGCCACCGTTTTTTTCACAAGAGCGGGAAACTGACGTTGGATAAGCCAGGAACTCCTGATGGGCACTTTCGTCCCTCCGGGAGACCAACCCATCTAGCACAGAGAATGGAGGGACATAAAGGCTGAGCTGAAGCTAGATTCCTGCTCTCCAGGATGCTGGGGTGCCCTCATGCTTGAGCTGAAGACGGCCTGGGAGTTCCCAGCATTGCCCTCCTGCCGTTTCTCTCTGGGAGCCATCGCCCTGCACCCTGGCCTGTGTGTTCTCAGGAGGCTGCGTGCTGCCAGGTGAACATCCCCAGTGCGGAGTCCCTGGATTAACGCCAGGGGACGGGGACTGGGACTCTGCTCCTGGCTCAGTCCCAGGAAGCTGGGAGTGTGAGTGCTGGAACTGCCGGCTCTTGGAACCTCCTTTCCCAGCACGGGGTTGTCTCTGGGGGAAGCCCACCCCAGGAGCTGACATTTGTTGGCCTCTTCCCCAGAGCACGGGAGTCTCAGCCACTCCAGATCGGGGGGAGGGGCCAGCTGTGAATTCGGAGCCAGATCCGGGTTTAGATGTGAATCCGCTGGCGCAGCAGAGCATTCAGATGTGGGGAGCCAGTTCCCGCCTGCGCCAGATCACAAAGTGCCACTTCAGCCAGCCGCCTGCCAGGCTCTGGCCGCGCCCCGTGTGGAGCTGCAGATGGGCCCTCCACAGCTGGGTGCTGCTCCTCCTCCCTGCTGGCCAGCCGGCCGCAGCTCCTCAGCACCTGCCCACTCAGCCCCACCTCAGCGCTCCTGCCTCCCCAATGTCCTCCCTGGTGCTGCGCCTGGCCCCCTGCACCTGGCCTGTCAGTGCCCAGCGGGGCCAGGAGCCAAGCACCCCCTGGAGCCATGTGTCAGGCCCTGAGTCCCTCCTGTGCTGGGCTCCCACCAATCCACAAGCCAGGAACAGGCCCGTGACTCCCGGAGCAAGTATTTCAGTCTCACAGCAGCAGCCTCGCTCCACCCACGCCCCGGCCTCCTGAGTCCAGCTCCAACCCCGAGGCCTGACCACCTCCAGCACCATCGCTGACACCATCACTTACAGAGGGAATGGCACTGAGGAGGCACTCGCAGCAGCTCTGCGTACTAGGCCCAAGTGTCCTTGGCCCCCCCGCCTGGAAGCACACACAGCAGTTATGCTGAGGATCTGCAACAATATGCTGCGGAGTCAGACTGCCTGAAACTAAGCAAGGCCACACAGGGCAGATATGGAAGAACAATGCTGAATAAAGCAGCTTTATGTAGAGTTTAACAAATGATACAGAGAATCAGGGAACTAGCTGGGAACTGGATTGGCTGGCTATATGGATACTTGGGGCAGCTTGCTATTGGATAAGTATGTTGGGAAAAAGATGTATAAAAGCCTGTGTAACTTCCTGCTCTGGGTACAGGATTTGAGATTCAAATCTCCCTGTACCTATTTGAAGCTTCAAATAAACTTTTCTGCTTCTCCACCCCATTGTGATTACTGGGTGTAGCACACCGGGAAACGAACCACTCAAGCTGTTGTTCAGCCTCTCGGCACTGGGTGCCAGCAACAGCCTGATGCCAGGACAGTCCCCCTGAGCTCTGGAGAGGACTAGAGGTGATTTCGGACACGTGCTGTGCAGCTGCTGGAGAGTCAGCAGGAGACATTGGGTGAGGACTGGAGCCCCCCAGGGCAGAGGCCATTCAGGAGACCCAGCGTGGGGGGAATCAGGCCTGGGATTCTCTGCAGCGGCTGCTCCCACACAGCCTTGGAGAGAGGAGCTGCGAAACCCCCACAAAGCGCTGCCCCGGCACAGAGCTCTGTAGCACTGGGACCCCGTACGCGTGAGCCGCAATCCAGCAGGGCCTTGCGCCAGCCCCACCCTCTCCCATTGCCCCGCTCTGGGAGGCCAGAGCACAATTCACAATTTAGCACGGACCAGCTGCAAGGATCCTGGCGGGCCCTGGTAAGGTCGGAGCAGCATTTTCAATGTTGGGGAAAAGCGAGATCTGTGCAATAGGCAACGCAGCTCCATCTGGGCACCAGCCAGTTCCTGTGCCCCAGAGAGCTCCCACTGAACCAGGGACGAAGAGGGCAGGAAGTTGGAAGAGAAGGTGCCATCCTGGCACCCAGGAGACCCATGTTCATTTCTCAGCTCTGCCACAGATGCTCTGTTTGTCTTCGAGCAAGTCCCTTATTCTCTCTCTGCAGCGGTTCCCTGTCTGTACAGTGGGGGTAGCAGCCAGGCCCTGCCCTGCAGGGGGCAGTTAGAATAAATGCAATCGAGGTTGGGCAGTGCTCAGATGCCAGGGGGATGAGGGCCAGGATGGTGCCTAAGACAGACCGAAAGCAAGGAAGAGCTACAGAGCCGGTGGTGAGAGGGGTTTGGCCTTTGACAATCTGCTCTGAGTGCCTGGGCTGCCAGACCTCAGGCAGCCACTGGCATTGCCAGACAGCCCTGATCTATGGTGCTGCTGCTCTCCCTGCTTCTAGGAGTCACTGCCTCTCCCCGGGCCGAGAACCCCTCAGCAATCATCTCCTGGGGCTGCCGTGGCTCTGAGCGTTAGCAAGGCCTGGGACACAGTACGGGGGCGGGGGAGGGGGGGCTGCTATTAAAGCAGCTTCTGCGTCATTGCAGCGGTGGGAGAGGAAGCAAAGATGGGACCGTTTTACATCCCGTGGCCAAAGCACCCGGCAGCTTGGGAAAGTGGAAAGAACCGCTCGGGTGGGCTGGGAGCCGGGGGTGCAGAGAGTTCATGAATCCCCGTTCTGCACTGTCACGAGAAGGAGGAACCGGGATGGAAGTGATCCTCCCACTCGGGGATCCAGAGACCCCCTGGCTCCAATAGCATGGACGCAGGGAGGGGCTCTGGCCTGGGGTCTGCAGGAGCTGGGACTAGAGGAGCCCACAGGTCCCTTCCGGCCTAACGTCTGTGACTGTGGGGAGCGGTGTTGGATCATATTAAAGAAGTTCTGTATTAAAATCACAAATGAGTTTGATTCCCAATAGTTTAAAGTCCAGGGTATTACTAATTAAGAGGTCTCTTGGTTTTTGGTGCTGATTCTCTCCCTCTATGTGTGAAACCTGCAAGCTGCTAATTGTGTTCGTACATTCTAAGACTGAGTCTGTTCTCAAAGCAATTCACAGAGAGAGAGACTCAAAGCAATACTCGAACAACAGAAACAGCACCCAGAGACTCCCCGCCCTTTTGTTGTATTAACAATTGTGATTAAAATAGAGACAGAGGATGTATGTGGATGGATGCTTGGTGTGGATAATAACTGAATGATCAGGGAGGTGCCAGCCTAAGAATCCAGTGTCCATCCGCTGAAGAAGGCGTCAAGTGGAAATAAGCAGAGGACCCCCGGAGGGCAGACTGGAATCCACCCAACAGCCTCAAGAATGGGAAAACCAAAGAACAAGATAACATCTAGCAGCTCGGAGCCCTCAGGAATGTGCTATCTGCTGATTGATTCAGCAACAGCATGATGAAGGAATTCCCATAGACTGGCATAGGAAGAAATTCCTATAAAAATAGACTCTAAAAAGTGAGAACTTTGGGGTCTGATTCTGCAAACCAACTTCCAGAAGCATCAGATGACCATCTGACAAGGCCCTGCTCTCTCCTCATGTCCAGGTCACCTGGCCAGTGGCTTGGCATGAGCAACTCTAAGGCTGGTAACTATGTTAACAACCTTGCAGAACCTGTGTGTGTGTGTTTGTATGAATGAATGTGTGAATAAATATGAGATTGAATGGAATGTTATAGCTATAACGAACTGCTTACTATGATTCTTTCTGTATTCACAATAAATGTGGTATTTTGCCTTTTTCCCTTTCATGAGATCCTGTTGGTTTTTATTTTATTGGTATAACAGCGGAAGGTTCCTCCCATGACCCCGGTGGGGAAGGACAAGCTCTAAAGCCTTGGCGAGGCCAGAGCAAGTCTGGGCTGGGGCATCCCATGGCTGGGGAGTCACACATTGGCTGGCCTGTGACTCGCCTGCCCATTGTGACACGCCCCTGCTGGCTGGCACAGCCTCATCCCCTCACTGCCAGGCTTGGCTCTGGCAGAGCGAGAGCTGGCAGGTGCCCCTGGGGAACGCTGAGCCAGCAGTTCCAGCTCCGCCACCGGCAGCAGAAAGTGGGTGGCCCATTTACGAGCAGGCTTCTGCCCACTCCTGACTCCAGGTAGAAGAATCTTCTATTGCCCACCTCTGCTTTTCCACTGCATCGCCAACCACACCGAGCCTTCCCCGAGCTCCTGGCTGGGTGGCGCACGT
Organism: Lepidochelys kempii; assembly: GCF_965140285.1. Classification (NCBI taxonomy): domain Eukaryota; kingdom Metazoa; phylum Chordata; order Testudines; family Cheloniidae; genus Lepidochelys; species Lepidochelys kempii. Next base: position 9,506,295 of record NC_136402.1, on the reverse strand, counting down.
CTGCCAAGTGCCCCGGTGCCGGGCGTCTAGCCTGGTGCCAGTGAGGAAGTGGGCACCGGCATGCGTACAGGAGGGAGCCCGGGGCAGCTCGACAGAAGGGGTGGCACCAGTCGAGCCCGGAGGGGACGGAGACAAGGAGGAGGGTTTGGCAGGGCTGGTGGCATGGCACGGGAAGGCGGCACAGGTGGTTAGATGAGGCATTGGGCTGGGACCCAGGAGAGCTGTGTTCAGTTCCCCGCTCCTCTGTAAGTCTTCTGCGTGAGATCAGGTGAGTCCCCGCCGCTCTGGGCCTCAGCTAACAAGGGAGAGCACGTCCCTGCTCTGCGGAGTGGGGGTTGAGAGACTAAATACCACAACACCCGTGTGCTAAGCCACTGCCATGATGGGGCCAGGTAAGTGCCCAGACACTGAGGTTGCCGGGGGAACAGGCATTCTCCGGTTGCCTGGAGCCATTGTTCCATTCACCAGGACAGTCCGATGCCAGGACAGTCCCCCTGAGCTCTGGAGAGGACTAGAGGTGCCTTAGGACGCCTGCCGTGCAGCTGCTGCAGAGTCAGCAGTTGACACTGGGTGAGGAATGGAGCCCCCCAGGGCAGGGGTCATTCAGGAGACCCAGCGGTGGGGGGAATCAGGCCTGGGATTCTCTGTAGCGGCTGCTCCCACACAGGCCTTGGAGAGACGAGCTGCGAAATCGCCACAAAGCTCTGCCCCGGCACAGCCTGCCTGCCTGCTGCTCTCCCGCCTTCTGCTCCTTCCCCTTCACGGTGGTGTCAGAGCAACTCCTGCTGCTCACTAGCCCGCCCCCCGCACCCCACCCCGCTTCCCTCCCCCACCTGGGACCTGCCACGGCCCCAATATTCCTGGGGGAAGGGATCAGGGTAATTTCCCTGGGCAGGAAGTATCCTGAGTGGTTGGATGCAGCCTGTCTGCTGGGCAGTTTGTGAACCAGCAGAAGGAGAGGCGGGAGTGACCCGGGGGAGGCCGTATGGCCTGCGGGATGGGCCTGGGAGTCCGGAGACCTGGGTTCTAATCCTGCCTGTACTGCTGACTGCCTGGGTGACTTTGAGCACATCCATTGGCTTGTTTCCCTGCTGGCAGCTGTAGGCACTGGTGGAACGGCCATACGTGGACTGGCCCTGATGCTGAACGGGGCAGTCGCCTCTCACCTCTCACAAGCAATGCCTTGTCCTGGCTTCTTGCAGGATGGCTGAGGAAGTCCGCAAGGTCCCCTTGAAGCCCATCCGTGCCTGGGAGGAGACGAGACCTCCTCGAAGGAAGAGTCCGCGGAAGAGCCCACAGCAGCAGCAGGAGCTGTGTGTGCCTCAGCCCTTCCATGCTGGTGAGTGGGTGCCTCCTGGGTGGGCGGAGGGGCTGCAAAAATGGCCGGGGCCATGGCCCTGCATTGCGGTGGGGCTTGGCCCCCTGGGGGTTGGGGTTGCAAGACCAGGGTGTCAGTGGCGGGAGAAGACTCCATCACCTTTGTACAACTCTGGGCTGCCATGAGATGGAGAGACAGGAAAACCCAGGCAGGGGGGAATGGCCCCTCCTGCTGGCAGCAGCTGCAGCCCCGACATCTGATCGGGGCATTAGGGGCGGCAGCAGAAGCATCAGGTGGAGACTGACTGAATTGCCCACCCCGATCCGTCACACTGCAGGGTCAGAAGATGTTTTCCACCAGTCGAAGGGGATGCTCTGTGCATGGTGGGTTGTTAAGCCTAGGATTGCAGGGCGCCGGCCAAAGCATGAGATGCCCCCTGATGTTGCAGCCCCATCTGCTGGCTCCTTTGCAGGGGGGTGACGCATGGAACAGCACAGGGCATTTGGGTGGGGGGGTTGATGATGGGAGCCCAGGGCTTGCCCAGGTTACACCCCGTGGCTGTCGATGGCAGGAGAGGCAGTCAGAGGAAGCAGAACGGGCAGGCCCTGAGTCCCCGTATCCTGCGCAGACTGGGTAGCCCCTCCCTCTCCCGCAGCGGGGAGCAGAGCGATTCACTGCCAGTCCCTCTGCCCCCTCCAGCAATGGCCCGGAGAACGGGGACACCACTCAGAGCCTGACATAATGCCTCCTTCCAGGTGTGGCGCTCCCCAAATCCCCAGGCTCAGCCTGCATGCTGGGTGCGGGCAGGGAGGTGGGGTGGCCGCTGGGAACCAGGGCTCTGACTGGATCTTTGCTGGGCTGAGCAGCAAAGAGTTGGGGAAACCAGGGATGGCTGTGCCAGACCCTGTTGTGCATCGGGGCTGCTACCCTGCTGGGGTGGGAGCGGGGGGCAAGGGTTTCTGCTAAGATCTCTGTCACCCAGCCTGCAGCTTGGCAGCCCCAGGTATTACCACTGCTCTGTCTTTGATCAGATTCACCATCACCTGGGAATGCCTCCTGCTTTATGGGGCCAGACTGGCAGGAGAAAGAGACCCTAGACTACATCAACACCTTTCTCAAGGGCAATGAACAGGTACCAAGAGCCCTCCTCTGATCTCTCAGCTACTGCCCTGTCCACATGCAGTATCCGTCCTTCTCCGGATGAGGCATGGATTCTAAGGCCAGACGGGACTACTGTGACCTCCTGTATAACACAGGCCAGAGACCTGCCCCCAAATAATTCCTGTTTAAACTAGAGCATCTTAAAAACATCCTCTCTTGAGTTACAAAAGGCACCCACCATGCCCCTTGCCCACTGGATTTGGCCAGTCCCCAGCGTGATGGGTTGCCCCCCTTTGAGGTGCCACCTGATGTCCTGGCTTATCACTGAGCCCACCTGTTCTGCCAGCCTGGGCCCCCGTTACCTTGTCTTGTTGGGCTCGGCTCACAAGCCTCTTCCAGCCATACACACAGGCAGGGCCACACCCAGCTGCAGAAAGACACAGACACTGAGATCAGCTCTGGGAAGACTCAGCTGAAGGGCCTTGTCCCAGTTCTCTGGTGCCCACCTCCTTTGGAGTACGGACCCAAAGGTTTTATGACATTCGCCCCCTGCCTCGATGTCGAGAGAGGTATGAACAACTCTTTGCCCCTCCTCCCAGTTACTAATTTATACTACAAACTGGGTTGTGGTATAAACAAGAAACAAGATGATTAACTACAAAAGGTAGATTTGTAAGCGGTTTGAAGAGATAGCAAACAGAACAAAGCAGATTACCCTAGTAAATAAAGAAAACACACAAACAAAGCTTTATACACCAGATAGATAGGATATCCATTAACAAATTCTCCCCGAGTGATAAACAGGTTGGCAGATTCTTAAGGCAGAAGCTGCCTTGGTTTTGCAGCTTGGATTTCCCAGGTTTTCTTGCACAGGCTAGGAATCTCTCTCTCTAGCCTAGGACCATCACTTCTCATGGTTCAATCTTTGTCTCTCAGGTGTTTCCAGGTATCTTATTGCAGGGAGTCTGAGGTCCCGTCCCGTCTCCCCTGCGATTTTATTGTTCCCCTTTTATCTTCTCTTCCCACCTGCTGGATAACTCCTTTGCTGTGACCTGGATCCAACAGGTCCCGTTGTGTCGCGTTATCTCGGGGAGGTTTCTATTGCACACAGTTCCTGGGGTAGCCCTAATGCTTGTGCATTTCCTCCAGGAGCCAGTGTTTGGCTTTTTTGCTATTCTACCTGAAAGGCTGTTTTGAACCTCACAGTGTTTTTCAGGAACACATACACAGCTGAACTTCAGAACGTCACATACAACGATAGCACATGCAATCCAATGAGACATTAATGTCTAGCAGATAAAGACTTTTAGACTGATACCTTACAAGACATACTTGGTACCAAACATATCCTAATTATATGACAGTGGCGAATATTGGGGTGTCAGGGTGTCACACCCAGATGTTCCTCCCACTCTATCAAGGACCCCAGTAAGACTGTCTGGATGCTTAGCCCCCATGTTGCAGTTCCTCTTTGGACACCTACCCCGTGAGATCTGCTCCCTCTCTGGTCTGGTTTCACACAGAGCTGCCCTGCCCTCCCGACATAGTCACTCCTGTTGGGAGATGAATGGCCTTCTGCCCTTCAGCATATCAAAGCCTGAGCAGCGCTGGGGGGAAGCTTTCTGACATCTCTCCCACTGGCAGCTCCTTTCCACGCTGACCTTCCTGTTTTTGTCTAATCTCTGCGGGGCATAGGAGGAGGCCAAGAAACTTGAATTCTTGGATCGTGTCATCACCATCAGCAGGGCCGCCCTCACGAGGCACCCAGAACAAAACCTGGCAGCTTTTCTCTGCAAAGCCCTCCTTGTGGAGAAGATAAAGGTGAGTAAAACACACACTCGGGCTATGTTACTTGGCGGGTTTAGTGATTGGCCTGGAGAGCTCTGCAGATTTGTCTACCTTCAACTGCCAATCGCTGGATCGTGTTGGACGTTTGTCTGTTAGACTGAAGAGCCCATTATCAAGCATTTGCTCCCTGTGTAGGTACTTACAGACTATCATCAAGGCACCCTGTAACCTTCTCTTTGTGAAGCTGAACTGATTGATTTCTGGAGTCTCTCACTATAAGGCATGTTTCCCAGTCCTTCAGTCACTCTTGTGGCTCTTCTGTGACCCCTCTCCAATTTATCAACATTCTCCTTGAATTGTGGGCACCAGACCTGGACAGAGGATCCCAGCAGAGGTCGCACCACTGCCAAATACCGAGGGAAAATAACCTCTCTAACAACTGGAGATTGCCCTGTTTGCACAGCCCAGGATGGCATAAGCCCTTTTGGCCCCAGCCTCGCACTGGGCGCTCCTGTGCACCTGATTACCATGACTGCCAAGTCTTTTCCAGAGTCACCGCTTCCCAGGTTAGAGACCCCATGCTGTGAGTGTGGCCTGCGTTCTTTGTTCCTGAACATGTCACTGTATTGAAACGTAGATTGTTCCCTTGCACCCAGCTTCCCAAGTCACCAGGTCGCTCTGTATACACCAGTCTCCCTGCACAGAGCCCCAACACTCCGCAGTCAGTGCCCACTAGGGAACTAGCAACAAATCTGCTCCGTAGATTTGGAAAGTCTTTGCTCTGTGGGGCTGCAGAAAGCTTTCCGGAGCTCACCTCCCTTCCCTGAACGTGGGACATCGTGTGCTCGTGGGTGGTCCAGTGGGCAGGGGCTCAGTTCCTCAATGAGACCTTTGGGCAAAGCACTTCCCCCTCTGTGCCTCAGTTTCCCTCCCATGCCTTGTCTCATCCAGTTAGCTCGTGAGTTCTCTGGGGCAGGGACTGGCTCTCACTGTGTGTGTGCAGCACCTGGCACAAGGAGCCTGATCTCAGGTGGAGTCCCTGGGCGCTAATGCTGATGGAGCCTTTGCAGTGCACTGGTGCGTGACGCTGGGGCACTGACCACAGGCCCTGCACTGCGCTCCCCAGCTGGAGCCCTGCACACCGTCAAGCCCACAGTAGGACGACCTGTCTGCCGAGGCCACGTGTTGCAGGCCCTGCGCTTTGCTCCCCAGCCGGAGCCTTACGGGAGCTCGGAGCCCGGCTGGCACTTCCCCACATTGTCTCCCCAGGAGCTGATTGATCTTGAGTCCGTCGACTCCCTGACCAGCGGGGTGCGTCAGCAAGCGATGCTCGCCATTATGGAGCTGAGGTACCCGGCCTGCCCGCGCAGCCCCAGCTAGTGCTGTGTGCAGCCAGACACGCCAGCCTCTTGGCGTGGCCAGTTCTCCAGGGCATTGCCCCCTCTGCTCCTCCCCCGTCTTCCGATTCCCCCGGGCACGTGGCACCCGTGGGTTGGTGGTGGAGGATCCTTCGGTGCCTGGCGACCTCTCCAAGTGGCCGTGTGAAGATGTGGGGAGGGAGCGAGGGGGTTGGACCGGTCCCCTCTGGGACCCGCAGGCGATGGCTCCGGGGGGAGAGGGGCAGTTGGGCACTGCCGGAGCGGAGCCACCGGAGTCGCCGCCAGCTGTGCCAGCTGCATCCCACCGGCAGCTCAGCGACTCCCTGTGGCTCAGAGGCTGGGCAGGCTGAGCCCTGGCACGTGGCACAGCCTGTGCCATGGGGGGCTCTCTCTCAGTGCCGCTGGCGCCCGGCTCTCAGCTTCCCAGAAGCCTGCCCATCATATCCTGGGAGCCTGAGGCCAACATCAGTGCATCAGTCTCGCCTCAGCCCTCCAATCTGCACGTGTCTCTTCTCTTAGCAAAGTGAAGCCACTGCTGAGGGGAATGGAGCTATCCAGCCTGCTCACCGTCTGCTTCTCCAGCGTCTTCTCCCTGCCTCCAGCAGAGACCAACCAGGGCGTGGAGGCTGCTCTTTACAACAACGTAAGCCCCAAACTAGCCATGAGGAGCCGCCCCAAACCAAGGGGGAATCCTGCAAGTCACTTGTGTCCCTGCCCCCTGGGTTACCTGGCGCTGGCATAAGAGTGTAATGATCACAGCTCCTTGGCAGCGCTTCAGCTCAGGACCTGCAGTACCAAAGCACAAGCCCCACCGCCTCAGATAAAGGAGTAACTCCCTCATAGGGTAGCAGTAGTAGGCATTTATCCTTCACAGGCACTGGCAATTAGTGGGGAACAGACACTCCCTTCACAAGCACATTCATCCCCAGTGCATGGCTGGGGGCACAGGCCTGAGATCAGCTGCTTGAGACGCACACAGGCCAGGGAAAGTGAAGCTTGGCTGGAAATCTCCCCTCCCCCTCAAATGCGGAGTCCTTCCTGACTCTTCTAATGCGTTCGACTGTGTGCAGTGGCCTCCCTGGGGACAACAAAAGCGGGTGGGCTCCTGTTGCCAGGAGGAGTTTGCAGTCGGTCCCCTGCGGGTACAAGTGAGTGGGTGAGCTGGAATAGCAGGGGCTGCCATGGCCTGGGGCGTGTCACATGCCAGGGCATTGGTTTGTCGCCTGGCTGGGTAACGCCACTTGCTGTGGTTTCTCCTCTGCTCTGCACGCAGACTCTGAACACCATGGATGAGCTGCTGAAGGCCTTGGTGTGCGAGGGTGAGAAGCCCAACCTTGGGGTGCTGCAAAACATCGTGGAGGTGTGGAGGCATGGGGGCAGGAAGGGGATGAGTCCTGTAGCAGGAGTGGGGCTCTGGGACCAAGGCTTCATTTAATCCCAAGCATGGGACACCCCCGTGCCTTCTGCTCCTCAGAGTACGTTCTATACAAAGGTTCTTGGGCTGGAGGACCAAGTGCCCCCGCTATATATGAAAAACCTCTGCATTGGGTGGGGGTGCAGGAGTGTGGGATCTGCCGTGTTCTCCACTGAGCCTCATCTGAGCCCGGGATTCATCTGTGTTCACCATACTGGCCAGAGCCCAGAGCTAGATTCCCCCAACGTTCTAGTTCTGGGGCCACAGGAAGTCGATTCTGTGGGTGGTTTGTGCTCCAAAAAGAGGGAAATGTCCTCGGCAGATATTCGGTCTTCTCGATCCCAGAGCTTGGGAAGAGGGAATCACAGAAGTGCAGGGCTGGAAGGGATCTCAAGAGGTCATCTACTCCACCCTCTGCACTGAGGCAGAACCAAACATTCCTCGACCGTCCCTGAGGAGTATTTGTTCAGCCTGTTTTTTTTAAAACGTCTATGATGGGGAGTCCACCACTGCCCTAGGTCACCTGTTCCAGTGCTTAGCCACCCTCAGACTTTTTCCGAATATTTAACCTCAATCTCCCTTGCTGCAGATTAAGCCCATTATTTCTTGTCCTACCTTCAGGGGACGTGGAGAACAATTAGTCACCATCCTCTGTAAAACAGCCCTTAAAATATTTGAAGAGTGTTAGGAGGTGCCCCCTCTGTCTTCTCAAGACGAAATATGCCCAAGTCGTTCACCCTTTCTTCATAGGTCAGGTTTTCTAAACCGCTGATCATTTTTGTTGCTGTCCTCTGGATGGGCCCCAGTTTGTTCACATCTTTCTTAAAGCGGGGTGCCAAGAACTGGACACAGTGCTCCAAGCTAATACACCTCAGAATGACATTTCCCTCTTTCATAACAGCATCACACTCTTGAGTCCTATTCAGTGTGAGATTCACGATAACCCCCAGATCCTTTTCTGCAGTCCTGCCACCTAGCCGGTCATCCCCCACTTTCTTTTTATGCATTTAATTTTTCCTTCCTAAGTGCGTTACGTCACATTGGTTTTGACTGAATTTCATCTTGTTGACTTCAGACCAACTCTCCAATTTGGCAAGCTCATTCTGAATTCTAATCTGTCCTCCAAAGTGCATGTAACTCTCCCCAGCTTGGTGTCATCCGCCAACTTGACAAGCATACTCTCCTCTCTGTTAACCAAGTTCTTCATGAAAATATTGAGCAGTACTGGACCCAGGCACACCCCTGGGGAACCCCACTTCAGACATCCTCCCAGTTTGCCAGCGAGTCAGTGATAACTCCTCTTTGAGGATTGCTTTTACATCACTTGTGCGCCCACTTTCGAGCAGTCTCATCTGGATCATATTGGCTTAGTTTGCTTATGAGAATGTCTTTTGGAACTGTGTCAAAAGCCTTACAAAACTTGATATACATCATCACATACGGCCTCCCTCCATCCACTAGGCAAGTAACCCGGTCAAAGAAGGAAGTTAGATTTGTTTGGCATGGTTTGTTGTGGACAAATCCATAGTGCTATTCCTTATCGCCCTATTATCTCCTCTAGGTTCTTACAAACTCTTTAACAATTTGTTCATTAATCTTTCTGGGTACCAAAGATAGGCTGACAGGTGGATAATTCCTTGGGGCCTCCTTGTTCCCCTTTCTGAAGATAGGCTCTGTGGCTGCCCTTCTCCAGTCCTCTGGGACCTTCAGCCCTCCTAAAGGTTCAGAGATTGCTTTGTCTAGCTCCATCTCGTGTGAATATCATGAGGCTCTGCCAACTTGAATACATCTAACTGACCTAAATTGTCTTTTATCTGTTCTCTCCCTACTCTGGCCTGTATTTCTTCCCCTCTGTTGTTAATATTGTGTTCATCATCTAGTCGCCATTAACCTTTTTAGTGAAAACTGAAGCAAAAAAGGCATTACACACCTTGGCTTTGTCTGTATCATCCATTATTTGCTCTGCTTCCCTGCTGAGTAGTGGCCCCACACTTTCCTTTGTCTTTCTCTTGCTCCTAATGCATTTACAGAGCTGCTTCTGATTGCCTTTTATGTCCCTTGCCAGTTAGAACTCATTTTTGCCTTTGCCTTTCTGATTTTCACTCTATGTGCTTGTGCTATTTTTTGGTCCTTCTCCTTCTCAATTTGTTTCAATCTGTTTCTCTCAGGTCCTGCTCCCCTGGACCGCATCCAAGGAGGTGCATGTGCGGCTGAGGGCAGTGGGAAGAATCACCTGGCTGACGAAATTCATCTCCGGTCAACACAAATTCAAGGTGAGCAGCCTGTGACTCTGGCTGTCTCCTAACTGCACTGAGCAGCCTCACGGTGCAGCACTCCCTGGTAGGGAAAACCTGGGCCTGGAATAGTGACTCAGCAAGATCCTCGGTAGGAGTCCAACCTCATGAGTCCTGATGTGGACGGGTCTGTCCTCTGACTCCAGTGGGCCTTGGGTGGAGCCCCATCATTCTATCTCCAAGGACTCTCCCCGCTGTTCCCCTAGGATCAAAGTCTGCTCTGCAGGGTCAGCGGATTTACACAGGATCGCCCTGAGAGCACCCTCTGAACCCAGGTGTCTCTTCACCCCCTTTGTCAGTTGCCCCCGGGACGCTTTGGCATCAGCTCCTGCCAGGCTGCCAGATGAAGACTCCCTGCTCTGGGTGCTCAGGGCCATTGAGCTGCTCCAGCTGCTCCAACCCCCCTGTGGCAGGGCCTCCCCTCCGGCAGCTGGAGGGGGGCGCTTGGATGATATGCCCCCAGAGGCTGGGGCAGCAGAAGAGAAGGAGGGAGGTGGGAGGGGACACAGTGAAAGGGATGGGAGGGGCCAAAGGAGCCAGAGCAATGGGGAGTGGGTCAGGGGAGGCCGTGCAGACCCCAGGAGAGGAGGGCAAGGGGCTTGGTGCGACGTGGGGAAGAGCAGGGAGCGAGCGCAGGGGCTGCAGGAGGGGGAGGCTAGAGGACAAGGCTGCAGGAGAGAGCCGGCAGGAGAGAGCCGGCAGGCTGGGTGCGGCGCAGAAAGTGGGGGTTGTGGGGAGCTCCAGGATGGAGTGAGAGAGGCGCAATGCAGAGAAGAGGAGTCCAAGGTGACCTCTCGCTCCTGGACCTGAGGTCAGTGGAGGGAGGGGGATGGGAGAAGGGGCTGGGATTAGGAGCTTGCCCTTGAGATGGAGACTGGACGTTAGTTCATTCCTTACCCAGGTCCCCACTCGAGGGCAACGTTTGCTGACTTTGCTACCCAGACTTCCTGTCCCTGCTGAGCTTCCCTCAGTCCCTGGTGATGGGTCCCATGGCTCCTCCTGCTCTCATTGTCCCCAGTCTCTCTGCGCTGGGCTCTGCCTCCCCCGGTTCTAGCCCGTTGCTAGTGCAATGCTGGGGGACATGCTGCACTGGGCCTGCAGGGGCGAGTGACTCCCCTTGCTCCCTCTCTCCATCAGGGAGTGCAGGAGTTCAGAGTCCTGGGCCAGCTGGTGGGCTGTCTCACTCTGCACTGTGCTGAGCAGGAGCAGAAGATCTGCCGATCGGCTATGGAGGGACTTCACCACCTCTACGCCTTCATGCTGTGGCAAAAACGTAAGAGCACTGGAGACCCTTGTCCTTCCTAAATACATTGACATGGGGTATCCAAACATGGGAAACATATTTATTGAACACTTCTGCCTTTTCTGCATCCTTTTAAACAGTCTCCATCTAGTAATGAGCCTACACCATTGCTAGGATTTCTTTTGTTCCTAATACACTTTTTGAAAAAAACCTCCTTAGTATCCATAGTCCTTCAAGACATGGAGTTTCCCCTGATGTCTTTAGCTTCCCCTGTCCATATTCTACTCTTCATAACTCACATAAGAATGGACATACTGACTCAGATCAGTTCATCTAGCCCAGTATTGTGTCTTCTGATAACAGCCAGTGCCTCATGCTTCAGAGAGAATGAACTGAAAAGGGAAATTTTGAGTGATCCATCCCCTCTCATCCAGTCCCAGCTTCTGGTAGGCAGAGGTTTAGGGACATGCAGAGTCTGGGGTTGCATTGCCTAATTATCTTGAACCCAATTATACTTTTAGGCTTCACAACATCCCACGGCAACAATTTCCACAGGTTGCATGTGCATTGTGTGCAGAGATACCTTCTTTTCTTTGCTTTTAACTTGCTGCCTATTAATTTCAGAAAGTGACCCCTAGTTCCAGTGTTATGTGCAGGGGTAAATAACACTTCCTTATTCACTTTCTCCTCACCAGTCATGATTTTATAGATCGCTGTCATATCCCCCCTTAGTCAGCTCTTTTCTAAACTAAATGGTCCCAGGTCTACACTGCAGACCTATATTGTTATCACTCCATTGCTCAGGGGTGTGAAAAATCCACACCCCTGTTGGCAGAAGCACCCCTCCCACTGACATAGCTAGCGCCTCTCCGGGAGGTGGATTAAGAGCTTGTTGGCAGAGGACCATCTTCTCTTCAACGCTACAGCGCCGGTGCAGCTATGGCGATAGAGTGGTTTCAGTGTAGACTTGCCCCCAGTCTTTTTAATCTTTCCTCATATGGAAGCTCTTCCATACCCCTAATCATTTTTGTCGCCCTTCTCTGCACCTTTTACAATTCTGGTATATCTGTTTTGAGATGGGGCGACCAGAACTACACGCGGTATTCAAGGTGTGGGCATGCACATTGGATTTGTATCGAGGCATTATGACATTTTTCTGATTTATTATCTATCCCTTTCCTTATGGTTCCCAACATTCTGTTGGCTTTTTTAACTGCCACTGCACGGTGAGTGGATGTTTTCGGAGAACTCTTTACGATGACTCCAAAATCTCTTTCTTGAGTGTTAATTTAAACCCCATAATTGTGTATGTATAGTTGAGATTGTGGTGTCCAGTTTGCATTTATCAATATTGAATGTCATCTGCCATTTTGTTGCCCAGTCCCCCAGTTTTGTGAGATCCCTTTGTAGCTCTTCGCAGTCTGCTTTGGATTTAACTATCTTGAGTCATTTTGTATCATCTGCAAATTTTGCTACCTCACTGGTTACCCCTTTTTCTGGATCATTGATGACTAGGTTGAACTAGACTGGTGTCAACACAGATCCTTGGGGTGCCCCGCTCTTTACCTCTCTCCACTGTGAAAACTGACCATTTATTCCTGTTGTTTGCTTCCTATCTTTTAACCACTGACCCATGAGAGAACCTTCCCTCTTATCCCATGACAGCTTACTTTGGTTAAGAGCCTTTGGTGAGGGACCCTGTCAAAGGCTTTCTGAAAGTCCAAGTACAGTATATCCACTGGATCACCCTTCTCCACATTCTTGTTGACCCCCTTCAGAGAATTCTAGTAGATTGGTGAGGCATGATTTCCCTTTCCAAAAGCCATGTTGACTCTGCCCCAACAAACTGTGTTCACCTATGTGTCTGATAATTCTGTTCTTTCCTATCATTTCAACAATTTGCCTGATACTGAAGTCAGGCTTGTCAGGGATCACATCTGGAAACTTTTATAAAATTCACTGTCACATTCTCTATCTTGTACAGAGGCCGATTTAAACATTAGCTTACATACCACAGCACTGCACGTAAGTTTGTTTGGATGTCTCGTGAGAGCTGCAACCTTTGCACCAGGCAGGCAATTTACCATGCGGTTCTCCCACTCATCACAAACCCAACTGCTTATATGTCTATTGATTGAATCCCCCATTACTATTACCTGGCTTTTCTTTGTAACTGGGCTTCCCGCCTCAGGAGGGCAGCCTCAGTGTGAGAGGATATCCTGACTTCATCTGGCAGGTGGGTCCCAACTATGGGATCGTCTCCCTCTGCTCCAGCTCGATGTTCTCCTTCCCAGAAACTTTCACCCTCCTCAGCAGCACAGAGGCTGTCAGACTGGGGGTGGGACCACTCTACTGCATCCCTAAAAGTCTCCTCTATGTACCTCGCTGTCTCCCTTGGCTCCACCAGTTCAGATCCTCTGGTCTCCTGGTCTCCGAGGGCAGTAGCTCCTTGGGCCAAATGCCCAGATGTGCTACCTGCCCACAGGGCTGGGAATCCTACATGCTGCATTCAGTGCAATCAACTGGAGAGCCTCACACTGCTGCTGCACTTCCGCCTGGTTTATTTTTACTCTTCCAGGGGGGTTAGTTTGTTTACTTTTGTTGGGGGGTGGGGGAGTTTATTGGCCTGAATTTCCGGTATGTTTCTTAGATGTACTTGTCTCTAAACTTCCTTGCAAAACTCCCGTGTCCAAAGCTAACCTCTGATTTATATTGCCTGCTGTCTGTTTCCCCTCCCTGGTTCAGGCACGATGCTGGCAAAGCAGAGTGCAGAGTATCTGCAGGTCTTCAGGGAGTGGCGAGCGGAGAACACCTTCTGGGTCACCTGGTTCACCAACACCAGCAATATCACCATGGTAACTACCGTCAATGCTTCCTGGGATTGTTGTGCCCAGAGTTATCAGGAGAGAGAAATTAAGACCCTAGGAGTCAGGGGGAAGGGACAGACCCGGGCATGTGACTGACGCCATCCAGCTGGGCCGGAGCCCTGCCTATGGCACACTCCACCTCACAGAATCATAGACCTCAGATCTAATCCAATCCCCTTCTCATAGCAGGACCAACCCCAACTAAATCATCCCAGCCAGGGCTTTGTCAAGCCTGACCTTAAAAATCTCGAAGGATGGAGATTCCCCACCTCCCTAGGTAACCCTTTCCAGTGCTTCACCACCCTCCTAGTGAAATAGTGTTTCCTCATATCCAACCTGGACCTCCCACACTGCAACTTGAGACCATTGATGCTTGTTCTGTCACCTGCCACCACTGAGAACAGCCGACCTCCAGCCTCTTTGGAGACCCCCTTCAGGTAGTTGAAGGCTGCTATCAAATCCCCCCTCATTCTTCTCTTCTGCAGACTAAATAAGCCCAGTTCCCTCAGTCTCTCCTCATAATTCATGTGCTTCAGCCCGCTAATCATTTTCATTACCCTCTGCTGGACTCTCTCCGATTTGTCCACATCCTTTCTCTTGTGGGGGGCCAGATGTGACCTCACCAGTGCCAAATAGAGGGGAATAATCACTTCCCTCAATCTGCTGGCAAGGCTTCTACTATTGCGGGCCAATATGCCTCCCTCCATGCCACATCCCAAGATGCACTGGGTCTCATCCAAACCTGATCCCAGCTCCTTGTCAGGTGTGGTGGGAGCTTCCCCAGAGATTAATGCTCTCCAAGGCATCATTGCGTCCACGCACCAGTGCCAGCCCCTGCTGAGCACTAGAGAGTGTATCCGTGCTGTGCAGTATTGTGCCCCCGTGCACTGCCACGCTGGCCTGTGCCATGCACGACAGCTCCTGATTGCTGGCTGGGTACTGTGCGTCCCAGGTGCAGTAACCCAGCCCTGTCCCGGCAGAGCGGGCTTTGCCTGCACTCCTGGCTGGGCCAGTCCTGGCTGCTCGGTCCGACTGGAACCGCACTGGGCAGCAAAAGGGGTTTCACTGGCAGGTTTGTTTCAGATGTTTGGGAAGTACTTCAACCCATCCGAGCGCATGGACTTCCTCCTCACTGCTATCGAGGGCATGAGAGACACCAGCGTCCATGACTCGGTGGCAGCCAGGCACATGCTGCATGTGATCCTGTGGGTCCCCAGCCCAAGCTTGGAGAGGGTAAGAGCTGCAGTGAGAACAGCCTGCTGGGGGAGCCCATCCGTGGGAGACTCTGTCTCTGGGCGCTCGGCATTACTGGGGGGCAGGTCCTGTGCAATGCGGGGGGTCAGTCTAGGTGATCTCCATGGCCGCTTGTGGTCTTGCAGTCTATGAATCAATAGGCCGGGAATTGGCCCTGTGTTCTAGGCCTGGAGCTGGAGAAGAGGATGTGGGAGGGCAGATGGCTCTCAGATAGGGCAGGTCCCTGACACACCAGATCAATAGGAGCGCGAGGAAGCCAAGGCTCCCATCTCCCCACTTCCCTTCCAGGTGTCGGAGGCTGTGACGAGCATCTACCACAACCTGGACTCCATCAGTGAGCCGCTGGCCCAGCAGCAGCTGCTCAAGGCCCTTGTCGTCCTGGGCAACCAGTACAGCAAGGAGGTGGTCACAACCCTGCTGGGCTGCTCGCTGTCATGTGACAGGTACGGGGCTGGGGCTGCTGCCGCTTGCGCTCCAGGTCCCCCGGACTGGTTCCGCTGCCAGGGACAGGGGCGTGCAGAACCTTCCAGAGACCTCCTGCTCCCTGCAGAGCTTCTGCTTGTTCTCGAGGGTTTTGCAGGCTGACATGCCATGGAGACAGGCCAGCCTGCAAAACCCCATATGGCAGCCCTCGGCCTCCCCCAGGGCTGACACTCAGACCCGGCCCCCATGCAGCCTGCGCCAGGCAGTGGGGGCCCTTGCTGCAGCAGGAGGGCAACAAAAAGGGCTGGCTGGGGGCGGGAGACTCAGCAGGGTGCGGGTGGCGGTGGGTGCTGGAAGCTGGCAGGGCTCTGGCCAGATGAAATCGGCTCTCTCCCTTTGCAGCCTTGCTGTGGAGATGTGGAGGGTGCTGACATCCCACCCCAAGACCGCAGGAAAGGTCCTACGGGAGCTGCTCGACAGGCTGCAGGAACGGCCGCTGCGCCAGCATCACGACATCTCTCAGCGAGAGGCTGGCGTCACCCCCTTGGCCGTAAGTTCCAGCCCCTGCAGCAAGGGAAGGAGCACCGTGTGTCCCCACCATGGCCTGAGGGTGTCTCTCTGTCTCCCACTGGGTATCGCCATTGGGCCGAAGAGAGAGAGCGTGACTCTAGCCAGCGCTATAGTCGAGGTGGAACACGCCGAAACCCTCTCCTGGTGCTCTGGGACACCTCTCATAGAACTGCAGGGTGAGAAGGGATCGCAAGGTCAGCTTGTCCAGCCCCCTGCCAAGATGCAGGATTTGTTGTGTCTATCCCAGCCGATACAGATGGCTCCAGCCTCCTTCTATAAACCTCCAGCAAAGGGGCTTCCACAAGCTCCCTAGTCGTCTGTCCCATTGTCCTACTCTTCTTACAGTTAGGAAGGTTTTCCTGAGATTTAATCTAAATCTGCAGTGCTGTCATTTGAACCCATCCCCTCTTGTCCTGCCGTCTGTGGCAAGAGAGAACAACTTTTCGCCATCTTTTTTTTGGCAGCCTTCGAAGAATCTGAAGACCATTAGCACGTCCCCCCTTAATCTCCTCTTTTCCAAACTAAACATAGCCAGTTCCTTCAACCTTTGCTCGTATGGCTTGTGTTCCATCCCTCGGATCATCTTTGTCACTCGCCTCTGGATCCATAACAGTTTCTCCACATCTTTTGTAGACATTGGTGACCAAAACTCCAAAACTGGACACCGTACTCCAGCTGAGGCCTAACCAGCACTGAGTTGAGTGGTACTATCACCTCCCATGACTTGCAGGCTATACCTCTGTTAATGCAACCTAAGATTGCATTTGCTTTTTTTTTTTTTTCTTTTTTTTTTTTTTGCAACAGCATCGCTTTGCTGCCTCATGCTGAGGCTGTGATCCACTGCAGCTCCCAGATCCTTCTCAGCAGTACAACCGGTTATCCCCCATTCTGTTTCTGTGCATTTGCTTTTTCTTCTCTAAATGTAGCACCTCACTTTTGTCTTTGGTGAGTTTCCTTTTGTTGTCTGTAGCCCAGTCCTCCAATTTACCATGATCCCTCTGAATTTGAGCTCTTTCCTTCAAAGTCTTGGCAACTCCTTCATCAGGGAGCTGATGCAGGGCAGGGGTCATTGAAAGCTTCCCAGGGGACCTGGCCCTGGCCTGGAGTCAGGAGCCCTGGTTTCTCTTCCTGGCTCTGCCACTGACCCGCTGGGTGACCTTGGGCAAATCCCTGCCTGGCTTTTGTCTGTTGTTCTGCAGGGCAGGGCCTGGCTCCTGCAGGGTGCATCTCTGGGTGTGTGATCCAAAGAACCCTAGCACTAGAGTAGCAGCAGAGCTGTGGACTCTAGACCTCCAGGGAATGCTGGTGACACCAGTGATCCGGGACGCCCGGACAGAGCCATTTTGCTTCAACTGGAACCATTTTTTCCTACGAATCCCCTTTTTGAGCCTCGTAGGTTTTAACTGTTGACGTCACAGCTCTGTCCCGCAGCACTCGCTCCTCTGAAGAGCTCGAGAAAGGCCTTTTGCTGCTCAGACCTCATACCAAGTGTGACAGACACGGTATAGTGAAGGCAGAGAAAACCCTTGGGACTTAAATACACAGATCTGGCAGCCTGGTCAAAGAGGAGACCATCTGAAGGCAACTCTCCCTAATGATAATTTACTTACCCTGAGAATAGCAGGTCAGTCCGGTTTATTAAAGCCGGACGATGAATCGATCAGACATGGAGAGGGCATGACTGTAATTCTCTTTGTTATCCACCATTCCCATTGTTCCATGTCCTCAGCCTGGTTTTCACTTGCTTGTGTTTTATTTTTCCTTCCGGAACCGGTAAGCCTGTTTTGGACACTTTTTCCCCTCATCCCGGTTGAGGTTTTGTGGGGCTGTCTTTGAACAGTTCAAAAGCCAAATACAGAAATGATTGAATCTGGCTTTTAAGTAACAGACCAACCCTAGAAGTCGTGTACAAAATCGGCTCCCTCGCCAAGGCTGGGTTGTAAGGCCCGGGACTCAGGAGAACCCAAGTTCAGTTTCGGGCTCTGCCAGACTCCCTGGGTGACCATGGGTGAGTCACATCACCTCTCTGTGCCTGAGTTCCATGTCTGTACAACGGGGATAGAAATCCTTCCTTTGTGTGTCTAGCCTGTAAGCTCTAGGCCAGGGAATGTCTCTTTCTGTGCCTGGAAAGCCCCCAGCACACGCCCTGATTGCAGATAGGCACTGGAGGTGCTATTCTAACCCTTCTAACAATAATACACTTGATTTGTTTGGGGTCAAGGTGTTGTGCAGAGAAGTTTCCACAGATGATACCTGCTAATAAATACCACCCCCTGAGATCAGGGGTACAAGGAAGCAGCTGCTTATGGTGCAGGTAGCCGGCCCCGCTGCCTGCGATCCTAGCTGGGGCTGTGCAAGGGCTTTGAGGCTCTAACATGTCATCTGGAGGCGGGGCGCTAGAAGACTTTTTATAGTGGAGGTGCTGAGCACCCCCTTACACCTGTCCACACACCCCACCACCCCTAGAGCTGGGGTCAGGAGCAGGGCCATGGCTCCAGGGGGGTGGGAGATGGATGGGGCAAGGGGGCCGAGGCTGGGGCCACAGCTGGGAGTTGGCGCAGGGCCGGCAGCTGGGACCTTGTGTGTGGGGCCAGGAGCAGAGCCCCGCGAAAAACCTTGGAGTGCTGCAGCACCCCCTGCACTCCTAGTTCCCGTGGCTCTGTCTGCAGGGGAGGCAGACGATGTTTTGGAAATGGCTTGTTGGGTCACCGGAGGGTGTTTCGTAAAGCAGCTCCTCCTTTCACACAGGTGGGGAAACTCCAGCATCAACTGCCAGTCGTCGTGGAGCAGCTAAACGAGGCAGACAGGGACGTCATCTCCAACGCCATCACCGTGCTGAGAGACATCCTCACCGGCATGGACAGGCAGAGCGCCAGCCCCATGGCTGTGCGAGTGGCTGAGAAACTCCTGCCGTTCTTTCATGATGTAAGGCCTGGCGGCCCGCGGGAGACCCTTCAAGCCACAGACGTGTGAATGGGGGCTGGCGGGTGGGCTAGCGGGACCTATGCTATGGCCCTAGCCAGAAAAAGGATTGTCGTAAATGACATGAACCCATTCCCGCCTTCCTCTGCTACCCCATTCTCCATCAGAGCATATGGCAGTAAGGGTGGGAACCCTGGTGTCCTGCAGGCCTGCTGACAAGGATCAGGGCAGCCTGGGGACGAGGCTCCCCTTGAGGGAAGAACATGCATTCCTGAGCCTGCATGCAGCGAGGGGGCCTCTGCAGCACAGGGTGCCGCAATGCTCCTGCTGCCTTCCAGGGTAACAAGTGATGGTACCCTGGTGAATATCCTGCCCCTCCCCTCCCTCACCAGGAATCCCACAGCTGGCCTGTCAGCTCCATAAGGAAACAGCTCCGTCTGTAGGTTCTGCAGCTACCGCCCTTTCCTCTCCCCTTCGTTCTCATGGCAGGGCATCATCAAAGGAGGGGCTAGTTCTCCCCAGGCCTTTTGTAACCACAAGGTAGCCCCCGCCAGCGTGTTCACCAGACTGATGTTCAGTCCCCCACTGCACGGCGAGAGCCAGCAAAGTGGGCGGGAGAAAGGGACCCATCCATTACTGCCTTCCAGGGGTAACGCCCCAGTGGGGGCTCCTGGAGGGAACACCCACCTCCCCAGCTCTCACAACACTAAATCCTACCCTCAGCCCTCCCGAACTCTGCTGGGACCCGGCCGCTCTTTATTAAGCAGTGGCACAGGCCCAGCTTAAGATCAACACCAAGAGCAGCTCCTGCATCTAGTCCAGCACCCGCTCCTGATGGAAAGACAACTGAGAACTACTGTTCCAAGAGCCTGTCTCCAAAGTGGCCAGACAGGAGAGCGCAGCCAAATCAGATAAACAGACTAAAAGAACTTAGGAACACTTTTACAACAGACGTCACTCAGAGAACTGCCTGCTCTAGAACCTGGTGCCCAGAGGCGACATGTAACTGCTGATTGGGGGGGCACCATTTAAAGGTTCAGCCACTCTCAGAACAGCTCAAGTCAACCTGCCCCCCCCAGGCTGCCCCCCCTTACCCTCAGCCTCACCTCCCAGAAAGCAGTGGCCCCTCCCTACAGCCCCCAGCTGTTGCTCCTGGTTCTCCCTGGTGGGCACAGCTCGCCCGGCCTCCCAGGTCACTGGACTGGTCTGGCTCTGCCAGCTGCCATGCAGCGAGGGGGCATCATGTGACCAAGTGGGGCCGACCCTGAGTTAACAAGAAACGCATGTGTAGGAGTGGGGCAGCCCTTGCCGAACCCCAAGCCCCTGGAGGCTGGGTGGTTTCCAGTCATGGCTTCCAAGGCCCCCTATCTGGGAGCTCCTGCACATTTACCACCCCTTGCTCCTGGTTAAATCCCCCCCAGGTCCCTGTGCTTGGCCCAAACAAACACCAGTGTAGGAATTTGCCCCCCATGCCTGGTCCCCTTGGCCTCGCTAGAGGGTCGCTGTGGATCAGCACCAGTGTGAGTCGGGCACGCAAAGCAGGAGGACAAAGTACACACATCCCTTCGCTCTTTGAATCTTTCCTCATCGCTCCCTCTCTGCCGCCCCTGTCCTGGTGCTGCTCTGCCCTGAGCGTTTCCCCTTGGCTTGACAGGCGGTGTTAGCCGACGGCCAAGGATGTTTGGTGAGGTGCCAGCTATGCCCGTTTATACCATCCGTGACTTTAACCGCTAGGACGCACTGTCCCTTCGCGGCGGGCAGCCCGGGCTAGGCTGACGGATGCCCCAAGGTCCTAACCACTCGTGACTTTAACTGCTAGAGCTCAGAGCTCCTTCGCAGCGGGCAGTCAATACTGACTGACAGGTGCCCCAATGGCAGCACTAAGAGCCTCTCCACACCCGTGACTTTAACTGCTAGAGCTCAGAGCTCCTTCGCAGCGGGCAGCCAGGATTGACTGACAGGTGCCCCAAGAGTTTGCCCCGTGGAGGCGGCACAACTCAACGCTAGGCTCTTAGTACTCTCACCTAATGGCCAGGCTTTAGAGCCCAAACGGCTGAGGTTCTTTAATTGTGTTGGCTGCTTTACAGTAAACCAGAGAAAACAAGTCAGGCTTATGCATAAATGGTTACCAAAATTTATTAAGCTAGATTCTAATCATGTGGTTACAAAATTGCTAGTGCCTACTTATTTAAATGTAGAGATGTTACACACACAAACAAGTTACAAAACTGAAGCCACAATCCCAAAGAAAGAAAACAAAGTATAGAGCTCTATTTCAAAATATGTGTACACTAAAGATAGGAGATCAGGTGTGGGTGCTTCTTACCCTCCTTGCATCTCTCGATTCCAGCGGTGCCAAGCCAGGATCGGTCACTCAATTCCGCGGAAAGACGAATAAGGGACAAGGCTTAGGGACCCTCTTAGCTGCAGAAGCCTTGGGAGGCTGTCACTTATCTGACCAGCAGATAGATAGTGAAAAGCACTCAAAAATCATGGTGCTGTAGGTCCCCTACTTATACCTCTGTACTCCTTTATTCTCTTTCTCCTTTCTTATGCCAAATTGAGGCTGGTCTGTCGGGGTGACGCCAGCTTTCGCAAGAGTAGTTTACACTTGCAAGGGAGAGAAACAATAAGTTTCGACTACTGGACATTTCTTTTATCAGGGTAAATATTTTCCCACCTAGGATGTTGGTGTGTGTGCATCACGCTATTTAGTAGGGGCTAAGAGCCATGTCTGTCACAGGGCCTCTGCCTGCTGTGAGCTTAATCCTTGTATCTGTTCCCAGAGGCACATTGTAGCAGCACACCTGTGCTTTCACAGCTTCAAAGGCTGTGCTGGAATATATGTTAAGTGCCCTGTTCCTGCTTCCTCCTGTGTTTCCAGCAATGCTGGTCTGAGGGGGGGGGGGGGGGGCTGGCTGTCTGGCTACAGGCGGGTGCTGATGTCAGTGTGCCCAGAGCTGGCTGTGAGATCCCAGGGGCTGTCTCACCCCACCTTACTGCTCCCTCTGGCCAAGAAGTTACCAGGCCAGCCCCTCAGCTGGTGGAAACCTGCATCTCTATTGCCTTCAATGGCGCTATGCCCATGAGACTCTGGCCCCCAGCTGTGCCTGTATGACTGGGGGTGAGTTAGCAATACCCCCTGCAGGGCAGACATCTCTGTCACAGTGAGCGCTCACCCTGCTGGGTGGGCACGACCGTCACAGCGTCTCCTCCCCACATCCTCTCTTGCAGGAGTCCAGCAAACTCCGGGTGCTCTCCCTCACCCTCTTTAAACACCTGCTGGAGCTTGTAAGGGGGCCCAGCAGGAGGAAGATGAAGGAGCACGTCCTCCGCAGCCTGGTCCCGCTGCTCCTCCTCCTGCACGATGAGCGTCCCAATGTGTCCCAGGTGAGGCCACGAGATGGAGCCTGCAGCTGAGATTGTTACAGAGTGACCAGGAATTTGTTGGGGGGGCCAACATGTGACACCCCCCTTTAAAAGGTCTGGCCGGCAGAGGGCAGGTGCTCAGTGCTGTGACAATCACGTGCTCAAAAACACTTGAACGTTGAGTCCAGTAGCGCCATGACCATGGCGCCCCACCCAACTGCTGAGTCTTCCCTGCCTCTCTGAGGCCAACACTCCCCCCTGCAGCCAGGCTGAGAGAATGGGTGGGCGGAGGGGTCAGCTCACCACTCCTACAGCCACTGGCCTCCGCACATTCCCCTGGCTGTGCTGGTGGGAAGAGCACAACCCTGGCCATGGCCCCTACCAGGAGCAGAGCTACCCAGCCTCCGGATGGTGCCCAAGACCCAATGTGCCCTTGGCCAAGCAGCCCGGACAGCTCTTACTAGCCATGACATGCCCAAGCCCCCCCTCCGCCCCGCCCCAGGTGCCTGTGCACACGCTCGCTCTCATGGCCCCCATCACTTGGGAGCCAAATGCCCCCGGCAGTAATGAATTCACCCTCCTACCCCCCATGAGGTGGGGAACTAAGGCACAGCGTGAGGCCTAGTGCCTCAAAAGTATTGAATGCCCATGGGCATTAGGCACCTAAATCCCTTTGTAGCCCTGGGCCAAAGCAACTTGCCTGAGTTCCTGCAGAAAGAGCTGGGAATTGAGTCAGGTCTCCAGCCCTGGCCTTAGCCACACCTCCGCCCTTCCGCGAGCAGGAACAATTTCATGGTGCCTTATGCAGGCGTGTATGCCGAGGGACGGCCCTAGTTTCCAGCTCCCGTAACCGTTGTCGGCTCGCCCCGGCCCCTCTTGTTTTGCAGGTGTGTTGGGACACCCTCAGGAGTGCGGTGAAATTCCTAAGGTGGAGCCAGCTCAGTGCCCATGTCCAGAAAAAGGAGCTTTGGTGAGGCTGTGACTGCCTGGTGAGGGAGCCCTCCATTGCCCGGCTCCATTCCCACACCGAGCCCCAGCCCCGGGACCACACCTGGCCCTGGCTGTAGTCCCTCTGCGTGATCCCCCCGGCACAGGAAGGAGGGCTGAAAGCAGGACACTCCACAGATCTGGAACCTGGCCTGCAGGATGGAAAGGCCTTTAATAACCTTGTGCTCCCTTGTTCTGGCTCCTAGGTGGCGTGCTACAAGGGGAGGGCAGAAACCTTCCTCTGCCAGGCCATGGCCTTTGTGGAAAACCCGCAGGCTCCCATTAGAGAAGCGGCCATCAGGTTTCTAGGTAACCACAGAGCAGAGGGGTCCCTTAAGCAGGGGGCTGGATCCAGTCCCAGGCTCTCCTCAGTCCCTGCCGGCAGCGAGAAGTAACCCCTGGGCTCCTGATTGCCGAATGAAGGCTCAGGGGTGTCAGAAACCCGCAGGAGCAAGCTCACCCCAAACTGCCCTGATCGGCTGATGGGCCCCTCGAACCCCACTGCTCCCCATGCAGTCCCCATCCCCCCTCCCCCACCCCGCCATGGGCTCTTGGTAGCGGAACCTCAAGGCGCTGTGCTCTCCTTTGGCAGCCAGCCCCACAGCCATCCCTGGGGCCTCGCCCTTCCCCTGGGGACTCAGGAGTGTGTCCTGGACAGCGAGGGGCAGGGGAAAGCCCCACTGCTTGGAGGGTGACAGACGCTTTGACACCCTCGCTGGGGACGCAGGGATGTGACGAGCTGTTTGTGTGTGTAGGGCTCACTGCCCGGCAGCTGGACCAGCAGAGCCAGGAGAAGTTGGAGGCCATCTGCAACGGTGAGCGGTGTCTGCTTTGAGCACTGAGCGCTAGAGGGACGAATGGCCCAGGGCCGCGGGCTGGGTTCAATCTCCGACGCCAGCAATGTGATCTTGGGCGAGAGCCACAAAGGGTTGCAAACTGTAGATCCCCAAACCCCTGATCAGCTTCCCCCTCACCCTGTGGTGTCTGCTGGTTGGCATGTGCCCAGGCACTTACCCTGACCTCAGAGCTGTGGCCTGGCAAATCCCCAAACTGGGCCTGAGCTGGCTGGCCTTCGCAGACGAATGCCCCCTCCCCGCCCCCGCAACACAGCAAAGGTGGGGTCCTGCCTCCCCGCCTTGCACTCACTAGCCCAGGGTTTGTTGCAGTCACCTCCAAGTGGGGTGCCTGGTGTCAAGCCACTGCTCCAAAGGAGACTGAGGTGACGTCCGGTCATCTACCTCCCTGCTGCGTGCCCGGACCCCTGGGCCAGCGCAGGGCAGAGCAGCGTCTCCTCCACATTTGTTGGGGAAAAGGGGGATGGGGGGGTGACATAGCTCAGGCTCCTCACTCCCAGAGCAGGTTCACAGCTCGGCCCCAACCAGAGCTAGAGAATGGCTGAGCTCCCTCCTCGGCATTTGGTGGAGGGCAGCAGGGCACCGGCAGTTAGGCGTAGCATAACAATGCCCAAGCCCCCTTTGTGAATCTCCCCCTCTCTGGGCTTGAGTGCCCATCTGTGCACTGGGGGGAAGGGGGAGCGTAAATACAGGCAGGGATGAGGCCATCAGATCCTGCAGGGACGGGGCAGTCCTAGAAATAGTGAGTGAATGGGTTTCAGAGTAACAGCCGTGTTAGTCTGTATTCGCAAAAAGAAAAGGAGTACTTGTGGCACCTTAGAGACTAACCAATTTATTTGAGCATAAGCTTTCGTGAGCTACAGCTCACTTCATTGGATGCATACTGTGGAAACTGCAGAAGACATTATATACACAGAGACCATGAAACAATACCTCCTCCCATCCCACTCTCCTGCTGGTAATAGCTTATCTAAAGTGATCACTCTCCTTACAATGTGTATGATAATCAAGTTGGGCCATTTCCAGCACAAATCCAGGTTTTCTCACCCTCCGCCCCCCACACACAAACTCACTCTCCTGCTGGTAATAGCCCATCCAAAGTGACCACTCTCTTTACAATGTGTATGATAATCAAGGTGGGCCATTTCCAGCATAAATCCAGGTTTTCTCACCCCCCACCCCTCCTCCAAAAACCACACACACAAACTCACTCTTCTGCTGGTAATAGCTTATCCAAAGTGACCACTTTCCTTACAATGTGTATGAAAATCAAGGTGGGTCATTTCCAGCACAAATCCAGGTTTTCTCACACACCCCCCACAAAAAAAAAAAAAAAACCACACACACACAAACTCACTCTCCTGCTGGTAATAGCTTATCCAAAGTGACCACTCTACCTACTATGTGCATGATAATCAAGGTGGGCCATTTCCAGCACAAATCCAGGTTTTCTCACCTCCCCACCCCCATACATACACAAACTCACTCTCCTGCTGGTAATAGCTCATCCAAACTGACCATTCTCCTTACAATGTGTATGATTATCAAGGTGGGCCATTTCCAGCATAAATCCAAGTTTAACCAGAACGTCTGGGGGGTGGGGGGTAGGAAAAAACAAGGGGAAATAGGCTACCTTGCATAATGACTTAGCCACTCCCAGTCTCTATTTAAGCCTAAATTAATAGTATCCAATTTGCAAATGAATTCCAATTCAGCAGTTTCTCGCTGGAGTCTGGATTTGAAGTTTTTTTGTTGTAAGATAGCGACCTTCATGTCTGTAATTGCGTGACCAGAGAGATTGAAGTGTTCTCCGACTGGTTTATGAATAATTCTTGACATCTGATTTGTGTCCATTTATTCTTTTACGTAGAGACTGTCCAGTTTGACCAATGTACCTGGCAGAGGGGCATTGCTGGCACATGATGGCATATATCACATTGGTGGATGTGCAGGTGAACGAGCCTCTGATAGTGTGGCTGATGTGATTAGGCCCTGTGATGGTGTCCCCTGAATAGATATGTGGGCACAGTTGGCAACGGGCTTTGTTGCAAGGATAGGTTCCTGGGTTAGTGGTTCTGTTGTGTGGTATGTGGTTGTTGGTGAGTATTTGCTTCAGGTTGGGGGGCTGTCTGTAGGCAAGGACTGGCCTGTCTCCCAAGATTTGTGAGAGTGTTGGGTCATCCTTCAGGATAGGTTGTAGATCCTTAATAATGCATTGGAGGGGTTTTAGTTGGGGGCTGAAGGTGACGGCTAGTGGCGTTCTGTTATTTTCTTTGTTAGGCGTGTCCTGTAGTAGGTGACTTCTGGGATCTCTTCTGGCTCTATCAATCTGTTTCTTCACTTCCGCAGGTGGATATTGTAGTTGTAAGAATGCTTGATAGAGATCTTGTAGGTGTTTGTCTCTGTCTGAGGGGTTGGAGGAAATGCGGTTGTATCGCAGAGCTTGGCTGTAGACGATGGATCGTGTGGTGTGGTCAGGGTGAAAGCTGGAGGCATGTAGGTAGGAATAGCGGTCAGTAGGTTTCCGGTATAGGGTGGTGTTTATGTGACCATTGTTTATTAGCACTGTAGTGTCCAGGAAGTGGATCACTTGTGTGGACTGGACCAGGCTGAGGTTGATGGTGGGATGGAAATTGTTGAAATCATGGTGGAATTCCTCAAGGGGTTCTTTTCCATGGGTCCAGATGATGAAGATGTCATCAATATAGCACAAGTAGAGTAGGGGCGTTAGGGGACGAGAGCTGAGGAAGCGTTGTTCTAAATCAGCCATAAAAATGTTGGCATACTGTGGGACCATGCGGGTACCCATAGCAGTGCCGCTGATCTGAAGGTATACATTCTCCCCAAATGTAAAATAGTTATGGGTAAGGACAAAGTCACAAAGTTCAGCCACCAGGTTAGCCGTGACATTATCGGGGATAGTGTTCTTGATGGCTTGTAGTCCATCTTTGTGTGGAATGTTGGTGTAGAGGGCTTACACATTGTAAGGAGAGTGATCACTTTAGATAAGCTATTATCAGCAGGAGAGTGGGATGGGAGGAGGTATTGTTTCATGGTCTCTGTGTATATAATGTCTTCTGCAGTTTCCACAGTATGCATCCAATGAAGTGAGCTGTAGCTCATGAAAGCTTATGCTCAAATAAATTGATTAGTCTCTAAGGTGCCACAAGTACTCCTTTTCTTTTTGAGTGAATGGGGTTCATTGTGACTTCTTGCCTGTGTCTGGGGGCTCCCCCAGCTATGAAGGGCAGTGGGGATGTTTAGTGAGGGTTGAAGGTTGTTCCTGCTAGTCCCCTGCTTCCCGCCTCCCAGCCTGCTGCCTTCTTGTCGCGGGCTGAGAGGTACAGCGCTGGCTTGCTCTGCCAGGGCTTTCCAGAGCACCATGGCTCTGACCTCCATTTCCTTCCTTTCAATCTTAGTCCTCAAAGGCTTCCAGCAGGACAGCAAGTCCTCTGTCAGGTGCCTGGCTTTGCAGACCATGCTGATCCTCAAGGCCTGCAAGAAACACCGTCCAGCCCGCACCAGCCTACGGACACTCTTGCACAGGATGAGACTGATGCATACAAGGGAGAACCCAGTCATTGAAGCTGCCCAGCTGCGCGAGTAAAAGCCAGCCTCCCTACTCTGGGGGTTTGGTGCACCAGAGCCCGCCTGGAGCAGGGTGGAACACATCATGCCGCACCATGGCTTTCTCCCCATTGGCCGCCTGCCCTGCCCAGCCACGTGAGTAGTTAACCGCTCAATAGCTTTTATCACCATGTACTTTTTGACAGGTTTCCATGCCCCGTGCAGAGTTTACGTCCCGCCCTCCGTCCCCGTTTCCGGTCGTGTACTTTTTTGGCACCATCAGCCCTTTTGAACATTTCTTTTGTATTATTTTTCTGTGTTTGGCTGGGGGAAGGTTGCGTGCTTGTGCTACAGTCAGGCAGGCAGAGCAGCAGAAGGTCCATTTGCCTGGCCCTTGATCAGGGCGGGGCAGCAACCAAGTAGGCTGCCACTCCTGACGGTGGGGTGGCGGGGATAGGGGAACCCAGGTCCTCCCGCTCCACTGCGTCCCCGCCCAGGGCCCTAACAGCGTGCTGTGTTTTGACATATTTCGAGAAAAAGTATGAACGAGTAGAAAGAGAGGCTGTAGGGGGTTCGCGGCTCCCTCCCCATCCGTCTGGGCGGGAGACCACGCCCCTCGCTACGATACTTCCGGGGTACCTTGGTTCAGGGGAAATAGCTCAGTGTTCATGGTTCTGGCCTGCAGTCAGGCCGACCAACGGTCGAGAGTCTGTTTGCCCGGGGCCCTCATTCAGGGCAGGGCTGCTGTCGAGTAGGGGCTCTGGCCTACAGTCAGGCAGGCAGAGCAGCAGAAGGTCCATTTGCCTGGCCCTTGATCAGGGCGGGGCAGCAATCAAGTAGGGGGGCTCTGGCCTACAGTCCAGCAGAGCCGTCGCAGTCTGAGGGAGGTTACCTCTCTGGTGGGAGAGTCAGCACAACCGTCTGACGTCCTGAATCAGGCGGGTGCCAGAGCAATCAGGCCTCCTGACAACCAAGTGGGGAGGCTGCTACTCCTGACGGTGGGGTGGCGGTGGTAGGGGAACCCAGGCCCTCTCGCTCCACTGCGTCCCATCCCAGGGCCCTAACAGCCGTGGAGCAGTCCGTTACTGCGTCAGTGGGGAAAATCCGACAGCAACACGCTGGCCGGCTTGTAGTCAATAACACAGCTGAACCCAATTCGGCTGCCCTGGGCTCCTTGCTACACACCCATTCCGTGTGTACATGGGTTCAGGGGTGGCAGGTCTGTAGAAATTTTGGTGGTGCCCAGAACCCGCCCCTACTTCGCCCCCCACCTACCCAAGGCTCCGGGAGGGAGTTTGGGTGAGGAAGGACATCTGGGATGCAGGCCCTAGGCTTAGGCAGAGTATTGGGGTGCAGGATGCAGGCTCTGGGAGGGAGTTTGGGGATGGGAGGGGGTGCAGGGCTGAGGGGTTTGGGAGGGGCTCAGGGCAAGAGTCGGGGTATAGGGGGTGAGGGTTCTGTTTGGGGCTGGGAGGTTTGGGGGGTTAGAGAGGCTCAGGGCTAGGGCAGAGGGTTGGGGAATGTAGGGAGATGAGGGCTCTGTCTAGGGCTGGAGATGAGGGGTTTGTGGTGTTGGAAGGGGCTCAGGGCTGGGGCAGAGGGTTGGGGTATGAGGGGATGAGGGCTCTGTCTAGGACTAGGGATAAGGTGTTTGGGGTGTTGGAGGGGCTCAGGGCGAGGGTTAAGGGTGTGGTGGAGAGGTGAAAGCTCTGCCTGGGGGTGTGGGCTCTGGGGTGGGGCAGGGCTGGGGATGAGTTTGGAGTGCAGGCAGGCTGCTCTGGGATAGGGGTCAGAGAGGAGGACTCCCCCCAGCCCTTTCCCTGCCGGCAACAGCGAGCTCTGGGGGAGGACAGTGAGTGGCAGCCCCACCAGCTTCTCAGTGTCCCTGGCAGCCCCGCTGGGTCTCTGTCAGGATAGGACTCTCCGTTACGTCTATGCTTCCACAGTGGGGAAGAGACATGCTGCTCATCTGGCAGCTCTCTCCCTTCTGAGCTGGAGGCCCAGCCTTTTATAGTGCCGCTTCCTGCCCCGCCCCTCTGCTGCCATGGGTGTCCCGGTTCTGCCCACCAGGGGGTGTTCGCGGCTCCCTCCCAGGCTGCCAGGGCAGGAGACCACGCCCCCTCATGACAGAGGCCTTAAAGGAGTTTTAAAGGAAAGGAGTTTTAAAAAAAGAAAGATTGCTTAGCCTTAGAAGAAAAAAGGAAAGAAAGGTGATTTTAAATAGAAGGAAGAGGGGAAACTATAGAAAGCAACAAGAGAGAGGAGTGTGTTTTATAGATTAGTAAGACCGTGGTAAAAGGTTATTGTTGTTGGGACTAAAAAATAATAAGAGTAAAAAAATTGAAATCAATTTTAAAAAGCAAAGGCTCATTAAAAAAAAGAGGAAACTCTAAAGGAAGGTTGAGAAGGTCGGGTGAAAGAAATCACACGGCCGAAAAATGAGCTAGAGATCCTGTGTCAGTGACACAGGGCTGTGTAAAGTACAGAAAACAGAAAGAGAGAGAAAGATCCTTTTTTGTTACTAAGCAGAACACAGAGCTGTGGGAAAGATCCTTTTTTTGGTTAGTGAGAGAAGGAGAGCATAGAAAACAGGAAGAGATCCTTTTTGGTTAGTGAGACAAGGAAAGTATAAAGAAAAGGAGTCCTTGTGGCACCTTAGAGACTAACAAATATATCTGAGCATAAGCTTTCATGAGCATCCAATGCGTTGGTCTCTAAGGTGCCACAAGTCCTCCTTTTCTTTTTGCGAAAACAGACTAACACGGCTGCTACTCTGAAACCTGTTATTATACAAGGAAAGTATAGCAAGCTGCAGGGGGAGCGGAGGGGGAGGGGGAAGAGAACTTACCCTTCATAGAATCATAGAATCATAGAATATCAGGGTTGGAAGGGACCTCAGGAGTTCATCTAGTCCAACCTCCTGCTCAAAGCAGGACCGATCCCCGACTAAATCATCCCAGCCAGGGCTTTGTCAAGCCTGACCTTAAAAACTTCTAAGGAAGGAGATTCCACCACCTCCCTAGGTAACACATTCCAGTGTTTCACCACCCTCCTAGTGAAAAAGTTTTTCCTAATATCCAACCTAAATCTCCCCCACTGCAACTTGAGACCATTACTCCTTGTTCTGTCATCTGCTACCACTGAGAACAGTCTAGAGCCATCCTCTTTGGAACCCCCTTTCAGGTAGTTGAAAGCAGCTATCAAATCCCCCCCATTCTTCTCTTCTGCAGACTAAACATCCCAAGTTCCCTCAGCCTCTCCTCAAAAGTCATGTGTTCCAGACCCCTAATCATTTTTGTTGCCCTCCGCTGGACTCTTTCCAATTTTTCCACATCCTTCTTGAAGTGTGGGGCCCAAAACTGGACACAGTACTCCAGATGAGGCCTCACCAGTGTCGAATAGAGGGGAACGATCACGTCCCTCCATCTGCTGGCAATGCCCCTACTTATACATCCCAAAATGCCATTGGCCTTCTTGGCAACAAGGGCACACTGTTGACTCATATCCAGCTTCTCCTCCACTGTAACCCCTAGGTCCTTTTCTGCAGAACTGCTGCCGAGCCATTCGGTCCCTAGTCTGTTGCGGTGCATTGGATTCTTCCATTTTAAGTGCAGGACTCTGCACTTGTCCTTGCTGAACCTCATCAGATTTCTTTTGGCCCAATCCTCCAATTTGTCTAGGGCCCTCTGTATCCTATCCCCACCCTCCAGCAAATCTACCTCTCCTCCCAGTTCAGTGTCATCTGCAAACTTGCTGAGGGTGCAATCCACACCATCCTCCAGATCATTCATGGAGATATTGAACAAAACCAGCCCCAGGACCGACCCTTGGGGCACTCCACTTGATACCGGCTGCCAACTAGACATGGAGCCATTGAGCACTACCCGTTGAGCCCGACAATCTAGCCAGCTTTCTATCCACCTTATAGTCCATTCATCCAGCCCATACTTCTTTAACTTGCTGGCAAGAATACTGTGGGAGACAGTGTCAAAAGCTTTGCTAAAGTCAAGGAACAACACGTCCACCGCTTTCCCCTCATCCACAGAGCCAGTTATCGCGTCATAGAAGGCAATTAGATTAGTCAGGCATGACTTGCCCTTGGTGAATCCATGCTGACTGTTCCTGATCACTTTCCTCTCCTCTAAGTGCTTCAGAATTGATTCCTTGAGGACCTGCTCCACGATTTTTCCAGGGACTGAGGTGAGGCTGACTGGCCTGTAGTTCCCAGGATCCTCCTTCTTCCCTTTTTTAAAGATGGGCACTACATTAGCCTTTTTCCAGTCGTCCGGGACTTCCCCCGATCGCCAAGAGTTTTCAAAGATAATGGCCAATGGCTCTGCAATCACATCCGTCTACTCCTTTAGGCCTCTCGGATGCAACACATCCGGCCCCATGGACTTGTGCTCGTCCAGCTTTGCTAAATAGTCCCGAACCACTTCTTTCTCCACAGAGGGCGGGTCCTGTCTACGCTGGCAAGTTGCAACGCGATAAAGCAGCTTTCTGCGCTGCAACTGGTGAGGTGGACGCACGGCCACGCCACTCAGGGCGCGGAAACAGGGCAGTTGCAGCGCTTTAAAAAAAGCACCGCACAGTTTAAAAAACTTTCTGCACCGGGGCTACAGGCTGCGGTGCCAGTGTAGACACCGAGGTCCATTACGGCGCTGCGATTGGCCTCCGGGAGGTGTCCCACAATGCCTGCTCTCCCCTCTCTGGTCATCGGTTTGAACTCTACTGCCCGGCCCTCAGGTGACCATCCATCATCCCCACTCCGTAAACTCCTTTGCCATTTTGACAGTCCCCTTCCTGTTTGCTCAGTGATGAGTGCAGCGCATCTTTCCAGGTGGCCAGGCCTGCTCCACGCACCAGGCGATCCACCTGCTTGGAGCTATGCCGAGCTGCTGGACCTCATCAGCATTTGGGGAGAGGAGGCTGTACAGTCCCAGCTGCACTCCGGACGTAGCAATTATGATACCTACTGTGACGTTATTGACTTGAACTGGGACCATATAGATCATTGTTGCAACCAAGGTCCTGTAGTGGCACCAAATCTTGTATAAAGGGGGGTCAAATAAGGTGTCTAAGGCAAGGTTATGGTTTGCTGGTTATGATTATGCTCTCTATATGTTTGTGTCATTTTTGTATTTTAAGTTATAAGTATTGACTCGATACTGTCTGTGGTTCAAACTTGTACTATGCGTCTGGGTGACACCCCAGACAAGTTGAAAAGGAGGACTTGTGGCCCTTAGAGACTAACAAATTTATTTGAGCATAAGCTTTCGTGAGCTACAGCTCACTTCATCGGATGCAATGCCTAGCCTGCTTGATGACCGATTAAGGACCATCAGCTACACAATTGACCCCTTGAGAGAAGGCAGACAAGCCTTGGGACTCAGCACAGTGTGCAGGGACCTGCCTATGGACAGAACTCAGAGGTTTTTCCAGGCCACGTGATGGACAGCTTGTTTTGGGACAAAGAAAGAAAGACCACATGGCAAGAGAATATAAAAAGCTGCTGCAGCTCCTCCATCTTGTCTTCAGTCCTGCTTCATCCCTCTGGAGGGACTTTGCTACACTGAAGCTTTGAACCAAGAACTGAAAGACGCATCCCAGCTGTGGATGTTCTCCAGAGACTTGATTTGAACCTGCAGTTTATTCTGTCGCTGCCGCAAGCCTGAACCAAGAACTTGGTCATGACTGTATGTCATTGATTCCATTTCACCAATTCTAGCTCTCATCTATAGCTTTTTCCTTTTATGAACAAAACCTTTAGATTTTAGATTCTAAAGGATTGGCAACAGCGTGATTTGGGACAATATCTGATTTGTATATTGACCTGGGTCTGGGGCTTGGTCCTTTGGGATCAAGAGAGCCTTTTTTCTTTTCCTGGGGTATTGGTTTTCATAACCATTTGTCCCCATAACAATTGGTGATACTGGGAAACTGGAGCGTCTAAGGGAATTGCTTGTGTGACTTGTGGTGAGCCAGTGGGGTGAGACCAAAGTCTGCTCTGTTTGGCTGGTTTGGTTTGCCTTAGAGGTGAAAAACCCCCCAGCCTTCGGCTGTAACTGCCCTGCTTGAAGCAGTTTGTCCTGAACTGGCACTCTCAGTCGGGTCCCGCCAGTACCAGCATCATTACACCTACGGACAGATTTCACGATGCATGACAGAAAGGGGCGATGGCCGGGACACACGGCAGTTTAGGATGAAAGTGAAGGAGCTGCGGAACGCCGACTACAGGGCGCGGGAGGCAAACCGCCACTCCGGTGCTGCGCCTATGAGCTGCCGGTTTTCCAAAGAGCTGGACATGATACTCCGCGGCGACCCCACCTCCATTGCGAACACCACTGTGGATACTTCGGTGGCTCGCATGTCAGTTGAGAGTGGACCGAGCCAGGAGGAGGAAATCTTGGACGAGGATGTGGAGGGGGACCCAGAGGCAGAAGATGACTCGGAGGTCAGAGATGCCTGCGGCCAGGAGCTCTTTTCTACCCCGGATGTTGGCGAAGCACAAAGAGGAGAGGAGGCCCCTGGTAAGTGGATTTGATTTTGGGACTCGCTGAAGTGGGTTGTTGGGGGCAGGAGGGTTGCAGAAAGCAGGCTTGTCTCCCACCGCATGCCACCCTGCCAGAAGCAGAGGGGTGGGACAGGAAGCGGAACTATAAAAGGCCGCCCTTCCAGCTGAGTTGGGAGCGAACTGCTGGAGGAGCAGGACGTCTTTTCCCTGCTCCCCTAATGGAGAGCGCTATCCTGACAGAGAGCCAGAGGGGCTGCCGGCGCTGCCAGACGCCGGGGACTCCAAGGAGCTGGTGGGGCTGCCACTAGCCGTCTACCCCAGCGAAGCGAACAACAACCCTGGAACCCATGTACACACAGAATGGGTGTGTAGGAAGGAGCCCAGGGCAGCCGAATCGGATTCAGCTGTGTTATTGACTACAAGCCGGCCAGCGTGTTGCAGTCAGATTTTCCCCGCTGACCCAGTGGCGGACCACTCCGCTGCTGTTTAGGGCCCTGGGTGGGGACGCAGTGGAGCGGGAAGGCCTGGGTACCCCTACCACCGCCACGCCACCGTCAGGAGTGGCAGGTTCCCCACCTGGTTGTCAGGAGGCCTGATTGGTCTGGCACCCGCCTGAATCAGGACGCCAGACGGTTGTGCTGACTCTCCCACCAGAGAGCTAACCTCCCCTAGACGGCGACGGCTCTGCTGGACTGTAGGCCAGAGCCCCCCTACTTGATTGCTGCCCCGCCCTGATCAAGGGCCAGGCAAATGGACCTTCTGCTGCTCTGCCTGCCTGACTGAAGGCCAGAGCCCCTACTTGACTGCAGCCCTGCCCTGAATGAGGGCCCCAGGCAAACAGACTCTCTACCATTGCTCGGCCTGACTGCAGGCCTGAACCATTAACACTGGGCTAATTTTCCCCTGAACCAAGGTACCCCGGAAGTATCGTAGCGAGGGGCGTAGTCTCCCACCCTGATGGACGGGGAGGGAGCCGCAAACCCCTTACAGCCTTTCTTTCTACTTGTTCTTACTTTTTCTCTAAATATGTCAAAACACAAGAAAGCAACTTTCTCCCGGCTAAACACAGAAAACAATACAAAAGAAATGTTCAAAAGGGCCGACGGCACCAAAAAGGTACATGACCGGAAACGGGGACGGAGGGCGGGACGTAAACCCTACACAGGGCGCGGAAACCTGTCAGAAAGTACACGGTGATGAAAGCTCTCGAGCAGTTAACTAGTCACGTGCAATCCCCCCTGTACATAGCAATCCCCCCTGTACATAGCAATCCTCTGTTTCATTTTGATGTTTTTTGATGTATTGTTCTGCTTTTATTTGATATATTAAATAACTGTATTTACAGTGATATATTGAGGTATAAACGATCTACACACCTTGTCCTGTACAGAGCACACAGACGGCTCCCCTGGATCCCACAACCCACACAGGGAGAAAGCTGTCGCAAGCGTCGGCATCTCCAAAATCGTATCAGAGCAAGAAAAGGCACCTGCTATTTCCCACCCTTGTACAGTGTAGACACGGGGTGAGGGCGAGACTCAGTGACCCCGGTTAGTCCTGCTCCATCTCTGCCGTCTGGATTTCCATCGACAGCTGTTCACACTCGAAACGCAGAGCGGGGTGAGGTTCGCCCATCAGCCAAAGAATCTTAATGTAAAGCAGCGCGCTCCTGCCAGTGCCCGTGGCAGATCCCCCATTCGAAGGGTGTGATCATTTCCGCCCTGAGATGGACGAGACCTCGTGTCCTGGTGTTAGGGGGCGCTGTGCTCTGTACCCCACATATCCCCCCTCTCCCTGCCCCCCAGCCTGGTGTTAGGGGATGCTGTGCTCCGGATCCTACATATTCCCCCAGCTTCCAGGGCCCCTGGCCAGCGTTAGGGGGCGCTGTGCTCTGTACCCTACACCCCCCATCTCTCAGCCCCCCTGCCAGGTGTTAGAGGGCGCTGTGCTCTGTATCATATGCATTTCCCAGCCCTCCTGCCCGGCCTTAGAGGGTGCTGTGCTCTGTACCCTACACATCCCCAGCCCCCAGCCCGGTGTTAGGCAGTTTCTAGTGTCTGTGAACTTACTGCATGTACCGGAGTCTATCGGCGCATGCTGGGTGCCACACGCTGTGGGTATGGAGAGGGCCCGACGCTGGAACCTGACCTGAAGGTGGGATTGGCCATTGTCCTGGTGGTTCGGACACAGGCAGGTACTAGAGGGGCTCCGTGCGGGGACCCGATTCTGCCTTTCTGTCTGGCCGATCCCTTCTAATGAGGCTGAACCTGCCCATCTCCCCAGACTCAGCATAGCACAGGACTTTGGGGGCACCTGCTGGCAAAGTGGCCTCAGTCCCCACCATACGTGCAGGGGTCATTCAGCTGGTGATAGTCCTTCTCTCAAGCCCCCAAGCACCTGTGTGTCATGGCTGCCTGCAGGAGTTCAGGGCCAACAACTGCCTGGGGGGAGGCCTGGCTAGGCAGGGGCTCAAACCGGGGAGTGTCAGTTTGGATCCCCAGCTAGCCGTAGGGGTGCAACACGCCGGGAGGGGGGGGGAAGAGATCAACTCCAGCTGGTTCATCATAAACCATGTCCCTGAGGCCTCAGTAGAAATGGGGATGTTCCCCTGGCAGTATGCAGGTGCGAAGGACTTGAGAGGGAGGTGGCAGACGTGCCCTTTTGATGGCGGTCCCTGAGCACACGGGGAGAGCAGGGGGCAAACGTCTGTTGGCAAATGTTCATTGGCAAACGTCTGCGACTCACGGGCCCTGGGTGCACACACCCCTACAGAGGAACGTGTACAGGCCCAGCCCAGCCTGAAGAACACCAGCTCCTGTGTAAGGGAAGTCACTGTTTTTTTCACAAGAGCGGGAAACTGACGTTGCATAAGCCAGGAACTCCTGATGGGCACTTTCGTCCCTCCGGGAGACCAACCTATCTAGCACAGAGAACAGGGGGACATAAAGGCTGAGCTGAAGCTAGATTCCTGCTCTCCAGGATGCTGGGGTGCCCTCATGCTTGAGCTGAAGACAGCCTGGGGGTTCCCAGCATTGCCCTCCTGCCGTTTCTCTCTGGGAGCCCTCGCCCTGCACCCTGGCCTATGTGTTCTCAGGAGGCTGCATGCTGCCAGGTGCACATCCCCAGTGCGGAGTCCCTGGATTAATGCCAGGGGACGGGGACTGGGACTCTGCTCCTGGCTCATTCCCAGGACGCTGGGAGTGTGAGTGGTGGAGCTGCCGGCTCTTGGAACCTCCCTTCCCAGCACAGGGTTGTCTCTGGGGGAAGCCCACCCCAGGAGCTGACATTTGTTGGCCTCTTCCCCAGAGCGCTGGAGTCTCAGCCACTCCAGATTGGGGGGAGGGGCCAGCTGTGAATTGGGAGCCATATCCGGGTTTAGATGTGAATCCGCCGGCGCTGCAGAGCGTTCGGATGTGGGGAGCCAGTTCCCGCCTGCGCCAGATCACAAAGTGCCACTTCAGCCAGCCGCCTGCCAGGCTCTGGCCGCGCCCCGTGTGGAGCTGCAGATGGGCCCTCCACAGCTGGGTGCTGCTCCTCCTCCCTGCTGGCCAGCCGGCCGCAGCTCCTCAGCACCTGCCCACTCAGCCCCACCTCAGCGCTCCTGCCTCCCCAATGTCCTCCCTGGTGCTGCGCCTGGCCCCCTGCACCTGGCCTGTCAGTGCCCAGCGGGGCCGGGAGCCAAGCGCCCCCTGGAGCCATGTGTCAGGCCCTGAGTCCCTCCTGTGCTGGGCTCCCGCCAATCCACAAGCCAGGAACAGGCCCGTGACTCCCGGAGCAAGTATTTCAGTCTCACAGCAGCAGCCTCGCTCCACCCACGCCCCGGCCTCCTGAGTCCAGCTCCAACCCCGAGGCCTGACCACCTCCCCACCTTCGCTGACACCATCACTTCCAGAGGGAATGGCACTGAGGTTGCCGGGGGAACAGGCATTCTCCAGCTGCCCGGAGCCATTGTTCCATTCACCAGGACAGTCCCGTTGGGGACACTGGGGCATGGCCACTAGGTAACTCGAGGGGATGGAAGACCACGAGTGTCGATGAAGCCCCCTCGCACTAGGCCCAGGTGTCCTTGTGTTGGGGACACTGGGGCATGGCCGCTAGGTAACTCGAGGGGATGGAAGACCACGAGTGGCGATGAAGCCCCCTCGCACTAGGCCCAGGTGTCCTTGGCCCCCGCTCCCACCTGGAGGTACTCGCAGCAGCTCTGCGTACTAGGCCCAAGTGTCCTTGGCCCCCCCGCCTGGAGGCACACATAGCAGTTATGCTGAGGATCTGCAACAATATGCTGCGGAGTCAGACTGCCTGAAACTAAGCAAGGCCACACAGGGCAGATATGGAAGAACAATGCTGAATAAAGCAGCTTTATGTAGAGTTTAACAAATGATACAGAGAACCAGGGAACTAGCTGGGAACTGGATTGGCTGGCTATATGGATACTTGGGGCAGCTTGCTATTGGATAAGTATGCTGGGAAAAAGAATGTATAAAAGCCTGTGTAACTTCCTGCTCTGGGTACAGGATTTGAGATTCAAATCTCCCTGTACCTTTTTGAAGCTTCAAATAAACTTTTCTGCTTCTCCACCCCGTTGTGATTATTGGGTGTAGCACACCGGGTAACGAACCAACTTCAGCTGTTGTTTAGCCTCTTGGCACTGGGTGCCGGCAACAGCTTTTGGCATCCCTGGGTGGGCGACGAGGCTGCAATTTAGCCTTGCCCGGACCCCTCCTGGAGGTCGAGGATTGCAGCGAGAACCGACGCCCAGCGCGCACCGGTGAGTTCATCGGGGGCCTCGGAGGAGACACGATTTGATCGACCCCGGAGGACACAACGGTGCAACGCACTCATATAGTGGAGAAGCAGTTGTGGACAGCGGTGAAGAACCGGTCCCTTAGACGTGGGGGAGGAGCAGCTGCAGGCCACCGTGAAGAGCCGGTCCCTTGGATAAGATAGGAACCTTTTAAAATCCGGATTATATGCTCTGTTGGAACCTGGGGACGCCCAGAGTTACCCTGTAGATATGGGACAGGGACAGAGCTCAGAGGTTAGGGCACGGTGTACGCCCCTAGAGTGCATTCTAGCAAACTGGAAGGTATTTGGTGCGGATCCAATGATTAAGAGCCAATTAAAACGATTCTGTACAGTTGACTGGCCTCAATATCAACTAGAGGACCAGGAGTGGTGGCCACCAGGAGGGTCAATTAATTACAACACGATCCTCCAATTAGTTTTGTTTTGCCAGTGAATGGGTAAATGGAATGAATATTTGTATGCACAAGCGTTTATGGCTTTAAGAAATAGAAAAGAGCTGTAATTCTGCAAAGTTGTAATTTGACTCCGACTGGTTCGGTAGTAGCTAATGTTAGTCCCCAGACCCCCACCCCCACTGTAATGGCAGAGCCGGTGTCCCCTTCGGCCCCCACATCCCTACCTTATAAGGCTAGGATGCCTCGGGTTACAGAGATTGCCCCCTCGGTGGGACTCTATCCTTTGCTTACCGAGACTGTTGTGGCTTGCCCACGGGCAGACGGACGTCAGGCTACCACTATGCAAGTTTACACCCATGTGCCATTCAATCCAATAGACTTAGCAGCTTTTAAAACACAGGCTGGGGAATTCTCAACGAACCCAAGCAGGTTTATTTCAGTCTTTGAGGGGTGCCTCAGTAGTCACAAGCCGCTTGAGACGACTGTAATATCCTCCTGAGAACCCTGTTGTCTGAGGTGGAGAGGGATCAGGTTACAGCTAAGGCAAGGGGAGCGTCAGCGTTCAAGCGAAAAAAAAAAAGAAGGGAAGCTATCTGTCAAGTTCCTCTCCAAGTAATTGTAAGCGGCTCAGGACATTTCTGGGTATGGCAGGCTTTTGCAGGATATGGATCCCAGAGTTTGGACTGTGGGCTAAACCCCTGTACGACTGTGTAAAAGGAGCGGATCATGACCCCTTCTATTGGACTCCAAAGGCTGACAGGGCATTTAAAATCCTGAAAAGAAAATTGATGGAAGCCCCAGCTCTGGACCTGCCGGATCTCTCTAAGCCGTTTCAGTTGTATGTACATGAATGAAGGGGGGTGGCCCTAGGAGTGCTCACACAGCTGTTAGGAGCATGGAGACATCCCGTGGCTTATTTTTCTAAGCAATTGGATCAGGTTGCAAAGGGTTGGCCGGCATGTTTACGGGCGGTCGCAGCTACTGCCCTAGTGCTTGAGGAAGCGGAGAAGCTAACATTGGGAGGGGTTATGCAAATCTATACTCCGCATATGGTCCGAGCCTTATTGGATGCAAAGGGAGGGCTTTGGCTCACCCAGGCTCGGATTGCTCGGTACCAGGCTAAGCTGTTAGAGAACTCTGAAGTCACCTTACACCCTTGTCCCTCCCTTAACCCAGCCACCCTCTTGCCAGAAACAGAGGAACAGGAAGGTGACTGTTTAGAGATCATAGATGTCCAGTACTCCAGCCGTCCGGATTTAAAGGATGTACCCCTCCCAAATGCAGATTATGAGTGGTACACTGATGGTAGCAGTACTGTAATAGATGGGCAAAGGAGGGCGGGTTATGCTGTTGTGACCCTCCATGACACTGTGGAAGCTGAAGGTTTGCCTGCTGGGACCTCTGCCCAGCTTGCCGAACTAATAGCCCTGACCCGTGCACTTGAACTGTCAAAAGGAAAGCGGGTCAACATTTTTACTGATTCAAAGTATGCTTTTGGTGTGCTGCATGCTCATGCTGGCCTATGGAAGCAAAGGGGAATGCTGACAGCCCAAGGCTCCCCAGTCAAGTACGGGCCCCAAATCCTCCGGCTCCTAGAAGCCGTACAACTCCCCTCAGAAGTGGCGGTGGTACACTGTAAAGCCCATCAAAGGGAGGATCAAGATGTGGCCAGAGGTAACGCCCGGGCAGATAGAGAGGCTAAGCATGCTGCCACCCTGCCATCCCCTCAGGCTGAGAACGCCCATATGCATGCCCTTATCCCATCAGTAGGGGAGCTTCCAACCCCTCAGTACTCCGGGGAGGAGAGACAGCTAACTGACAAACTCGGTCTCCGGGAAAAGGAGGGATGGCTCCATTCCCCAGAAGGGAAAATCCTCTTACTAAAGGGCCTAATCCGGCCAGTGCTGCAGAAACTACATCAAACCACTCATGCTGGCAGGAAAGCACTTATCCAGCTAATGGGAAAATACTTTATCACTTCCGGACTCCGACCCCTGGCTGCCCAGGTACAGGCGGACTGCTTAGTCTGCCAAAAGAATAACCCCCGACCGGGACATCCTGTGCCACCAGCTGCCCTAGAACCCACTCCGGGCCCCGGACAAGTGTGGCAAATAGACTTTACCGAGTTTCCCTGGACCCAAGGGTTCAAATATCTCCTTGTTATAGTGGATCGGTTCAGCGGATGGCCAGAAGCCTTCCCATTCCGTAACTGCACTGCCAGGACAGTGGCCCTCAAGTTTGTTAAGGAGATCATTCCTCGCTTTGGACTCCCCCTGTGGATGGAATCTGACAACGGGACACACTTCACGTCAAAAATCATTCAAAGCATCTCACATGCCTTACAGATCCCCTGGAAACTCCATACGCCCTGGAGACCGCAAGCCAGTGGGGTCGTGGAGCGTACCAATCAGACCCTTAAACGGCATCTCTCAAAAGTGTGCCAAGAAGCCTCACTGCGATGGCCTGATGCTTTGCCCCTCGTCCTACTCCGTATCCGCGTTCTCCCAAAGGGTAGATTAGGGCTCAGTCCCTTTGAAATTATGTTTGGAAGGGCATGGCCTATGAATGGCACCCCGGTTCTGTCAGGGGAATGGGAGTTGGGTAATGTTTTTTTGTCACAGTATATGTGTTCCCTGTCTGCTGGTCTCTTGTCTCTTCACAGGTATACCAAGGATTCCCAGCCTCTCCGCTTGGACTCTCCCGTCCACTCCTTACAGCCCGGTAACTCTGTGCTTGTTCGCACCTGGAAAGACGAGCCTCTCCAGGAAAAGTGGAAAGGACCCTATACCGTCCTGCTGACCTCCCATACAGCGGCAAAGATCGAGGGACACAAGAACTGGATCCATCACTCTCGTCTGAAGGCAGTAACCGTCCCCTCGTCAGCAGAACAGTGGACCGTCCAACCTGCTGACTCCTCATCTAGTGACAATCTCGGGCTAAAGCTACTGTTTAAAAGACACAAATAGCGGGCACCTTAATACTAAAATGGGCCCACTCAGGTATTGGAGATCCTGGGTTGGGAAGACTCTGGTCATAATTAATTGGGTAACATTGTTATTCTCTGTATTGGTATTTCCAAACTGTGCATATCGGGAGCATAACTCCTTTGTTTTGCTTGAGCACCATGTTGCTAATTTAACAAACC
This sequence comes from Lepidochelys kempii, assembly GCF_965140285.1. Lineage (NCBI taxonomy): Eukaryota > Metazoa > Chordata > Testudines > Cheloniidae > Lepidochelys > Lepidochelys kempii. The sequence continues at coordinate 9,464,085 of NC_136402.1, read as the reverse complement.
AGACTGATTGCTGGGTATGTGCTCCAACTCCACTATCCCCCAAAACGGGAATGCCCCTTGACATGCTGCCCTTGACCCTAGCAGAATTAGCCACCACCAAAGAGCAGAAAAGAACGGACTCACCGTTCTGGAACAAGACCTCTTTACAGCAAGCCACCTATCAGGACCAGGAGTATTCAGTTGCAGTACTCACTGAGGGAGTGTTATGTTTTACCCAAAACCAATCTGATCCCTATGGGCATCCTGTCGGAAAGAGCTCCTGTGTTATTACACAGTGGGCTGATGGGTATTGGATAAAGACCAAAAGGGGAAGCCAGCAGTGTGGGTGTAATGGTTCCTCCCCTTTTAGGGAAACTCTTACAAATAATCGTACCACAAAAGAAAAGTTTGGAAATATAACTTGCCGTCCAGTTAATATCTCCAATGTAGCAAGCCAATGGTGTGTTTGTAGTGGTCCCTATGGCGAGTGTAATTTGAACGGCACAATTAGAAATGCCCCCACTTGTACCCAATCAAAAAAATAAGATGCCCCCTTAGGGGCATATAAATTGTTGAAAAAAGCCGCCAAAGCAGCCTTAAATATCCCAGGAATCCCCTTAAGAAACAGTCCTTACTGGGCCCTACAGGGTCACTATTTTGTATGTGGCCGAAAGGCTTACAAGGTGCTGCCAGCCAACTGGACAGGTAGCTGTTATATAGCTCATGGAGTTCCTCATCTTTCCATAACTGCCACACTGCCCAAAGGAAAGATTAGAAATGCCCAAGACACCTCTGTTGAGTCACGAGAAAAGACCCTGCGGCGACTGACTAAGGCATTGGAGGGCAAGATGAAGAATCCCCTCACAACCGAGAAGCTTGTAGGGTGCTTTGTACTGGGAATAGCGCCACTGTTTACCGGACCAGCCATGGCATGCATAGGCCGCTATACTATAAGGCTGCAGATGGTACTTGAGAAGGTGACCTTAGAGTTAGAGGACTCAGTTAGTGATTTAGGGTCAGCAGTAAAAACATTAAATAAAGAGGTACAGCAGCTCAGGACGTTTTCCCTCCAAAACAGGCTGGCTTTGGACTATCTCTTGGCATCCCAAGGAGGGGTTTGTGCCCTCGTGGCGCCCCGATGGTGTGTATATGTAAATGATAGCAGTTATGAGATCTATGAAAAGGTGGTACAGGCTGAGGCCCATGCCCGAGCCGGAGCACAGGTTGCCTATACTGCCCCAGAGAACGATTGGTTGCAAACCTTGTTTTCAGGCTGGGGTTTGTCGTCTTATCTTGGTGGTTTATTTAGCCTGCTATTGAAACTTCTCTTTCCTGTATTGCTTGTATTACTGGTATTATGCTGTGCGGTATCATGTGTCAGGGCCCTTTTGCAAAAGTTAATAAGTCATTCTCTTCAGGGCTATCACAAAGTGCTTATGCAAAGTCCTATTGTAAAGAAATAAGTAGCCCAAGTGAGAAAACTCAGAGCCAAGGCTGTTGAGTGTTCTCAAAGAGGGGAGTTGTTGGGGACACTGGGGCATGGCCGCTAGGTAACTCGAGGGGATGGAAGACCACGAGTGGCGATGAAGCCCCCTCGCACTAGGCCCAGGTGTCCTTGGCCCCCCCTCCCGCCTGGAGGCACTTGCAGCAGCTCTGCGTACTAGGCCCAAGTGTCCTTGGCCCCCCCTGCCTGGAGGCACACACAGCAGTTATGCTGAGAATCTGCAACAATATGCTGCAGAGTCAGACTGCCTGAAACTAAGCAAGGCCACACAGGGCAGATATGGAAGAACAATGCTGAATAAAGCAGCTTTATGTAGAGTTTAACAAATGATACAGAGAATCAGGGAACTAGCTGGGAACTGGATTGGCTGGCTACATGGATACTTGGGGTAGCTTGCTATTGGATAAGTATGTTGGGAAAAAGGATGTATAAAAGCCTGTGTAACTTCCTGCTCTGTGTACAGGATTTGAGATTCAAATCTCCCTTTACCTATTTGAAGCTTCAAATAAACTTTTCTGCTTCTCCACCCCATTGTGATTACTGGGTGTAGCACACCGGGAAACGAACCACTCAAGCTGTTGTTCAGCCTCTCGGCACTGGGTGCCAGCAACAGCCTGATGCCAGGACAGTCCCCCTGAGCTCTGGAGAGGACTAGAGGTGCCTTAGGACACCTGCCATGCAGCTGCTGGAGAGTCAGCAGGAGACATTGGGTGAGGACTGGAGCCCCCCAGGGCAGAGGCCATTCAGGAGACCCAGCGTCGGGGGAATCAGGCCTGGGATTCTCTGCAGCGGCTGCTCCCACACAGCCTTGGAGAGAGGAGCTGCGAAACCCCCACAAAGCGTTGCCCCGGCACAGAGCTCTATAGCACTGGGACCCCGTATGCGTGAGCTGCAATCCAGCAGGGCCTTGCGCCAGCCCCACCCTCTCCCATTGCCCCGCTCTGGGAGGCCAGAGCACAGTTCACAATTTAGCACGGACCAGCTGCAAGGATCCTGGCGGGTCCTGGTAAGGTTGGAGCAGCATTTTCAATGTTGGGGAAAAGCGAGATCTGTGCAATAGGCAACGCAGCTCCATCTGGGCACCAGCCAGTTCCTGTGCCCCAGAGAGCTCCCACTGAACCAGGGACGAAGGGGGCAGGAGGTGGAAAGAGAAGGTGCCATCCTGGGACCCAGGAGACCCATGTTCATTTCCCAGCTCTGCCACAGATGCTCTGTTTATCTTCGAGCTAGTCCCTTATTCTCTCTCTGCAGCGGTTCCCTGTCTGTACAGTGGGGGAAGCAGCCAGGCCCTGCCCTGAAGGGGGCAGATAGAATAAATGCAATCGAGGTTGGGCAGTGCTCGGATGCCAGGGGGATGAGGGCCAGGATGGTGCCTAAGACAGACCGAAAGCAAGGGGGAGCTACAGAGCCGGTGGTGAGAGGGGTTTGGCCTTTGACAATCTGCTCTGAGTGCCTGGGCTGCCAGACCCCAGGCAGCCACTGGCATTGCCAGACCTCCCTGATCTATGGTGCTGCTGCTCTCCCTGCTTCTAGGAGTCACTGCCTCTCCCCGGGCCGAGAACCCCGCAGCAATCATCTCCTGGGGCTGCCGTGGCTCTGAGCGTTAGCAAGGCCTGGGACACAGTACGGGGGCGGGGGAGGGGGGGCTGCTATTAAAGCAGCTGCTGCGTCGTTGCAGCGGTGGGAGAGGAAGCAGAGATGGGACCGTTTTCCATCCCGTGGCCAAAGCACCCGGCAGCTTGCAAAAGTGGAAAGAGCCGCTCAGGTGGGCTGGGAGCCAGGGGTGCGGAGAGTTCATGAATCCCCGTTCTGCACTGTCATGAGAAGGAGGAACCGGGATTGAAGTGATCCTCCCACTCGGGGATCCAGAGACCCCCTGGCTCCAATAGCATGGACGCAGGGAGGGGCTCTGGCCTGGGGTCTGCAGGAGCTGGGACTAGAGGAGCCCAGAGGTCCCTTCCGGCCTAACGTCTGTGACTGTGGGGAGCGGTGTTGGATCATATTAAAGAAGTTCTGTACTGAAATCACAAATGAGTTTGATTCCCAATAGTTTAAAGTCCAGGGTATTACTAATTAAGAGGTCTCTTGGTTTTTGGTGCTGTTTCTCTCCCTCTATGTGTGAAACCTGCAAGCTGCTAATTGTGTTCGTACATTCTAAGACAGAGTCTGTTCTCAAAGCAATTCACAGAGAGAGAGACTCAAAGCAATACTCGAAGAACAGAAACAGCACCCAGAGACTCCCCGCCCTTTTGTTGTATTAACAATTGTGATTAAAATAGAGATAGAGGATGTATGTGGATGGATGCTTGGTGTGGATAATAACTGAATGATCAGGGAGGTGCCAGCCTAAGAATCCAGTGTCCATCTGCTGAAGAAGGCGTCAAGTGGAAATAACGAGAGGACCCCCGGAGGGCAGACTGGAATCCACCCAACAGCCTCAAGAATGGGAGAACCAAAGAACAAGATAACATCTAGCAGCGCGGATGTGCTATCTGCTGATTGATTCAGCAACACCATGATGAAGGAATTCCCATAGACTGGCATAGGAAGAAATTCCTATAAAAATAGACTCTAAAAAGTGAGAACTTTGGGGTCTGATTCTGCAAACCAACTTCCAGGAGCATCAGATGAGCATCTGACAAGGCCCTGCTCTCTCCTCATGTCCAGGCCACCTGGCCAGTGGCTTGGCATGAGCAACTCTAAGGCTGGTAACTATGATAACAACCTTGCAGAACCTGTGTGTGTGTGTTTGTATGAATGAATGTGTGAATAAATATGAGATTGAATGGAATGTTATAGCTATAACTAACTGCTTACTATGATTCTTTCTGTATTCACAATAAATGTGGTATTTTGCCTTTTTCGCTTTCATGAGATCCTGTTGGTTTTTATTTTATTGGTATAACAGCGGAATGTCCCTCCCATGACCCCGGTGGGGAAGGACAGGCTCTAAAGCCTTGGCAAGGCCAGAGCAAGTCTGGCTGGGGCATCCCATGGCTGGGGAGTCACACATTGGCTGGTCTGTGACTCGCCTGCCCATTGCGACACGCCCCTGCTGGCTGGCACAGCCTCATCCCCTCACTGCCAGGCTTGGCTCTGGCAGAGCGAAAGCTGGCAGGTGCCGCTGGGGAACGCTGAGCCAGCAGTTCCAGCTCCGCCACCGGCAGCAGAAAGTGGGTGGCCCATTTACGGGCAGGCTTCTGCCCACTCCTGACTCCAGGTAGAAGAATCTTCTATTGCCCACCTCTGCTTTTCCATTGCATCGCCAACCACACCGAGCCTTCCCCAAGCTCCTGGCTGGGTGGCGCACGTCTACCAGGCGCCCCGGTGCCGGCCGTCTAGCCTGGTGCCAGTGAGGAAGTGGGCACCGGCATGCGCACAGGAGGGAGCCCGGGGCGGCTCAACAGAAGGGGTCGCACCAGTCGAGCCGGGAGGGGACGGAGACAAGGAGGAGGGTTTGGCAGGGCTGGTGGCATGGCACGGGAAGGCGGCACAGGTGGTTAGATGAGGCATTGGGCTGGGACCCAGGAGAGCTGTGTTCAGTTCCCCGCTCCTCTGTAAGTCTTCTGCGTGAAATCAGGTGAGTCCCCGCCGCTCTGGGCCTCAGCTAACAAGGGAGAGCACGTCCCTGCTCTGCGGAGGGGGCGTTGAGAGCCTAAATACCACAACACCCGTGTGCTAAACCACTGGCATGATGGGGCCAGGTAAGTGCCCAGACACTGAGGTTGCCGGGGGAACAGGCATTCTCCGGTTGCCTGGAGCCATTGTTCCATTCACCAGGACAGTCCGATGCCAGGACAGTCCCCCTGAGCTCTGGAGAGGACTAGAGGTGCCTTAGGACGCCTGCCGTGCAGCTGCTGGAGAGTCAGCAGGAGACACTGGGTGAGGAATGGAGCCCCCCAGGGCAGGGGCCATTCAGGAGACCCAGCGTGGGGGGAATCAGGCCTGGGATTCTCTGCAGCGGCTGCTCCCACACTGGCCTTGGAGAGAGGAGCTGTGAAACCCCCAGAAAGCGCTGCCCCGGCACAGAGCTCTGTAGCACTGGGACCCCGTACGCGTGAGCCGTAATCCAGCAGGGCCTTGCGCCAGCCCCACCCTCTCCCATTGCCCCGCTCTGGGAGGCCAGAGCACAGTTCACAATTTAGCACGGACCAGCTGCAAGGATCCTGGCGGGCCCTGGTATGGTTGGAGCAGCATTTTCAATGTTCGGGAAAAGCGAGATCTGTGCAATAGGCAACGTAGCTCCATCTGGGCACCAGCCAGCTCCTGTGCCCCAGAGAGCTCCCACAGCTCCCACTGAACCAGGGACGAAGGGGGCAGGAGGTTGAAAGAGAAGGTGCCATCCTGGAACCCAGGAGACCCATGTTTATTTCCCAGCTCTGCCACAGATGCTTTGTTTGTCTTTGAGCAAGTCCCTTCTTCCCTCTGTGCTGTAGTTCCCTGTCTGTGCAGTGGGAGTAGCTGCCAGACCCTGCCCTGAAGGGGGCAGTTAGAATAAATGCAATGGGCAGTGCTCGGATGCCAGGGGGATGAGGGCCAGGATGGTGCCTAAGACCGACCGAAAGCAAGGGGGAGCTACAGAGCCGGTGGTGAGAGGGGTTTGGCCTTTGACAGTCTCCTCTGAGTGCCTGGGGTGCCAGACCCCAGGCAGCCACTGGCATTGCCAGACCTCCCTGATCTATGGTGCTGCTGCTTTTTCTGCTTCTAGGAGTCACTGCCTCCCCCTGGGCCGAGACTCCCGTGTCACGGAGTCCCTGGGCGACGCTCTGGAACTGCTCCCTACGAAGTCAGTCAGGACTCTGGGGAAGTCTCCTTTCTGTGAACGGCCTGTCTGCAGGGCAAAGAGCTCACACAGCTTCCACCTTCCTGGGTCTGACCTCTGAGCATTCAGCATCCTCTGCTCCTCCGTGAGCTTCCCACAGCGAGCCCGTCCAGGCAGGCTCCTGGGGAAGCCAGAGGGTCCTGCACCCCAGCTCCGCAGTCAGACGTGACTCTCAGCCAGCCAGTAAAACAGAAGGTTTATTAGATGACAGGAACATGGTCTAACACAGAGCATGTAGGTGCAGAGAACAGGACCCCTCAGCTGAGTCCATTTTGGGAGGTAGTGAGCCAGACAACCACGCCTGTACTTCACTCCATGTCCCCAGCCAGCCTCAACTGAAACTCTCTCCAGCCCCTCCTCCTCTGGGCTTTGTCCCTTTCCCGGGCCAGGAGGTCACCTGATTCCTTTTTTCTCCAACCCTTTTAGCTCTCACCTTGTAGGGGGGAAGGGCCAGGCCATCAGCACCCAGGAAATAGGGTGTCGGCCATTCTCTGTGTCCAGAACCCTGCACATACCTGCCCTCTAGGGCTCTGCAATGATCATACACCCTTACGCCACCACCTAGATACTTAAGAACTGCATAGGGGAAACTGAGGCACCCCCACACTATTCAGAGGAAACATTAAGAACAGTCCGACTTCGTCACATGCCACAGCAATCATCTCCTGGGGTTGTCATGACACTGAGCATTAGCAAGGTCTGAGACTCAGTTGGGCGGGAGGAGGAGGCTGCTATTAAAGCAGCTTCTGCGTCGTTGCAGCGGTGGGAGAGGAAGCAGAGATGGGACCATTTTACACCCTATGGCCAAAGCACCCGGCAGCTTGGGAAAGTGGAAAGAGCCGCTCAGGTGGGCTGGGAGCCGGAGGTGGGGAGAGTTCATGGATCCCCGTCTCGAGAAGGAGGAACCAGGATGGAACTGATTCTCGCACTCGGGGATCCAGAGACCCCCTGGCTCCAATAGCATGGATGCAGGGAGGGGCTCTGGCCTGGGGTCTGCAGGAGCTGGGACTAGAGGAGCCCAGCAGTCCCTTCCGGCCTAACGTCTGTGACTGTGGGGAGGGAAGGTCCGTCCCATGACCCCGGTGGGGAAGGACAGGCTCTAAAGCCTTGGCGAGACCAGAGCAAGTCTGGGCTGGGGCATCCCATGGCTGGGGAGTCACACATTGGCTGGTCTGTGACTCGCCTGCCCATTGTGACACGCCCCTGCTGGCTGGCACAGCCTCATCCCCTCACTGCCAGGCTTGGCTCTGGCAGAGCGAGAGCTGGCAGGTGCCGCTGGGGAACGCTGAGCCAGCAGATCCAGCTCCGCCACCGGTAGCAGAAAGTGGGTGGCCCATTTACACACAGGTTTCTGCCCACTCCTGACTCCAGGTAGGAGAATCTTCTATTGCCCACCTCTGCTTTTCCATTGCATCGCCAACCACACCGAGCCTTCCCCGAGCTCCTGGCTGGGCGGTGCATGTCTGCCAAGTGCCCCGGTGCCGGCTGTCTAGCCTGGTGCCAGTGAGGAAGTGGGCACCGGCATGCGCACAGGAGGGAGCCCGGGGCGGCTCGACAGAAGGGGTCACACCAGGTGAGCCCGGAGGGGACGGAGACAAGGAGGAGGGTTTGGCAGGGCTGGTGGCACGGCACGGGAAGGCGGCACAGGAGGTTAGATGAGGCATTGGGCTGGGACCCAGGAGAGCTGTGTTCAGTTCCCCGCTCCTCTGTAAGTCTTCTGCATGAGATCAGATGAGTCCCCGCCGCCCCTGGCCTCAGCTAATGAGGGAGAGCAGGTCCTTGCTCTGCGGGGGGGTTGAGAGCCTAAATACCACAACACCCGTGTGCTCAGCCACTGGCATGGTGGGGCCAGGTAAGTGTCCAGACCGGGAGGTAGCTGGTGGCCCTGCCCCTCGTCCTACTCCAGCCCTGCTCTCGCTCCAGCCTCGCTCCACCCACGCCCCGGCCTCCTGAGTCCAGCTCCAACCACGAAGCCTGACCACCTCCAGCACCCTTGCAGACACCATCACTTCCAGAGGGAATGGCACTGAGGTTGCCGGGGGAACAGGCATTCTCCGTCTGCCCGGAGCCATTGTTCCATTCACCAGGACAGTCCGATGCCAGGACAGTCCCCCTGAGCTCTGGAGAGGACTAGAGGTGCCTTAGGACGCCTGCCGTGCAGCGGCTGCAGAGTCAGCAGTTGACACTGGGTGAGGAATGGAGCCCCCCAGGGCAGGGGCCATTCAGGAGACCCAGCGTGGGGGGAATCAGGCCTGGGATTCTCTGCAGCGGCTGCTCCCACACAGGCCTTGGAGAGACGAGCTGCGAAATCACCACAAAGCTCTGCCCCGGCACAGCCTGCCTGCCTGCTGCTCTCCCGCCTTCTGCTCCTTCCCCTTCACGGTGGGGTCAGAGCAACTCCTGCTGCTCACCAGACCGCCCCCCGCACCCCACCCCGCTTCCCTCCCCCACCTGGGACCTGCCACGGCCCCAATATTCCTGGGGGAAGGGATCAGGGTAATTTCCCTGGGCAGGAAGAATCCTGAGTGGTTGGATGCAGCCTGTCTGCTGGGCAGTTTGTGAACCAGCAGAAGGAGAGGCGGGAGTGACCCGGGGGAGGCCGTTTGGCCTGCGGGATGGGCCTGGGAGTCCAGAGACCTGGGTTCTAATCCTGCCTGTACTGCTGACTGCCTGGGTGACTTTGAGCACATCCATTGGCTTGTTTCCCTGCTGGCAGCTGTAGGCACTGGTGGAACGGCCATACGTGGACTGGCCCTGATGCTGAACGGGGCAGTCGCCTCTCACCTCTCACAAGCAATGCCTTGTCCTGGCTCCTTGCAGGATGGCTGAGGAAGTCCGCAAGGTCCCCTTGAAGCCCATCCGTGCCTGGGAGGAGACGAGACCTCCTCGAAGGAAGAGTCCGCGGAAGAGCCCACAGCAGCAGCAGGAGCTGTGTGTGCCTCAGCCCTTCCATGCTGGTGAGTGGGTGCCTCCTGGGTGGGCGGAGGGGCTGCAAAAATGGCCGGGGCCATGGCCCTGCATTGCGGTGGAGCTTGCCCCCTGGGGGTTGGGGTTGCAAGACCAGGGTGTCAGTGGCGGGAGAAGACTCCATCACCTTTGTACAACTCTGGGCTGCCATGAGATGGAGAGACAGGAAAACCCAGGCAGGGGGGAATGGCCCCTCCTGCTGGCAGCAGCTGCAGCCCCTACATCTGATCGGGGCATTAGGGGTGGCAGCAGAAGCATCAGGTGGAGACTGACTGAATTGCCCACCCCGATCCGTCACACACAGGGTCGGAAGATGTTTTCCACCAGTCGAAGGGGATGCTCTGTGCACAGTGGGTTGTTAAGCCTAGGATTGCAGGGCGCCGGCCAAAGCATGAGAAGCCCCCTGATGTTACAGCCCCATCTGCTGGCTCCTTTGCAGGGGGGTGACGCATGGCACAGCACAGGGCATTTGGGTGGGGGGGTTGATGATGGGAGCCCAGGGCTTGCCCAGGTTACACCCCGTGGCTGTCAATGTCAGGGGAAGCAGTCAGAGGAAGCAGAACGGGCAGGCGCTGGGTCCCCATATCCTGCGCAGACTGGGTAGCCCCTCCCTCTTCCGCAGCAGGGAGCAGAGCGACTCACTGCCAGTCCCTCTGCCCCCTCCAGCAATGGCCCGGAGAGCGGGGACACCACTCAGAGCCTGACATCATGTCTCCTTCCAGGTGTGGTGCTGCATGCTGGGTGCGGGCAGGGAAGTGGGGTGGCCGCTGGGAACCAGGGCTCTGACTGGATCTTTGCTGGGCTGAGCAGCAAAGAGTTGGGGAAACCAGGGATGGCTGTGCCAGACCCTGTTGTGCATCGGGGCTGCTACCCTGCTGGGGTGGGAGCGGGGGGCAAGGGTTTCTGCTAAGATCTCTGTCACCCAGCCTGCAGCTTGGCAGCCCCAGGTATGACCACTGCTCTGTCTTTGATCAGATTCACCATCACCTGGGAATGCCTCCTGTTTTATGGGACCAGACTCGCAGGAGAAAGAGACCCTAGACTACATCAACGCCTTTCTCAAGGGCAATGAACAGGTACCAAGAGCCCTCCTCTGATCTCTCAGCTACTGCCCTGTCCACATGCAGTATCCGTCCGTCTCCGGATGAGGCATGGATTCTAAGGCCAGACGGGACCTCCCCACTGTGACCTCCTGTATAACACAGGCCAGAGACCTGCCCCCAAATAATTCCTGTTTAAACTAGAGCATCTTAAAAACATCCTCTCTTGAGTTACAAAAGGCACCCACCATGCCCCTTGCCCACTGGATTTGGCCAGTCCCCAGCGTGATGGGTTGTCCCCCTTTGAGGTGCCACCTGATGTCCTGGCTTATCACTGAGCCCGCCTGTTCAGCCAGCCTGGGCCCCCGTTACCTTGTCTTGTTGGGCTCGGCTCACAAGCCTCTTCTAGCCATACACACAGGCAGGGCCACACCCAGCTGCAGAAAGACACAGACACTGAGATCAGCTCTGGGAAGACTCAGCTGAAGGGCCTTGTCCCAGTTCTCTGGTGCCCAACTCCTTTGGAGTACGGACCCAAAGGTTTTATGACATTCGCCCCCTCCCTCGATGTCGAGAGAGGTATGAACAACTCTTTGCCCCTCCTCCCAGTTACTAATTTATACTACAAACTGGGTTGTGGTATAAACAAGAAACAAGATGATTAACTACAAGAGGTAGATTTTAAGCGGTTAGAAGAGATAGCAAACAGAACAAAGCAGATTACCCTAGTAAATAAAGAAAACACACAAACAAAGCTTTATACACCAGATAGATAGGATATCCATTAACAAATTCTCCCCGACTGATAAACAGGTTGGCAGATTCTTAAGGCAGAAGCTGCCTTGGTTTTGCAGCTTGGATTTCCCAGGTTTTCTTGCACAGGCTAGGAATCTCTCTCTCTAGCCTAGGACCATCACTTCTCATGGTTCAATCTTTGTCTCTCAGGTGTTTCCAGGTATCTTATTGCAGGGAGTCTGAAGTCCCGTCCCGTCCCCCCTGCGATTTTATTGTTCCCCTTTTATCTTCTCTTCCCACCTGCTGGATAACTCTTTTGCTGTGACCTGGATCCAACAGGTCCCGTTGTGTCGCGTTATCTCGGGGAGGTTTCTATTGCACACAGTTCCTGGGGTAGCCCTAATGCTTGTGCATTTCCTCCAGGAGCCAGTGTTTGGCTTTTTTGCTATTCTACCTGAAAGGCTATTTTGAACCTCACAGTGTTTTTCAGGAACAAATACACAGCTGAACTTCAGAACGTCACATACAACGATAGCACATGCAATCCAATGAGACATTAATGTCTAGCAGATAAAGACTTTTAGACTGATACCTTACAAGACATACTTGGTACCAAACATATCCTAATTATATGACAGTGGCGAATATTGGGGTGTCAGGGTGTCACACCCAGATGTTCCTCCCACTCTATCAAGGCCCCCAGTAAGACTGTCTGGCTGCTTAGCCCCCATGTTGCAGTTCCTCTTTGGACACCTACCCCGTGAGATCTGCTCCCTCTCTGGTCTGGTTTCACACAGAGCTGCCCTGCCCGCCCCACATAGTCACTCCTGTTGGGAGATGAATGGCCTTCTGGCCTTCGGCATATCAAAGCCTGAGCAGCGCTGGGGGGAAGCTTTCTGACATCTCTCCCACTGGCAGCTCCTTTCTACGCTGACCTTCCTGTTTTTGTCTAATCTCTGCGGGGCATAGGAGGAGGCCAAGAAACTTGAATTCTTGGATCGTGTCATCACCATCAGCAGGGCCGCCCTCACGAGGCACCCAGAACAAAACCTGGCAGCTTTTCTCTGCAAAGCCCTCCTTGTGGAGAAGATAAAGGTGAGTAAAACACACACTCAGGCTATGTTACTTGGCGGGTTTAGTGATTGGCCTGGAGAGCTCTGCAGATTTGTCTACCTTCAACTGCCAATCGCTGGATCGTGTTGGACGTTTGTCTGTTAGACTGAAGAGCCCATTATCAAGCATTTGCTCCCTGTGTAGGTACTTACAGACTATCATCAAGGCACCCTGTAACCTTCTCTTTGTGAAGCTGAACTGATTGATTTCTGGAGTCTCTCACTATAAGGCATGTTTCCCAGTCCTTCAGTCACTCTTGTGGCTCTTCTCTGACCCCTCTCCAATTTATCAACATTCTCCTTGAATTGTGGGCACCAGACCTGGACAGAGGATCCCAGCAGAGGTCGCACCACTGCCAAATACCGAGGGAAAATAACCTCTCTAACAACTGGAGATTGCCCTGTTTGCACAGCCCAGGATGGCATAAGCCCTTTTGGCCCCAGCCTCGCACTGGGCGCTCCTGTGCACCTGATTACCATGACTGCCAAGTCTTTTCCAGAGTCACCGCTTCCCAGGTTAGAGACCCCATGCTGTGAGTGTGGCCTGCGTTCTTTGTTCCTGAACATGTCACTGTATTGAAACATAGGTATTTCCCTTGCACCCAGCTTCCCAAGTCACCAGGTCGCTCTGTATACACCAGTCTCCCTGCACAGAGCCCCAACACTCCGCAGTCAGTGCCCACTAGGGAACTAGCAACAAATCTGCTCCGTAGATTTGGAAAGTCTTTGCTCTGCGGCGCTGCAGAAAGCTTTCCGGAGCTTATCTCCCTTCCCTGAACGTGGGACAGCGTGTGCTGGTGGGTGGTCCAGTGGGCTGGGGCTCAGTTCCTCAGTGAGACCTTTGGGCAAAGCACTTCCCCCTCTGTGCCTCAGTTTCCCTCCCATGCCTTGTCTCATCCAGTTAGCTCGTGAGTTCTCTGGGGCAGGGACTGGCTCTCACCGTGTGTGTGCAGCACCTGGCACAAGGAGCCTGATCTCAGGTGGAGTCCCTGGGCGCTAATGCTGATGGAGCTTTTGCAGTGCACTGGTGCGTGACGCTGGGGCACTGACCACAGGCCCTGCACTGCGCTCCCCAGCTGGAGCCCTGCACACCGTCAAGCCCACAGTAGGACGACCTGTCTGCCGAGGCCACGTGTTGCAGGCCCTGCGCTTTGCTCCCCAGCCGGAGCCTTACGGGAGCTCGGAGCCCGGCTGGCACTTCCCCACATTGTCTCCCCAGGAGCTGATTGATCTTGAGTCCGTCGACTCCCTGACCAGCAAGCGATGCTCGCCATCATGGAGCTGAGGTACCCGGCCTGCCCGCGCAGCCCCAGCTAGTGCTGTGTGCAGCCAGACACGCCAGCCTCTTGGCGTGGCCAGTTCTCCAGGGCATTGCCCCCTCTGCTCCTCCCCCGTCTTCCGATTCCCCCGGACACGTGGCACCCGTGGGTTGGTGGTGGAGGATCCTTCGGTGCCTGGCGACCTCTCCAAGTGGCCGTGTGAAGATGTGGGGAGGGAGCGAGGGGGTTGGACCGGTCCCCTCTGGGACCCGCAGGCGATGGCTCTGGGGGGAGAGGGGCAGTTGGGCACTGCCGGAGCGGAGCCACCGGAGTCGCCGCCAGCTGTGCCAGCTGCATCCCACCGGCAGCTCAGCGACTCCCTGTGGCTCAGAGGCTGGGCAGGCTGAGCCCTGGCACGTGGCACAGCCTGCGCCATGGGGAGCTCTCTCTCAGTGCCGCTGGCACCCGGCTCTCAGCTTCCCAGAAGCCTGCCCATCATGTCCTGGGAGCCTGAGGCCAACATCACTGCATCAGTCTCGCCTCAGCCCTCCAATCCGCGCGTGTCTCTTCTCTTAGCAAAGTGAAGCCACTGCTGCGGGGAACGGAGCTATCCAACCTGCTCACCGTCTGCTTCTCCAGCGTCTTCTCCTTGCCTCCAGCAGAGACCAACCAGGGCGTGGAGGCTGCTCTTTACAACAACGTAAGCCCCAAACTAGCCATGAGGAGCCGCCCCCAAACCAAGGGGAAATCCTGCAAGTCACTTGTGTCCCTGCCCCCTGGGTTACCTGGCGCTGGCATAAGAGTGTAATGATCACAGCTCCTTGGCAGCGCTTCAGCTCAGGACCTGCAGTACCAAAGCACAAGCCCCACCGCCTCAGATAAAGGAGTAACTCCCTCATAGGGTAGCAGTAGTAGGCATTTATCCTTCACAGGCACTGGCAATTAGTGGGGAACAGACACTCCCTTCACAAGCACATTCATCCCCAGTGCATGGCTGGGGGCACAGGCCTGAGATCAGCTGCTTGAGACGCACACAGGCCAGGGAAAGTGAAGCTTGGCTGGAAATCTCCCCTCCCCCTCAAATGCGGAGTCCTTCCTGACTCTTCTAATGCGTTCGACTGTGTGCAGTGGCCTCCCTGGGGACAAAAAAAGCAGGTGGGCTCCTGTTGCCAGGAGGAGTTTGCAGTCGGTCCCCTGCGGGTACAAGTGAGTGGGTGAGCTGGAATAGCAGGGGCTGCCATGGCCTGCGGCGTGTCACATGCCAGGGCATTGGTTTGTCGCCTGGCTGGGTAACGCCACTTGCTGTGGTTTCTCCTCTGCTCTGCACGCAGACTCTGAACACCATGGATGAGCTGCTGAAGGCCTTGGTGTGCGAGGATGAGAAGCCCAACCTTGGGGTGCTGCAAAACATCGTGGAGGTGTGGAGGCATGGGGGCAGGAAGGGGATGAGTCCTGTAGCGGGAGTGGGGCTCTGGGACCAAGGCTTCATTTAATCCCAAGCATGGGACACCCCCATGCCTTCTGCTCCTCAGAGTACGTTCTATACAAAGGTTCTTGGGCTGGAGGACCAAGTGCCCCCGCTATATATGAAAAACCTCTGCATTGGGTGGGGGTGCAGGAGTGTGGGATCTGCCGTGTTCTCCACTGAGCCTCATCTGAGCCCGGGATTCATCTGTGTTCACCATACTGGCCAGAGCCCAGAGCTAGATTCCCCCAACGTTCTAGTTCTGGGGCCACAGGAAGTCGATTCTGTGGGTGGTTTGTGCTCCAAAAAGAGGGAAATGTCCTCGGCAGATATTCGGTCTTCTCGATCCCAGAGCTTGGGAAGAGGGAATCACAGAAGTGCAGGGCTGGAAGGGATCTCAAGAGGTCATCTACTCCACCCTCTGCACTGAGGCAGAGCCAAACATTCCTCGACCGTCCCTGAGGAGTGTTTGTTCAGCCTGTTTTTTTTAAAACGTCCATGATGGGGAGTCCACCACTGCCCTAGGTCACCTGTTCCAGTGCTTAGCCACCCTCAGACTTTTTCCGAATATTTAACCTCAATCTCCCTTGCTGCAGATTAAGCCCATTACTTCTTGTCCTACCTTCAGGGGACGTGGAGAACAATTAGTCACCATCCTCTGTGAAACAGCCCTTAACATATTTGAAGAGTGTTAGGAGGTGCCCCCTCTGTCTTCTCAAGACGAAACATGCCCAAGTCGTTCACCCTTTCTTCATAGGTCAGGTTTTCTAAACCGCTGATCATTTTTGTTGCTGTCCTCTGGACGGGCCCCAGTTTGTTCACATCTTTCTTAAAGCGGGGTGCCAAGAACTGGACACAGTGCTCCAAGCTAATACACCTCAGAATGACATTTCCCTCTTTCATAACAGCATCACACTCTTGAGTCCTATTCAGTGTGAGATTCACGATAACCCCCAGATCCTTTTCTGCAGTCCTGCCACCTAGCCGGTCATCCCCCACTTTCTTTTTATGCATTTGATTTTTCCTTCCTAAGTGCGTTACGTCACATTGGTTTTGACTGAATTTCATCTTGTTGACTTCAGACCAACTCTCCAATTTGGCAAGCTCATTCTGAAGTCTAATCTGTCCTCCAAAGTGCATGTAACTCTCCCCAGCTTGGTGTCATCCGCCAACTTGACAAGCATACTCTCCTCTCTGTTAACCAAGTTCTTCATGAAAATATTGAGCAGTACTGGACCCAGGCACACCCCTGGGGGACCCCACTTCAGACACCCTCCCAGTTTGCCAGCGAGTCAGTGATAACTCCTCTTTGAGGATTGCTTTTACATCAGTTGTGCGCCCACTTTCGAGCAGTCTCATCTGGATCATATTGGCTTAGTTTGCTTATGAGAATGTCTTGTGGAACTGTGTCAAAAGCCTTACAAAACTTGATATACATCATCACATACGGCCTCCCTCCATCCACTAGGCAAGTAACCCGGTCAAAGAAGGAAGTTAGATTTGTTTGGCATGGTTTGTTGTGGACAAATCCATGGTGCTATTCCTTATCGTCCTATTATCTCCTCTAGGTTCTTACAAACTCTTTAATAATTTGTTCATTAATCTTTCTGGGTACCAAAGATAGGCTGACAGGTGGATAATTCCTTGGGGCCTCCTTGTTCCCCTTTCTGAAGATAGGCTCTGTGGCTGCCCTTCTCCAGTCCTCTGGGACCTTCAGCCCTCCTAAAGGTTCAGAGATTGCTTTGTCTAGCTCCATCTCGTGTGAATATCATGAGGCTCTGCCAACTTGAATACATCTAACTGACCTAAATTGTCTTTTATCTGTTCTCTCCCTACTCTGGCCTGTATTTCTTCCCCTCTGTTGTTAATATTGTGTTCATCATCTAGTCGCCATTAACCTTTTTAGTGAAAACTGAAGCAAAAAAGGCATTACATACCTTGGCTTTGTCTGTATCATCCATTATTTGCTCTGCTTCCCTGCTGAGTAGTGGCCCCACACTTTCCTTTGTCTTTCTCTTGCTCCTAATGCATTTACAGAGCTGCTTCTGATTGCCTTTTATGTCCCTTGCCAGTTAGAACTCATTTTTGCCTTAGCCTTTCTGATTTTCACTCTATGTGCTTGTGCTATTTTTTGGTCCTTCTCCTTCTCAGTTTGTCTCAATCTGTTTCTCTCAGGTCCTGCTCCCCTGGACCGCATCCAAGGAGGTGCATGTGCGGCTGAGGGCAGTGGGAAGAATCACCTGGCTGACCAAATTCATCTCCGGTCAACACAAATTCAAGGTGAGCAGCCTGTGACTCTGGCCATCTCCTAACTGCACTGAGCAGCCTCACGCTGCAGCACTCCCTGGTAGGGAAAACCTGTGCCTGGAATAGTGACTAAGCAAGATCCTTGGTAGGAGTCCAACCTTATGAGTCCTGATGTGGACAGGTCCGTCCTCTGACTCCAGTGGGCCTTGGGTGGAGCCCCATCATTCTATCTCCAAGGACTCTCCCCGCTGTTCCCCTACGACCAAAGTCTACTCCGCAGGGTCAGCGGATTTACACAGGATCGCCTTGAGAGCACCCTCTGAACCCAGGTGTCTCTTCACCCCCTTTGTCAGTTGCCCCCGGGATGCTTTGGCATCAGCTCCTGCCAGGCTGCCAGATGAACACCCCCTGCTCTGGGTGCTCAGGGCCATTGAGCTGCTGCAGCTGCTCCATCCCCCCTGTGGCAGGGCCTCCCCTCCGGCAGCTGGAGGGGGGCGCTTGGATGATATGCCCCCAGAGGCTGGGGCAGCAGAAGAGAAGGAGGGAGGTGGGAGGGGACACAGTGAAAGGGATGGGAGGGGCCAAAGGAGCCAGAGCAATGGGGAGTGGGTCAGGGGAGGCCGTGCAGACCCCAGGAGAGGAGGGCCAGGGGCTTGGTGCGACGTGGGGAAGAGCAGGGAGCGAGCGCAGGGGCTGCAGGAGGGGGAGGCTAGAGGACAAGGCTGCAGGAGAGAGCCGGCAGGAGAGAGCCGGCAGGCTGGGTGCGGCGCAGAAAGTGGGGGTTGTGGGGAGCTCCAGGATGGAGTGAGAGAGGCGCAATGCAGAGAAGAGGAGTCCAAGGTGACCTCACGCTCCTGGACCTGAGGTCAGTGGAGGGAGGGGGATGGGAGAAGGGGCTGGGATTAGGAGCTTGCCCTTGAGATGGAGACTGGACGTTAGTTCATTCCTTACCCAGGTCCCCACTCGAGGGCAACATTTGCTGACTTTGCTACCCAGACTTCCCGTCCCTGCTGAGCTTCCCTCAGTCCCTGGTGATGGGTCCCATGGCTCCTCCTGCTCTCATTGTCCCCAGTCTCTCTGCGCTGGGCTCTGCCTCCCCCGGTTCTAGCCCGTTGCTAGTGCAATGCCAGGGGGACATGCTGCGCTGGGCCTGCAGGGGCGAGTGACTCCCCTTGCTCCCTCTCTCCGTCAGGGAGTGGAGGAGTTCAGAGTCCTGGGCCAGCTGGTGGGCTGTCTAACTCTGCACTGTGCTGAGCAGGAGCAGGAGATCTGCCGATCGGCTATGGAGGGACTTCACCACCTCTACGCCTTCATGCTGTGGCAAAAACGTAAGAGCACTGGAGACCCTTGTCCTTCCTAAATACATTGACATGGGGTTTCCAAACATGGGAAACAAATTTATTGAACACTTCTTCCTTTTCTGCATCCTTTTAAACAGTCTCCATCTAGCAATGAGCCTACACCATTGCTCGGATTTCTTTTGTTCCTAATACACTTTTTTAAAAAAACCTCTTTAGTATCCATATTCCTTCAAGCCATGGAGTTTCCCCTGTTGTCTTTAGCTTCCCCTGCCCATATTCTACTCTTCATAACTCACATAAGAATGGACATACTGACTCAGATCAATTCATCTAGCCCAGTATTGTGTCTTCTGATAACGGCCAGTGCCTCATGCTTCAGAGAGAATGAACTGAAAAGGGAAATTTGGAGTGATCCATCCCCTCTCATCCAGTCCCAACTTCTGGTAGTCAGAGGTTTAGGGTCATGCAGAGTCTGGGGTTGCATGGCCTAATTATCTTGAACCCAATTATACTTTTAGTCTTCACAACATCCCACGGCAACAATTTCCACAGGTTGCCTGTGCATTGTGTGCAGAGATACCTTCTTTTCTTTGCTTTTAACTTGCTGCCTATTAATTTCAGAAAGTGACCCCTAGTTCCCGTGTTATGTGCAGGGGTAAATAACACTTCCCTATTCACTTTCTCCACACCAGTCATGATTTTATAGACCTCTGTCATATCCCCCCTTAGTAAGCTCTTTTCTAAACTAAATGGTCCCAGGTCTACACTGTAGACCTATATTGTTATCACTCCATTGCTCAGGGCTGTGAAAAATCCACACCCCTGTTGACAGAAGCACCCCTCCCACTGACATAGCTAGCGCCTCTTCGGGAGGTGGATTAAGAGCTTGTTGGCAGAGGACCATCTTCTCTTCAACACTACAGCACTGGTGCAGCTATGGCGATAGAGTGGCTGAAGTGTAGACTTGCCCCCAGTCTTTTTAATCTTTCCTCATATGGAAGCTCTTCCATCCCCCTAATCATTTTTGTCACCCTTCTCTGCACCTTTTACAATTCTGGTATATCTGTTTTGAGATGGGGTGACCAGAACTACACGCGGTATTCAAGGTGTGGGCGTGCACACTGGATTTGTATCGAGGCATTATGACATTTTTCTGGTTTATTATCTATCCCTTTCCTTATGGTTCCCAACATTCTGTTGGCTTTTTTAACTGCCACTGCACGGTGAGTGGATGTTTTCGGAGAACTCTTCACGATGACTGCGAAATCTCTTTCTTGAGTAGTAATTTAAACCCCATAATTGTGTATGTATAGTTGAGATTGTGGTGTCCAGTTTGCATTTATCAATATTGAATGTCATCTGCCATTTTGTTGCCCAGTCCCCCCCCCCAGTTTTGTGAGGTCCCTTTGTAGCTCTTCGCAGTCTGCTTTGGATTTAACTATCTTGAGTCATTTTGTATCATCTGCAAATTTTGCGACCTCACTGTTTACCCCTTTTTCTGGATCATTGATGACTATGTTGAACTAGACTGGTGTCAACACAGATCCTTGGGGTGCCCCGCTCTTTACCTCTCTCCACTGTGAAAACTGACCATTTATTCCTGTTGTTTGCTTCCTATCTTTTAACCGCTGACCCATGAGAGAACCTTCCCTCTTATCCCATGACAGCTTACTTTGGTTAAGAGCCTTTGGTGGGGGACCCTGTCAAAGGCTTTCTGAAAGTCCAAATACACTATATCCACTGGATCACCCTTCTCCACATTCTTGTTGACCCCCTTCAGAGAATTCTAGTAGATTGGTGAGGCATGATTTCCCTTTCCAAAAGCCATGTTGACTGTGCCCCAACAAATTGTGTTCACCTATATGTCTGATAATTCTGTTCTTTCCTATCATTTCAACAATTTGCCTGATACTGAAGTCAGGCTTGCCAGGGATCACATCTGGAGACTTTTATAAAATTCACTGTCACATTCGCTATCTCGTACAGAGGCCGATTTAAACATTAGCTTACATACCACAGCACTGCACGTAAGTATGTTTGGATGTCTCGTGAGAGCTGCAACCTTTGCACCAGGCAGGCAATTTACCATGCGGTTCTCCCACTCATCACAAACCCAACTGCTTATATGTCTATTGATTGAATCCCCCATTACTATTTCCTGGCTTTTCTTTGTAACTGGGCTTCCCGCCTCAGGAGGGGCAGCCTCAGTGTGAGAGGATATCCTGACTTCATCTGGCAGGTGGGTCCCAACTATGGGATCATCTCCCTCTGCTCCAGCTCGATGTTCTCCTTCCCAGAAACTTTCACCCTCCTCAGCAGCACAGAAGCTGTCAGACTGGGGGTGGGACCACTCCACTGCATCCCTAAAAGTCTCCTCTCTGTACCTCGCTGTCTCCCTTGGCTCCACCAGTTCAGATCCTCTGGCCTCCTGGTCTCCGAGGGCAGTAGCTCCTTGGGCCAAATGCCCAGATGTGCTTCCTGCCCACAGGGCTGGGAATCCTACTTGCTGCGTTCAGTGCAATCAACTGGAGAGCCTCACACTGCTGCTGCACTTCCGCCTGGTTTATTTTTACTCTTCCAGGGGGGTTAGTTTGTTTAGTTTTGTTGGGGAGGGAGGGGGAGTTTATTGGCCTGAATTTACAGTATGTTTCTAAGATGTACTTGTCTCTAAACTTCCTTGCAAAACTCCCGTTTCCAAAGCTAACCTCTGATTTATATTGCCTGCTGTCTGTTTCCCCTCCCTGGTTCAGGCACGACGCTGGCAAAGCAGAGTGCAGAGTATCTGCAGGTCTTCAGGGAGTGGCGAGCGGAGAACACCTTCTGGGTCACCTGGTTCACCAACACCAGCAATATCGCCATGGTAACTACTTTCAATGCTTCCTGGGATTGTTGTGCCCAGAGTTACCAGGAGAGAGAAATTAAGACCCTAGGAGTCAGGGGGAAGGGACAGACCCAGGCATGTGACTGACCCCATCCAGCTGGGCCGGAGCCCTGCCTATGGCCCACTCCACCTCACAGAATCATAGACCTCAGGAGGTATCTAATCCAACCCCAACTAAATCATCTCAGCCAGGGCTTTGTCAAGCCTGACCTTAAAAATCTCAACGGATGGAGATTCCCCACCTCCCTAGGTCACCCTTTCCAGTGCTTCACCACCCTCCTAGTGAAATAGTGTTTCCTCATATCCAACCTGGACCTCCCCCACTGCAACTTGAGACCATTGATGCTTGTTCTGTCACCTGCCACCACTGAGAACAGCCGAGCTCCAGCCTCTTTGGAGACCCCCTTCAGGTAGTTGAAGGCTGCTATCAAATCCCCCCTCATTCTTCTCTTCTGCAGACTAAATAAGCCCACTTCCCTCAGTCTCTCCTCATAATTCATGTGCTTCAGCCCGCTAATCATTTTCGTTACCCTCTGCTGGACTCTCTCCGATTTGTCCACATCCTTTCTCTTGTGGGGGGCCAGATGTGACCTCACCAGTGCCGAACAGAGGGGAATAATCACTTCCCTCAATCTGCTGGCAAGGCTTCTACTATTGCGGGCCAATATGCCTCCCTCCATGCCACATCCCAAGATGCACTGGGTCTCATCCAAACCTAATCCCAGCTCCTTGTCAGGTGTGGTGGGAGCTTCCCCAGAGATTAATGCTCTCCAAGGCATCATTGCGTCCACGCACCATTGCCAGCCCCTGCTGAGCACTAGAGAGTGTATCCGTGCAGTGCAGTATTGTGCCCCCGTGCACTGCCACGCTGGCCTGTGCCATGCACGACAGCTCCTGATTGCTGGCTGGGTGCTGTGCGTCCCAGGTGCAGTAACCCAGCCCTGTCCCGGCAGAGCGGGCTTTGCCTGCACTCCTGGCTGGGCCAGTCCTGGCTGCTCGGTCCAACTGGAACCACACTGGGCAGCAAAAGGGGTTTCACTGGCAGGTTTGTTTCAGATGTTTGGGAAGTACTTCAACCCATCCGAGCGCCTGGACTTCCTCCTCACTGCTATCGAGGGCATGAGAGACACCAGCGTCCATGACTCGGTGGCAGCCAGGCACATGCTGCATGTGATCCTGTGGGTCCCCAGCCCAAGCTTGGAGAGGGTAAGAGCTGCAGTGAGAACAGCCTGCTGGGGGAGCCCATCCATGGGAGACTCTGTCTCTGGGCACTCGGCATTACTGGGGGGCAGGTCCTGTGCAATGCGGGGGTCAGTCTAGGTGATCTCCATGGCCGCTTGTGGTCTTGCAGTCTATGAATCGATAGGCCGGGAATTGGCCCTGTGTTCTAGGCCTGGAGCTGGAGAAGAGGATGTGGGAGGGCAGATGGCTCTCAGGTACGGTAGCTCCCTGGCACCCCAGATCAAAAGCAGCGCGAGGAAGCCAAGGCTCCCATCTCCCCATTTCCCTTCCAGGTGTCGGAGGCTGTGACGAGCATCTACCACAACCTGCACTCCATCAGCGAGCCGCTGGCCCAGCAGCAGCTGCTCAAGGCCCTTGTCGTGCTGGGCGACCAGTACAGCGAGGAGGTGGTCACAACCCTGCTGGGCTGCTCGCTGTCATGTGACAGGTACGGGGCTGGGGCTGCTGCCGCTTGCGCTCCAGGTCCCCCGGACTGGTCCCGCTGCCAGGGACAGGGGCGTGCAGAACCTTCCAGAGACCTCCTGCTCCCTGCAGAGCTGCTGCTTCTTCTGGAGGGTTTTTCAGGCTGACATGCGGTGGAGACAGGCCAGCCTGCAAAACCCCATATGGCAGCCCTCGGCCTCCCCCGGGGCTGACACTCAGACCCGGCCCCCATGCAGCCTGTGACAGGCAGTGGGGGCCTTTGCTGCAGCAGGAGGGCAACAAAGGGCCGGCCGGTGGCGGGAGACCCAGCAGGGTGCGGGTGGCGGTCGGTGCAGGAGGCTGGCGGGGCTCTGGCCAGCTGAAATCGGCTCTCTCCCTTTGCAGCGTTGCTGTGGAGATGTGGAGGGTGCTGACATCCCACCCCAAGACCGCAGGAAAGGTCCTACGGGAGCTGCTCGACAGGCTGCAGGAACGGCCGCTGCGCCAGCATCACGACGTCTCTCAGCAAGAGGCTGGCGTCGCCCCCTTGGCCGTAAGTTCCAGCCCCTGCAGCAAGGGAAGGAGCGCCGTGTGTCCCCACCATGGCCTGAGGGTGTCTCTCTGTCTCCCACTGGGTATCGCCATTGGGTCGAAGAGAGAGAGCGTGACTCTAGCCAGCGCTATAGTCGAGGCAGAACACGCCGAAACCCTCTCCTGGTGCTCTGGGACACCTCTCATAGAACCGCAGGGTGAGAAGGGATCGCAAGGTCAGCTTGTCCAGCCCCCTGCCAAGATGCAGGATTTGTTGTGTCTATCCCAGCCCAGACAGATGGCTCCAGCCTCCTTCTATAAACCTCCAGCAAAGGGGCTTCCACAAGCTCCCTAGCCGTCTGTCCCATTGTCCTACTCTTCTTACAGTTAGGAAGGTTTTCCTGAGATTTAATCTAAATCTGCAGTGCTGTCGTTTGAACCCATCCCCTCTTGTCCTGCCCTCTGTGGCAAGAGAGAACAATTTTTCGCCATCTTTTTTTTGGCAGCCTTCAAACAATCTGAAGACCATTAGCACGTCTCCCCTTAATCTCCTCTTTTCCAAACTAAACATAGCCAGTTCCTTCAACCTTTGCTCGTATGGCGTGTGTTCCATCCCTCTGATCATCTTTGTCACTCGCCTCTGGATCCATTACAGTTTCTCCACATCTTTTGTAGACATTGGTGACCAAAAGTGGACACCTTACTCCAGCTGAGGCCTAACCAGCACTGAGTAGAGTGGTACTATCACCTCCCATGACTTGCAGGCTATACCTCTGTTAATGCAACCTAAGATTGCATTTGCTTTTTTTTTTTTCTTTTCTTTTTTTTTTTTTGCAACACCATCGCTTTGCTGCCTCATGCTGAGGCTGTGATCCACTGCAGCTCCCAGATCCTTCTCAGCAGTACAACCGGTTATCCCCCATTCTGTTTCTGTGCATTTGCTTTTTCTTCTCTAAATGTAGCACCTCACTGTTGTCTTTGGTGAGTTTCATTTTGTTGTCTATAGCCCAGTCCTCCAATTTACCATGATCCCTCTGAATATGAGCTCTTTCCTTCAAAGTCTTGGCAACTCCTTCATCAGGGAGCTGATGCAGGGCTGGGGTCATTGAAAGCTTCCCAGGGGACCTGGCCCTGGCCTGGAGTCAGGAGCCCTGGTTTCTCTTCCTGGCTCTGCCACTGACCTGCTGGGTGACCTTGGGCAAGTCCCTGCCTGGCTTTTGTCTGTTGTTCTGCAGGGCAGGGCCTGGCTCCTGCAGGGTGCATCTCTGGGTGTGTGATCCAAAGAACCCTAGCACTAGAGTAGCAGCAGAGCTGTGGACTCTAGACCTCCGGGGAATGCTGGTGACACCAGTGATCTGGGACGCCCGGACAGAGCCATTTTGCTTCAATTGGAACCATTTTTTCCTACGAATCCCCTTTTTGAGCTCGTAGGTTTTAACTGTTGACGTCACAGCTCTGTCCCGCAGCACTCGCTCCTCTGAAGAGCTCGAGAAAGGCCTTTTGCTGCTGAGACCTCATACCAAGTGTGATAGACACGGTACAGTGAAGGCAGAGAAAACCCTTGGGACTTAAATACACAGATCTGGCAGCCTGGTCAAAGAGGAGACCATCTGAAGGCAACTCTCCCTAATGATAATTTACTTACCCTGAGAATAGCAGGTCAGTCCGGTTTATTAAAGCCGGACGATGAATCGATCAGACATGGAGAGGGCATGACTGTAATTCTCTTTGTTATCCACCATTCCCATTGTTCCATGTCCTCAGCCTGGTTTTCACTTGCTTGTGTTTTATTTTTCCTTCTGGAACCGGTAAGTCTGTATTGGACACTTTTTCCCCTCATCCTGGTTGAGGTTTTGTGGGGCTGTCTTTGAACAGTTCAAAAGCCAAACACAGAAATGATTGAATCTGGCTTTTAGTAACAGACCAACCCTAGAAGTCGTGTACAAAATCGGCTCCCTCGCCGAGGCTGGGCTGTAAGGCCCGGGACTCAGGAGAACCCAAGTTCAGTTTTGGGCTCTGCCAGACTCCCTGGGTGACCATGGATGAGTCACGTCGCCTCTCTGGGCCTGAGTTCCATGTCTG
This sequence comes from Lepidochelys kempii, assembly GCF_965140285.1. Classification (NCBI taxonomy): domain Eukaryota; kingdom Metazoa; phylum Chordata; order Testudines; family Cheloniidae; genus Lepidochelys; species Lepidochelys kempii. The sequence goes on along the minus strand of NC_136402.1, from coordinate 9,438,516 downwards.
TACAACGGGGATAGAAATCCTTCCTTTGTGTGTCTAGCCTGTAAGCTCTAGGCCAGGGAATGTCTCTTTCTGTGCTTGGAAAGCCCCCAGCACACGCCCTGATTGCAGATAGGCGCTGGAGGTGCTATTCTAACCCTTCTAACAATAATACACTTGATTTGTTTGGGGTCAAGGTGTTGTGCAGAGAAGTTTCCACAGATGATACCTGCTAATAAATACCACCCCCTGAGATCGGGGGTACAAGGAAGCAGCTGTCTATGTTGCAGGTAGCCGGCCCCGCTGCCTGCGATCCTAGCTGGGGCTGTGCAAGGGCTTTGAGGCTCTAACATGTCATCTGGAGGCGGGGCGCTAGAAGACTTTTTATAGTGGAGGTGCTGAGCACCCCCTTACACCTGTCCACACACCCCACCACCCCTAGAGCTGGGGTCAGGAGCAGGGCCATGGCTCCAGGGGGGCGGGAGATGGATGGGGCAAGGGGGCCGAGGCTGGGGCCACAGCTGGGAGTTGGCGCAGGGCCGGCAGCTGGGACCTTGTGTGTGGGGCCAGGAGCAGAGCCCCGCGAAAAACCTTGGAGTGCTGCAGCACCCCCTGCACTCCTAGTTCCCGTGGCTCTGTCTGCAGGGGAGGCAGACGTTGTTTTGGAAATGGCTTGTTGGGTCACCGGAGGGTGTTTCGTAAAGCAGCTCCTCCTTTCACACAGGTGGGGAAACTCCAGCATCAACTGCCAGTCGTCGTGGAGCAGCTACACGAGGCAGACAGGGACGTCATCTCCAACGCCATCACCGTGCTGAGAGACATCCTCGCCGGCATGGACAGGCAGAGCGCCAGCCCCGTGGCTGTGCGAGTGGCTGAGAAACTCCTGCCGTTCTTTCATGATGTAAGGCCTGGCGGCCCGCGGGAGACCCTTCAAGCCACAGACGTGTGAATGGGGGCTGGCGGGTGGGCTAGCGGGACCTATGCTATGGCCCTAGCCAGAAAAAGGATTGTCGTAAATTACATGAACCCATTCCTGCTTTCTTCTACTACCCCATTCTCCATCAGAGCATATGGCAATAAGGGTGGGAACCCTGGTGTCCTGCAGGCCTGCTGACAAGGATCAGGGCAGCCTGGGGACGAAGCTCCCCTTGAGTGAAGAACATGCATTCCTGAGCCTGCATGCAGCGAGGGGGCCTCTGCAGCACAGGGTGCCGCAATGCTTCTGCTGGCTTCCAGGGTAACAAGTGATGGTACCCTGGTGAAAATCCTGCCCCTCCCCTCCCTGGCCAGGAATCCCACAGCTGGCCTGTCAGCTCCATAAGGAAACGGCTCCGTCTGTAGGTTCTGCAGCTACCGCCCTTTCCTCTCCCCTTCGTTCTCATGGCAGGGCAGCATCAAAGGAGGGGCTAGTTCTCCCCAGGCCTTTTGTAACCAAAAAAAAAGTAGCCCCCGCCAGCGTGTTCACCAGACTGATGTTCAGTCCCTCACTGCACGGCGAGAGCCAGCAAAGTGGGCGGAAGAAAGGGACCCATCCATTACTGCCTTCCAGGGGTAACGCCCTAGTGGGGGCTCCTGGAGGGACCACCCACCTCCCCAGCTCTCACAACGCTAAATCCTACCCTCAGCCCTCCCGAACTCTGCTGGGACCCGGCCGCTCTTTATTAAGCAGTGGCACAGGCCCAGCTAAAGATCAACACCAAGAGCAGCTCCTGCATCTAGTCCAGCACCCGCTCCTGATGGAAAGACAACTGAGAATTACTGTTCCAAGAGCCTGTCTCCAAAGTGGCTAGACAGGAGAGCGCAGCCAAATCAGATAAACAGACTAAAAGAACTTATGAACACTTTTACAACAGACGTCACTCAGAGAACTGCCTGCTCTAGAACCTGGTGCCCAGAGGCGACATGTAACTGCTGATTGGGGGGGCACCATTTAAAGGTTCAGCCACTCTCAGAACAGCTCAAGTCAACCCGCCCCCCCCAGGCTGCCCCCCCTTACCCTCAGCCTCACCTCCCAGAAAGCAGTGGCCCCTCCCTACAGCCCCCAGCTATTGCTCCTGGTTCTCCCTGCTGGGCATAGCTCGCCCGGCCTCCCAGGTCACTGGACTGGTCTGGCTCTGCCAGCTGCCATGCAGCGAGGGGGCATCATGTGACCAAGTGGGGCCGACCCTGAGTTAACAAGAAACCCATGTGTAGGAGTGGGACAGCCCTTGCCGAAGCCCAAGCCCCTGGAGGCTGGGTGGTTTCCAGTCATGGCTTCCAAGGCCCCCTATCTGGGAGCTCCTGCACATTTACCACCCCTTGCTCCTGGTTAAATCCCCCCCAGGTCCCTGTGCGTGGCCCGAACAAACACCAGTGTAGGAATTTGCCCCCCATGCCTGGCCCCCTTGGCCTCGTTAAAGGGTCGCTGTAGGTCAGCACCAGTTTGAATCAGGCACGCAAAGCGGGAGGACAAAGTACACACATCCCTTCCCTCTTTGAATCTTTCCTCATCGCTCCCTCTCTGCCGCCCCTGTCCTGGTGCTGCTCTGCCCTGAGCGTTTCCCTTTGGCTTGACAGGCGGGTGCTGATGTCAGTGTGCCCAGAGCTGGCTGTGAGATCCCAGGGGCTGTCTCACCCCACCTTACTGCTCTCTCTGGCCAAGAAGTTACCAGGCCAGCCCCTCAGCTGGTGGAAACCTGCATCTCTATTGCCTTCAATGGCGCTATGCCCATGAGACTCTGGCCCCCAGCTGTGCCTGTATGACTGGGGGTGAGTTAGCAATACCCCCCACAGGGCAGACATCTCTGTCACAGTGAGCGCTCACCCTGCTGGGTGGGCACGACCGTCACAGCGTCTCCTCCCCACATCCTCTCTTGCAGGAGTCCAGCAAACTCCGGGTGCTCTCCCTCACCCTCTTTAAACACCTGCTGGAGCTTGTTAGGGAGCCCAGCAGGAGGAAGATGAAGGAGCACGTCCTCCGCAGCCTGGTCCCTCTGCTCCTCCTCCTGCACGATGAGCGTCCCAATGTGTCCCAGGTGAGGCCACGAGCTGGAGCCTGCAGCTGAGATTGTTACAGAGTGACCAGGAATTTGTTGGGGGGGCCAACATGAGACACCCCCCTTTGAAAGGTCTGGCCGGCAGAGGGTAGGTGCTCAGTGCTGTGACAATCACATGCTCAAGAACACTTGAACGTTGAGTCCAGTAGCGCCATGACCATGGCAACCCACCCAACTGCCGAGTCTTCCCTGCCTCCTCTGAGCCCAACACTCCCCGCTGCAGCCAGGCTGAGAGAATGGGTGGGCGGAGGGGTCAGCTCACCACTCCTACAGCCACTGGCCTCCGCACATTCCCCTGGCTGTGCTGGTGGGAAGAGCACAACCCTGGCCATGGTCCCTACCAGGAGCAGAGCTACCCAGCCTCCGGATGGTGCCCAAGACCCAATGTGCCCTTGGCCAAGCAGCCCGGACAGCTCTTACTCGCCATGACATGCCCAAGCCCCCCCTCCGCCCCGCCCCAGGTGCCTGTGCACACGCTCGCTCTCATGGCCCCCATCACTTGGGAGCCAAATGCCCCCAGCAGTAATGAATTCACTCTCCTACCCCCCATGAGGTGGGGAACTAAGGCACAGCGTGAGGCCTAGTGCCTCAAAAGTATTGAATGCCCATGGACATTAGGCACCTAAATCCCTTTGTAGCCCTGGGCCAAAGCAACTTGCCTGAGTTCCTGCAGGAAGAGCTGGGAATTGAGTCAGGTCTCCAGCCATGGCCTTAGCCAAACCTCCGCCCTTCCGCGAGCAGCCGCGGGCCGGGAACCGTTCCGCACACATGGCTTCCAGTAACTATGTTAGTGGCTTCCAGCTGGGCTGTCCCTAGCCATTTGGGTGCCCTATCCAGCTCCCCCGCAGTGGGGCTGTGTGGGGTCCCAGGCCTTCCCCTCCCCCCCACTGGGGTCTGGGAGGCAGGAGCTGTGTGGGGCCACTTTTGGGGGGCCCACAGGCCCAGAGTGGCCTGGGGGATTAGCGGAGAGCTGGGAGTAGCCCGCTCTGCTTCCCTCGCCCCGGCTCCAGCCGTGTGGCTCGAGGGAGGGGGTTTGGGGAAAGGGATCCCTCCCACACACACACTCACTGACAGCAGCGGGAAGCGGAGCAGCCTGGCCCCAGGCCGCCTTACTCTGCCAGCTCCCAGCCGCAGCACTCCGCTTCCCACCGCCAGTGAGTGCGGGGGGCAATCGTTTTGGAGGAGAGCGGGCTGGGACCGGGTTGCTCCACTTCCTGCCACTGCCAGTGAGTGTGGGGTCGCTGGGGAAAGAGGCTTGCAGAGAAGAGGTGGAATGGGGGCGGGCCGGGGACGGAGCAGGGGGGAAGGAGAAGAGGCAGGGTGGAGGGAATTGTCTGGGCCCCCCCCAGGGACGGCCCTGCCCTTTGCAGTGGGCACAGCCCGCGGCGGGGCTGGCTGAGGTATAGGGCGGGTCACTGGGGCTGGGGCTGCTGCATGTGCAGCATGCAGCCACCTAGTGACACCATGAAATTTGGGGCAATTTGGTGCCCCAAATTTCATGGTGCCCTATGCAGGCGCGTCTGCCGAGGGACGGCCCTGGCTTCCAGCTCCCATAACCGTTGTCGGCTCGCCCCGGCCCCTCTTGTTTTGCAGGTGTGTTGGGACACCCTCAGGAGTGCGGTGAAATTCCTAAGGTGGAGCCAGCTCAGTGCCCTTGTCAAGAAAAAGGAGCTTTGGCGAGGCTGTGACTGCCTGGTGAGGGAGCCCTCCATTGCCCGGCTCCGTGCCCACACCGAGCCCCAGCCCTGGGACCACACCTGGCCCTGGCTGTAGTCCCTCTGCGTGATCCCCCCAGCACAGGAAAGAGGGCTGAAAGCAGGACACTCCACAGATCTGGAACCTGGCCTGCAGGATGGAAAGGCCTTTAATAACCTTGTGCTCTCTTGTTCTGGCTCCTAGGTGGCGTGCTACAAAGGGAGGGCAGAAACCTTCCTCTGCCAGGCCATGGCCTTTGTGGAAAACCCGCAGGCTCCCATTAGAGAAGCGGCCATCAGGTTTCTAGGTAACCACAGAGCAGGGGGGTCCCTTAAGCAGAGGGGCTGGATCCAGTCCCAGGCTCTCCTCAGTCCCTGCCGGCAGCTAGAAGTAACCCCTGGGCTCCTGATTGCCGAATGAAGGCTCAGGGGTGTCAGAAACCCGCAGGAGCAAGCTCACCCCAAACTGCCCTGATTGGCTGATGGGCCCCTCGAACCCCACTGCTCCCCATGCAGTCCCCATCCCCCCACCCCCACCCCACCATGGGCTCTTGGTAGTGGAACCTCAAGGCGCTATGCTCTCCTTTGGCAGCCAGCCCCACAGCCATCCCTGGGGCCTCGCCCTTTCCCCTGGGGACTCAGGAGTGCGTCCTGGACAGCGAGGGGCAGGGGAAAGCCCCACTGCTTGGAGGGTGACAGACGCTTTGACACCCTCGCTGGGGACGCAGGGATGTGACGAGCTGTTTGTGTGTGAAGGGCTCACTGCCCGGCAGCTGGACCAGCAGAGCCAGGAGAAGTTGGAGGCCATCTGCAACGGTGAGCGGTGTCTGCTTTGAGCACTGAGCGCTAGAGGGACGAATGGCCCAGGGCCGCGAGCTGGGTTCAATCTCCGACGCCAGCAATGTGATCTTGGGCGAGAGCCACAAAGGGTTGCAAAATGTAGATCCCCAAACCCCTGATCAGCTTCCCCCTCACCCTGTGGTGTCTGCTGGTTGGCATGTGCCCAGGCACTTAGCCCTGACCTCAGAGCTGTGGCCTGGCAAATCCCCAAACTGGGCCTGAGCTGGCTGGCCTTCGCAGACGATTGCCCCCTCCCCGCCCCCGCAACACAGCAAAGGTGGGGTCCTGCCTCCCCCACTTGCACTCACTAGCCCAGGGTTTGTTGCAGTCACCTCCAGGTGGGGTGCCTGGTGTCAAGCCACTGCTCCAATGGAGACTGAGGTGACGTCCGGTCACCTACCTCCCTGCTGCGTGCCCGGACCCCTGGGCCAGCGCAGGGCAGAGCAGCGTCTCCTCCACATTTGTTGGGGAAAAAGGGGACGGGGGGGTGACGTAGCTCAGGCTCCTCACTCCCAGAGCAGGTTCACAGCTGGGCTCCAACCAGAGCTAGAGAATGGCTGAGCTCCCTCCTCGGCATTTCCTGGAGGGCAGCAAGGCACCGGAAGTTAGGCGTAGCCTAACAATGCCCAAGCCCCCTTTGTGAATCTCCCTCTCTCTGGGTTTAAGTGCCCATCTGTGCACTGGGGGGAAGGGGGAGCGTAAATACAGGCAGGGATGAGGCCACCAGTTCCTGCAGGGACGGGGCAGTCCTAAAAATAGTGAGTGAATGGGACTTCTTGCCTGTGTCTGGGGGCTCCCCCTGCTGTGGAGGGCAGCGGGGATGTTTAGTGAGGGTTGGTGGTTGTTCCTGCTAGTCCCCTGCCTCCCGCCTCCCAGCCTGCTGCCTCCTTGTCACGGGCTGAGAGGTACAGTGCTGGCTTGGTCTGCCAGGGCTTTCCAGAGCACCATGGCTCTAACCTCCATTTCCTTCCTTTCAATCTTAGTCCTCAAAGGCTTCCAGCAGGACAGCAAGTCCTCTGTCAGGTGCCTGGCTTTGCAGACCATGCTGATCCTCAATGCCTGCAAGAAACACCGTCCAGCCCGCGCCAGCCTACGGACACTCTTGCACAGGATGAGACTGATGCATACAAGGGAGAACCCAGTCATTGAAGTTGCCCAGCTGCGCGAGTAAAAGCCAGCCTCCCTACTCTCGGGGTTTGGTGCACCAGAGCCCGCCTGGAGCAGGGTGGAACACATCATGCCGCACCATGGCTTCCTCCCCATTGGCCGCCTGCCCTGCCCAGCCACGTGAGTAGTTAACCGCTCAATAGCTTTTATCACCATGTACTTCTTGACAGGTTTCCATGCCCCGTGTAGAGTTTACGTCCCGCCCTCCATCCCCGTTTCCGGTCATGTACATTTTTGGCACCATCAGCCCTCTTGAACATTTCTTTTGTATTATTTTTCTGTGTTTGGCCGGGGGAAGGTTGCGTGCTTGTGCTACAGTCAGGCAGGCAGAGCAACAGAAGGTCCGTTTGCCTGGCCCTTGATCAGGGCGGGGCAGCAACCAAGTAGGCTGCCACTCCTGAAGGGAGGGTGGCAGGGATAGGGGAACCCAGGCCCTCCCGCTCCACTGCGTCCCCGCCCAGGACCCTAACAGCGTGCTGTGTTTTGACATATTTAGAGAAAAAGTATGAACGAGTAGAAAGAGAGTCTGTAGGGGGTTCGCGGCTCCCTCCCCATCCGTCTGGGCGGGAGACCACGCCCCTCGCTACGATACTTCCGGGGTACCTTGGTTCAGGGGAAATAGCTCAGTGTTCATGGTTCTGGCCTGCAGTCAGGCCGACCAACGGTAGAGAGTCTGTTTGCCCGGGGCCCTCATTCAGGACAGGGCTGCTGTCGAGTAGGGGCTCTGGCCTACAGTCAGGCAGGCAGAGCAGCAGAAGGTCCATTTGCCTGGCCCTTGATCAGGGCGGGGCAGCAATCAAGTAGGGGGGCTCTGGCCTACAGTCCGGCAGAGCCGTCGCAGTCTGGGGGAGGTTAGCTCTCTGGTGGGAGAGTCAGCACAACCGTCTGGCGTCCTGATTCAGGCAGGTGCCAGACCAATCAGGCCTCCTGACAACCAAGTGGGGAGGCTGCTACTCCTGACGGTGGGGTGGCGGTGGTTGGGGAACCCAGGCCCTCTCCCTCCACTGCGTCCCAGCCCATGGCCCTAACAGCCGTGGAGTGGTCCGCCACTGCGTCAGTGGGAAAAATACGACAGCAACACACTGGCCGGCTTGTAGTCAATAACACAGCTGAACCCAATTTGGCTGCCCTGGGCTCCTTGCTACACGCCCATTCCGTGTGTACATGGATTCACGGGTGGCAGGTTTATAGAAATGTTGGTGGTGCCCAGAACCCGCCCCTACTTCGCCCCCCACCTGCCCAAGGCTCCAGGAGGGAGTTTGGGTGAGGAAGGACGTCTGGGGTGCAGGCCCTAGGTTTAGGCAGAGTATTGGGGTGCAGGCTGCAGGCTCTGGGAGGGAGTTTGGGGATGGGAGGGGGTGCAGAGGGAGGGGGTGCAGGGCTGAGGGGTATGGGAGGGACTCAGGGCAAGAGTAGGGGTGTAGGGGGTGAGGGTTCTGTTTGGGGCTGGGAAGTTTGGGGGCTTAGAGAGGCTCAGGGCTGGGGCAGAGGGTTGGAATGTAGGGAGATGAGGGCTCTGTCTAGGGCTGGAGATGAGGGGTTTGTGGTGTTGGAGGGGACTCAGGGCTGGGGCTGAGGGTTGGGATATGGGGGGATGAGGGCTCTGTCTAGGGCTGGAGAGGAGTGGTTTGTAGTGTTGGAGGGGGCTCAGGGCTGGGGCAGAGGGTTGGGATATGGGGGGATGAGGGCTCTGTCTAGGGCTGGAGATGAGGGGTTTGTGGTGTTGGAGGGGACTCAGGGCTGGGGCAGAGGGTTGGGGTATGGGGGGATGAGGCTCTGTCTAGGGCTGGAGATGAGGGGTTTGTGGTGTTGGAGGGGGCTCAGGGCTGGGGCTGAGGGTTGGGATATGGGGGGATGAGGGCTCTGTCTAGGGCTGGAGAGGAGTGGTTTGTAGTGTTGGAGGGGGCTCAGGGCTGGGGCAGAGGGTTGGGATATGGGGGGATGAGGGCTCTGTCTAGGGCTGGAGATGAGGGGTTTGTGGTGTTGGAGGGGACTCAGGGCTGGGGCAGAGGGTTGGGGTATGGGGGGATGAGGCTCTGTCTAGGGCTGGAGATGAGGGGTTTGTGGTGTTGGAGGGGGCTCAGGGCTGGGGCAGAGGGTTGGGGTGTGGGGGGATGGGGGCTCTGTCTAGGGCTGGAGATGAGGGGTTTGTGGTGTTGGAGGGGGCTCAGGGCTGGGGCAGAGGGTTGGGGGGGATGAGGGCTCTGGCTAGGACTGGGGATAAAGTGTTTGGGGTGTTGGAGGGGCTCAGGGCGAGGGTTGAGGATGCGGTGGGGAGGTGAAAGCTCTGGCTGGGGGTGTGGGCTCTGGGGTGAGGCAGGGCTGGGGATGAGTTTGGGGTTCAGGAAGGCTGCTCCGGGATAGGGGCCAGAGAGGAGGACTCCCCCCAGCCCTTTCCCTGCCAGCAACAGCGAGCTCTGGGGGAGGACAGTGAGTGGCAGCCCCACCAGCTTCTCAGTGTCCCTGGCATCTGGCAGCCCCTCTGGGTCTCTGTCAGGATAGCGCTCTCTGTTAGGCCTGTGCTTCCACAGCGGGGAAGAGAGGTGATGCTCATCTGGCAGCTCTCCCCCATCTGAGCTGGAGGGCCGGCCTTTTATAGTGCTGCTTCCTGCCCCGCCCCTCTGCTGCCATGGGTGTCCTGGTTCTGCCCACCAGGGGGTGCTCGTAGCTCCCTCCCAGGCTGCCAGGGCAGGAGGCCACGCCCCCTCATGACAGAGGCCTTAAAGGAGTTTTAAAGGAAAGGAGTTTTAAAAAAAGAAAGATTGCTTAGCCTTAGAAGAAAAAAGGAAAGAAAGGTGATTTTAAATAGAAGGAAGAGGGGAAACTATAGAAAGCAACAAGAGAGAGGAGTGTGTTTTATAGATAAGTAAGAACGTGGTAAAAGGTTATTGTTGTTGGGACTAAAAAATAATAAGAGTAAAAAAATTGAAATCAATTTTAAAAAGCAAAGGCTCATTAAAGAAAAGAAGAAACTCTAAAGGAAGGTTGAGAAGGTTGGGTGAAAGAAATCACACGGCCGAAAAATGAGCTAGAGATCCGGTGTCAGTGACACAGGGCTGTGTAAAGTACAGAAAACGGAAAGAGAGAGAAAGATCCTTTTTTGTTACTAAGCAGAACACAGAGCTGTGGAAAAGAGTGAAAGATCCTTTTTTTGGTTAGTGAGAGAAGGAGAGTATAGAAAACAGGAAGAGATCCTTTTTGGTTAGTGAGACAAGGAAAATATAAAGAAAAGGAGTCCTTGTGGCACCTTAAAGACTAACAAATTTATCTGAGCATAAGCTTTCATGAGCATCCGATGAAGTGAGCTGTAGCCCACGAGAGCTTATGCTCAAACAAATGCGTTGGTCTCTAAGGTGCCACAAGTCCTCCTTTTCTTTCTGCGAATACAGACTAACACGGCTGCTACTCTGAAACCTGTCATTATGCAAGGAAAGTATAGCAAGCTGCAGGAGGGGCGGATGGGGAGGGGGAAGAGAACTTACCCTTCATAGAATCATAGAATATCAGGGTTGGAAGGGACATCAGGAGGTCATCTACTCCAACCCCCTGCTCAAAGCAGGACCGATCCCCAATTAAATCATCCCAGCCAGGGCTTTGTCAAGCCTGACCTTAAAAACTTCTAAGGAAGGAGATTCCACCACCTCCCTAGGTAACACATTCCAGTGTTTCACCACCCTCCTAGTGAAAAAGTTTGACCTAATATCCAACCTAAATCTGCCCCACTGCAACTTGAGATCATTACTCCTTGTTCTGTCATCTGCTACCACTGAGAACAGTCTAGAGCCATCCTCTTTGGAACCCCCTTTCAGGTAGTTGAAAGCAGCTATCAAATCCCCCCTCATTCTTCTCTTCCGTAGACTAAACATCCCAAGTTCCCTCAGCCTCTCCTCAAAAGTCATGTGTTCCAGTCCCCTAATCATTTTTGTTGCCCTCTGCTGGACTCTTTCCAATGTTTCCACATCCTTCTTGTAGTGTGGGGCCCAAAACTGGACACAGTACTCCAGATGAGGCCTCACCAGTGTCGAATAGAGGGGAACGATCACGTCCCTCCATCTGCTGGCAATGCCCCTACTTATACATCCCAAAATGCCATTGGCCTTCTTGGCAACAAGGGCACACTGTTGACTCATATCCAGCTTCTCCTCCACTGTAACCCCTAGGTCCTTTTCTGCAGAACTGCTGCAGAGCCATTCGGTCCCTAGTCTGTAGCGGTGCATTGGATTCTTCCATCTTAAGTGCAGGACTCTGCACTTGTCCTTGCTGAACCTCATCAGATTTCTTTTGGCCCAATCCTCCAATTTGTCTAGGGCCCTCTGTATCCTATCCCTACCCTCCAGCGTATCTACCTCTCCTCCCAGTTCAGTGTCATCTGCAAACTTGCTGAGGGTGCAATCCACACCATCCTCCAGATCATTTATGAAGATATTGAACAAAACCGGCCCCAGGACCGACCCTTGGAGCACTCCACTTGATACCGGCTGCCAACTAGACATAGAGCCATTGAGCACTACCCGTTGTGCCCGACAATCTAGCCAGCTTTCTATCCACCTTATAGTCCATTCATCCAGCCCATACTTCTTTAACTTGCTGGCAAGAATACTGTGGAAGACAGTGTCAAAAGCTTTGCTAAAGTCAAGGAACAACACGTCCACCGCTTTATTCACATCCACAGAGCCAGTTATTGCGTCATAGAAGGCAATTAGATTAGTCAGGCATGACTTGCCCTTGGTGAATCCATGCTGACTGTTCCTGATTACTTTCCTCTCTTCTTTGTGCTTCAGAATTGATTCCTTGAGGACCTGCTCGATTTTTCCAGGGACTGAGGTGAGGCTGACTGGCCTGTAGTTCCCAGGATCCTCCTTCTTCCCTTTTTTAAAGATGGGCACTACATTAGCCTTTTTCCAGTCATCGGGGACTTCCCCCGATCGCCGTGAGTTTTCAAATATAATGGCCAATGGCTCTGCAATCACGTCCGCCAACTCCTTTAGCACTCTCGGATGCAACGCATCCGGCCCCATGGGCTTGTGCTCGTCCAGCTTTGCTAAATAGTCCCGAACCACTTCTTTCTCCACAGAGGGCTGGTCACCTCCTCCCCATGCTGTGCTGCCCAGTGCAGTAGTCTAGGAGCTGACCTTGTTCGTGAAGACAGAGGCAAAAAAAGCATTGAGTATATTAGCTTTTTCCACATCCTCTGTCACTAGGTTGCCTCCCTCATTCAGTAAGGGACCCACACTTTCCTTGACTTTCTTCTTGTTGCTAACATACCTGAAGAAACCCTTCTTGTTACTCTTGACATCTCTTGCTAGCTGCAACTCCAGGTGTGATTTGGCCTTCCTGATTTCACTCCTGCATGCCTGAGCAATATTTTTGTACTCCTCCCTGGTCATTTGTCCAATCTTCCACTTCTTGTAAGCTTCTTTTTTGTATTTAAGATTAGCAAGGATTTCACTGTTAAGCCAAGCTGGTCGCCTGCCATATTTACTATTCTTTCTACACATTGGGACGGTTTGTCCCTGTAGCCTCAATAAGGATTCTTTAAAATACAGCCAGCTCTCCTGGACTCCTTTCCCCCTCATGTTATTCTTCCAGAGGATCTTGCCCATCAGTTCCCTGAGGGAGTCAAAGTCTGCTTTTCTCAAGTCCAGGGTCCATATTCTGCTGCTTTCCTTTCGTCCTTGTGTCAGGATCCTGAACTCGACCATCTCATGGTCACTGCCTCCCAGGTTCCCATCCACTTTTGCTTCCCCTACTAATTCTTCCCTTGCGGCTGCCCCCGGGAAAAGAGGGAGCTCCCAAGGCTCACAGCCCCCAGCATGGTTATCTCTGCCTCTCGGGCGGACCAATCAGAAACTGTTCTACAGCTGCATCATAGAATGCATTTTCCTGAACCAATCCTATCAACCCAAGATTTTTAAACAAGAGCCCTCTCCCTCCCCTCCCCGCCCCTCCCCTCACCACCCACCCCCTTTAACTGCCTTATTCTTATCTAAAAAAACAGGCCCCAAGCACCTTTCCCACTAGATAGATAGATAGATAGATAGATAGATAGATAGATAGATAGATAGATAGATAGATAGATAGATAGATAGATAACCCCATTGGCTTTAAGCCCTTTTAAATTTTTTGGAACTTTTCTCACTGGGGCTGACAGACAAACAACAAAAATAATTTTCGGGGTTTTTAGAGAGTGTTCCCTGTTTTAAAATGTCACAGTTCAATTAGGGCTTGTCTACACTGCCACTTACAGCGCTGAAACTTGCCCCGCTCAGGGGTGTGGAAAAACACCCTCCTCAGCTGGAGCCGCGAGGACACTGCCACCTTAAAGCGTTGTCGCGGCAGCGATTTCACGTGGGCAGTGTAGACACCTTCTTAAGAGCTTAAACCAGTTCGTGTTACAAAGGGGCCTCTTTATTTCACTACAGAACAGGGGAGTTCATTTCAAGGGTTACAAATGTGTTAAATAGATTGTGAATGGTAATATTGCTTTCTCTTTACCATTAACGTTCCTGTAAACAGGTGTTGATCTTACTAGTGTTCAGTAAAACTTGGCAGCCCCTTAGATTTACATTTAGTTTTAATCCTCTGCCTTTGCTGCAAAAAAAAATTAAAAGCAGAAGGGCCTGCTTCAAATAGATCAAATTTGGCCTTCGGTTTACACTTAAAAAATCACTAGAAAAGAAAAATGTGGCGGGGGGAAGGGGGGCGACAAATACCTTATCTCTGGTTTAAAAAAAAAAGCTAACTGGTTCACATAAGCTGCTTTTTCTTGTGTTTTGTAGAAATCCATACTTTCAAAACATGAGGTTTTTAACTGTACCCTGATTTTTAAAGCTTTCTTTACAATTTCAAGGTAACCAAAAAAACCCAACTTTCTCTTTTTGCATTCTTTGATATATTAAGTCCATTTAAACAGTTAAAAAAGAGCTTGTACCTGGTCTCAGCACACGGACTGCAAACATTTAGAAACAAAGACAGTCTGATCATGCAACAAAAAATCATATTAAAATCCCTAAGTCAATAAAAACTTAATTTAACTTTAAGAAATTACTTTTGTAAACTGCCTGTGGTTTTAACCCCTAGATGCTTCTTTATTTTATACTCTTAATAAGTTCAAAGGGTGTCTTTTGAAAAGGAATCTGCTGTGGGTTCTTGTTTGTTTTAAATTCATACATGTTCTGGCCATCTTTACAGTGAAACAACTTTGGTTACAGGACATGCGAGCTAATAAGGGGAAGGCAGCTATTTTTAAATCCTACTTCATGCAGATTTTCTATGACAGGCCTAAAGCAAACTTGTTTGTCCTGGTTTACATTTCAAAATAACATGAGAAAAGAAGAAGAACGTATGTGTGTGTATGTTGGGAACAGAACAAGCCCCTTATCTCTGTCAGAACTTTTTCACATAAGCTGCTTTTTCTTCTTTTTTGTCTAAATCCAAACCTTAAAAACATGAGGGTTTTAACTGTACCCTGATTTTTAAAGCTTTCTTTACAATTTAAAGGTAAAGCTGTTTTGGTTTGGGTCTCTTTTTGTATTCTTTTATATAGTAAGTTTATTTAAAGAGCTAAGAAAAAGATTTTGTAAATGGTGATATGGCCATTCCCATTTCTGTAACCAGGAGGCTTTGAAATCTACATGCCTGTTTCCTTTAATTAACTTTACGGCCCTGGCTTTTGCTTAATGGTAACTAGACATCTTTGGAAAACAAACTGGCTAATTCAAAAATGCCCCTGTCAAACTTATTACTAAAATGCTTTTTGTCTTCTTAGAAACACAAAGTACAAATGAAAAAGCCTTTTTGCTTTTATAAAGCATTACTTTTAATACACCATAGACCCAAAACAAACACAGAAGCATGTATTTATGTCTCAGCCCGTGGGCTGCAAACATTTGAGAACAAAAGCAGTCTGATAATGCAACAAAAATCTAAAATGTTTAATAAGCTTAATATAACTTTCATCATGTGTTAAAACTGTTACTGCATTTTTAAAAGGTGCATTTTTATTCCACTCCAAAACATAGCCTTGTTTTTTTCTGGTGAACAGGAGGTTTAACGTCATGGCACTGTTTCCTTAGGTCCTGTCTACGCTGGCAAGTTGCAGCGCGGTAAAGCAGCTTTCTGCGCTGTAACTGGTGAGGTGTACGCACGGCCACGCCACTCAGGGCGCGGAAACAGGGCAGTTGCAGCGCTTTAAAAAAAGCCCTGCACAGTTTAAAAAACTCTCTGCACCGGGGCTACAGGCTGCGGTGGCAGTGTAGACACCGAGGTCGATTACGGCGCTGCGATTGGCCTCCGGGAGGTGTCCCACAATGCCTGCTCTCGCCTCTCTGGTCATCGGTTTGAACTCTACTGCCCGGCCCTCAGGTGACCATCCATCATCCCCACTCCATAAACTCCTTTGCCATTTTGACAGTCCCCTTCCTGTTTGCTCAGTGATGAGTGCAGCGCATCTTTCCAGGTGGCCAGGCCTGCTCCACGCACCAGGCAATCCACCTGCTTGGAGCTATGCTGAGCTGCTGGACCTCATCAGCATTTGGGGAGAGGAGGCTGTACAGTCCCAGCTGCACTCCGGACGTAGCAATTATGATACCTACTGTGACTGGGACCATATAGATCATTGTTGCAACCAAGGTCCTGTAGTGGCACCAAATCTTGTATAAAGGGGGGTCCAATAAGGTGTCTAAGGCAAGGTTGTGGTTTGCTGGTTATGATTATGCTCTCTATATGTTTGTGTCATTTTTGTATGTTAAGTTATAAGTATTGACTCGATACTGTCTGTGGTTCAAACTTGTACTATGCGTCTGGGTGACACCCCAGACAAGTTGAAAAGGAGGACTTGTGGCCCCAAATTTATTTGAGCATAAGCTTTCGTGAGCTACAGCTCACTTCATCGGATGCAATGCCTAGCCTGCTTGATGGCCGATTAAGGACCATCAGCTACACAATTGACCCATTGAGAGAAGGCAGACAAGCCTTGGGACTCAGCACAGTGTGCAGGGACCTGCCTATGGACAGAACTCGGAGGTTTTTCCAGGCCACGTGATGGACAGCTTGTTTTGGGACAAAGAAAGAAAGACCACATGGCAAGAGAATATAAAAAGCTGCTGCAGCTCCTCCATCTTGTCTTCAGTCCTGCTTCCTCCCTCTGGAGGGACTTTGCTACACTGAAGCTTTGAACCAAGAACTGAAAGACGCATCCCAGCTGTGGATGTTCTCCAGAGACTTGATTTGAACCTGCAGTTTATTCTGTCGCTGCCACAAGCCTGAACCAAGAACTTGGCCATGACTGTATGTCATTGATTCCATTTCACAAATTCTAGCTCTCATCTATAGCTTTTTCCTTTTATGAACAAAACCTTTAGATTTTAGATTCTAAAGGATTGGCAACAGCGTGATTTGGGACAAGATCTGATTTGTATATTGACCTGGGTCTGGGGCTTGGTCCTTTGGGATCAAGAGAGCCTTTTTTCTTTACCTGTGGTATTGGTTTTCATAACCATTTGTCCCCATAACAATTGGTGATCCTGGGAAACTGGAGTGTCTAAGGGAATTGCTTGTGTGACTTGTGGTGAGCCAGTGGGGTGAGACCAAAGTCTGCTCTGTTTGGCTGGTTTGGTTTGCCTTAAAGGTGAAAAACCCCCAGCCTTCGGCTGTAACTGCCCTGCTTGAAGCAGTTTGTCCTGAACTGGCACTCTCAGTTGGGTCCCGCCAGAACCAGCATCATTACACCTACGGACAGATTTCACGATGCATGACAGAAAGGGGCGATGACCGGGACACACGGCAGTTTAGGATGAAAGCGAAGGAGCTGCGGAACGCCGAGCACAGGGCGCGGGAGGCAAACCGCCACTCCGGTGCTACGCCTATGAGCTGCCGGTTCTCCAAAGAGCTGGACATGATACTCCGCGGCGACCCCACCTCCATTGCTAACACCACTGTGGATACTTCGGTGGCTCGCATGTCAGTTGAGAGTGGACCGAGCCAGGAGGAGGAAATCTTGGACGAGGATGTGGAGGGGGACCCAGAGGCAGAAGATGACTCGGAAGTCAGAGATGCCTGCTGCCAGGAGTTCTTTTCTATCCCGGATGTTGGCGAAGCACAAAGAGGAGAGGAGGCCCCTGGTAAGTGGATTTGATTTTGGGACTCGCTGAAGTGGGTTGTTGGGGGCAGGAGGGTTGCAGAAAGCAGGCTTGTCTCCCACCGCATGCCACCCTGCCGGAAGCAGAGGGGCGGGACAGGAAGCGGAACTATAAAAGGCCGCCCCTCCAGCTGAGTTGGGAGAGAGCTGCTGGAGGAGCAGGACGTCTCTTCCCTGCTCCCCTAATGGAGAGCGCTATCCTGACAGAGAGCCAGAGGGGCTGCCGGCGCTGCCAGACGCCGGGGACTCCAAGGAGCTGGTGGGGCTGCCACTAGCCGTCTACCCCAGCGAAGCGAACAACAAGCCTGGGACCCATGTACACACGGAATGGGTGTGTAGGAAGGAGCCCAGGGCAGCCGAATCGGGTTCAGCTGTGTTATTGACTACAAGCCGGCCAGCGTGTTGTGATCGGATTTTCCCCGCTGACCCAGTGGCGGACCACTCCACTGCTGTTTAGGGCCCTGGGTGGGGACGCAGTGGAGCGGGAAGGCCTGGGTTCCCCTACCACCGCCACGCCACCGTCAGGAGTGGCAGGTTCCCCACCTGGTTGTCAGGAGGCCTGATTGGTCTGGCACCTGCCTGAATCAGGACGCCAGACGGTTGTGCTGACTCTCCCACCAGAGAGCTAAGCTCCCCTAGACGGCGACGGCTCTGCCGGACTGTAGGCCAGAGCCCCCCTACTTGATTACTGCCCCGCCCTGATCAAGGGCCAGGCAAATGGACCTTCTGCTGCTCTGCCTGCCTGACTGTAGGCCAGAGCCCCTACTTGACTGCAGCCCTGCCCTAAATGAGGGCCCCAGGCAAACAGACTCTCTACCATTGCTCGGCCTGACTGCAGGCCTGAACCATTAACACTGGGCTAATTTTCCCCTGAACCAAGGTACCCCGGAAGTATCGTAGCGAGGGGCGTGGTCTCCCACCCTGATGGACGGGGAGGGAGCCGCAAACCCCTTACAGCCTTTCTTTCTACTTGTTCATACTTTTTCTCTAAATATGTCAAAACACAAGAATGCAACCTTCCCCCGGCCAAACACAGAAAACAATACAAAAGAAATGTTCAAAAGGGCCGACGGCGCCAAAAACGTACACGACCGGAAACGGGGACGGAGGGCGGGACGTAAACCCTACACAGGGCGCAGAAACCTGTTAGAAAGTACACGGTGATGAAAGCTCTCGAGCAGTTAACTAGTCACGTGCAATCCCCCCTGTACATAGCAATCCCCCCTGTACATAGCAATCCTCTGTTTCATTTTGATGCTTTTTGACGTATTGTTCTGCTTTTATTTGATATATTAAATAACTGTATTTACAGTGATATATTGAGGTATAAACGATCTACACACCTTGTTCTGTACAGAGCACACAGACGGCTCCCCTGGATCCCACAACCCACACAGGGAGAAAGCTGTCGCAAGTGTCGGCATCTCCAAAATCGTATCAGAGCAAGAAAAGGCACCTGCTATTTCCCACCCTTGTACAGTGTAGACACGGGGTGAGGGCGAGACTCAGTGACCCCGGTTAGTCCTGCTCCATCTCTGCTGTCTGGGTTTCCATCGACAGCTGTTCACACTCGAAACGCAGGGCGGGGTGAGATTCACCCGTCAGCCAAAGAACCTTAATGTAAAGCAGCGCGCTCCTGCCAGTGCCCGTGGCAGATCCCCCATTAGAAGGGTGTGATCATTTCCGCCCTGAGATGGACGAGACCTCGTGTCCTGGTGTTAGGGAGCGCTGTGCTCTATACCCCACATACCCCGCCTCTCCCTGCCCCCCAGCCTGGTGTTAGGGGATGCTGTGCTCCGGATCCTACATATTCCCCCAGCTTCCAGGGCCCCTGGCTGGCGTTAGGGGGCGCTGTGCTCTGTACCCTACACCCCCCATCTCTCAGCCCCCCTGCCAGGTGTTAGAGGGCGCTGTGCTCTGTATCATATGCATTTCCCAGCCCTCCTGCCCGGTCTTAGGGGGTGCTGTGCTCTGTACCCTACACCCCCCATCTCTCAGCCCCCCTGCCAGGTGTTAGAAGGCGCTGTGCTCTGTATCATATGCATTTCCCAGCCCTCCTGCCCGGCCTTAGGGGGTGCTGTGCTCTGTACCCTACACATCCCCAGCCCCCAGCCTGGTGTTAGGCAGTTTCTAGTGTCTGTGAACTTACTGCATGTACCGGAGTCTATCGGCGCATGGTGGGTGCCACACGCTGTGGGTATGGACAGGGCCCGACGCTGGAACCTGACCTGAAGGTGGGATTGGCCACTGTCCTGGTGGTTAGGACACAGGCAGGTAGTAGAGGGGCTCCGTGCGGGGACCCGATTCTGCCTTTCTGTCTGGCCGATCCCTTCTAATGAGGCTGAACCTGCCCATCTCCCCAGACTCAGCATAGCACAGGACTTGGGGGGCACCTGCTGGCAAAGTGGCCTCAGTCCCCACCGTACAGGCAGGGGTCATTCAGCTGGTGATAGCCCTTCTCTCAAGCCCCTAAGCACCTGTGTGTCATGGCTGCCTGCAGGAGTTCAGGGCCAACAACTGCCTGGGGGGAGGCCTGGCTAGGCAGGGGCTCAAACCGGGGAGTGTCAGTTTGGATCCCCAGCTAGCCGTAGGGGTGCAACACGCCGGAGGGGAGGGGAGATCAACTCCAGCCGGTTCATCATAAACCCTGTCCCTGAGGCCTCAGTAGAAATGGGGATGTTCTCCTGGCAGTATGCAGGTGCGAAGGACTTGAGAGGGAGGTGGCAGACGTGCCCTTTTGATGGCGGTCCCTGAGCACACGGGGAGAGCAGGGGGCAAACGTCTGTTGGCAAATGTTCGTTGGCAAACGTCTGCGACTCACGGGCCCTGGGTGCACACACCCCGACAGGGGAACGTGTACAGGCCCAGCCCAGCCTGAAGAACACCAGCTCCTGTGTAAGGGAAGTCACCGTTTTTTTCACAAGAGCGGGAAACTGACGTTGGATAAGCCAGGAACTCCTGATGGGCACTTTCGTCCCTCCGGGAGACCAACCCATCTAGCACAGAGAATGGGGGGACATAAAGGCTGAGCTGAAGCTAGATTCCTGCTCTCCAGGATGCTGGGGTGCCCTCATGCTTGAGCTGAAGACGGCCTGGGGGTTCCCAGCATTGCCCTCCTGCCGTTTCTCTCTGGGAGCCCTCGCCCTGCACCCTGGCCTGTGTGTTCTCAGGAAGCTGCATGCTGCCAGGTGCACATCCCCAGTGCGGAGTCCCTGGATTAATGCCAGGGAACGGGGACTGGGACTCTGCTCCTGGCTCATTCCCAGGAAGCTGGGAGTGTGAGTGCTGGAGCTGCCAGCTCTTGGAACCTCCCTTCCCAGCACAGGGTTGTCTCTGGGGGAAGCCCACCCCAGGAGCTGGCATTTGTTGGCCTCTTCCCCAGAGCGCTGGAGTCTCAGCCACTCCAGATCGGGGGGAGGGGCCAGCTGTGAATTGGGAGCCAGATCCGGGTTTAGATGTGAATCCGCCGGCGCTGCAGAGCGTTCAGATGTGGGGAGCCAGCTCCCGCCTGCGCCAGATCACAAAGTGCCACTTCAGCCAGCCGCCTGCCAGGCTCTGGCCGCGCCCCGTGTGGAGCTGCAGCTGGGCCCTCCACAGCTGGGTGCTGCTCCTCCTCCCTGCTGGCCAGCCAGCCGCAGCTCCTCAGCACCTGCCTGCTCAGCCCCACCTCAGCGCTCCTGCCTCCCCAATGTCCTCCCTGGTGCTGCGCCTGGCCCCCTGCACCTGGCCTGTCAGTGCCCAGCAGGGCCGGAGCCAAGCGCCCCCTGGAGCCATGTGTCAGGCCCTGAGTCCCTCCTGTGCCGGGCTCCCGCCAATCCACAAGCCAGGAACAGGCCCGTGACTCCCGGAGCAAGTATTTCAGTCTCACAGCAGCAGCTCAGTCTGCTCAACACGACTCCAGAGCCAGGAACTCGCTCCTGCCTGACATTGGCAACAGTCTTAGGCTGCTCCAGCCCTGCTCTCGCTCCAGCGTCGCTCCACCCACGCCCCGGCCTCCTGAGTCCAGCTCCAACCACGAGGCCTGACCACCTCCAGCACTTTCGCTGACACCATCACTTCCAGAGGGAATGGCACTGAGGTTGCCGGGGGAACAGGCATTCTCCGACTGCCCGGAGCCATTGTTCCATTCCCCAGGACAGTCCGATGCCAGGTCAGTCCCCCTGAGCTCTGGAGAGGACTAGAGGTGCCTTAGGACGCCTGCCGTGCAGCTGCTGCAGAGTCAGCAGGAGACACTGGGTGAGGACTGGAGCCCCCCAGGGCAGGGGCCATTCCAGAGACCCAGCGTGGGGGGAATCAGGCCTGGGATTCTCTGCAGCGGCTGCTCCCACACAGGCCTTGGAGACAGGAGCTGCGAAACCCCCACAAAGCGCCGTCCCAGCACAGAGCTCTGTAGCACTGGGACTCCGTACGCGTGAGCCGCAATCCAGCAGGGCCTTGCGCCAGCCCCACCCTCTCCCATTGCCCCGCTCTGGGAGGCCAGGGCACAGTTCACAATTTAGCACGGACCAGCTGCAAGGATCCTGGCGGGCCCAGGTATGGTTGGAGCAACATTTTCAATGTTCGGGAAAAGCGAGATCTGTGCAATAGGCAACGTAGCTCCATCTGGGCACCAGCCAGCTCCTGTGCCCCAGAGAGCTCCCACAGCTCCCACTGAACCAGGGACGAAGGGGGCAGGAGGTTGAACGATAAGGTGCCATCCCGGGACCCAGGAGACCCATGTTCATTTCCCAGGTCTGCCACAGATGCTCTGTTTGGCTTCGAGCAAGTCCCTTATTCTCTCTCTGCAGCGGTTCCCTGTCTGTACAGTGGGGGTAGCAGCCAGGCCCTGCCCTGAAGGGGGCAGTTAGAATAAATGCAATCGAGGTTGGGCAGTGCTCGGATGCCAGGGGGATGAGGGCCAGGATGGTGCCTAAGACAGACCGAAAGCAAGGGGGAGCTACAGAGCCGGTGGTGAGAGGGGTTTGGCCTTTGACAATCTGCTCTGAGTGCCTGGGCTGCCAGACCTCAGGCAGCCACTGGCATTGCCAGACAGCCCTGATCTATGGTGCTGCTGCTCTCCCTGCTTCTAGGAGTCACTGCCTCTCCCCGGGCCGAGACCCCCGCAGCAATCATCTCCTGGGGCTGCTGTGGCTCTGAGCGTTAGCAAGGCCTGGGACTCAGTTGGGCAGGGGGAGGGGCTGCTATTAAAGCAGCTTCTGCGTCGTTGCAGCGGTGGGAGAGGAAGCAGAGACGGGACCGTTTTACATCCCGTGGCCAAAGCACCCGGCAGCTTGGGAAAGTGGAAAGAGCCACTCAGGTGGGCTGGGAGCTATGGGTGGGGAGAGTTCATGAATCCCCGTTCTGCACTGTCATGAGAAGGAGGAACCGGGATGGAAGTGATCCTCCCACTCGGGGATCCAGAGACCCCCTGGCTCCAGTGGCATGGACGCAGGGAGGGGCTCTGGCCTGGGGTCTGCAGGAGCTGGGACTAGAGGAGCCCACAGGTCCCTTCCGGCCCAACGTCTGTGACTGTGGGGTGCGGTGTTGGATCATATAAAGAAGTTCTGTATTAAAATCACAAATGAGTTTGATTCCCAATAGTTTAAAGTCCAGGGTATTACTAATTAAGAGGTCTCTTGGTTTTTGGTGCTGTTTCTCTCCCTCTATGTGTGAAACCTGCAAGCTGCTAATTGTGTTCGTACATTCTAAGACTGAGTCTGTTCTCAAAGCAATTCACAGAGAGAGAGACTCAAAGCAATACTCGAACAACAGAAACAGCACCCAGAGACTCCCCGCCCTTTTGTTGTATTAACAATTGTGATTAAAATAGAGATAGAGGATGTATGTGGATGGATGCTTGGTGTGGATAATAACTGAATGATCAGGGAGGTGCTGTTACGCGGGGAATTGACTTGCTGTAGCCCTTGGTTAAAAATGGCTGTGGCTAATCCTGAAATATTTCACAACCTGTATATAGCCTTGGGGTGGGACACGGCAGCTGTTTATGCCAGGATCACATCACCCAGCACTGAGATGCAGCCACCTCTGGGGTGAGGCACAGTGGCTCTATATACAGGGATCATGTCACCTATTGCAGAGATAAAGCTACGTCTGTGTTGGGATATGGGAGATGTTTCAACAGCTGTATAGAAACTGCATCCTTTTAAGATGGGGAAGGAAGTCGAATCCAGCATCCTAAGGAAGGGCAGGGGAAAGTTTAATGGTAACTGCATGGGGAGATGATTTTTAAATGAATTGCCCTTTTCTATGGCGTCTGTGTAGAGAATACAGACCTGGCTGCCTTCTGCCATGGACTGATCTCAAACGCAGGACTTCTTCAATGAAGCGGTGCTCTGCGTGTTGTTTAAAACAGCTGCCACATTCCACCCTAGAGGCAGCTGCACGTGTTTGGTGGGAGACCGGAGCGTTGCATATGAATGATCTTTGTATTCTCTCAGACCCCTCAGTGCTAGCCCAGGGCTCTGTACAAATAACAACACAAACTTTTTAAAGTTGAGGGGTAGAAATCAAGTCTCCCTGGACATTTAAATGAATCTTCTGGGCTGAATCCCAGGAGCTGCGTAGCCAGGAGTGTGTGTGTCTCTTTAAGAGAGCAGCTGCTCTGAGACTGGTTAGCTCAGCTGCTTGGGAATGAGGCTAGGGAGCCTTTCCCTCCAGGCTGTGGGTTCTAATCCCGCTGAGGGGAGTAATGACTGACAGTTGCTCCCAGTTAAAGGCCGCTCTGGGGGATATGTGTGTGTGATAGAAGCCGGTGGGCCCGGTTTGGATGAGAAGGTGTATTGCATTTGAGACGCAAGGTGCCATGTTCTCTCCCCCGCAAGGGGCAAATGGACTTGTAGAGGCCAATTCCACCCTGGCTGGGGATGGACTAGGCGAAGGCTGATGAGGCTGCTCCCATCTGTAGATAGGCATTAGACTGCAGGCGATGCTCTTGCCCTGATTCCCCAGCAGCAGATCTTCCTGGGGGGGAGGGAAGCTGGGCTCCGTGGAAGTGGCTGCAGGGGCTGGATGCTCTCGGAGCCTCTCCCAAGACTCATTCAGCAACATGCACTTGTGGCTGGAGGAGACCAGCCGCTAGCCAGCGAGAATGGGAACAAGCTGATCTGACCTTCAAGAAGGTACCAGATTATACCAATGCCTACGGCAGGCCTTGGGAGGGGCAGATTAGTGCGCCCCTCACACCCTGAAATCCCAGCCCATAAGCACCGATAATCCTGAGGGAGGGGAGGTCTCCCATGAATAACAAGGAGAGCCTAGCGTAAGACATGGTCAGCTGGCAGGGCACAGGGGGGATCTACAAGCCCCCTTCCTAGGGCTGTAGGGATGCAATTAATAATGGAAAGCTCTTTGCTATTATGCCCTGCACTGCTCGATCACTGCCTGCACCAGGGGGCAGCCCCTCTCTCTGCATGCCGGGGGAGGGGGCAGCTGTACCTACACCTGCCCAGCAGCTGCCTGGCACACCCTGTGGCCTTTCACATGCCCCCCGGGCAGGAAGACACAGACGTGCTGGAGGTGCCGTTCCTGGAGACTAGCCCCAAGAACGCCACCAACATGGAGCAGCCCTCCGTCACCATGGCGGCCGAGCTCATGAACCAGGTGGGCCCCCCCGTGCAACCACAAGCCCAACCCCCACCCCCAGAGTGCCCCCCTGTGGCTGGGCTGGCGCAGGGAGGGCAGAGATGGGGGCATGGGCTGCTGTTGGAGAGGGGCTTTTCCTCATTCCCCTGCGGGGAGCTGCTCTGTGTCTGGGACTATGGCTGGGGGCCAGGACTGCTGGGCAGGGGGGGCCTTTGCAGTGCCCTATTTATTTGCAATAGATTTTTCTAGGCTGTGATACAGCTCCCCCCATCCCTCTCCAACCACATGGGTGCACCTCTCCCCCTCACTAGCCACACGGTGCACAGGGCCGGCTACTAATCTGGGCTCCTGGCTGAGCTACACCAGGATCCATCCTCTCCTCCCCCAGCCATTCCCACCCTGGATTATCCCTCCTGATCCCCACTGCACCGGCCAGCCCTGCTCTGCACTCTTCCAGCCTTTGGAGGGGCTCAAGCTGCTCCAAACCCCCGGGGAAGGAACCCCTGAATGCCGGAGGATACGCAGCACAGCACCTTCCCGGCTGGTGTTGGAAGTGGCTTCTTATTACAGCAACACAGCCACCCAGCCCATGGAGCGAGGCTGCAATGCCCAGGACAACCAGGAGTCTTCTCAAGCTGCTCCGCAGTCTGCATCCCCTCTTAGCACAGCCCCCTGGGAGCCGAGAGCTGAGTTAGTGTCTGGGGCACGGCCGGAGACCCTGGTTCTTCCTGCTGTTGGTGTGAAATGGGATGGGGGGGGGGGGGGAAATGTCCTGATGGTTCAGGCTACCGAGTTGGCATAGCTGTTGGTCCTGGGGCATAAGAGAGACAAGGTGGGGGAGGGAACATGGTCATGGGGACCAACTTGTGCTGGTGAGAGACTCTGCTGGGGGCTGCCTCTCCGGAGCTCCAAAGCCTCGGAAGAAGTGGGCCAACGAATGACATTCCCGCACCCCACTGGTCTCTCTTCAGACATGTCATTGCAGGCAGATCATGAGCGCTTGAACTTCTCCCCTCCCAACCCCGGCTGGAGGCTGAGTTTGGCTGGAAGGGTTGTTTGAAAATTCAAAGCTTGGGTCAAAAGGCAAAGCGATGTGGGTGTTGCAGGGCCTGCAGCAGCAGGTGATTTCTGACAGCAGGGGCCTTGTTAATGCAGCGTGAGATCCTGTGACTGGGGAGTCTCAGCTGGGAAACGGGGTGCAGGTTTGTAACACGGTGGGTGGGGAACCATTGGACCAGCTCAGAGCCAGGATGGAGCCTTCAGCACTCTGGCTTTTCAGCGAGATTGTTGCCTCATTCTCGAGCCGAGCTAGCCCCACCACCAGCTAGGGGCTGAATGCAGGAATTCGGGTTTGTGAGGCTCCAGCCTGGGTTACATAGGAGGTCATATGGGATGAGCAGAATGGGCCGTTCAAAACTTATGTGAACTGGGTGGGTTTTGACTAGAAAGACTGGGAGCAGGTGACAGAGGGGAAAATTTCAACCCAGGATCTCCTGTCTCCCTGGCAGAATCCCATCCCACCCCCCCTTTGCAACATTTCCCCCTTGGCTCACAACTAATATTTTGACAGGATCTCTCCCCACTGAGTGCTCCTGTGGAGAGACGAGGACCTTGCTGTGTTAATTGGCTAATGCATGATAGGAGCCAGACATTCCCTCTCCTGAGGCATGGGGGATTTAAGGGATGTGTGTTTGATGGGGCTGGAGGTTATGGGTGTTGGTGGCAGAGGGCTGGAACTGGCAGCTGGGTTAATGGACTTCTTGGAAAAATTGTTCTTGATAGTTATCTTATTGCCTTTGAAATAAAGTTAACGCTCAGAACAGGACCATGTCTGCCAGGGCTTGGCTGTCACCAGCCACTGCTGGCGGTCGGTCGTGGGGCCCAGAAATGGCACATGCTGGCAAGGGCCAGCAATTTATTCCTAGTATTTAACACCGCTGAGATTTGTAGGGCTTGCGAATTAAAGGCTCCACCTCAAATTGATTCCTCGCTCTCAGCTACAGCTGTGCATCAGTCCAGCACACAGCACTTTGCAAAGCAGGTCAGCAGCCTTGTCTCTACTTTACAGATGGGGAAACTGAGGCACAGAGCAGGGAAATGACTCACCCATGGTCCCCCAAAAAGCCCAGGTATTGTGCTAGGAATAGAATCAGGTGTCCAGTGCTCTAACCCCTGGGCCATGCTCCCTCCTGCCTGCATCACATTCCCCAGCCAGCAGGCTCCAGCTCACTCCTTGAGGTTCTTGCACTTCTTAAGGCCAGACTGCAGTGACTCAAACCACCACCAGCAGCTCCGGAGCAGAACGAACAGGATTTCGCTGCGTCTGGTGGCAGACAATTGCACAGGTGCACTCGGGCACTGTTGGGGCTCAGAGGGTGAACAGCCAAGGGGGATCCTGTCAGAGGAAGGACAGGGGGTGGTACCTTTCAATGCAGCCTGGGGCACACGTCCTGTTCTCATGGACACACTTCAGAAGGGCTGAGGACACACTGGAAAGGGCTCAAGGAGCCATGAGAATGATTCCAGGGATGGAAAATCTGCCTTAGAGCGAGCGAGCGAGCGAGCGAGCGAGACTAAAAGCAGCTCAATCTAGCTAATAAACAAGTGTAATTCACCACTGGACAAGGTTGATACAGAGGGAGAAATTCTGGGCTAACTGCGCTGGCATTGCTGTGGCAGGGCTGTGCAGTCTGGTGACCTAACCCATCCGTGAAAGCAGGTTGGCAGCTGCTCTGCGCCAACAGGGCTGAACCAGCCGGAGCACTCTGGGGACTCCATCGCCCTCGCACTTCAAAGAAAAATCAAATGAAAAGTGGGCCTTCTTCACAGCCTAGTCTGTTAATTGCACAGCCCTGGCCCCTCCCCCATGCAGCATAGCAAACAGAGTTTAAAAGCCCTAACCCCAACTCCCGAAATTTCCAACAGTCTCTAGATTTTACTCCTTCCCGGCCTCTCCTGGGCATTTCCCCAGACCCCCCGGGTCTATTTCACTGCCTAACCGGTGAAGTTGTCCACCAGGTGCTTCTCAGGCCACTTGCCAAGACCTTGGGTGATCAGGTGAGCGAAGAGCTGTTCCTTGGCACTCTGGTAAGACGCAGCCTGGGTCTAAAGAGGGAGAAAGAGGCACAGTGGGAATTGGCCAGGGCACGGAGGGTTTAACAGACGCTTGAGCAAAAGGGTTTCAGTCTCGCAGTCAGACGTGGGTCAGAATCAGCCCCATGTTACAGAGCTGGAGCTGCGGGGGACGGAACAGGGACTGAGGCATAAACTGGGGAAGTGATCTGACTAAAGTCACATGCAGAGTTAGTGGCAGATGGGAACAGAACCCCAGAGTCCTGACCCCAAGTCCCCATCCCCTCCTCTTCTAACCACTGGACCCCTCTTCCCTCC
Organism: Lepidochelys kempii; assembly: GCF_965140285.1. Taxonomy (NCBI): domain Eukaryota; kingdom Metazoa; phylum Chordata; order Testudines; family Cheloniidae; genus Lepidochelys; species Lepidochelys kempii. Next base: position 9,410,695 of record NC_136402.1, on the reverse strand, counting down.
CACAGCTGGGAGCAGAACCCAGGAGTCCTGACTCCTACCATTCTTCCTGACATACCCACTGTGATGAAGTGGGACTGTTCTTAATGTTTCCTCTGAATAGTGGGGGGGTGCCTCAGTTTCCCCTAGGCAGTTCTTAAGTCTCTAGGGGGTGGGGTAAGGGTGTATGATCATTGCAGAGCCCTAGAGGGCAAGTGTGTGCAGGGGTCTGGACACAGAGAATGGCCGACACCCTGTTTCCTGGCAACTGATGGCCTGGGCCCTTCCCCCCTGCAAGGTGAGAGCTAAAGGGTTGGAGAACAAAGGAATCCGGTGACCTCCTGGCCCGGGAAAGGAACAAAGCCCAGAGGAGGGGGGCTGGAGAGAGTTTCAGTTTGGGGGCTGGCTGGGACATGGAGTGAAGGGCAGACGTGGTTGTCTGGCTCACTGCCCCCCAAAATGGACCCAGCCGAGGGGTCCCGTTCTCTGCACCTACAAGCTCTGTGTTAGACCATGTTCCTGTCGTTTAATAAACCTTCTGTTTTACTGACTGGCTAAGAGTCACATCTGACTGCGGAGTTGGGGGGCAGGACCCTCTGGCTTCCCCAGGACCCTGCCTGGGTGGATTCGCTGTGGGAAGCGCACGGAGGGGCAGAGGATGCTGAATGCTCCGAGGTCAGACCCAGGAAGGTGGAAGCTGTGTGAGCTGTGTGTCCTGAAGACAGGCTGCTCCCAGAAAGGAGACTTCCCCAGAGTCCTGACTGGCTTCATGGGGAGCAGTTCCAGAGCATCGCCCGGGGACTCCGTGACACCCACATACCCCATGCTCCTGTGTCTTCCCTTCAGCACTTGGCAGCCCCCCCTTCCCCACCCCGCACAGTGCCCAACCTTGGCTTGGTGGTAAGTGGGCAGCGCCAGCAGAGCATTCTCGTTCATCTGGTGCACCAACTGCCGGAAGTATCGCAGCATGGCAGCTTTGCAGATCTGGCTGGGGAAGACCCGGTCCTCCGCGGCAGGGTTTCTGGAGGGGTGGGGGGGCGGAAGGAGACGCTCAGATAGAGGGGGCAAGGGCAGCTCCAGCTGCTGATCAACAGCCGTGGGTGCCAGCGATCCGGCTTTACCCACAGCCTGGGGACAGACACACCTCTGCCCCAGTGCCCCACCACCCGCCCACCCATCCGCAGCCAGTTAACACTGGGGTGTCGGCTGTTCTCTGCCATTAGGAACCGAGCCGCTCGCTCATGTCAACACGCTGTGGCCGCACCGGAGGGTGAACCAGGCTCCAGTGCCCAGCTCCAGGGGGATAGAGGTTTGGACTGCAGAGGGGGCTTAGATGGGGGGCACTGCAGGAGGCAGAGACACCATCTGGGAGGAGCCCAAGCACTGTGTTCATGGGGGATCTAACAGAGGAGCTTGGCTTCAGAGAGCAGCCCCTCGGGTACAACCGCCACCCAGTCCATTGGGTTTCATCCCCCAGCATCGCCCATCCTGCTAGCACTACAGGACCAGCCAGGGGACTCAGGGTACCAAGGGGACCCAGAGATTCATTACCCCCTGCACCGTGATCCCCGTCCCCCCACTCACTTCAGCACGGCCAGCCCAGTGGCGCCGTCCACCCGCTCTGGGGCTGCGTCCCCACGGCACCAGTTGAGGCTGAGTCTGCAGCACTCGGCGCTGGAGCTGAGGGGGCCGACACGGGGCCCCAGGAAGAAGCAGATCTGGTGCTGGGCATAGGGGGCTGGCAGGCCGGCCTCGGGGCCCAGCTGCAGCCGCTCATTGATGACCCAGTTCAGGGCGGGCTGGTCGGGGCCGGGGTCCGCTGGGCAGGGGGAAGAGAGAGGCAGAGGCAGAGCCATTGCTGCAGGGCCCCTTCCAAGGCACTGAGCCCCCCGCCCTGCTCCCTGCAGCGCAGCGCCCCCTTGTGCCACGCTGGCATCAGCGCTGTGCGGGGAGAGCACCCCCTACTGAGCCCCCCGCTCCCTCCCTGTGGCACAGCGCCCCCTTGTGCCACGCTGGCATCAGCGCTGTGCGGGGAGAGTGCCCCCTACTGAGTCCCCTGCCCCGCTCCCTGCTGCACAGCGCCCCCTTGTGCCACGCTGGCGTCAGCGCTGTGCGGGGAAAGTGCCCCCTCCCGAGCCCCGCCTCCTCCCTGCGGCACAGCGCCCCCTTGTGCCACGCTGGCGTCAGCGCTGTGCGGGGAGAGTGCCCCCTCCCGAGCCCCGCCTCCTCCCTGCGGTACAGCGCCCCCTTGTGCCATGCTGGCATCAGCGCTGTGCGGGGAGAGCGCCCCCTCCTGAGCCCCCTGCCCCGCTCCCTGCGGCACAGCGCCCCCTTATGCCACGCTGGCATCAGCGCTGTGCGGGGAGAGCGCCCCCTACTGAGCCCCCTGCCCCGCTCCCTGCGGCACAGCGCCCCCTTGTGCCACGCTGGCATCAGCGCTGTGCAGGGAGAGCGCCCCCTCCTGAGCCCTCCCCCTGCAGCACAGCATCCCCTACTGAGCCCCCCAGTCCCACAGCACAGCATCCCCTTGAGCCATGCTGGGGTCAGGGCTGTGCGGGGAGAGCGCCCCCTACTGAACCTCCACCCGGCTCCACAGACCCGAGCACCCCCTCACCCACTTCCTCAGCACGGTACCCCCACCGAGCCCCCTCCATGCTCTGCTCCCTGCTGCACAGTGCCCCCTACTGAACCCACCTGCATCATCGTGCTCCCCACGAGCCCTCCACCCCACTCCCTGCCGTCTGGCACTGTTACTGACCCCCCCCCGCATTACACCTCCCCACTGAGGCCCCTGCAGCCCAGCACCCTCCACTCAACCCCTCTGCCCAGAGTAGCCTCAGTTCGCACCTAGGATAATGCTGGAGAGGTACAGCGGCTCCATGAAGTGGCTGAGGAGCGCCCCCTGCAGGCCCAGCACGCTCCAGCGGCTCAGCTTGTCGCTGCCGGAGGCGCAGCAGACGCAGGCGGCCAGCAGGCTTGGGGGGCAGCTGGGGACAGGCATCAGCGCGCCCTTGGCATGGACGTAGAGGCCGACCGAGGGCTTCCTCCCAGGGAACGGGATGCTGCAGTGAGCAGGGCGGGGGGACGGGCACGGCAGGTCACAGGGGGGGCAGGGAACAGGGGCACTGGGCTGGGGGCAGCTCAGGGTTTATCAGCCACTAGAAAGAGGGCTGATTTCTAGGGAAAAAAGACAAACAGGCCCCAACCCCACAGCAGCACGCCCCCAGCATCAACCCATGCCTCTGTCCCTCAGCAGATCCCCACCATCCTGAGCACCACACCCCCAGCATGTCCCTGCCACCCCACTGCCCCACACCTCTGCCCCCCGCCCAGAACTGCCCCTCAGCTCTACCCCACTGCCCTGCCATACCCTAGTACTGCTCCCCTGCTCCGCCATGCTCCTTTGCCCCATGGCCACACCCTGCCCCCTAGCTCTGTCCCACTCCTCTGCCTCCGTCACCGCACTGTTGATCCCCAGCTCTGCCTCCCCAGCCCACCCCCCCACAGCACCACCCCACTCCTGTGTTCCACGGCACTGCCCTGGCACTCCCCAGCACCGCCCCACACCCTCGACCCTTCTACCCACCAGCCCCCCGCCCCGCCCCCACACTCACGGGAAGTTTTCGGAGGCCCCTGTGGGTGTGCAGCTCAGATACAGGTGCACAAAGACCTTCGGCTTGAGGGCCAGCCGCCCCCCCTCCGCCGAGGGCTGGAAGATGCATTTCTCCTGGTCCACCGGCTCCTTCACGCTACACCCCAGCAACAGCTGTTTGTACAGGTACCTGCTGGGGGGAGTGGGGAAGCAGAGATCCCCCATCACAGTAGTGACTGGTCCCACAAGAGCTCCGAACTCTGCCCCCGCCCCCACCCCCACAGGATCGGACTGATCTCCCCAACCTTCACATCCATCCATAGAAAATCCACAATGGGACAGAGGACTAGATCCCTTTCTCTGCCCCCCGTCGCTTTAAAACCCAACACTCACCCCAACTTCTCCAGCCCAAATAACACCCTAAATTCATCTCCACTCCCAAGGACTCAGCCACCCTGTCCATACAGTGGGTTACAGAAGGAGAGCTAGGAGGCAGGACTCCTGGGTTCTATTCCCAGCTTTGGGAGGGGAGTGGGGTCCAGTAGTTACAGCAGAGCTGGGGAGTTAGGGTCTGATTCCTGCTTAAGGGAGGGACGGAGTCTCCTATTACAACTGCTAGGCTCCATCCTCGATAAGGAGGATCGGGGCCCCTCCCTGACTGTTATAGGCTGGCTCTTCCAGATCCCACCCCCCCGGCCCCCCATCTCTAGCCTGTCCAGCCAGCCTCACATTGCAGCTTAGTGACCGGAGCACTTCTCACCTCTGCAGCGCCCGGCGAGCCACCACCATGCCGTGCATGTCATGGAGCCGCCGGCCACTGAAATCCAGCCAGCCACCGTGGCAGGTATCGCCAGTGCCCAGCGCCACGAGCTCAAAGCTCTCCCTGCAATCCTGCTGCGTGTCCATCACCTCTGCAGGGCAGAGAAGGGTTCAACCACAGTGCTGAGGCGGCAGCGGGGCCAGGGGTAACCTGCCCTCATCACTGCCCCAGCCTCAAACTACTGTGACTCCTCCAGTTTAGTGATCAGAGCCAGGGGGCTGGGAGCCAGGACTCCTGGGTTCTGTTCCCAGCTCAGCGAGGGGAGTGGGCTTGAGTGGTTAAAGAGGGTAGGGGTCTGGGAGCCAGGACTCCTGGGTTCTATTCCTGGTTCTGGGACTTCCGCATCACTTAGAATTTGGAAGAAGGCAGTGGGCAGGTTTCCTAGCTAATATTCCTGGCTCTGACCCTTAAATGACACACCCCTCTGAGAGCTGGGGATAGAACCCAGGAGTCCTGGCTTCCAGCACCAGGGAACGCACCAACCCATTTATCATCAGCCACCCATTTGTTCTTTCATCTGCGGAGGGTTCTCCCCAGTCCATAGACCACCTCCCCACCAATAGGGCTGGGTGCATCTCCCCTGCTGGGGAGAGTGCCACCTCTGTCCAACGCACACCGCAGTGTAGCCTGGGTCAGCCCCCGCAGGCCATCAGCTGCCTGGCTGCATCTGCTCAACCGGTTCCTTCAAGGTGCCAGGGGAAGGGTGAGCTTCTCCTGCAGCCATCCGGCCTTGGCGGTGGGGCGGGGGCAGGGCCTGACCAGCCAGATGCTCCTCACCTCGCTCCAGGATGAAGGCTGCCACGCTGTTCTTACAACCCCAGTACTGCGGGTCCCCTGCCAGGAGCCGGTCGAACGTGTCGCTGGTGAGGGCCGCACAACGATGCATGTGGGAGAACACGGTTTCTGCAGCAGGGGGACGGGGAATGTGAAGAGAGCAGATCTGGTTCCTGGGCATTGAGGGACTCAGCCCAGGCGCTGCGGTGATGGGCGTCAGGATAACCCTCTTATGCCCGGTGGGGGTCAGACCGGGCACACGGGGGAGAGGGAGCAGTGCGACGGAGTCAAACCAGGCACTCGGAGAAGGAGGCGGGGAGCTCAGACTGAGCACACGGAGCAGGGGGGAAGGGGGTATCACTATTCCCCATTTCTGGAAGGGGCGTGGGGGTCTAGTGCTTAGAGCAGGGGGTTGGGGGGAGGGCTGGGAACCAGGATGCCTGGGTTCTACTCCTAGCTTAGTCACTAACTCCCTAGAGATTAAAGGTCTTTGATGCTCAGCATTATCAGCACAGGCTGGGGGTTCTGGGGTCCCCACCTGGCTTTATGGGGCTGGCTGCCCAGTGCTGCTCTGCTCGGAGTCACCTTCAGACTCACCTGGGTTCCCCGTCTCCATATGGAGCAGCTGGCTCGGGGTTTCTGGCGCACGTCCTCAGGAACTGCCACTCACAGGGGACGCAGGGTGGAATCGGCCCAGACAAGGGCTCTGCAGGGGGGACAGACACCAGGGACAGATATTGGCACAGGGTAGGGGGAAATGCAGGCATGAATCTCTCCAGATAAACCCACTGCACCCCTGCCTCACTGCCCACCCCATACAAAGCCATCCAGCCACCCCCTGTACCCCACCTCCTGGCCCCCCACGCTAGGCCATGCCATCCATACACACCCCCCATCCTCACTCTACACTATGCCACACCATCCATCCATCCAACCCCAGCCCTTTCTACCAACCTCACACTATGCCATGATGTCCAGCTTTCCCCCCCAGCCTGCAGCCACACACCCGCCCTACTCACCCACCTTGGCTCCCCCCCCAAACAGGGTCCACTCTTCCCCACCCGCTGTTCCATCTCATTCTTGTCTGGTTAAACTGTACTGGGAGCTCCCTGCCATGTGCCAGCCTGTCCCCAAACCACCAGGGGTGATGGCAGAGGCTCCCAGAGTCACGAGACCCCAGCAGAATCTCGCCTTGCACCCAAAAGCAAAATACCGTTCCTGTAGTTAGCAAGAAAAGCTCAAAAAATGTAACCCAAGCGTAACTGAGGTAACAATGCTGCCTAAGACCATGGCTGCAAGGGGGAAGCTGCTCGGGATGTGACCAACGCTGCCTGAACCCGCCGACAACCTGAGCCCACCGAGAGCCTGAGCCTATCACTGTGAGGGGGAGCTGCCTCAGCTTCACTGGGTGTTGACTCCAGGCCTTATGCTCCAGGGGGCCTGGCCAACCCCAACCCCAACCCCGGGAGCTGTGTGTGACAGGAGGGGGAGAGTGCAGCAGGCCCACACCAGCAGACACACCCCAGCTGCTGGGGCTAGTATGGCCCCCTGCAAGGACTGTCACTCCTGCTGCACCAGAGAAGAGCAGACCCTGTACCACTCCTGGGGATAGGGCCCCATACCAATGCCCTTGCCTCTCGGGGAGGGGAGCGTCACCCCTGTCACTTTGGGTAGGGCAGAGACACAGCGAGGGGGGCAGAGCCCAATGCCATGCAGCACCTAGGACTGCGGTCTGGTTTAATGCAGCCCTGATAGTTGCTCAACCAAATTCACCCCCACCAGCTGCCCCCTGCACACTAGCACCCCCTGGCCAGGAGGCGCAACCTGGAGAGCCAGGCTCGGGCCAGGGATCCTTCCCCTCCGAGTCCAGGCACTCGCACAGGGACAAGAGCTGGATCCAGAGCTAAGTCCCCAGCCGGTGTTTTTGGTGACCATCTGGTGCAGCCCCTCCATGCCAGCTGAAAGGAGCAAGAGCCCAGCTGTGGGTCAGACAGCAGAATGGGAAATGTGGGGGCTAGGAGGGGACCAGGGCCTGGAATTAGATATGGGGAAGATTAGGAGGTTAGAGCCAAGCATGGGAAGCAGAGTTAGTTCCAGAATGAGGGAATTAGAGGAGGGGGCAGGATTAGAGATGGGTCCTGGGGAAGCCAATTAGAAGAGGGGGCTAGGTTCATTGCAGGGGGTGGGGGGAATTGGAGGAGAAAGTGGGATTAGTGCCAGAAACAGATTAGGAAGGAGGTGGGATTAGAGGAGGGGGCAGGGTTATAGCCAGGGTAAAGGGAACAGGCAGGTTTAGCTGGGTAGGAGGCAGGATTAGCGCCAGAGGCAAATTAGGGAAGGATCTGAGATTACAATTGGAGAGGGATTATTTATTCGGATTGGATAAATAACACTAGAGTCCGTTCCCCCCATCCAGCCTGTGGAGCGGGCAACACATTCAGCAGAACACATTCGCCTGCCCAGCTCTCGGGAACCTTTCTGGTTCCTTTTATCTCTGAAGGCTAGAGAAGGAAAGAGGGGGTGGACAGGGGGTTTAGAGGACAGAGGTGCTGGGGTAGATATTTGGGGGGGTCTAGGTCAGTGGTTTTCAACCTATGGTACGCAGCTTCCTAGGGGTCTGCAGAGCATGTCTGAGATTTCCAAAGTGCTCCGCACCTCCATTTGAAATGTTTTGGGGGTCCACCAATGAAAAAAAGTTGAAAACCACTGGGCTACAGGAAAGGATGTTAGAGATCAGGGTAGGTACTAGGGGAGGGGGTCTACAAATGGAGGGAGTGGAAGGGTCATGGTGTTTGGGAGAGTCTAGAGGGAGTGCTGGGGGCTCAGGATAGGTGTTTGGAAGGGGACAGAGGCAGGGCTGGGGGCTAGAAGAAGTATAGGGGGGGCTAGAAGAGGGGGGATGGGAAATATTTGGAGGCTAGAGGCAGGGCTGGGGGCTAAAAGAGGGGGAATGGGAGATATTTGGGGCTAGGGACGAGGAGGGGTGGAAGGTATTTGGGTGGCAGGTGGTTAGAAGAGGAGGAGGGGATGGGGGAGCTAGAAGAGGAAAGGTGGGAGGTATTGGGGCAGGGGGCTAGAAGAGGAAGGGGATGGGAGGTATTTGGGGGGCTGGAAGGGAGGGAGGTATTTGGGGAAGGGGGGCTAGAAGAAGGGGGATGGGAGATATTTGGGGCTAGAAGAGGAAGGAAATGGACGATATTGGGGGTGGGGGGGCTAGAAAAGAGGGGAGGATGAGAGGTATTGGGGCAGGGGGCTAGAAGAGAAGGGGTGGGAGGTATTTGGGTAGAGGGGGGGTGAGGTATTTGGGGGCAAGGGGTAGAAGAGGGGACAGGAATTTGGCAGCAGGGGCTAGAAAAGGGGGAGGGTGGGGGCATTTGGGGAGAGGGGGCTGGGGGGGTATTTGGGGGGAACTCAAGGCGGCCCCACCTCCTTTATCCTACTCCACGTGCTGCTCAAGAGCGGCCTCCCGGAGCCTCGGGGCGCCCTGACACCCGCCCCCGCCCTGGGAAGCTCCGCCCCCCCCGGACACAGCCAATAGGAAGAGGAGACAGAGCCCTCACCAATTAGAGCGCAAGAAGGACGCTTCCCCAGCCCCGTGTTTGGGTGGGGGGGCAGTGAGCCAGACACCCCCCCCTGGGGTGCAGCGGGGCTGCAGTGAGCTAGAGAGACCCTTGGGGTGCAGCGGGTGGCGGGGGCTGCAGTCACCAGACCCCCCCCCGGGATGCAGCAGGGAGGGGGGGTGCAGGGACACAGGATCTGGTGGCACTTTGTGCAGCCACTGCTGTGATGAGTGGGTGAGTCTCAGCCTTCCTGCTGTCACCCACCTCGCAGCTTCCCATCTTGTCTAGGGGCTGCCCTCCCTTTACCCCCTCCGCCGGAGGAATTTATTTCCCTTATAACCACTATGTGTCCCGGACGTCTGGGTGCCGTGTAGCCTTTGTTCTGTAGCAGGGGCCATGCTAACAAAATAATCCCTCGCACAAGACTCAGTCGATCCTTACTGAGGACTTTATTCTGATGACGGGGACCCTGATTTCCAACCTCCCCGGGGGGAACCTTCCCAAATGGGCTCTCTGCTGCTGAGCCACAAGACCGTCCCACTCCCCACCAGCAGGGGCAGGGGTCCCGTGGGTTCTTCTGGTTTGGAGGGAAGTAGAAGATGTGTCTCTGGTTTTCGCAGGGCCAATAGAGGGAAAAATCCCTGGTTCCCTGCTCCAGGCACCCAGCAGAGAAGTTGCTGAAGAGGACCTGGCGGGCCTGCAGCACACCGAGAGAGAAGAAAGGTGGTGAGGCCTACAACCAAGGAGCAGAAATAAAAGCTTTGCCATGCATCAACTTGCAGAACTCCCTGCTGCAGGAGGGCCAGGTCCTCTCATAGCTTCTGGAGAAGGCCTGGGAGTGGAGCAGGAGCTCAGCTCAGCAAAAACATACGACCCTACCCAGCCCCATGTTCCCATTCTCTTTGACCCCAAAGCCCTGCTTGGCCTCAGCACCCACAATCCCCCATTGCTCCTGCACAACTCCCATGTCCCATTCTCTGTTACCCAGAATCCCCTGGGGCTCTGCCCAACCCCGGCACCCCAGTCTCTGTTTTCCAGAATTCCCTGTAGCCCCTGCCCACACCCAGAGCCCCATTGTTTATTACCCAGAATCCCCAGTGTCCCCTACCCTGCCCCATAGCTGTCGCCTGCAGGTCCCTGGGGAGCACGAGAAAGCCCATGGGCCATGCACTGCAGCTCATGCTCCTTTCCCATGATGGGAACCAAAGCCTCCTGAAGGGAGTGGAGCTTCGGAGGCAGGATGAGATGAGTCAGAGAACAGGACACAGGGGTGGTGACAGGGAGGTAGGAATTCCCCCTCCACAAACCATCGGCGGCCAAGGCCAAACCCAGCCAGAAAAGGCCAGGGATCCCAAGGGATGGGGATGAGCCGAGCCCCTCACACCAGGGACAGGGCCCTAGGGAGCCTGTGGGGCAGGAGCGCAAGGAGGTACCTGGTAGCTGTGATTGCAGGACGGGAGGATCCCGGCTCTCTGGATCGCTCTGAACGAAAGGGAAATGAATTGGGGTCAGCCGGAGTGGGGGGAGGTAAAATCACTCCATGATGCTGGCACTGCAGTGCCACTAGCCTCCTCCATGAGCCCCTACCCCACCCTATAGAGCAGTCCCTGGAGAAAGGGAGCCCCACCTTCCCCATAGGCAGAACCACCCCATGGCAGAGTTCCAATTCACCCCATAATCATCCCCCTGAGAGAGAGTGCTGACCTGCAGATCACCCCTTATAGATCTCCTGAGCGAGAGACCCCAGTACTGTACATCGATCCCCAAAGGGGAGCCGTACTCCTATTACAGATTGTCTCAGCCCCTCTCTATACATCCCCACAACTGAGAGAGCCCCTCACTAGAGATCCCCCACCACTGAGAGATCCCCTCACTATGGATCCCCTCACTAGAGATCCCCAACACTGAGAGATCCCTTCACTATGGATCTCCAACACCAAGATCCCCTAACTAGAGATTCCCCACCACCAAGAGGTCCCCTCACTATGGGGATCCCCACAAAATTTCCCTTCACTAGAGATCCACAACACTGAGAGATCCCCTCATTATGGATCTCCAACACCAAGATCCCGTCACTAGAGATTCCCCACCACCGAGAGATCCCCTCACTATGGATCCCCACAAGAGATCCCCTCACTAGAGATTCCCCCATGAGAGATCCCCTCACTGTGGATCCCCACTGAGAGAGACCCAACAATGAGAGAGCCCCCCCCTAGAGATCCCCCAAAAGAGAGATCTGCAACACTGAGAGAGCCCCTCACTAGAGATTCCCCACCACAGAGAGATCCCCTCACTATGAATCCCCAACACTGAGATCCCCTCACTATGGATCTCCTCACTACAGAGCTCTCAGATTAAGATCCCCTAATAATAGATCCCAACCCTATAGATCCATGCATGAGAGATCCACTTGTGATAGATCCCCCATAGAGTCTCACCTGCCCTATCAGGTGTCCCAATCCCTTGGCCCATAACCAAGAGCGTCTGAACCCCTCTCCAAGCCCCTGCCCCACTGAGAACTTTGCGGTCACCAAGGAGTGTGGGGTGGGGTTTGGAAGTGTCCCCCCCACCAGGGGGTCTATTCTCTCTTGCTCGCCCACCTGGCTGCCAGGCTCACTCTGCGCCCCCACCCCCAGTGCCCGGCTCACCCGTTGAGGTTGTACATGGTGCGCAGGGCGCGGGCTGCCCCAAGCACTTGCTGGGGGAGCTCAAGGCCTCCACGCACGCAGCGCAGGTCCTGTGCTTCTGCCTCACTTCCCTCCTGGGGTGGGAGTGGGGTAAATGCCCCTGAGGCAGTCACATCGCCCCCCACCCCCACCCCCCGAGACTACATGCTGGGGATCCAGGCTGTGAGGCCGGGGGATCTGCTGGCCGTGGGGTTCCCTGGAGCCTGGTGGGATTCACAAGGAGATGGCCTGACACCCCAACCCATGTACGAGCTCCCGCCTCCCGTGCCTACCACCCATGCCTACTGCCCCTTGAGCATCCCTCCCTACGGCCTCCCCACTACCTCCCCTGGCTCTCTCCCCTCCCCTGCAGCTTCCCATCCCCCCAGCTCCTGCCCCGATGCATCCCCCCTCTCTACGCTTTCTCCCCGCAGCTTGCCCCATTCCCTCCCTAGGTTAGTCACAGCTTCGCCCCTGCCAAATTATTGGGAAAGGCACCAAAGCTGGGTTTTCAGGTATTGTTTATTCGGCGGCCATCTTGGTCTGGGATAAGAACAAGGTGACCTCCATGTTGTGGCAGGTTCTTGTTCCCCTAGGCTGAGCAAAAGGCGGGAAAGTAGAAAGAGCGGGAATCTGTTGTTGCTAAGCAACCGGTTCCTATAAAGGCAGATGAGGGGAGGGGTCAGGGGCTCTGGAGCCTTTGGGGGCTCAGGTGTCCGACGCTCTCTCTCTGTGGTGTGGGACCCCCTTTCACACTGGGGACTGGCCTGCAGCAGCCACTCACTAAACAGCACTGTCGGTGGGGGGGGGGGTTGTTTGTTATTTTCTTTTGGGAAGCGCGGACTCGGTCCGATTAGTTAGTTCAGGCATACGACCATAGACAGCGCAGCGAGGGATGGGTGGGGGGAGGGGTCTGAGATAGGGTTACATACCTGTCTTCTACACCTGTGATCCACCGTCGGTGGCCATCGCCGATCCGGATTCTGCAGCCACTCCATCAGCCGCACCTGAAGAAGGCAGAAGAGCACCATTGCCTTCTCGAGTGTGTGTGCATAGTCCAAATCTCCAGAGTCCTTAATCCATCCCCCTCCTTTAGTAAATAAAGTGGTGTTCTGAGTTTACGTCCGTGGGGTGGTTTCTTTTGTTCCAGCTCTGATAGACGGGCTTAAGGGGGGACCCAGCGGGAGGTATACTGTAAGGCTCCCCAAAGTCTTTTGGTCAGATAGGTCCCCTAAAAAATCCTTACAGACTGCTAAAATAGATGCTCCCAGTCTTCTGTAAGAAAGTGTATTGCTCTCCCCAGCTGAGCACTCTGTTTTAGCAAAAGAGTTAGTAACAGAAGGAGCGATGGCGGGGCTAGGAGCCCAGCATGGAGGCTGCTCCAGCATCGCAAGCAGCGGGGCAGTGTAGTGGGACCGGGGGTAGCATGTGGAGTGGGTGGCTCCTGTCTAGAGAGGAAGAGTGGGCTGGAGGCATGGTTAAGATGGACACTCTCCTGCTGGGAGAAGCAGGGACCTATCTGCCTCATTTGCCCTCTGCCCTGGGTCCTTGAGCTCCCCCACAGACCTGAGAGGGGGCTGCCCAAGGCTGCAGTAGGAAAGGGTGGACAAGTATCCCAGACAGTGCAGAGAGGAGCAGCCCCTGCTGCAGGGTCGGTGAAACTGAGCCAGGGAGCGGCTGGGCCCAGGGAGCTGAAAGAGATCAGGGCCTAGCTCTGGTGCAGATCTTGCAGCCCAGGCTACGCCCTGAGTGTGAGGGGATGGTCGCAGCTTGGGGTGGGCGTATCTGGTGATTCACAGCTGGGGTGCACATTTCATTAGAGTGTGCACCCAGGGAATTTTTTTTTTGAAGGCGAACATTTATTGAATACTCAATCATAAAGGACATTTTTATTCATCAAACAAACTAAAGAAACTAAAACTTAACTAAACTTAATGTTTTTTAAATTAACAACTAAACTGTACTTAAAAAATACAAACTTAAAAAATGAGACACAAAATTTCAAATTTTTCTGTAGTGCTAACCAGGCATATACAAAGATACAGTCAATTTTCATTATCTTTAACCAGATAATGAGCTAACCCAAACTGACCAAAACAGATTAAGGTTTCTTCATCTTCCTGTCCTAGAGAATGAGACATCGCTCACCAGGTGTTATGGACTTAAATTCCTCAATCACATTGTTGTAATTAACTGACAAAGCCAATTCTTGTTCAATGTACAAAATCATGAGTGAGTCGAGGCGCTGTTGGGACATTGTACTTCTTAGTTTGTTTTTTACATGTGCTAGTTTCGAAAAGGCTCTTTCACATGAACAGCTTGTAAAAGCAAAAAGAAAAGGAGTACTTGTGGCACCTTAGAGACTAACCAATTTATTTGAGCATAAGCTTTTGTGAGCTACAGCTCACTTCATCGGATGTGAGCTGTAGCTCACGAAAGCTTATGCTCAAATAAATTGGTTAGTCTCTAAGGTGCCACAAGTACTCCTTTTCTTTTTGTGAATACAGACTAACACGGCTGCTACTCTGAAGCTTGTAACAGGTAAGACTGCAAAGCACTGAATAGATTTGTAAAAGGCCTGGAACATGGAAGACCGATCCAATTCCTTTAGCGAATCAAGCCACTCTCTGGTGGTGTTCATAGTGCTACCTTTAGGAACAGATCCGTCATAACCCCAAAGCAATCCAACTTCAGCTTCCAACTCATCCAAGGACACTTTAAATTTGTTGGCAATGATTCTCATATCGTCCCGGCCAATGTCTAAGCTCAGCAGTTTTCCCATTGCAGTCACAATTTTACAAGTCTCCTGTTCAAATCGCTGGTCAATGCTGGTAATCATTGAGTCTAGGAGTGGGTAAACTGAAGTTATTCTCTCCTGCTCCTCTTTTGTATCAAAGTGATGCTGGGACTCAAACGCATCATCAATACGAGTGGACGTTTTTCTCTTCTTAACTGGAGGAATCGATATATCATTCTCTACACACATTTTCATTGAAAATAGATTGAAAATATTCTGGGCCACTTCTCATCGCAGCAAAAGAGTTACACAATCTTTTCACCCCTGTCATTGCAGTAAGTTGAGATCTGGATAGGGATGGCTCTACCAATTTTGCCGCCCTAAGCAGTCGCCACTGAATTGCCACCGCCACAAGCCGCTGTGGCAGGAAGAGCAGCGGAGCTGCCGCCAAATTGCTGCTGCGGGACACGGACTGCTGCCCCATTCTAAATGTCGCCCCAAGCACCTGCTTGGAAAACTGGTGCCTGGAGCCAGCCCTGGATCTGGAGCTTGAAGAGCCTTACTCACTTTTACCATCATCTGGAGAATAGGGTGCAACATGTGAAGGGCAAAGATGAACTTGAATGAATTTAGTTCATGGATAAGGCCCCTGGCTTTTATTTTAGCATCAGCAAGGCGAGTTGTTTCGATAATCTCTTGTAAAGCTTGTAAAATGATGGAGTAGTTTTGCTTTCCAGCAGCCACTGCTTCTGCTCTGCATGCCCATCTTGTGTTTGACAGGGACTTCAAAGTCTTCAACTGGGATCCTACTTCTTGTGAAATCTTCTCCATTACTGCATGTCGCACAGGACTCCCCTCCGTGAAGGCATAAAGAGTCTGAATAACATGGAAAAAATCAAAGACAGTTCTGTTCTGTTTACTAGCAGTGCATGCATCTTCTAGGATGAGGTTCAAACAATGCACATAGCAGTGTACATAGAGTATTTCACTGTTTCTTTCTTTACATTTCATTTGAACTCCCACAGTACATCCAGACATAGTAGACGCGCCATCAAAACAGACAGACATCACTGATGTCCAGTCAATTTTAAGAATGCCAAGGACGTCATTTAACTGGTCAAAAATAGACTGAGCATCAACTGTTAATAGTCTCTGAACAGACACAAAATGTTCAGCTGGACTATGTTTTTCATTGTCAAAATACCGCACCACAATGGACATCTGTTCATGGTGTCCACAGTCAGTAGTGTCGTTGGCAATTATTGAGACCATTTTTTCCATTTAGTGAAGACACAATCTTTTGTTGCACAACGCTGTGCAAGGCTACAATTAAATCATTTGGGATGCGATTACTCAGAGAGGTAGCGTTTCAAGGAGATTGTTGCACATGCTTTGCCATTATGGGATCATATTTTTGGAGCATATTGACAAGATTTAGAAATAAACCTTTCTCAAAACTGTCAGCTTTTGCATTGTGACCCCTGAATGGTCTCCCACCTTTCGCCAAACACAGAACAATGTCAATCAGTTGCTCCATTACACTTCGGTTATGGCACCGTTCTTCTTCTTGTTTAGACAGATAATCCTGCTTGCCCTCATCCAACAATATATCAATAGGTTTCCCTTCATTAAAACTTGACCATGAAGAACAGCTCAAAACATGAGATTTTGACAGTCGGTGGTTTTAAAAACATTCGTTGGCCTTATATCAGTTTCTGAATCCCTTATCAATAAATGCTTCTTTGTTTATTCCCTATTTTACTTCTAGGAAACATACTCAATCTAGGGTAATAAGGACCTCTAGATAATCGAAACTGGCGTTCTAATCTATTTTTTGGAATATCACAGACCGGGTCATCAGATGGAATGTTTGATGGCTTTGAATAGGAACTATACTGACCTGAACTAAGAGACAAAGTCTGTTACTGTTGGTCATTACTCAGTTTATTGCACACACTGGAACTGGTGGCGGCATTATCTTCATGTAAGTTCTTAACCGAGGAGTCCAAGGTATTTGCACTTCTATCAGCACATTCATTATAATTCAGTTTGCTCCTTTTCTTATATTAACAATGAACCGATCCATATTTTAAAATTAAAAGGGGGTATCATACGACTGAATTAAAACATAAAGCCACGGGCTTGTTATGCTATTTCAGTAGAGTACGCGCAACAAAGATTACAAACATTGTAGACACTGTGCTGGGCATGCCTGACGCGGCCGCTTATATAGCTCAAAGAATTTTCTAGAATAGTAGTCGGAGGGGGAGGGGAGAACCAACGGTAATATGGTGCCTCAGTAGTGGGGACGCATGCTGTGAGCGAACACAGGCTTTCTATACATTTCTACAACATCTATATTATGCAAGTCGGCCCTTATTGCATAGTACAACATAATACAACTGCAAAACTAAGCATCTCTGATGGTATCTTCTAGACTGAGTCCCATTGGGTAGATAGAAAGATTAACCTAAATAATCTATACAGAAGTCCCTGGAACCCCATAAGGTTGGGTCCCTAATCCATGAACTATTGGAACTCATTTACAATACTTTTCTTAAACATTACACGAATATATTGTCTCATACTATAGAATTAGAATTCATAATCCCTATTGCATGATGAGATATAATGTATCTTAATTAAAACTATCTTTAGATATGTTTTTTCCTCAAAAATCCAATTTAAATTTTAAAAAAATCCAATATTTTTGATTTTTTTTAAAGTCATTGATTTTTATCCACCCTAACAGCTGGGCATGGTGGGGATGGGGGGACGGGAAGGATTGGTCCCCAGCTGGAGCAAGGCAAGGGCCAGAGCACAGCAGGGCATGGGGGGGATTGGTCACCAGCTGGGGTGTGTGGGGTGCAGGAGTCAGGGCAGAGGGCTAGGGTGTGTGAGGGGGGTGCAGGAATCACAGCAGGGTGTAGGAGGGGGGTGCAGGAGTCAGGGCTGGGGTTGGGGGGTGCAGGAGTCAGGACAGAGGGCTGCGGTGTGGGAGGGGTCTGTAGGAGTCAGGGCAGGGTGTGGGAGGGGGCTGCAGAAGTCAGGGCAGAGGGCTGGGGTGTGTAAAGGGGTGCAGGAGCCAGGGCAGGGTGTGGGGGGGGTGCAGGAGCCAGGGCAGGGTGTGGGGGGTGCAGGAGTCAGGGCAGAGGGCTGGGGTGTGTGAGGGGGGTGCAGGAGTCACAGCAGGGTGTAGGAGGGGGGTGCAGGAGTCAGGGCAGAGGGCTGCGGTGTGGGAGGGGGCTGCAGGAGTCAGGGCAGGGTGTGGGAGGGGGCTGCAGAAGTCAGGACAGAGGGCTGGGGTGTGGAAAGGGGTGCAGGAGCCAGGGCAGGGTGTGGGGGTGCAAGGGGGTGCAGGAGTTAGGGCAGGGTGTGGGGGGGTGCAGGAGTCAGGGCAGGGGTTGGGGGGGTGCAGGAGTCAGGGCAGAGGGCTGGGGTGTGTGAGGGGGGTGCAGGAGTCACAGCAGGGTGTAGGAGGGGGGTGCAGGAGTCAGGGCAGAGGGCTGCAGTGTGGGAGGGGGCTGCAGAAGTCAGGACAGAGGGCTGGGGTGTGTAAAGGGGTGCAGGAGCCAGGGCAGGGTGTGGGGGTGCAAGGGGGTGCAGGAGTCAGGGCAGGGGTTGGGGGGGTGCAGGAGTCAGGGCAGATGGCTGGGGTGTGTGAGGGGGGTGCAGGAGTCACAGCAGGGTGTAGGAGGGGGGTGCAGGAGTCAGGGCAGATGGCTGGGGTGTGTGAGGGGGGTGCAGGAGTCACAGCAGGGTGTAGGAGGGGGGTGCAGGAGTCAGGGCAGATGGCTGGGGTGTGTGAGGGGGGTGCAGGAGTCACAGCAGGGTGTAGGAGGGGGGTGCAGAAGTGTGGTGGGCTGGGGGTGCTCCCAGCCCCCTGCCCTGAGCGGTTCACAGCAGGGGGCTGGAGGGGGTATACCCCGGTTCCACCCCCTTCCCCGAGGCCCTGCCCCCGCCTCTTCTCCACCTCCCCCTCTCTCTGCCCGCACGCCACGGACCGGCGGCAGGGAGCGGAGTGCGGGCGAGTCCGCAGCGCGCTGGGGGAAGAGGCGGGAGCTCGGCTGCCGCGGAGCAGCAGGACCGAGCCCGGGCCGCAGCCCCACCACGCTTCTGCCCCGCAGGGGAGAGCAGGGGCGGAGAAGAGGGGCTGGGCCCCCCCAGCCCGGACTCCCCCGCCCCCATCTCCGGCCGCCCCCCCCCCTTTTTTTTGCGCTTGGGGCGGCCCTGATTAGGGTGTGACCGGGCACGCCCGCCACACCCGCTGCGCACGCCTCTGGCGGTGACCGCGGGCTTGGGGCAGGGCTCCTCTGGGGGGACTTGGGGGGCAGGTGTCTGGGGGGACATGGCGGAGGCATGGAGAGCAGGTGTCTGGAGGGGTAGGCACAGGGGACAGGTGTCGGGGGGCAGGGGGAAGGTACGGAGGGGCAAGCGTGGGGGGCAGGTATCTGGGAGCAGAGCGTAGGCGAGGGGAGGCAGGTGTCTGGGGGGGCAGGGGGAGGTGTGGGGGGGCAGGTGTTGGGGGCAGGGTGGAGGTGCGAGGGGGCAGGTGTCTGGGGGGGCAGGGCGGAGGCGCGGGGGGCAGGTGTCTGGGGGGGCAGGGCGGAGGCGCGGGGGGCAGGTGTCTGAGGGGGCAGGGCGGAGGCGCGGGGGGCAGGTGTCTGAGGGGGCAGGGCGGAGGCGCGGGGGGCAGGTGTCTGGGGGGGCAGGGCGGAGGTGTGGGGGGGCAGGTGTCTGGGGGGGCAGGGCGGAGGCGCGGGGGGCAGGTGTCTGGGGGGGCAGGGCGGAGGCGCGGGGGGCAGGTGTCTGGGGGGGCAGGGCGGAGGTGTGGGGAGCAGGGCGGGTGGCACATCTCGGAGGGAGCCCAGGGCGGAGGCCCAGGGAGCAGCTGTCGGGGTCCGAGGGGCGGGGAGGAGCAGGGGGGGCAAATGTCGGGAGGGGGAGGTGTGTGTGGGGGGCTGGTGTCCGGGGGAGGTGCGAGGGGGCAGGTGTCGGGGGACAGAGCGGAGGCGCGGGGGGCAGGTGTCTGGGGGGGCAGGGTGGAGGTGCGAGGGGGCAGGTGTCTGGGGGGGCAGGGTGGAGGTGCGAGGGGGCAGGTGTCTGGGGGGGCAGGGCGGAGGCGCGGGGGGCAGGTGTCTGGGGGGGCAGGGCGGAGGCGCGGGGGGCAGGTGTCTGGGGGGGCAGGGCGGAGGTGCGAGGGGGCAGGTGTCTGGGGGGGCAGGGCGGAGGTGTGGGGGGGCAGGTGTCTGGGGGGGCAGGGCGGAGGCGCGGGGGGCAGGTGTCTGGGGGGGCAGGGCGGAGGTGTGGGGAGCAGGGCGGGTGGCACATCTCGGAGGGAGCCCAGGGCGGAGGCCCAGGGAGCAGCTGTCGGGGTCCGAGGGGCGGGGAGGAGCAGGGGGGGCAAATGTCGGGAGGGGGAGGTGTGTGGGGGGGGCTGGTGTCCGGGGGAGGTGCGAGGGGGCAGGTGTCGGGGGAAGGCAGGTGTCCGGGGGGGCAGGGCGGGTGGCACATCTCGGAGGGAGCCCAGGACGGAGGCCCAGGGGGCAGGTGTCGGGGTCGGAGGAGCGGGGGGGGGGCTGGTGTCTGGGGGGGACGAAGCGGCGGGGGGCGGGGCTATGCCGGGTCTGGAGGAGCTGGGCGGGGCCGCGGGGGGCGGAACCAGACGGGCGGTTCGTGTTCCCGGCCGGGCTCTGTTCGCTGCTGCACCGAGTCCAACGATCGCCGGAAGCCGCCCGGGACCGGCCGCAGCCTCCGGGTCTGACTCGGACCGGCCGGGGTGCGAGCGGGGTGTAGCCTAGGGAGCGCGGGGGGTGGCGCCTGGGGGCCGGCGGGGAGATCTCGGGGGGGCTGCTATAGGGTGGGGTGAGGGGGCGGTAATTGGGAGTTCGGGGTCTGGGTCTATCGGGGCTGGGGGGATGGGGTATCTCCGGAGGGAGCTGGGTCGAGGTGGGGTGGCAGCGGGGGGGGGGGTGTATTGGGGGTGGGTTACTCGGGGGGGTGTGGGGGTGCTGGTTGTATCGGGGGGGTGCTGGTAGGGGTATCTCTGGGGGAGGGGGGAGTGGCAGCTGGGGGATGAGTGTATTGGGGGTGGGTTACTCGGGGGGGCATGGTGGGGGTGCTGGTAGGGGTATCTCTGGGGGGAGGGGGGAGTGGCAGCTGGGGTTGGGTGTATTGGGGGTTGGTTACTCGGGGGGGGCATGGTGGGGGTGCTGGTAGGGGAATCTCTGGGGGAGGGGGGAGTGGCAGCTGGGGTTGGGTGTATTGGGGGTTGGTTACTCGGGGGGGTATGGGGGGTACTGGTAGGGGTATCTCTGGGGGGAGGCGGGAGTGGCAGCTGGGGGATGGGTGTATTGGGGGTGGGTTACTCGGGGGGGGCATGGTGGGGGTGCTGGTAGGGGTATCTCTGGGGGAGGGGGGAGTGGCAGCTGGGGTTGGGTGTATTGGGGGTTGGTTACTCGGGGGGGTATGGGGGGTACTGGTAGGGGTATCTCTAGGGGGAGCGGGGAGTGGCGGCTGGGGGATTGGTGTATCAAGATGGTTGCCCGTAGGGGTTAATTCTGCGGGGAAGGCAGGGGTGGGTGGCAGCCGGGGGCCTGCCCTTCCCAAGCAGGTCTGTGGTAGGGATGTAAAAGTTTAACCAGTAAGCATCAGTCTAACCGTTAAACCCTGCTGCTGGCCGGAGCCCAGGACGCTGCTGCTGTCCCGGGGCAGCAGCCGGGACCCCTGGGTCCAGCATCCCCAGGCACGGGCGCTAGGGCCCCACGTAAAACGTGGGGGTGTTGCAGCACCCCCTGCACCGCTAGTTCCCCGGTTAAACGTGTAACTGATAAAATTGTAATCGGTTGCACGGTTACTTTTTTTAACTGCTGTTTACATCCCGAGTCTGTGGAAGGCATTGCTCTAGCACGGCACTTGTGCTGCCAGCTCACATGTTGCTGCCTTTGCCCCCAGGAGCCTGCCATGAAGGTGCCAGTCAGCGTGACCCGCCTGCCCCGTGGCCCGGATGGCACAAGCCGCGGCTTTGACCCCAACTCCCCTCGGTACCAGGCTCTGAGCCCCATCAGCATCTCCACTGTGGGCTGTGGGAACGAGGCAGATCTGGAGCGGGAGCAGCAGGGCCGCGTGGCTCTGCGGGAGCGGTACCTGCGCAGCCTGTTTGCCATGGTTGGCCGCACCATCCACTTCACAATGTACGAGAGAGTCAATGTCTCGGCCTTCTTCGACGCCTCAGACATAGACATCTTGAACTTCCAGGTGTCCGACCTGCAGACCCCGCTGGGCGTGCACAGGGAGGCGCTGCTCCGCTGCTCGGACATCATCTCCTACACCTTCGAGCTGTGACTGCCACAGGCACCCTGCCCCCCACCTGTCCTGCTTTCTAATAAAAACACACTTGGGTACAGCTTGCAGAGTTCTTTCTTCACCTTTCAGAGTGGAGGTGAATTTTCAGGCCCCTGCATCATAGCTGGAAAGTGGTGCTTCCCCTCCACCCATTTGTGCTGCTCTGGAGATGGCCCTGAATTGGAGTGGAAATGAGCTTGGGGGCTGGGGGTGCATGGAGCTGCATCCATTTGGCACAACTCATCTGTTTCTTTTATCTGCTAGTTATGGAAACAAGATATCCCATTCCCTTGGCTAATCCGCTTGGCCCCACTGAATAGAACCCCTAAAAGTTTCCATCACTTTGGAGCACAGAGGCCAAAATGATCATTCTGCAAATAGCTCATGATCACCAAATCTGCTCACTGAAGGTTACCAGTGTGGGTGGCTCAGTGAGCACCTGGCATCCTTGTTATTGGCTGTGTGTAACTTATGAGCACCTATTCAAATAGGGGAAGAAACCTGAGGAACTTGTCTATCACTGCTGCACCTCTCCCCTCCCCTCCCTTCTGTCTAGACATCCGACCCAGTGTGGGATCCATGAATAGCAGAGGAGGGATGGATATTTTGGCAGTAAAACCAAAGTCTCCCTATTTCTGCCTGCTGTAAGGTTTGAACTGCCAGCCCCTTGGGCCTGTGTAGAACATAGTGTGGGGCAAGGTGCAGAGCAGAGCTGGGATGTACAGAGGTGAGGCCTGTGCCACTGTGACAGCCCAGGCAGTGTTAGAAGATGTCAGCCCATGTGGACTGTGATTGAGGTGAGGCTGAAAAGTAATAGGATGAAGCGGAGCACATAATCTCAGATGAATGTGAGCCAGGAGCAAGGTCTCAGGCTGTGCTCTGGTCTCCCGGGGAAGCTGGTAGAAATCTGCAGAGCACCATTGTGCATGGACAGAGGGGTAGCCTACTAGATGCAGTAGGATTTTCCAGCTCCAACTTCTTTCAGATTGTAGTTAATATCTGATCTCCCTGGTTCCTTTTGGCCAGTTCAGAAGGGCAAGAGGACCCCACTGGCTTGCAGGGGGAGACTGCAGGTTCTTGTGGCTGCATGGATTATTGGCCTGGTGGGACAGAGAGCGGTTGAGCTTAGCCGTTTGAGATGAAACTTGGCAAGCTAATGTGCTCTGTGAATTGGCATCAGTGGAACAGGGATTTCAACTCTCTGCTCTGGAACCTGCCATGGGGCTCACTCCTGTGACCCGGAAATGAGCTAATTGGCCAAGGTTTTCGGTACTGACTAATAGTTCAATTTGCACTCCTTAGGAATCCAGTGGGAGATGTCTTAGATATACCTGATTTTCAGAACCTGCAGAGGACTCTGAAGATCAGGCCCTTTAAGGTAACTTAGATTGAAATTCAGGCCCCTACTTATGCATCCCAGAGTCACATTAGTTTTTTTTGGCCACAGCATCAGTCTGGGAGTTCATGTTCCGCCGATTAGCCCTCCCCCTCAAAAAAACACTTTCAGAGTTACAGCTTCCCAGGCTGGGGGACTATCCTGTAGGTATGGCCTGCATTCTTTGTTCCTAGGTTTACACTGAGCTGCATTAAAACACAGTGTTTCCTTGCACCCAGTTTATCAAGCAATCCAGGTTGCTCTGAATCAGCAACCTGTCCTCTTCATTTACTGCTCCCCCAATTTTTGTGTCATCTGCAAACTTTTTCAGTGATGATTTTGTTTTGTTCCAGGTCATTAATAAAAATGTTAAAGAGGAAGAGGGGCCAAGCAGCAAGCCGTGCCCCCTGAAACACAAGGATTTTTAATACAGGCAGCATGAGACCCAGCATGTGTCACTGTACTTGAAGTCTCCCATGATCAGTGTTTTCCCTACATTTTACAGATAGGTGTGTAAGGAGCCAGTCAGCCTGTTCCCTAGTGTGTGGTGGGCTGTTGCAGACACCAACTAATACCCCATCTTGTGCTTTATCTGCTAGACATTGATCCGTAAGCGTTCACCGTCACTTTCTTCTGTTATCAATGTCTCAAACAGCTAATGCCCTTTTTGACATCAAGCTCCCCTCCCCTTTTGCCCATTTTAGTCCTCCTACTAAATAGGTTATAATCATTGGTTTGTAACATCCTAAGCATGCAGATCATTCCCACAGGTTTCACTAATACCAACCAGATCAAATTAGCAGGAGTGTTATAAGCAACACACAAGAAGTAATTCTTCTGCTCTACTTTGCTGCTTAGGCCTCAACTAGAGTACTGTGTCCAGTTCTGGGCGCCACATTTCAGGAAAGATGTGGACAAATTGGAGAAAGTCCAGAGAAGAGCAACAAACTGATCCAAGGACTAGAACAGTGGTTCTCAACCAGGGATACATGTACTCCTGGGGTACTCAGAGGTTTTCCAGGGGGTACAGCAACTCATCTAGCTATCATCTAGATGGCCTATACTTTAAGAATGTAAGGTATATGTTTATCATTTCGCTAGTTATAGAGGTATAAAAGAAAGAATCAAAATCACTGTCTGCCTGTGTAAGGGCCTTCTATCACTGGGACAGTCTGAGGCCCTGTTCTTACTTTAACAACAGGCTATATAAAAAGCACTAGCAAAGTCAGCACACCCTAAAATTTCAGACAATGACTTGTTCATACTTTCTATATACTATACACTAAAATGTACAATATGTATATTCCAATTGATATAATTATATGGTAAAAATGAGAAAGTAAGCCATTTTTCAGTAATCGTGTGGTGACACTTCTGTATTTCTGTGTCTGATTTTGTAAGCAAATAGTTTTTAAGTGAGGTGAAACTTGGGGGTACACAGGACAAATCAGACACCTGAAAGGGATACAGTAGTCTAGAAAGGTTTTGAGCCACCAGTCTAGAAAACATGACCTATGTGGGAAGATTGAAAAAACTGGGTTTCTTTAGTCTGGAGAAGAAAGAGGGGACATAACGGTTTTCAAGTACACAAAAGGTTGTTACAAAAAGGAGGGAGAAAAATTGTTCTTGTTAACCTCTGAGGACAGGAGTAGAAGCCATAGCTTTAAATTGAAGCAAGGGCTGTTTAGGTTGGACATTAGGGAAAACTTCCTGTCAGGATAGTTAAGCACTGGAATAAATTATCAACTGAGGTCGTGGAATCTCCGTCATTGGAGATTTTTAAGAACAGGTTAGATGAACACCTGTCAGGGATGGTCTAGATAATACTTTGTCCTGGCAGGAGTGCAGGGGACTGGACTAGATGACCTCTCAATGTCCCTTCCAGTCCTAGGATTCTATGAATTGCAATTCTTCTTGGTTTGTTATCCAGCCTCCTCGCAGTGGTGTAGTGGCATTTAAAGAGCTAGGTAATGGCATGCTGCAGGTACCAGAGTAGGCACTTGGTTTGGATTCCCACCCGTACGTGCACATAAGTTGTTCTGGTTTAACACTTCCATCAGTTTAAACCCTACTTACAGCAGGTGAGCTTGCACCTGCCATATACAGGTTTAGTAGCCACAAGTCCATACCCAACTGGAACAGAACCTTTCCAGAGAAAAGGCCCAGGCTAGCGCATGGAGACCTCATAGCCCCGCGTTAGGATATAGATATTTAGGCCTGTCTGCAAAGGCCTATACCAGGGGTCAGCAACCTTTCAGAAATGGTGTGCCGAGTCTTCATTTATTCACTAAAATTTAAGGTTTCGCGTGCCAGTAATAAGAATCCATGCGATCCATGCTGAGCTGTGCCCCCTCTTGGCCCTGTCTGCACCCCTCACTGCCCCAGGCTGGGGCCAGAGGGCCACAGCTGGGGGAGGCTGCAGAGTCCTGGGCCGAGGCCAGGAGCAGAGCCCCAGGATGGCAGCAGAGCCCCCCCCAAGACAGTGGCCAGGACTGGCAGTGGGGCTGGCCGACGGAACCCCAGCTGGCAGGGGGCCAGCGGCCGGTACATCAGGCCAGCAGTGGAGCCCCCCCGGACCAATGGCTGGGACCTGGGCCCAGCAGCAGGCTGAGGGGGCCAGCGGACAGAACCCCCGGTGGCAGTGGGCCAGCACCTCAGGCCAGCTGCGGAGCGCCTGGGACCAGTGGCTGGGACCTGGAGCCAGCAGTGGGCCGAGCAGGGCCGGTGGACAGAACCCCAGCTAGCAGGGGCCAGTGGCGGAGCCCCCAGGACTGGTGGCCAGGACCCAGGCAGCGTGAGAGCCATTGAAAATCTGTGGCATGCATGCCAAAGGCGGTATGCGAGCTGGTTGCCTACCCCAGCCTATACTTTAAGAATGTAGGTATATGTTTATCATTTCGCTAGTTATAGAGGAATAAAAGAAAGAATCAAAATCACTGTCTGCCTGTGTAAGGGCCTTCTCTCACTGGGACAGTCTGAGGCCCTGTTCTTAAGGTAAGGCCTTTGGTTAAGCAGCAGAGGCAGCCATAAGCTGGGAAGTGTATGGTGTCATGCTCGCATTCCAAACTAGTCATATTGAAATAAGGCAATCTGGGGCTGTTAGAAAGGTGATCCGATCTATCGCCTCCAGATAAAGGGAAGAGCCTAGAAGATGTAAAAGGAAATTTAGTTTGATAGTTTTCTGTTTGGTAGGAAGTTACTTATCAAGAGACATAGTTAGGAAACCCTTATGTCTTTATAGATGTAGTTGTGAAATCCTCACTTCTAATTTGTTTTGTCATAGTTCCTATTTTGCTAGTGTTTATTTGTATGGTCTGTGTCTGGTTCTGTGATTGTTTGTCTGCTGTATAATTAATTTTGCTGGGTATAAGCTAATTAAGGTGGTGGGATATAGTTGGTTAGCTAATCATGTTACGATATATTAAGATTGGTTAAGGTATAACTGAGACTATTACTATATAAATTAGGGGCAAACAGGAACTAAGTTGGGATTCGAAAATAAGGAAAACGGAACTTGGATTTAAGCTTGGTGAAAGTTCACCCCAATAAACATCAAATTGTTTGCACCTTCGGACTTTGGGTATTAGTGCTCTCTATTCATGCGAGAAGGACCAGGCGAATGGGAGGGTGAAGAAGTAAGCCCTCTAACACGCTGGAAGGAGCCTCCCCTCTCAGCACACTAGGCATACCCTAACAGCACCCACTAGCCCATCGAGCAGAGAGGGCCTGGGGTGGAGGAATCTGACCTTTCCTTCGGAAAGCCACAGCCTAAGCCACCCTGTGTCCTCCAAGCCTTACTCCTTCTGTTGCCTGCAGGAACAGGCCACAGCCATTCCAAAGGGAAGGGCATGGCTTACAGCTATTGCCCCCTAACCCCAATTTCCAGGGTGCGAGCTGGTTGCCTTACACTGCAGACCCACTCCCCTTCTCACAAAGTCAAACTGCTCAGCTCCACCCCTGCCCTGCCCCGTCACAGGAAAGCTCGGCAGTTACCCTGGGTGCAGGTCCTTGTAGAGACTGATCTGAGGCCTCGTCCTATATGTCCAGTTTAAGGCTCCTGCAAGGGCTAAGGAGGATTTTTTATTATTATCCGATACTGGCATCTTAAAAACAGAACAGCAATGTACAGCTTTGCTACACAGCAGGGCTGGCGGGGCCTGCTGAGCCGACCACACCACAGGGGGCAGAGACCAGGGCTGCGCTGGGACCCATGCTCTAATGGCGGTAGTGAGGGCTTCTGGACCGGGAGCGGGAACGCCTGCAAAGGGAGAAGACAAGCTGGTTAAAGCAAGGAGAGGAATGCGCAGAGGGGGCCGGCGCTGCCCCCCTTCCTATAGGGGGCAGCAGAGCTACATCAACCTCTCTGGTCCATGAAAAAGCCTGACACAGGACTCCCTGCATTTGACTCCCTCCCGTCTGCTGAACCCAGCCACACACAGGGACTGGGCCACTCGATTCTCCCACCTATGCAGGACGACTCTGCACAGGGCAGCCAAGCTGTCACAGACACAGCTGGCTGAGTGCACCTGAGCCTGCCCTCAGCACAGCCAGCCTTGCCCTCCCCTGCTGCAGGGCCAGGACACCCCCTGCCTTGGCATGCAGGTGAACAGCCAAGGGTGTGAGCAGGGCCAGCAGCGTGTTAGGTGGCGACTGGAGGAGCCCGCGGAGTGCCAGGGGCCAGGCTAGGGGCGTGAGCGGGGCCAGCAGGGCATGCCAGGTCTATGAAGACATGGGGATGGGGTCCTGAGTGACATGTGTTCCCTGTGCCCACCCACCCCAAGGCTCAGGACTGGCTGCCCTCACAGCTCCCCCGTGGGCACAGCTGGGAGCTGCAGGCAGCTGGTTACCCCATCCCAGACGAGGGGAGATTGAACCTACCTCCTGGAGGAACCATATTCCCGACCTGCAAAGAAAAAGCAAGGGTTACAAGTTGGAGATGAAGCCTCTGTACTGGCGGGCAGGGGTTTAGGAGATGCAGCTGCCCTGTGGGCATAATAGCTCAGCGGTCAGGAGAGGGGTAACCTGGCTGCTCTGGAAAGTGGGACAGCCCTTTCCAGCAGCTTTAGGCTGGGGGAGGCATCTCTCAAAACTTGTGCTGATTTATTGTGAACTAAGTGAGAAATGCAGGGGATTCAGCCAGCGGCGCTGGGGAAAGGACGTACTGCACAGTACCAACCTGACCCTGCAGGAGGGGAGGGTAACCTGACTCACCGTCCCACTGACACCTATGCGATCACTGGCGAGCGCCAAGGCAAACAACATGCAAGTGTCTGCAGCACGGCGGGCTATGGCAGCAGTTTCATTACCTTAGCAGTGTAAAGGTCTGTCACTCAACAACACAACCGGTTCTGTGTGAACACCAAAGCCTCACGCACTGGCTGGCTACATAACGTAAGGACTGGGAAAAAATGGTTACTAACCTTCTCGTAACTGTTGTTCTTTGAGATGTGTTGCTCATGTCGATTCCAATTAGGTGTGCGCACACTGCATGCATGGCAGCCAGATTTTCCCCCTAGCTGTATCCATCGGGTTGGCCTGGACGCTCCCTGGGGTCACGCCTTCACCGCGCTCAATATAGGGCCATGCCGACCTACCATCCCCTCAGTTCCTTTTTGCCAGCTACTCCGACAGAGGGGTAGGAGGGTGAGTATTGTAATGAACATGAGCAACACATCTCGAAGAACAATAGTTAAGAGAAGGTAAGTAACTTTTTTCTTCAAGTGATTGCTCATGTCAATTCCAATTAGGTGAACCCTATCCTTAACTTTTGGAGGCAGGGTCAGAGGTCAAAGGTTCGCTGACTGAAGCACTGCTCTACCAAAGGCTGCATTGTCTCTGGCTTGTTGGGTAATTGTATAATGCAAAGTGAAAGTGTGTATTGACCAGGTCGCTGCTCTGCATATTTCCTGGGTTGGAACATGTGCCAGGAACACCGCTGACGAGGCCTGTGCCCTGGTGGAGTGTGCTGTAAGCAAAGGGGCAGGTACCTTCACCAGGCCATAGCACTCCTGGATGCATGGACGTGATCCACGACAAGATCCTCTGGGAGAAGACTGGAAGCCCATTCATTCTGTCTGCTATGGCAACAAACAGATGAATGGACTTCTGGAACGGTTTCATTCATTCAATGTAAAATGCCAGTGTCCAGCGAGTGAAGTTTCTGCTTCCTGCTGCTTGAGTGCGGCGTAGGATAGAAAACTGGGAGAAAGATGTCCTGGTTGACGTGAAACTGGGAGACAACCTTGGGAAGGAAAGCCAAATGTGGCCTGAGCTGAACCTTGTCCTTACAAAACACAGTGTAAGGAGGCTCTGATGTTGAGGCCTTAAGTTCAGACACCCTCCTGGCTGTTATTGCTATCTGAAACATCACCTTGTATGAGAGGTACAGCAGAGAACATGTCGCCAGCTATTCAAAAGGTGGCCCCATTAGTCTGGAAAGGACCAGACTGAGGTCCCAGGCCGGGACTGGCTGTCAGATGTGTGGATATAGCTTGTTGAGACCTTTCAGGAAACGACTGACCGTGGGGTTGGCAAAGATCGACTGGCCCTCTGCACCTGGATGGAAGGCAGAAATGACAGCCAAGTGAATCTTTACTGATGACATGGACAGCCCCTATTGTTTGAAGTGGAGCAGATAGTCCAGTATGAGGGGAATGGACATGAGTGTTGGAGACGGACGGTGTTGCACCAACCAGATTGAAAATTTCTTCCACTTGGCCAGGTAGGTAGCCCTCGTGGAAGGTTTCCTACTGCCGAGGACTTGTCTGACCAGGTCCGAACAAGCGAGCTCCATTGGGTTTAGCCATGGAGCTTCCACACCGTGAGATGCAGCGATTCAAGGTTCAGGTGCTGGAGACAGCCATGATCCTGAGTTATCAAATCCAGGAAGAGTGGCAAGGTGATTGGGGCTTCCACAGACATTTCCAAGAGAGATGTGCATCAGTGTTGACGGGGCCAGGCTGGAGCTATCAATGTCACTGAGGCCCCGTCCCTCTGAACTTTGAGGAGCATCTTGTGAACAAGAGGGATGGGAGGGAACGCATACAAGGAGGTGGCCCTCTCAGGAAAGGAAGAACGTGTCCACAATGGAGCCCAGGCTGTGGTTCAGGAAGGAGCAAAACTGCTGACATTTCTTGTTGCATCATGTGGCGAACAGGTCTATCCGGGGAAACCCCCACCGTTGAAAGATGGAGTGTGCAACATCCAGGCGCAAGGATCACTTGTGGCCATGGAACGACCTGCTGAGATAGTCTGTACTCCAGGGAGGTACAATGCTTCCAGCTGTATCGAATGAGTTTTGCAGAAGTCCTACAACTTGAGGACTTCCTGGCAAAGGGGAGAGGAGCGTGCATCCCCATATGTTTATATAAAACATTGCTGTGGTGTTGTCCATCATAACTGATACACATTTCCCTTCCAGATAAACTTGGAATGTCTGGCATGCTAGGCGGACGACTCTCAGCTCTCTGACATTGATGTGGAGAGCGAGCTCTGCCTGAGACCGGAGACCTTGTGTCCTGAGGTCTCTCAGATGTGCACCCCACCCCAAGGCTGACACATCTGTCACCAGTGAGAGGGATGGCAGAGGCCTGGTGAAGGGAACCCCCACACATACCACCTGTGGGTCGAACCACCACAGGAGGGAGTCAAGGGCTGGATGAGGCAGGGTGACTATCTTGTCCAGATTGTGCTGAACCAACCGATATACCGAGGCCAGCCACGATTGGAGCGACTGGAGTCTGAGCCTGCTGTACCCACATAGGTACAAGCGGTCATGTGTCCCAGAAGCTTTAGGCAATTCCTTGCAGTTGTGGTAGGGAACTGCCTGAGATTTCAAATAATGTTGCCCAGGGCCTGGAACCGCGATTCCGGGAGGTATGCCCTGGCCTGCATGGAGTCCAATACCGCCCCTATGAACTCTATTCACTGGACTGGGGACAGAGTTGACTTTTGCACATTCAGAAGAAGGCCCAGTTCGTCGAAAGTTGCGGTTATGAACCCAACTTGGGCCTCCACTTTCTCTCTGGAGCAGCCCTTGATCAGACAGTCGTTGAGGTATGGAAACACCTATACCTGTCACCTGTGCAGGAACGTGGCCACAAATGTCATGCATTTGGTAAACACTCAAGGCGCCACTGAGAGGCCAAACAGGAGGACTGTGAAATGGTAGTGATTGTGGTTCACCACAAACCTGAGGTACCTTCTGTGGGACGATGTGATTGAGATGTGAAAGTATGTGTCCTTCAAGTTGAGGGTGGCATACCAGTCCCCTGGATCCAATGAAGGAATAATGGAGACCATGCGAAACTTCAGTTTTTTCCATGAACCTGCTGAGCTCTCGCAGGTCTAGGATGGTCCTGAGGCCGCCTTTGGCTTTTGGTATTAGGAAATACCAGGAATAGAAGCCCTTGCCCTTCAGCTCCTGAGGAACCTCTTCTACTGCCCCCAGCGATAGGAGCGAATGCACCTCCTGTATGAGGAGTTGCTTGCAAGAAGGGTCCCTGAAGAGGGACGGGGAAGGGGGGTGGAAGGGCCAAGAATTGGAGGGAGTATCCCCCTTCTATCGTGCGGAGCCCCCAGCAGTCTGATGTAATATGGGTCCATGCAGGGTAGAAAGGGGACAATCTGCTCAAGAAGGTAAGGAGGGGCGGATCCAGTGTTCGTGCTGGTGCGCCGTCCTCGACTGTGCCTTCAAGAGGTCTGCTTCTGGCCTGAAGACTGCTTCGACTGGCCATAGCCCTGGCGTGAGGAAGGGTGGGGCCTCTTCCCATCATTCCTATTCCTCCGCCAAGAGCCATCCCATCCATTCTGTGGCTGGTAGAACCACAGCGGAGGTTGCAACCTGAAATGTTTCTGCTGTGTAGCGGGGGTATGCAGGCCAAGGGATTTGAGTGTGGCCCTCGAGTTCTTCAGGCTATGGAGCCTTGTGTCTGTCTTTTCTGAAAAGAGGGCCGAGCCTTCAAAGGGGAGGTCCTGGATGGTCTGCTGGACCTCACAGGTGAGGCCAGAGACTTGCAGCCAGGAGCTCCTCATCATGGCTACCCCCCTTGCATCGTGCGGGTGGCTCCAGCAATGAGCTTGCCCTCCTCAACCAGCACAGACAACTCTGTGCGGAAGTCCTGTGGCAGCAGCTCCCTCAAATTTGGCCATCACTCCGCAGTTGTGGTAGCTGTATCTACTGATGACGACCTGTTGATCTGAAATGCGGAGCTGCAACCCCCACATCGAACAGACCTTCCTGACAAACAGATCTAATTTCTTCACCTTCCGGTTTTTTGGGGAGGGTTAGCCGTGTCCCCTACCAGGGAATCTGGTGGAGGGCACGTATAAAGCTGCTCATATCCCTTTGAGGGAACAAATACCTCTGCTCATTCCTCTTCGCCGTGGGAGGCAAAGAGGCTGGGGTCTGCCACAAGATTTTAGTGGCCTCACTGATAGTTTTAATAAGTGACACGGCAATGCAGGAGGGCCCGGAGGGGGCAAGAAAGTTGACCATAGGGTCCGTGTCCTCTACTACCTCTTCTGCCTGGATCCCTAGGTTCTGTGCCACCCCCCCTAAGCAGTTGTTGCAAGACCCTGCTGTCTTCCAGGGCTGGGGTCGTTGACATGCGCATCACTGCCTCATCCGGTGAGAACGAAGACAAAAGCCTGTCTGGCAGTGGGTCGTGCTCCCTGCCCTCAGCGCCAAGGGGGTCTTGTGGCGTCCGGTGTCCTGGTGCAGTCCCCGATGGGAAGAACGGTGTGGCCACAACAGGTGGTGCCATGGAAGTCGGTGCCGTGGATGCCGGTGCCACATATACCATAGCCACCGACATTGGAGCCATGGCAGCTGACTGCAGTGGTCGCTACAGCCAATGCCCCCAGTCCGACAGCGTCGATGATGGCATAACTGATGCCAAGGCCACCTATGATGACCTGGAATGGGACCTCTGGCTCTGTCCCCGGCTCTGATGGAACACCCAGGGACTCCAGAATAGCCACTGGAGTGGAGCCTGCCATTGACCCGGCCATGGTGGCGGGTAGGGCTGCCAATGGCACCGGGATCTTCTGCTCCTGCTGGAGTGATACAGCTCCACCTCTGAGGACTCCATATAGGAGGACCACAGAGGAGTGGTGCCCATTGGTGCCGGTGATCAGTGCCGGGGGACTGGTGCGGCTCCCCTGCATGGGTAGCTGGTGCCGGGGAACAATGTGCAGGAGATGATGATTGCTGCCCCATCATCACCAGCTTGCCCCTCAACGGCACCGAGGGTCACACTGGCCCTGGTGACTTGTCCCTCCTTGGAGGGGAGGATGGCGCTGTAAGCTCCAGCAGGTCCCTTGCCGCCTCTAGTGTGGAGGGGAGCTGCCGCTCTCGGCTGTGGCGGGCCGGTGAGCAATGAGGGTCCGGACTCGAGTGGCTCCCCATGAGGGAGGAGTCGGCATGACAGTGGTTGGCGGTGGGGCTGAGGTGGTGTGGCCTGGCCTGACACGGGTCACACACCCAACCGCTCCTTGGGTTTTGCTGGAGGAGAGCGGCTCCTCTCCAGCCTCCTCTTCTTTTGGGGCACCGGAGACTGAGATTGGTGCCTCCCTGTGGCCTGTGCCGAGGCCTTGTGGGTGGAGCCATGGTGGTGCAGAGGGTCTCTCAAAGAGCCCTTCCTCGGCACCGGCTTCCATGCCAGCGCACTCCGCACTGACGAGGAGGTGCTCAGGATTGGCTCTGCCAAGCCGGGGTCCAATTGAGGGTGGACTGCAGCCTCCATCAGGAGGCTCTTGAGACACTGATCCCGGTCTTTAAGGGTTCTGATGGCTCTCCCCAAACACTTCAGACACAATCTGTGCGGGTTGCTCCTGGGCATAGACTTGCCACAGTCCTCGCAGGCTTTAAAACCCGGGGACCAAGGCATGCCCCAGTGCCGGGAGAGCATTGGGGGGGAGGGGTACCCCCAAAATTAAACCTAGCGAAGAAACTACCTATTTATTTTACCACAACAACTACGATAACTATATACACAATTTATAAAAAGACACTGCAAGAGTGGGGACGCTTGCCGAAGCAAGAGCTAAAGATGTTCTGGCTAACCGTCACTGGCAGTAAGAAGGAACTTAAGGGATGGTGGGTCAGCATGGCCCTGTATTGAGCGCCACGAAGGTGCAACCCCAGGGGGCGCCCAGGCCAACTCGACGGATACCACTAGGGGAAAAATCTTCCAGCTGCCATCCACACAGCACGCACACACCTAATTGGAATTGACATGAGCAACACAGCCTGGAGAACTTTTTTTTAAATACACAGGCCAATATTTTCAGAAGTAGAAGCCTAAAGTGTGGCCCTTCAGCCCACATTTAGGCATCTAAGGGTGGGATTCCCAGAAGCTCCCACGTGATTTCAGAACAGATGTTAACGATGCCCTGGACTCGTCTCTCTCAGAACAGATGAGCATTTTGAGAGTGACACATCTTAGTAGAAAAACTGCTATGTAAGCTCTGAAATTCTCTGAACACTTAGCAAACTGCGGAGTCATGCATGAGCCATCCAGTTCAGCAACTGGAGATGAACCAAGAAGCAGTTGGCTAATAGGGAGATCAGCCAACTGCTCTGGGGAAAGGACGTACTGAATGGTACAGGCCTGACCCTGAAAGCTGGGGAGGGTAACCTGACTCTTGCAGCCCTACTAGCCAGATGGAAACAGAACAAGCTAATTACACCTTTAAACTTGCACAATCAATATTTTTTATTCTTATTAATCTTGATTTAGCTCTACCCTCTGAGGCACCTGGCATTGGCCACTGTCAGATAGGATACTGGGATAGATGGACCTTTGGTCTGACCCAGTATGGCCGTTCTTATGTTCTTAATTCCTGGTGAAAAGGGAAGTCCTGGGTACAGCAGGCTCCCGCTCGGGTGCTGGCCCTCCAGGGGCATGAGCCATTAGTGAGGCTGGAAGCTACCCAAATGGCACTGTTCCCCTAGAACACCACACACCACGCTTCCCCCTCACAGACACCTGGACCCCCGAAGAGGCTGCTCTAAGGGACTGCAAGAGTCTGACCTCAAGGGTACTGGGAGTAGGGGTCTCCCACTGGCTTCAAAATCACTGGCCACTTCTGAAGATTTAGGCCCTAATCTCTGGGAACCCAGCCAGTGTCCAGAGCACATGCTGAGGATGAAGAGTGACATCTGCTGGACTCATGCAGCACTGAGTCACCTCCCAGCCTAGCCCACGGCCACTGCAGCACCATCCCAGTGAATGCTGGAGCAAGGAGCAGCTCTCTCTCCAGTTCTGCAGACAGCTAGCTCCCAAACAGCAGCTGCTCCCTGTGACACTGGACTCCATATGCTTTATGAAAATATGCTTATGAATGTGAATATGATGTAACTGGAATATGCTCTATGCAAAAGGTCTCTTGAAAGGTATCATTACAGAGCTTATGATCTACTGAGTGTGGTCATCTTATTTGTTTGTATGTGTTATTTCTATGTCTGGAGTGAGGGGAAGAAGATATAAACTTGTTTCAGAGTAACAGCCGTGTTAGTCTTTCTTTTTGTGAATACAAGGAGTACTTGTGGCACCTTAGAGACTAACCAATTTATTTGAGCATAAGCTTTCGTGAGCTGTAGCTCACTTCATCGGATGCATCGGAGCTGTAGCTCACGAAAGCTTATGCTCAAATAAATTGGTTAGTCTCTAAGGTGCCATATAAACTTGTTTCAGAGGAACAGCCGTGTTAGTCTGTATTCGCAAAAAGAAAAGGAGTACTTGTGGCACCTTAGAGACTAACCAATTTATTTGAGCATGAGCTTTCGTGAAGTGAGCTGTAGCTCACGAAAGCTCATGCTCAAATAAATTGGTTAGTCTCTAAGGTGCCACAAGTACTCCTTTTCTTTTTATATAAACTTGTATTACTGATGTAAATATATTAAGTGGAAGCCATTAAGGGTGCTTCAGAATCAATGAACTGTAAATGGCTCTGTTTACTTGCAAACCTTCCTGTGGAAGAGCAGGCCAGTCCAGGAAGAATGGAGGCTGGGGTCTCACAGGACATGTGACCATGTCACATGATACTAAAATTCATCTTAAATCTGGTACTTTTCCATTTAGAAGGGGGGTGGGGACCCAGAGAGACAAACTATTCCCACCTTGTGCCAAAGCTATAAAAGGGGGTGGAGCAGGACAAGGGAGGTCCCAATCATGAGAAAACCCCTAGTTACCACCTGAGATGGCTGCTGGAACTAGCAAGGACTGTATCAGGGGAAAGGATTGCGCCCAGACTAGGAAGGAGTCTAGTCTGTAAAAGAAGCTTATTGGAACATCTCTGAGGGTGAGCTTTACCTGTAATCAGTTTCTTAATGTATTAGGCTCAGACTTGCGTGTTTTTGCTTTATTTTGCTTCGTGACCTACTTTGTTCTGTCTGTTATTACTTGAAACCACTTGAATCCTACTTTTTATACTCAATAAAATCACTTTTATTTGTAAACCAGAGTAAGCGATTAATACCTGGGGGAGCAAACAGCTGTGCATCTCTATCAGTGATATAGAGGGCAGACAATTTATGAATTTACTCTGTATAAGCTTTATACAGAGTAAAACGGATTTATTTGGGGTTTGGATCCCATTGGAAGCTGGGTGTCTGGATGCTGGAGACAGGAGTATTTGCCGAGCAGTTTTCAGTTAAGTCTGCTGCTTTGGGGGCATGGTTCAGACCCTGGGTCTGTGTTACAGCAGGCTAGTGTGTCTGGCTCAACAAGGCAGGGTTCTGGAGTCCCAAGCTGGCAGGGAAAACGGGCTGAGAGGTAATTTCAGCACATCAGGTGACAGTCCCAAGGGGGGGGGGGTCCTCTGTGATCAAACCCATCACGCTCCCTGCCCCCCAGTCTGTGCCTGCCCCACTCTCTGTCAGCACAGGAGTCACTTGCCCAGGCAGTGCCAAGCAGCGGGTACTCACTGTATCGTGGGGACGGGGAGCGGCTCTGCCTGCTGTACTGCCTTTCCCATTCTTCCCGCTCCTTTTCTCGCCGCTCTCTCTCCCTGCAGAGAAACAAGAGGGCTAAGCGCACAACCTGCAGAGAACATGCCCAGAGAACAACAGGGAAAGCAAGAGAGTTTACTTCATTCGGATCTTCCGGGCCATAGCTCGCAGCTCGTCTTCTCGCTCCTGAAAGAGAGAGGCACGGATCAGCCAAGCTCAGTGTGAACCCCCAAACACACACACTCCCCTCAGCACAGCAGTGCTCCCCCAACTTCACTCCCCACCCCTGCCTACTGAGTCCCTGGACCATCACCACTGTGGATGCTAGCTCTGCTCTCAGGTAACACATCCATGAGCGCTCCTAACCAGGCAGAGGGGTCTGCAGAGAGAGGCCGTTCCAAATGGCCAGACACTCCACCCAGGGGTGTGAAATGGGAGTAGTGGCGCAGCCCAGTGATTAGAAGCAGAGGCAGACCCATGTCAGGGTGCAGCTGGGTCACGTACCTGCCTTTCATGTTCCTGTTGCATCATCTTCTCTTGTGCTGCCTTTTTGTCAGCTTTAACTGAGAGACAGAGAGAGAGATTTTAAGCAGCTGCCACAAGGCCAGGCCAGAGCAGCAAGTGAATTGCATAATGAAACTGGTCCTGCTTACACTGCCTGTTGAGAGCCTTCTGCATTCGCAACTTCAGCTTCTCCTGTGGAGTCAGCTTTGGCTACGAGGAAAGTTAAACAGAGACATGTTAAGGGAAGGCACAGGGACATCGGCACTGCCAGACAGGATCAGATCCAGAGGCACTCTTGCCGAGGAGGGCATCTCCTACACCAGATGCCTCAGAGGAAGAGACAGGAAACCCTGCAGCAGACAGATGGGGGAGCAACCTGCCCCGGCAGGTCTCATCCAGATCCTTGACACCTAGAGATTGGGTTAGGCCCTGAAGGAGATTCTCCCCCCCTCTCCCCCCACTTCCAATGTTCTGTGTTGTGTTGACTAGAGGAACTCAGGATATTCTTGTCAGCCACAGAAATGGCCAGTCCTTATTGCATCTTGCAAAGTTTTTGGCCTCAGCAATATCCTGTGTCAAGGAGTTCCACAGACTGTCTCTCATATTCTATTCAAAAGGATGTCTTCATCAGTTTTGAATTTTCACCTTCTAATTTCATGGAATGTCCCCTTCTAATGCTGCGAGGCAGGGAGAAGCTCCCAATCTCCCTTCTTGACCAGTCAGTAATTCATAGACTTTCTCCTGTCGCCTCTTATTCACCTCCTCTAGAGGAATGTCTACCCTACCGTCAGGAGGTGAATTTGTAGACATACTCAGGCTAGCTTTGGTTGAACTTGATCAAAGCTAGCTTGAGTAACAATAGCATTGAAGTCACAGCAGAAGGGGTGGAGGCATAGGCCAGCTGCTCCGAGGGGCCAAGGTAGCTAGATCAAATCTACCTTAGGTATATCTACACATGCTGCAATCCCACTTCCAATTGCAGTGTACACATACCCTAAGGGAATAAAGCCAAATCTTTTCACTCTCTCTAGCCAAGAGTTTTTCTAGGCCTTTGACCACTGTTACAGATTTGTAGATTGCAAGGCCAGAAGGGACCATTGGGTATAACCCAGGCCAGGGGACGGCCCAAAAATAATTCCTAGAGCAGAGCTTTTGGAAAACCATCCAATCTTGATTTAAAAATTGCCAGTGATGGAGAATCCACCATGACCACTGGTAAGTTGTTCCAGTGGATAATGACTCTCACTGTTCCCATCTGAATTTGTCTAGCTTCAACTTTCAGCCATCAGACCGTGTTAGACCTTTTGTTGCTAGATGGAAGAGCCAGTTATTAAATATTTGTTCCCCACACAAGTACTTGTAGACTGTGATCAAGTCCCCCCCTCCTCTGAACCTCCTGTTCTAGGGTATCCTGTGTGAGATAGGGTGACCAGTCTGCACCCCTGTTAATCTCTATCCGATCCTTTGCACCCTAGCCCCTGGTTTGTTTTCCTGGCTGCAGCGGCATACTGAAGAGGGCTCTGTTAGGAGCTGCCTGCAATGGTGCCCAGGTCTCTGGCCTGACTGGACACCACATTTACATCACTCCAAGGTGGGCGAGGGGGAGGACAATGTACTTTCCTGCCTTTTTCTGGGAGCACTCTCAGGCTGTGTGTTTCAAGCTGGGCCTCTCAGCGCTGGGGAGCTGCCCTGTGGACAGGCATCCAGAAACAAGAGGCTTCACTGGTGAGAATACGCAACTCAACTGAGGCCAGCAGGAACCCACTCACAGGCAGGCAGGGGCACCCAAAGTAGGGGCCAAGGGCCACTCTCCAGTTGGTTCTAGTGTAGATGGGGCGGGGAGCTGGGCAGAAGCTGCTGCTCCTCTAACAGCCACAGGACTGGAGGAACTCAGCCCAGGCAGCCACGTCTGTTCATGCAGCCGGGAGGAGACCAGCACCAGCAACACTCCAGGGGCTTGCTGGAGTGTGCAGCTTTCAATACCAGCTAAGGGAAACCCTGCAGCTCATGGCCAGCTAGCAGCCTTAGGGCCACAGTTTGGGCTCCCTGGAGCAAAGAAACCCAACCCCTGGAGCACTCCTCTGATTTAACACCCTCCGACCCCACACGGAAATGTGACCTGGGCAGCTTTAACGTGCCTTAAGTTACAGGTCACAGACCGGTACTCGTGCCACAAGTGTGCCCAGGCTTTGACCTCCCCGAATCTGCCAGCGGCATGGGACCACTGCAGTCCTTCAGGGTAGGGCCATGGAAGCGCTCCCATGGAAAGCCAGATCAACCCACAATGGGGCAGCTGATACTAGACTCCTGCTACACTCGGCCTAGCACTCTCCTGACCGTTGGCCCCACGAGTTAGCACAGGTAGGACCAGAGAGAACCCATGTGGCAGCACCACGACTCTGGGGACAGCACTGATCTCTCGCAGGGATTCTAGCCAAGGAAGAGTGTGTCTGACACCTGCAGTGCTGCAGAGCCCTGGCCACCCTAGCCCAGCTCCATTCATGGAGGGCCAGGCTGGCCAGGGCTTCACCTCCATTGCCCACTGGCGGAAATGCAGAAGCTCGTCCCCAAGTCTTATTCCCTGAATGCAAGAAGTTAGTCCACCAAGACTGAGCATGTGGATTGCTGCTGTTGGCCGTCAGTCACGTTGATTGACATTTCCCCAGTGCTTTAGCAAATTTGATCCATTAGCCCAGCGTATTAAGCAGACAAGAAAACATATTTAACAATTGCCTTGGGGCTAGAACCAGCTCCCCACATTCAAATCATACCAAGAAGGTGGCTGGCCTATATACACCCCTCCCTCGCTCCTTTCTGATAGACAGCACCCATCTGACAGCCTGAGCCCTAAGGGTCACACAAAGGCTCCCCATGGTGGTGGTGGCTTGGAGATGACCTGCAGAGCGGCAGGCAGAGGGAGGCCAGGGTAACTCCAAGGGCACTCCCTCTCTTGCTTTGCAGAGGATCCCACTGCACACCCCCACACAGGCACCTTGCTTCCCTAGGGGCCGTCTTGGGATCTAGACCACCAGGAGTTCATTGGGTGCCACTCCTTCCCAGACACATGGAGGGAAGCCAACACCCTGCTGCCCATTCCTGGAGAGCCAGTGTGCGCCTGGATCCCAGGTAGGAATGCAGTGACGTGCTTTCCCTTCCTATTTGGGATCTCAAGGACACAAGGGTCAACAGAACACAGAGTGCCTCTCTGCATTGCCGGCTGACTTGGCCATGAAATGGCCTTTGCAAGGCCCCCTGCTTCTAATCCAGCACCTCTCCCTCCATGTCTGGAGCTCCTTCCTAGGGGCTTCATCTGGAGTCAGGGCCATGCAGGCTGGGAGGGCCATGCTTTAGATCAGGAGCCTAACCCTAGGTCAAGGTGCTCCAACCTGCCGCACAGGAACGGGTAGCAGGCTCCAGAATGATGCAGAGATCCCACAGTTGCGAGGCCCGGAGTCCGAAAGCACCAGGAGGTTTGTTCCAGGAACCAAACAGCTGGGATGGGAGGATGTGTCCTGGCCCCAGCCCCCTTGGCAGTTCAAAGCACCTTCTCCTGTCGACGAGTCTCCGACAGCTCCTATTGGCGGCGCTTTGTTTACTACTTTGTGCATCGGCACAGAGGCAGCCAGTGGGAGCAGTCACGAGACACTCGCCGCAGAGCAGCCCAAGCCCCAGACCGACAGGGTCTGGAGAGCACAGTGGGCAAGGCAGGGTGGGTGTTAAGCTGCCAGGGGGACTGACGCACCAGGCTGGTTTCCAGGGGCGACAATAATCCCAGAACTTGGCACTCTTGCATTCTAGCTTAGTCAGTGCAATAGAGGACATAGGTTCATCCACTTACAGGGTCACTGAAAGTGGGGGATCTGGGTTAGCCCCCGTACCTGCCAGCCCCACCCCCCACGCTATGGACTGGCTACTACCCAGCGGACCGGGGTCTTTGTGGAGCCAGTATAAGGGAAGGTGTCTTCTGTTTCCAGGAATTCAGCGAAAGGGACAGTGACCCGAAACCCATCGCCACATGTCACTCAGAGCTGAGACTGCTCCGTTAACCCCCTCGCTCGGAGGCAGGGTTGCTGGCACTTGCCTATGCTGGCTGCCATCCATTCTCAGTTCTAAGGAGCTACTGGGCTTGGCGGGCCTGCACCTTGAGGAGAGGGCTCAGGATTTCCAGCCCAGGGACAGGGGACTTGGGTTTCAAATGCAGTCAAGGAGCCCTTCATTCAGACAAGTCCCTGCATCTCCTCACTCCCGTGAACTACGGGGTCCCTTAGTTTGTTCTGCAGTGATGTGAATTAAACAGGTGAGGTTAAATTCTTACTGACTTTGGCAGCTCCTGTCTCTTTACCACCAGCAGTGTCAGCCCTAGAGGGGGAAAAACAGCTGTGATCAGAAGCATTGTGGAGCAGATGGGACGCCACGTCCTTGTCTGGGAGAGTGAGAGGCCCAGCACTAACCTCCCCCTCAGACATAGGCAGACCAGGCAGCTCACGTAGAGCTCGGCATTAGTCTCCTTCCTGTACCCACACTCCCCAGGGCGGGGGCAGAAGAAGCCCCTTCTGCTGCAGGGCTCAAGGCCAAACAGCATGCAGAAGGGAGGCCAGGGGGAAGAACTAGAACAGGGGTGGCCTTCCCTGAACGGGCCCGGCTCCACTCACTCACTTTTTCAGTTTCTCCCCCACGGCTGGGGAAGCTGCAGGCCTCAGCAGTTTCTCTCTTGCTGGAGAAGCTGATCTGCTGCGGCTTCGTGAATCACTGGGACTCCTGCTGCTCCGACTGCTACTCCAGTGTCTCCCCGCTCGGCCGCTCCGGCGATAGCGCTCCCCAGACCGGGAATGGCTCCTAAGAGTGCCAAGGACATAGCCAAGGACCGCAGGCTTTCAAGCCTTCCCTATGCCACAGTGCAAGCCAGCCTCCCTCCCCCACCGCACATGCCCTGGAAGCGGGGCAGTAGCATGGCATTAAGGTTGCCAATCCCACAGCTGCGGATAACTGCGGGAAGTGCTGTTGTCCACCATAGCCCCATCCAGAGGGTCAGTGGCCTCCAGCCAGGGCTGGAGCGGTTCCTCAAGGGACAGAGAAGTGAGGAGGAACCCAGGGTGTAAAGCTGCCATCTCACGCCCACCCAGCCCTGTCACTATCTCTGCCTCCAGAGGCGCCTTCCTGCAGGTCACAGCAGCACATGGTCCCCTTGCAGGGTGAACAAGCCATGCCTGGAAATTCCTGCAACCCCCCACTCTCCCCACCCGGCTCACTGCACAGCTCCGGGCGGGACTCACCTGGACCTGCGACGGGAGCTGTACCGGCGGCCCCGATCAGGCGAGTGTGATCTGGAGCGGCGGCGGCCATCCCGCGAGCCCCCTCCGGAGTAGCGCCGGCTCCTGCTGCGGGAGCGGGAATACCGTCGGCTGTGGGAGCGGCGGTACCGGCTGGACCGGTGGTGGTGCCCACTGGCTCGGTGAGAACGGGAGCTGGAGCGGGAGCTCGAAGAGGAGGAGGA
Source organism: Lepidochelys kempii (assembly GCF_965140285.1). Classification (NCBI taxonomy): domain Eukaryota; kingdom Metazoa; phylum Chordata; order Testudines; family Cheloniidae; genus Lepidochelys; species Lepidochelys kempii. The sequence continues at coordinate 9,367,899 of NC_136402.1, read as the reverse complement.
CGACGGGGAAGAGGAGGAGGAGGAGGAGCGTCTCCTATAGAGGATCAGAGACAACGCAAGCCATTCACGCAGAGGGCAGAGATGTGACACGGGGGGTGCCGAAGAACTGGAGCATCATGGCGCGCCAAGATCCCTGCCCTCCTCTTAAGTAGCACTGGGCAGACTCAGCCCCTGGCCTCTGCCCCCAGCTAGCACAGCCAGCCAAGAAGCGGGGCTCGGCATGAAGGAGGAACAAGCACGTTGCGACGGTTGTTACCAGCTCTTCCCCCAGTCCAGCTCCGAGACAATCTCAATACAGCAGCTCTTCAGAGCCAGGAGACAACGGCAAGTGGACTGTGGGGCCACACAAAGGCATCAGACAACCGTCCCCTCACTGCCACCAAGATCCCTGCATGCTGGCCCAGGGGAGGGCTAAGGAAAGGACAGCAGTGCCCCCAAATGACTCAACAGCATGTTCAGTGGCCCCTGCCCCCCCAGCAGCGTCCCTGTGCTTGAGCTGCGGAGAGGACCCTGTGGACCAGTCCCTCACACTCTGCACCATCACCCCCCTGTGGCTAGCAGTTCCACTCCAGTCCACAGGGGCAGGGCTTACACATCAGCGGCTGCAACACAACTGCCTGCTGCCCAATTCACTCGTGCACAGTATGAGAGCATCTGGGGGTGTCCATGGCTCACTGACAGGGGGAGCCCCCCCAACAGGAGGGGCTGGGGGCTCAGTAACTCATGTCTATCCTTCCGCTACCAGAATCCTCCACCATCCATTCCCCCTGGGGGCCCACAAAGGAAGGCTGCAGGGAGAACAGTGGGGCTCAGGCCTTTGTGCAGCCAGAGGCTGTGAAGGCTCGTTAGGCTAGAAAGGCCATTCTGGTCTTGCCCGTCTGCCCCAGAAGACTCTACAGAGGACAGGGCTTGCAGTGACTTCCATGGTCCCAGAGCAGGCAGGGGAAACCCAACTGCGATGGTACAGGCTCAGTGCAGGTTTGGTTACACCATCCTACCACAATGCTGGGGAAAAGCCTGAAGTCTTATCACTCCCCTCCCCATTAAAGGCTGAGACCATGCCCATGCCTGGGTCCTTCAACGAGGCCTCCGGCAAGGTACAGGCTCCACACCGGGCTCAGCTCTGGCTGGCACAGCGAGTTAGGAGGGAAGTGGTTCTGAGAAAGACCGTCGGGAATGCTGGGCTCTTCTCACAGCCCCCCCATGGCCTCACTGCCTAAGACAGGCAAGCGGCTTTACAGCCCCCCATTCCCCAGCACGTCCTGAGGGCTGGGGGGGGGGGTGGACCTTCGCCTCCTGCAACGTGGGCCATGAGAAGGCTCAAACGTGTGACGACTCTCTCATGGGGCAGAGCTACCGGGGCCAACCAGGGTTCTGGCTCCTGGCAACGCTGCAGGGGGGGCGCTGAGAAGGGCAGTAACGTTAGGCAGTGCCAGTGCCAGCCCAAAACGCCAGGACATGCAGTTCCACCTGAGGGCACCAGCCAAGGGCTCTGCAGAATGTCTGCAGCTCTGGCTCCCTACACAGCCTTGGCCAACGGGGTGCGGGTGGAGCCCCCGGCTCAAGCTAGTTCGCCACAGACACACAATGGCAATGATGCAGCCACAGCCCCAAGGCCAGGCACTAGCTTGGTCTATACAGTGCATACCAGGCACTTTACAACCCTGTGAGCTCTCAGCCTGCACTCAAATGCCCTGCTCACCTGGAGAGGGAGTTGGGACAGGCCAGTACGCTGAGAACAGGGCCAGGAAGTGCCTGGGCACGGGAGGGGAGGGGAAGTACAGCAATTCGGGGGTGGAGGGTATGGGTCAGGTGAGGAGAGGAGAGGAAAGGAGAGGAGAGGAAGGGATATTGTGGGCAAGTAGAAGAGCTGCCCCTTTCCAGCTGCCAGATCCCCCATGTCATAGAATCTCTCTCCCTCACTGATGTGCCAGGTCCCTTCCCTGGGCCCCAGGACAAGCTGCCCTCCCGGAGTTCCCCTCATAGGTTGAAAATAGGGCTATTCAGGGCCTTCCAGGCACCGTCTACCCAAACAGGCCTCTTGCTCAGTCTCCTGGAGAGTGCCCCCAACTGGCCACCCCACACAGTGCTTGGCCAGCCTGTGGACAGGGCTGAGAACGAAATGGCAGCTGGAAAGGACTGGATGCCAAGAGCTCCCACTGGACAGGGTCTCCAAGCAGGGGCAGCTTGGCTTGGTGCCCATTGGGGGCACAGAGGGTGCAGGCCGATCGCGTAGATGGGCCGTTAGCCCCTGCTGAGTCTCTGGTGTTAAGGTTTGGGAAAGCGAGCCAGACGGGGGAGTTACCGACCGGGAGGAGGTGCTATGACCTGCTGCAGCGCTGCCCTGATGCACTTGGGTGGAGCGCGGCTTGCCGAGGGAGACGGCTTTCCCGGGGACTCCTCCGGCTTGAGCAGCAGCTGCTTCCTCGTCACTGCCCCCGAAACTGGTGATGAACGTGATCTTCTCTTCTTGGCCCGGGGAAGGCGAGCGAGAGCGTGAGCGGGATTCGGAGCTGGATTCTGAAGGCGACCTGGGAACAAAGTGAGAACAGGAGGGCTGCTTCACTGCGGGAGGTGGAATTTGCCAAGAGCTCCCCCAGGGGGGCAGCACACTGGGGTGGATGCAGCTTCTGGACCCCTGCTGGACCTCCCAAGGGCTGCAGCAGACCCAGCACGTACCGTAGCACCTGCTCCAGCAGGAGGTGACCTTTCCCCAGCCCAAGGGCCCCTCAGAAACAGCCAGAGTCTGTCAACTACAAGAATCCCCCTCAGAGACTGTCGCTGCAGTGGCCTCTCCCCCAGGACGGGCAGAGGCACAGCAAACCACTCCTGCCATGCCCAGCAGCTACAGGCACTCACCGTTTGTAGGGATCATATGTGGGGCTGTCTCTCCTCGCATAGCTGCAAAGAGAGAACACGTTAGGGAGAGCCTGTGGCAATGGCTAAAGAGAGATCCAAGGGGCACAGCCTGCCATGTGGCCAGCAGCCAGGCGCCCTGCGGAGTGACCAGCTGGCAGCACAGCCACGCCGCTCACCCTCCCTAGTGCCCCACTCAGTGCAGGAAGCAGGGCAGAGCTACTCCTCTTGAGTTTAACCCACCCCCCAGGGTCGCAGCCCCCCCAGACCTCATCTGCCGGTACAAGCAGGAGGGTTAGTGAGGGAGCCAAAGGCCTCTGAATGGAGCAGAGGCCTCTCCTAGAGAGGGAACGTAACACTGGTGCACGCGGCCTGTACTGGCTCTACGTGGAGGTGAGAGCACAGAGGTACCAGCGGTGGCCCACAATGCGTTACCTGGGCTGCAGGGGCCGGGTGGCAGGGCAGCGGCAGCCTCAGGGCTCGTGAGGGGTGGGGCTGCGAGCCCTGGACCCACAGGGCAGCCCGGCCGGACCCCTCTGCGCTGGGCAGCTGGGAACCTCACAGACCCCCGGCATGCGGGCCAGCCTTTAGCACACAACTGAGAGGGGCCACAGCTGTGTGCTAATTGGGCCGCATGCATCCTCGGAGGTTGAGAACTGCTGCTCTAGCTCTTTGTGACGCAGACAAAAGAAGCCTGTCAGCCTATGATGGTTGAAAATTTATTAGTTGCATCAGAATTGGTTCTGGATTTAACTAAAGCCCAGGAAGGAAATGTTCCTAAGTTTGTGTCTGCTAGGGAGAAGGACGTTGTAATTAGGTCGCATCCAGTTAGACCCAGGGACCAGGCGATGCTGGTGCTTCTCTTCTGCCTGTTGCTAGTGTGTTGCTGGGTAAAGATTTGACAACTCTCTTTAATCAGGTTGATATAGCCAGGGCACAAGGAGAGCATGAAAGTGATTTAACTGTGTTACCCACCGACATTGTGGAAACTTGTAACTAAGTTACTGTGTGTAGAGAGCCATGTTGCCGGTGAGGAAAGCTGCAAAGGGAAGGAGAAAGCCTCTAACTATGGAGTCTAGCAGCTTGCCTAAAAGGGGGTTGTGTAAAAATCCTCCTAATGGGCCAGTGGTGATTCTGAGTGTAAGTGAAACTTAGAAGGAGGTGGTGGTGGCTCTGCAGAGCAATGCTTCTGTGGAGCAAGATAAACGTGAATTGTTGCTTAAAGACGCTCCTAAGGAGAAGAAGCCTCATGGTAGTTTTTTCAAGCAGTTTGCTGTAACTGAGGGGTGTGCAAGTGAATTAACTGATGTAGATCAGGATGAATTTCTGTCTATAGAAGGCAACAGCTGATTGAGAGATTTATTTCAGTTCCTAACAGCCAGAATTTTTCTGTTGAAAATGGATCCGCTGACTTTGCTTTAGAAAGACCCAGTGTGAATAACTTAGAGAAGGCATCAGATGGAATGAAAATTGTCAGGGATTTGGAACAGCCCTATGATGACGACCAAGTGGCTGTGCTTGACCAGCTTGTTGGAACATGAATATCTCCATACTGATTCTGAGTGAACAGTCTGGGTCTCAGGTTCAGAGGGAGGACTGAGTTGCTGAATCTACAGAGCAGGACAGCTGTGCAGTTATCTCTTGAGAATACAGGGGATGGCAGGCAAACTTTCACCCCTAGATACTTCGGATATGACTTGTAGTCTCTTAGTGGACTTGACATCTGATTCCATGTGGAAGCAGAGGTTGGTAATTAAAGGACACAAGAACCTTGAGTCTAACATGCTAGTGAAAATGGATGGTATCTCTTTAAGACAGAGTCCAGCCTTGGAATTGGTAATTGTTAAGAATCTGAAAACTAGTAAACAAACTAGTGTCTGTGTTGATGCAGATTACCTGACTGACAGGGGAAGAAGACTTACCCATACCAAAACTGTTAGCAAAAAGGACACACCTAGCCAGCCAATGGATTCTGTTACACAGAATAGCTCAGATTTTGACCTTTCAGGACAGGGAGGAAGGGAAAACCTTCATGTTGCTAACGGAAACCACAGGTTAGCCCTAAAATGCCAAAACCTCAACAGTATTGAGCCAGAGGCATGGCATAACACAAATGCTTGTAAATGTACACATGGGACAGATTTGATGTTAATATTATTGCTAACGTTAACTCTTGCGATTAGTTTGTTGCGGATACCAAAAACTGTAAAAATGTACAGTGTGCATGATCTTTTGGAAAAACCCTTGGGAGTGGTGCACAAGAACTCACTATGTGCTAGAAGCCTTTATGGGTTACTGTTTCTTTACATGACAACACACTTTATGTTAAAAGGCCTTGTGATACTGATATTTCACAGCCAGTGCCTGTAACCAGTCTTAAAACTTTTCACATCAGAGATGGCATTATAGACCTAATGTGTGTATGAAAAGGTAAACTAAGGCATACCACCCTATTGCTTTCATGGCTAAATGCCAAGATTCCTACACTATGGAGAACATTAATATCTACATTGACTTGATGTTAATTGCGTCCCAAACATTTGCCAGAGCTTGCATGGATAAATTAACTATTTTCATTAGCTCATGGCAGGATCATATGAGACCGGCAGAAATTATGCTGCAAAAGCACATCCAATCCACTATTGATCTAACCAAGTTTTACCTTGGTTTGTAAAAGAATTCAATATTGTTACTTCCATAATGAACCTTACAAAGAAAAAGCCTGTTTAAGCCAAACATGATTTTGATGAGCCATTTCTGTTATACACTGATACTTCTAAGACTGGGTCAGAAGCTGTAGTAATACAGAACCAAGAATGGGAAGCCCCTACGATGCATTCAGCAGTATCTGGGACACCCCTTCCTGCATCAATTTTGTGTTGGAGGTGTGACGTTGGCTGATTAAAATATGACCACGTAGATCATTGTTGCTTCCACTGTTACACAATTGCAACAGATCTTACACAAAGTGTGTCAAAGTAAAGTGTCAACAGAAAAGTTATGATTTGCTGAGTATGATTAGGCTATTTGTATGCATGTATCATTTTCGTATCTGAAGCTATGAATATTAACTATGTACCTGTATTTCAAATGTTTGCTCATATGGAAACACCCACAAGGTGTTTAGCCAGCACATTGTGAAGGAACTATTCAAGTTGAATGGCCCATCGAAGAACACTTAACTCACAATGGAAGACGCCTAGCTACATTTAATGGACTTTCTCGTGTGATGGCCTCTATGACTAAGCGAAGCATGCATGGATATGTGACTTGCCCACGTGACTCCAAAAACCATCTTATTCCCTGTAATTTTCCAGTGAGAACAATGGGTTTTCCCTCACTTGGCAGTTCTGCAGAAAAGGACCTAGGGGTTACAGTGGACGAGAAGTTGGATATGAGTCAACAGTGTGCCCTTGTTGCCAAGAAGGCCAATGGCATTTTGGGATGTATAAGTAGGGGCATAGCGAGCAGATCGAGGGACGTGATTGTTCCCCTCTATTCGACATTGGTGAGGCCTCATCTGGAGTACTGTGTCCAGTTTTGGGCCCCACACTACAAGAAGGATGTGGAACCATTGGAAAGAGTCCAGCGGAGGGCAACAAAAATGATGAGGGGACTGGAACACATGACTTATGAGGAGAGGCTGAGGGAATTGGGGATGTTTAGTCTTCAGAAGAGAAGAATGAGGGGGGATTTTATAGCTGCTTTCAGCTACCTGAAAGGGGGTTCCAAAGAGGATGGCTCTAGACTGTTCTCAGTGGTAGTAGATGACAGAACGAGGAGTAATGGTCTCAAGTTGCAGTGGGGAAGATTTAGGTTGGATATTAGGAAAAACTTTTTCACTAGGAGGGTGGTGAAACACTGGAATGCGTTACCTAGGGAGGTGGTGGAATCTGCTTCCCTAGAAGTTTTTAAGGTCGGGCTTGACAAAGCCCTGGCTGGGATGATTTAGTTGGGGATCGGTCCTGCTTTGAGCAGGGGGTTGGACTACATGACCTCCTGAGGTCCCTTCCAACCCTGATATTCTATGAAGCTATAAACGGCCCTAGAAATATCTTCATTTTGCCTCTTTCCTGCTCAAACCTCTGGACTATGAACTTATACTAATGGGAGCATTCTAACCAAGGGATAGAGGACCTTCCAATGATTTGGAAGCAATCAGAGACTTGACTTAAGCCAGCAGTTTATTCCATCCAGGGGCTGAGAAGGGCAGGCCTGCTACAAGCCTGATCCAAGAACTTGACAATTACTGTATTTCATTCCTTTAACCAATTTTAACTCTCACCTTCCTTTTTTTCTTTTTATAAATAAACCTTTAGATTTTAGATACTAAAGGATTGGCAACAGCGTGACTATTGGGTAAAGAACCCTTTGTTTGATGGAATTGACTTTAAATAACTACTCATTAAGTTTAGTGTTTTTGGTTGTGATACAAGGACTGGAATGCCTAAGGAGACTGCTTTTCTGACTTCTTGTTAGCCAGTGTGGTGAAACAAGTTTACTTTGTTGCTGGTTTGGTATATCTTATAGGAGAATAACCACCAGTTTTGGATGTGTCTGCCCTATTTCTCAGCAGTTTGTCCTGCATTTGGTATTCTCAGTTGTGACCCACGAACGAATGGTGACACCAGCCTCCCCGCTAAAGGGGTTCAGAGGAGAGGAGTCCAGACAAGGAGAGGCAGAGACGGAAGCACATGGAACATCTGGAGCTAAGCGAGCCGCCCTGAGACCTTGAGGGACAGAGCTAATGAATTTACCAGATCACGGTCTTATAAGTTCGTGTGAGAGCAGAAGATTCCCTACCTTACACACAGACCCCTGGCCAAAGAAAGCATCACACTGCCCAGCCCCTTGGCCAGTTTGCACTAGCAGAACCCATGTGGACATAGCCTTTTCAGAGCCAGTTGTTTGAAATAACCATGATTCCAGAAGGAGTCGCTGTGTTCAGGGCTGGGGGAGCTGCCCTGACACTGCAGCAGGGGCCAGACACGGGAGACGAGAACCCAGCCCAGGTCCTTGTGCCCAGGACAGCTAGTGCCAGAGGCCCCACCCCAGCACCCTGTTGCTCGCCAGCCCCTCTGGCTGACTAGCTTGCTGCAGGGGGATGTTGCATCGTCACTGCCTTACCTGGGAGGGCTGATTTTTCTTCCTTTTAAGCGCTTCTCTCTAAACTCCCTCCTCTGTCTGCGAGAGCGACGGCCCTAGATGAGAAAGGCCCAGCGCTGAGCGGCGGAGAAAAGCCTACCAGGAACGCCCAGCCCATGGCTCAGCACTTCCATTGCTCTACCCCAGTACTAGGAGGTGGGAAATGACAGTCTGTCCCATCCAGCTCCTCTGGGCTGAGCTGCCCCAGTCTGGGTGCAGGCCAGCTGTGGGGAGTCCTGGCTAACATGGCCAGGTCTTTTAAAACCTCCTCTGCATCCCACTGCTAACCCTCTGGAAGCAGGGCCTAGCTGGAAAGCAGAAGAGCTCTCCAGAGGGCACCGCTGACCCATGGGGAAAGCAGCTTCGTCAGGCTTGGGAAATACAGGCAGACCAGAGCAGGGCTGGGAAGAGGCCTGGCTGGGACAGCCCTCCCCAGGGCTACGCCTTACCGAGTACATGGCTTTCTCCTCCTCGAGGGCTTTGGCGTGTTTAATGGCTTCTGCCTCCTCTTTGTCCTTCCGCAGCATCCTTCCGGAAAAGGAAAGAAAGCTGGCTAAGTGTGGCTGCTCCCAGAGCCTGCCCTGCTCAGCCCCTGGATGGAGGTACACAGCTCAGGGGCATGGGTGCGTTGTGACAAAGGGACTTCACTACCACAACAAGTGCTGGCAAGCAAGAGCCTCTGCTCTGCCTCCACCCTGACACAGCCCCAGCATTTGTCTCTAGCACAGGGGCGGCTACCAGAGCACTTAGGCCTTCAACGGAAGAGTCAAGGGGCTAAGCTGGGGCTGGGTCTAAAACTAGTACCAGGGTGTTACTGGCACACGGGAGGAAGCTCCAAGTCGGAGCGGTCCATGCAGCAGCAGCGTCTGGGCTGCCCCTGGAAAGCAGGGCAGGTGCCATCCAAAGGGTCTTACACTAAAATTAACTAAGCAGCCACTGCTCCCCCAGGTGCATCAGTGAAGAGAGGAGCTGCATTTAACCCTGCACCTCTCCCTGGCTCTCCTGCCACCTGGGTCAGATGCTTTGCCCCTCTATGGGAGCAGTGCTGATGCCAGAGCTGGACGCTCCTCCCCACCGAGGGCTGGCACTTCACATGTATGGTAGGTGATGCAGCAGGCAGCGAGCCAAACACATGGGGCTGCCCTGAGGCTGCACCAGCCTCTCACCGATACCTGCAGCATCCAGACAGCTGTACACATCTGCCCCAAAGCAACCTTCTCCATGCATGTGGGCAGAGGGGCAGCAGCAGCTTCCCATAAGCCAGGGCTGCCAAGGGCTTGCTGCCATGGGAGCCCCCACACCAAGCCACAGTGGGTACATCTGCCCCCTACATCCCTCAGTAGCTATAGCTCCCCTGTGTGGCTCGTGACTATGGCAATCCAACCCCCCAGAGCACCTGGTGGTGCGCCTGGAGCTCGGCTCTGAGCCCTGACTCACACGTGGGCCATACCTGACAAAGTCCCCCTCAGCCATCCCGTACGTGGTAGCCTGTTTATTCAGGTCAGCCACCTGCTCCTGATTTAACTCATCCACGTCAACTTCCACATCTGCAAGCAGAGTACCGGTGTCAGCGTGCCTCACCATCGTTCGGGGCAGACAGCTGAGCTGGGCTGCTCTCCAGCTGCCCCGGGACCACCCAGGGTGTTGCTGGAGTATCTGCTGCACCATAGTGCAGGTGAGGTTTGAAATGTGGGGGCCACAGGACTTTCTTGGGCTTCTCAGGGAGCCTGTTTCTGGTGCTGAGCTCAGTGAACATGCCCCCTCCACCCCCACATAGTCCTCCACCCACTGCTCACAGGATTGAGGGGGTAGCGCTGGGGAGCAGCCCCTCTTACCCTCCCCACTGGAACACATAGCAGCAGCTTTACCTGAGCTCAGCTGGGGAAGCAGGGACAGCAGCTCCCGCCCAACCCAGGGCTCTGCGGTCAGCCACCAGACTCCCATTCCCCAGGAGCTCTTTACAAGCCCTAAGGCAGCAGCAGGGGACAGGTCTGCAGTGGGGGATGGTGGGGGGAAGAGAACACAACCCCAGCCAGCACCCAAGGCCCCTGCAAGCACCCACCGATGCATGAAGGGAGGAGGGGGCTGGGAAGGGTTGGCCAAGGTTCCCCACGTTAGCCAGGACTCCCCACAACTGCACTGCAACACACTGCTCCCCCACACCCCTCCCCTAGAGATACACACAGGCACCATGTAAAACAGGCATGTGCCCAACACACTGGGGAGTTGGCACTTGAAGGATGAACTCGTAAGCACAAGGCCTGGGAAAGCCAGTCTGTGCACGTGGGGTGGGGAGAAAGGCTACCCAAGCACAGCCTGGACAGGCAATATCCCGAGGCAGGACTGCCTGGGCAAGCAAGACACACCAATATCCGGAATGACTTCGTCCTCATCCGTGTTGCTGTCCTCCTCAGAGTCCTCTTCGTCTCCCCGCTTCTCCAAGGAGTTCTCGAGCTCGGCCACGGTGCTGTCCTCGTATGTGTAGCCAATCGATGCCTTCTTCTCCGCAAGCCTGGGCACAAACACTGTCTGTGAACGTGTACTGCCAGGGCAAGGGCACAGGGCGCACACCCAAGGTCCCTGGAGTCTTGCAGCACCAGCTTTCCCTGCTCTCTAAGGGCTGCTTTGTTGACCCCCACATTGCCTCAGTTACATTTGAAAACCCAAAGCATAGTTAATGGAGAACCACTACAGAAAGAGCCCAGGGGACAAAAAGGCCTCCCCCCAGCCCCAGACACATAAGGGCATCACCTTGCCCTCCTCTGAAGCCATGCTGAGGCACCAGGCGAGGAGGTACAAGGAAAAAGGGCTCCCTTTCTTTATATTCCATCTCTTCCAATCGCTAGGCGGTGCTATGCATGCAGTCTGACTGGTTGGAATACTGGCACCAAGGCAGAAATAACCCAGTCTCAGGCTTCAGGACGAGCTGAGCACCGCAGGGTCAGGAAGGCATTGTCCCCAGTGCTATTCCTGTCCAGCAGCTTTATTATTCAGGAAGAAGAGGGAAGGACTTCCTCTGCAGCATCAGGTATCAGCCACTCCCACACTCCCTGGAAAGCCTAATTCTGAGGCAGGGCAGAGAGGAAGGACTGATGCCCCGCAGGCCCGGGGAGATGGGGCTCAGAGGGCAGCGGTTGTTCATTCTGATCCAACCTGGGGCACAAATACATTCACTTCTGTCCCCTCCAAAGCATGCCTAGAGGGGCAGCTCAGCACACACGCCACTGGGGACCAGCACTGATCCTCTTTTCTCCCATACTCACTTCTTTTTCTCATCCTCATTGGGCTTCTGGAGTCCCCCATAGAGCTCATCAATATAGATTTGATAGAGACACTGCTCCTCCGAGACTTCAGACAGAGAGACAGACAGACAGACAAGGGAGTTACATGCCAGCTTGAGGGCAAACACCGATGCCAACAGGCCTTGATTACAGCTGAGCGACAGTGCTCATTCGAGGTGACACAGGTAAGAGGGAGCCTCTCCTGTATGTATCATCAAACCACATGAGCAGAGCAGGATCCCTGCCTCAAGAGCCGGGTGGGCATAGGGGAACGGGGATGGATTGCTGATCCTGAATCCTAGAAGTCATTGGTTGGAATGCAGCCTTGCCCAGGAGCGGCTGAAAGCTGTTACCAGCTGAAGTCTGCTTGAGGACTCCTAGGTGAAGAGCTGGGTGACACGTGCAAGTTACCAAATGTGCACTAACTGCCCTCTCAGTGTTATTCTTGGCAGAGAACCCAAGAGTCGAATGGGCCATGAGGGGGAGGGAGGGTCCCTTCCTCCTTCCCAGAGGGGCTCCTGGCAGAGCACAGCAGAGCAGAAGTTCACAGAGTGGTGTCAAAAACCATGCCCTGCTGTTGCCAGCTGATACCTCTCACCAGAGCCAGTTTCTCCTCACAGCATTGCCCCCAAGGATGTCTCCGTGCCCCAGAGGACAGTGGTCTCCAACAGACACTTACTGCCAGCGAAGTCGTTCTGCACCAGACCCCTGTAGCGCTCGTAGTTACACTTCCTCTCATCCGACTCCTGCTCAGGAGAGCTGAGAAGCAAGAACACACACTGGCACCAGGAAACTACTGGGCAAACAGGACAGAACTAAAGGTGACCAGCTCAGAAGCACCTCAGTGACCTAGCAGCCCATGGCCCATTTCCACAAGTGACTTCCTGTGAGATTCAGACTCGCATGTCACATCTCAGCAAAGCACTTATGGAAATTGGACCCTAAAGCAATTGCGGCTGCATTCTGCTAACTCCACTGTTCAAACAGCGCGACATTAACCCCTTGGTGGCCATCCCCGTGCATCAATGACTTCCATGGGCTATTAACAGACCTCAGCAGGACGCTGCACGGGAGTCTCCATAGGCAAGGCTGAAGCTAGCTCTCCTTTACCAAACTGATGCGACTCTCCCTCCCCTGAAACCCAGTTGGCCTAAAGTTTCACAGGGGACAACATGCCTAGAATTCTGGGAAATCTGGGGTGCTTGGGAGATATGCACGGTCACCCCCACTTACAACTGACTTGGCTTAGAAACATTAAGTTCAGAGAAGACGAGCTCTGAGAGGGGAGAGCTGGCTGGTGAAATTTAGTTATTGAAGCTGTTTCTGCAGGACTCAGTAGAGACTTTGTAGAGTCTGGATGGGAGGAGCGGCAGATGGAGGGGATGGGCAGGAAGGGAACCCATTTAGAAGTCTACTGACCATTTCCCAAATAAACCCACCTCCAGCCCAGTCCACCCAATGTAGCTCTCTCTACACCAGGATGGGAAGCAGGGAGCCACATGGGCAGAGCTGTGCAGGGACAGAGCCTGCTCCTTTCATCTGGCAGACTCCAGAGTCAACTGCCTTGGCAATTCTTACCAAATTTTTAAACTAAGGGCCCCTTTAATGCTGGAGTCAGAGCTGGAAGTACCAGAGATCAGTTGTTCAAGGGAAAACCCCATTTAGTGACGTTCTGTTCCAAAATGGACTCTGTAAATGGATCTTTCTACTTAGCTCTGCTCCATATGTGAACAGATAGCCTTCCCCATCAATGATTTTGGCTTTTCTTAGGGCTGCAGAGCCAATAGAGCAAAGACTTCAACCACAGCAGCCCTGCTTGCTTTGTTCCCATCAGCCACACCTGGGCAAGCTCATGGAGCTGCCCTGGGCCCCTTATTTGTTTGGCAGAACATTATAGCAATGAAATGTGAAAAGAGACCCTGGTATTACTCCAAGCCTGGGTCAGGTCTGCAGAGCCGGCAGATGGGGAGGAAGGAGGAAACAGTCTTTTTACTTGGAAGCCAAGCACACTCAACCCAGAACCAATCAGAAACATGGAATCCCAGTGCCACAGGGTCCTTGCAGAGCTATGTTAAGCAGATCCACGCTTGGAGAACCCGCTGCAGCACCCCATCATCACCAGTGTTGGACAGCCTGGAAAGTCAGGGGTCAGGTTACATTTACCAACCCTATGTCCTAAGGGATACCAACAGCAACAACACGGAATGCTCCCGAGCCCCCTGGTCTGCACTGATCACCCAGCACTCTATGCCCTGCTAGAAAGGAAGAGGTTGGGGGCTTCCGGAGCATTGCTCCCAAGCAGCACTCCATGGAAATGGCTTACATTGGGTTGAGCAGTGGTGGAGTGTACATGGGAATGTAGTCCAGGTGAGCTCGCACATCAAACCGGTCGATCATGTTGTTCGTATCGCCTTGCCAGGGCATCCTGCAGCAAGACAGCAACAGACAAACCAAAGTCATTTAGTACCTCAACTGGGACAAATGACAGACCTGCCAGAGACAAACTGCTATGAAGAAGAAGGCAGAGGTGCTGGGGCACTCCGTCTAGACCCAACGTAGTTCAGTCCCGTGACATCTGTGTACTGGCTCTGCTGCATGGTACACAATGGGACACGCTCTTAGCCAGAGCCAGCGTGTAGTGACAATCGGAGCATAGTAGGTATACCCAGGTATAAGCCTAACCGTGGGAAAGTGGATAAAACTTCATCAAATGTCACAATAATCTATAACAATAACGGTGCCAAACGGAGACAGAAAAACAAAATGAGTCTAAATAGAAAGGCCTCCTGATATAACTCAAGTATGTGAGATGGACATCATGCCCGGTAAACAAAAAAGCATGGGACCGGAAATCAATAACCCCAAACTGGTGTGTCAAAAACTAAGCCTAACTGATTAACAAAATAATGAAGGAGTCTGCTATTCCTTTCATCACTGTGTCTTGGGATCCTCAAAAGGAAAGATTTTAGGGGGGAAAAAAAAATCAACAAGAATGATGCTGGGTGACTAAAACAAGGAGGAGTGATGGCTGCTACCCCCACCATCTTCTGAAACACTGGTATCCACCATACCACCGCTAAGCCTTGGGCATTCTAATCCCAAGAGAAGTCCAGACCAAACCAGGCCAAAGAGAGGGACCCAGATGACAGCGCCACCTCCACCGGCTAAATCCTGAAAATTATCTGGGATATGAGATTGTTGTCCCGCACCTCCTTGTGCACCTTTGTCCTTCTCTGCCTTATTTCTTCTCTTTCCTATCCCTCTCCCATTGCCTTCTATTTAATAAGAGTCTGGTTTAGCAGGCGAAGACTGTATATTTTGTAAACACCGCTGTAAGCCTGTGATCAGACAGGCAACTAAAGGCTCAGCCCTAAACAGCCTGATGCTGGTACAAGTTTGCCAGGTCTTAAAGAGGCCTGTGTTTTTCTAGCAGTGTTTGTCTTGTCTTCTAGGAAACAGGAATAGACCTTAACAACAACAACTCCAGCCCATTTTTTCTCTTTTCCCCAAAAAGAACAATTATCTTTGATAACATCTAAGAGACTGTCACACAAGGGATTTTTCCCCTTCTAAAAATGGTCTCCAACTAAAGGGAAAGGGAACAAGGGATACTGTTGCAATAAAAGCCTTACTTAATACTTTACATTTCAAATGCTTCTACTCTTTCTACTTCTGCATCTTGTTAAGGAAAAGTTAGCACATGTGACTCCATTTTGGTTTGAGGCCCACCATTGTTTAAATGCCAGCACATCATACACCAGGAGGAGTAATCCTTAGATATTGAATCCCTGTGAAAATCCTCCTCCTCATCTTCAGCCTGCCTTGACTCCCAGTATCTGGTTTTTGTCAGTCTCTAACTCCCTGTCTTTTGGCCTTGATGTGAGGCCTCCCATCCTAATAATAAAAGTTACTAATGCATGGCTTTAGGACCATGCTGTGTAATTAACATACTGGTATAGCACGAGGAATGCACCAAGCAGGGATAGGTGGTAAATAAGACAAGGGTTTGTTTATTGGCTAACGTTTCCGATGCACGAGGGCAACATGCTTTGCTAAAAAGTATATAACCTTTGTATAATCTGCATTCAGGGTCCCCTCCTGGCTAGCAGGGGGGCACCACGCTCGAGCGTAATAAACTTAGTGTCTTTTGGGAACTCTGCAGTTGTGGACTTTGTTTCTGTGCCTCAGCCTAGATTCGAACTGTGCGTGACCTATCAGGTATAATTCGCAGCACTGGTGTGCGTGTCCTACCTGGTGTAATTCGTAGCACTTGTGTGCGTGTCCTACCAGGTGTAATTCGTAACAATCTATAACAAAAAGCTAGAGGGATTTTTAATTGTATGTTTGCCATGGCACTAAGCAGGCTGAGGTCTCTGTATACCAAACCCTGAACCTTGATTAACACTCTGCCCAGGTAACGTGACCACCTTTGACTCTTTGACCAATTTATTCCACCTAAATTAGTACAAGCAGCCACCTGTTACCCTGAGCCTTAGTGCCATCCCTTCGAGAGTCTTGTTCTTCACCTCAGCAGGGCGAAGTAGTCCAGCATAAAAACACTGGTGCACTTGGACTTTCATACTTTACTCACCACCCCAGTGGGGAGGAAGACAAGTGAACTTGTTTTGTGTAACGGGTATCTCCTCAGAGGTGCTGCCAAAAGAAATTCCTGGGGCTTGTGGGATCCTTTAAAATAAAGTGCAAGGGAGGGGCCTCTGCTCATTATTAACATTAGGAATTGTCCACATAGTGTGCTCTCTGCTGGAAAACACTAGTGAAAACTGAGCACTCAGGAGGGGAAGGAGGCAGAGCCAGACACCTCAGAACAGCTTGTTCCTGCGTATTTCACTCAGACTTGGCAGCTGGCGGAAAGATCCTTCATGCCCGTCCCTCCAATGAAGAGCAGAGAACGCAGCCAGTCCAGCTGACTGCCCACCCATCAATGAGTGCCCTGAAAGAGTGGGGAAGAGCCGACTGGTTGTTCCTGCTTCTCCTAAAGGTAAACACCAGGCAGAGCATGGTTTCAGAGGCACCTCTATCCAGCAAGATGCAGCACTTGCCCCACTCCTGGGGTGGGGAATGGGAGACATCTTTGAACTTGTCTCAGTTTGAAAAGAGGCCACCTTGCCTCAGGGAGGATAAAGAGTCAGAAGGAGCCATGAGGAGGGAGGGTCTGAGCCTGGACAGTCTCCCCTCAAACCACTGTCCCACAGTCAGCCTGTGCCCAAGAGAACAGTTCCCTGTGGTCTCCCACCCCTCAAAACAAACCTGCGGCAGGACCCCAGCTCCACAAACAGGTTTGGCTAAGGCCTTGCCTGCCTCATGTATAGGGCCCTACCAAATTCATGGTCCATTTTGGTCAATTTCTTGGTCATAGGATTTTAAAAATCATAATTTCCTTATTTCAGATATTTAAATCTGAAATTTCACGATGCTGTACCTGTAGGGGTCCTGACCCAAAAGTGGGGGTGTCGCAAGGCTATTGTAGGGGGGTTGTGTTATTGCCACCCTTACTTCTCTGCTGCTGCTGGTGGCACTGCCTTCAGAACTGGGCAGCCAGAGTGTGGCAGCTGCTGGCCAGCAGCCCAGCTCTGCAGGCCGCGCCACTGCCAGAAGCAGCACAGAAGTGAGAATGGTATGGTATTGCTATCCTTACCTCTGACCTGCTGCCCTCAGCCAGCAGCTGCCACTCTCCGGCCGCCCATGGCCACCCTTACTTCTGCGCTGCTGCTGGCGGTGCTGCCTTCACAGCTGGGTGCCTGGCCAGCAGCCGCTGCTTCTTTCCACCCAGCTCTGAAGGCAGCTCAGAAGTAAAGGTCGCGATATTGCCACCTCCGTAGAATAATCTTGCAACGCCCCCACCCCCCCATCACCTTTTGGGTCGGGACCCCCAGTTTGAGAAACGCTGGTCTCCCCTGTGAAATCTGTGTAATATAAGGTAAAAGTACACAAAAGACCAGATTTCACAGTCCGTGACGCGTTTTTCACAGCTGTGAATTTGGTAGGGCCCTACTCATGTACCTTGACTTATTACAGGGAGAACTAGCCATTTCCACAGTCTCCACTGTTCCTGGGGATTGGACCCAAGGTCCCTGTGCTGAGATGCTGATCATATTCCCCAAGGATGGGGTAGGGAGAGGGGGGAAGGTCACTCCCTAGGGTACAGAACTGTACTCACAAGATGGCATGCCCCTGCCAAGCCGACGTTGACCTTTGCATAGTCGAGCTGGCAGGTAGCATGCTCAAGGGACAGTCAGCCTGAAGTGCAGACAGCAAAGGAGCTTCAGGTACAACAGGCCCCAAGCCTCCCACCAATTCTGGGGGGTTTACAGTCACTTCTTCCCACCTTTTAAAGAGATTTCTACAGTGCTGTGTGAACATGAGGGGAAGAAACTGGCCACAGAAGGGACTCAGCATCGCTGACCATGCACAAAAGCAGACAAACAGGAACACTCCAGACCTTCCCCCTCTTCTCCTTCACTTGGTCACCTTACGGGATCCCACTAGCAGTACAACAGATACACCGAAGAGAGCAAGTTGATGGTGCCCCTTCGAGGGCCTTCCAGCCACAATCCCCAGCTGCTTCACTATGCTCCCTGCCTGTCAGTGCAGAGCTAGCAGGCAGGGCCCGCTCAAGCTACTCACATGTTGACAGGACTTTCAGCTGCAAGAGCAACGGCAGAATCCAAGTGGACCTTACACGCCCGGCCATGCACTTGGAGGAACTGAGCTGGGTCCTTTTTCTGGAAGAAGCACAAACAGCGAGATGTATAAGGCTGGCATTTTACAGGATCTGGTCAGTTTGAGCAAGGCACCAAGTTATGCAGACACTGAATGGCCGAGTCCAAAGCCTTTGTAAGGGGTTTAAGCATTCATTAAAGCTACAAGTGAAATCCCTTCAGAGCAGAGAGTCTGACAGTACCATGTGCAGGGGGGTGTTAAACACATCCTGGGGATCTCAGGCAGCAGCAGTTAAAGTGCCGAGCTACACTGAAAAGCAACAATAGAAGCAGCCCCTGCTTACTCGAATCTGCCTCATGTGCTTATCGGGGGCAAGCCTGATGCCTTTAGTGACAAAAATTTTCACTGCTCTTAGCCCTGCAGAGCCAGCACAGCTGAGACAGAAGGAGCTGGATTCGATTCCTTCGTATGTGTCAACCAGTTTGCTTCCTACGCTGCAAGCAGTTGCACTTGAGCACATCCAGGAAAGGCTAAGGGACTGCACAAGTGGTACAGCAGAGCCGGCTTGGCCTGCAGAACCTTTGTTACTGGTGCTGCTGTGCAACAAAAGAATCAAGGTTTGCTCACAGATCCCAGGTGAATTCTGGGATGCTGGCAGCTAGAAAAAAAAACATTTTACTTGTAAACCGAGCAGCCTTGATATGGCGTTAACCATGGCTCAGAGCAGGACTGCATTTTAGAGAGGGACACACCACAGGGAAGCAGGCCAAAGAGCTGATCCAAGAGTCAAGCTGCAGATCAGGCACTCCTGCATGTGGAGTGTTTCCTGTAATCCTGCTCTGTTCTTCCAGAAAGGAAATTGAACGTGCAAGAATTCAGTTCTACATAATGCCTCACAAGAGCACAGCAGGCCAACAAACCATGATAACCACACAGCCCGCCAGTCAGCATCACAACTCTGCATCCCTCTCCTTGGAGCAGCCCAGCATGCTGCTCTGCGGTCACAGCACCTCTGAGACAGTTCTGCCTGCTGAAACAGAGGTTGCTCAGGAAGTCAGACGTTGGTATGGGATTCAACATGTATCAATTCACTTAGGCAGAGGGGGACTGCAGCTCTCAGGCGAGGGCTGAGCTCCCAAAGCAATAGGAGTGGCTGCCACAAGGCCTCGTTCCATTGTAGCTTTGGAGGGAGGCACAATGAATATTGCACCTGCCCCAGCAGAGCATCAAGAGTCCAGGCCCACACTGTGCACAGGGAAAGCCGATACTTTCAGACACTTTAATTTTTCCCTGCGAGACATCATAATGTGGTTTGTAGCCACCTGACCTACAGCAAAACCCCACAGCACAGAGGTGTCTCTAGCCCGAGGCAAACAGACTTGGCACTAACCGTCCAGGCCTAACTATCATTAAAGGCAAAAACTTAAAGCAAGAGTAAAGTCACAGAAATGAGGAAGGGCCGAAGGTCCCAGCAGTAGCAGACACACACCTTGGACGCTTCCTGTGCGTGCTTTGCAACTGAACAGCAATATGTAAAGCTGCATAAAGCCAGACATGGGAACAGAAAACAACAGGAGCAGTACCCAACCCGACAGCAAAGGCCACAGACCGGGATGGCGGGGGCGGGGCCGGGACTGTGCAGGGGCACTCACTATTTTCTCATAGTATTCTCTCCGACGCTCAGCTCGTTTCTTGTAATCGACCATCATCCCACGGAGCTTGCGCTCATGTTTCCGGGCTTCGTGCCACATCCTGCTGTCTGCAAGCTGTCAAAGGGAAGGAACACAGAACTGAGTAAAAGCAACAACCTCTCAGCATTCCCAGAGACTGGGGTGCACTCTAGGATGTGTGCACACAGCCGAGGAGAGAAACGCAGACTCCACTCTGCACACAGACACCAACAAGCTCAGTGACTGAGAGTTACGGGTTAATCCAGGAACACACATTGTTGCAGAGAGCTGCAGCGGATGCCACAGCCATCACCAACAGCTACAATCAAACATTCCCCCAAGCCTCAGCCCCAGGGGACCAATCACACAATGCAGATGTTAAGGGCTTGTCTACACTTACACCGGTGCAGCTGTGCTGCTGAAGCACTTAGTGAAGACACTACCTACACCAATGGGAGAGCTTCTCCTGTTGGCGTAGCTACTCCACATCCCCAAGTGGTGGTAGCTACGTTGACAGGAGAAGCCCTCCCATCCACACAGTTCTGCCTACACCAGAAGGTTGGTCAGTAGAACTTCGTCACTCATGGGTGTGAATTTTCCACACTTCTGAGCAACATAGTTATACCAACATAAATTTGTAGTGTAGACTAGGCTAAGTATTTTAGGGTAGAAAAACATCACGCTGCTCTCCTCATTCCAGGACCAGGAGGCTGAAAGAGATCATAATCAAAAGGAAAAATCGGCTACATGGCACCCACCCTGAGAGACTCCAAGATCATAAAGTCTTAGGCAGAAGGGTACAGAGGAGAGCATCAGGCAAGGGCCATGAATAGGAGAGTCAGAGCATCCTGGACAAGTGGGCTGAACACAAGAATGGCCAGACTGGGTCAGACCAATGGTCCATCTAGCCCAGTATCCTGTCTTCCGAGAGTGGCCAATGCCAGAGTTTCAGAGGGAATGAACAGAACAGGCAATTATGTCGATCCATCCCTTGTCGTCCAGTCCCAGCTTCTGGCAATAACCGCAGCAAGGGGTCTATCTGGTCTCTACCTGAGGAGGTGGAAACCAGCCTCTTGGCTTTGAGACTGGCCAGTCAGGTTACTGTAGTAAGGTTACTACAGTCACAGAGCACCAATGACAATGCACTGAGATTAGAGAGACAGGCATGAAATAAAAGGAGAAAAACATCTTAGCACAGGGACAGCTATTCCAAAGGAAATACACCACAAGAGGGAGCGAGCGGGGCAGCAGGAACACCGACTCGGCCAGGATACCTCTCTGCCCCCCCCCCATCACCATGGCATCTGAGCATGTCAATCTTTCATGTACCTATACCCATGCCCCAGTAAGGCAGGGCAGGACTATTACCCCCATTTCACAGATGGGAACTGAGGCCCAGAGAGACTAAGTGACTTGCCCAGAACCACACAGGATGTTTGTGATGGGGCAGGAATTGACCCCAGGGTTCCCACAGCTCAGGCTGGTGCTGTAGCTACTGGGCCATCCTTCCTCTGAAGGCTGAGGGCAAGCCAGACAGGTGCTTGCATTGTGAGCATCCCAAAGACACCCTGCAGACGTGGGCTGCGCTTACATCAGTACAAGCCCTGAGAGCCCTGGGCTGGAGGCAAAGGACTGAAAAGCCCCATTAGCTCACCTCCAGTCCACTTTACACCACACTTTCAGGCCTTTCCCCGCCCACAAATTCCCCCCAGAACAGTTACCCAGCCCTTCCGCAGAGACACTCTGAGTGCCCAGCCGAGCGAGGGTGGGTGGGGGGTTAATCACAAGAGACACCTCAGAGAGGTCACAAGCTGGAGAAGGGCAATACTCACAGAACAGCAGCGTGGAGACCTGGGAGCAGCAGCTGCGTGCTCACTCAGCACAGCCCATGAGCCAAGGGAAAAGGAGCCTAAACAAAGAGAACACTGCAGGTCAGCAACCTGGGCAGGCACACCACAGGGCTACAACAAAGAGAGCGAAGGCCAGGGGTCTCTGAGTGTGGGGGGATGGGGGTCCCTCCCTCAAGGGGACACATGCTGTGTGCAGGAGCAGCTCTGTCCTCCGCACAGGTTCACTAGAATCACTTGACTGACCGCAGCACAGAACAGGAGGTGCGCTGCCCCCAATCTGGGGAGGCTGCAGAAATGGGCTAGGAGTTCTTCCAACTCTGCAGGGAAAGGTCTCTGCTATGAGCCCTGGCCCACACATTCACACTCAATATCACAGCCAAGACATGAGGAGAGTCAGGCTAGCCAGGAGCTCCACTGGCTGAGCAGTCTTTGCTGCTGCTTCTACCCCAAACTTACTCGGGAACCCCCCCAGGAGCCCAGCTCTGTCAGCTCCAAGTTTGCCATCTCTAGCCTGAGGGGTAAGGGCAGAAGGCTTTCCTCACTATTAATGGACCTACTGAAGGAATATTCCCGATCCAAGAGAGGCAGCGGCTACATCATGCCTTGTTGATCTTCTCTCTGAAAAAGCTGACAAGCTCCTGCATGGAAAGGGCATAGGATGGGCAGAAGTTAAAGCTGAGTAGCTTTCACCTAGACAGCAGCAGCACCCATCTCATCCTACACCGGGGGGCAGCGCCCAGGCACCAGCACCCCCATTCCCTGCCCCGCATGAGGGGGCAGCACCTACACACTGGCAACCCCCACTACCCTGCCCCACAGCACTCAGGGAGACAGTGCTTAGATATCAGCTCCCTGCATCCCCCACCACACTGGTGGGAGGGGGGCAGCAGGACGCATAGAGCTTAAGAGCAGAAGGGCCCACCAGATGATCTAGTCTGACCTCCTGTGTGTCACAGGCCACCCACACCACTCAGCACCCACACCACAAAACCCAACAACTGAAATTAAACCTAAATTAAACAACCTAAGCATTGCAGTCCACAGGAGACGAGACTATTACGTGCCACAGGCAGAGAACAGGAGGGACTAAGGGGCACCCACAATGGCAGGGAAATGATTCCGTGAGATATACCCAGATAATCCTGGCAAGTGACCAACACCCACACGCTGCAGAGGAAGATGAAAAAACCCCAAGGTTCCTGCTACTCTGACCCGGGAGAAAATTCCTCCTCCACCCCACATATGGCAGCCAGCAAGACCCCAAGCCTGTGAGCAAGAACCAGCCAGCCAAGCACTTGAGAGAGAGAGTGCTCAGTGTCACCTCACCAAATAGCCCCTCTCCACCTAGAGCCATGCTTGAGGCATCAAAGGAAGGAAGCCAAAAAAAAAAAAAAAAGCCCAGAATACTTTGAAGAAAACAAAATCCCTTCCTGACCCCAGCAGGCAGCTGGCTGAAGCCCTGATGCACAAACTTTTAGGAACATGACGCACAAATCAGAAGGGAGCACCAGGGCTGTTGAGCCCTAGTCTATCATAAGCAATCCCGTCATACAATCACACTCAAATTTCATAGAACAGTAGGACGGGAAGGGAGGACTAAATATTACCTAGACCAGTGGTTCTCAACCTGCGGCCCAATCAACACACAGCTGCGGCCCACATGACACTCAGGGCCATACAGGTAGTATTGGATGTGGCTCATATAACACATTATGGACTGCATATGTGGCCCATAATGGTAAATAGGTTGAGAATCACGGGCATAGACCACCCCAACAGCTGTTTGTCTAACCTGCTCTTAAAAATCTCCAATGATGGAGATTCCACAACATCCCTAAGCAATTTATTCCGGTGCTTAACCACACTGACAGGAAGTTTTTCCTAATGTCTTGCACGGGTTCTCACAACACATTTTTTGGTGGCCTCAGAGGGCATCCACTAACTCTTGCTGGTGGCTGCTTTGATAATTTTTCCTAAAATACTTAACTAACTTTAGGAAAAAACAAATAAATATGCACTTGTCCATGTCCAAATCATTGTAATTTATTTATGTAGGGTTTCTTTTTTTGTTTTTTTTACAGATTCAGTAATAACTACACTTGTCTCTATTTAGAGAGTAGAAAGCCAAATAGGGTGCTTTGCACGTTCTCGTATTTTTTTGTTGTTTCCTTTGCTTTTTTGGTTGTGGTGGGGGTTTTTTTTTTGTTTTTTTTTTTAAGACTTGCTACCTAGTAAGTCTGCTTGGTACCTTTGTTAATGTAGCTTTTCACAGCAGCACACTCGTTAGCTAGCTGGAAGACAGTGAAAAGTGACATTAACATACAAATATCACTTTTCACAACAGATGTACTCAGCCCAAGCCAGGGGACAAATTAAGCCTTGGATGGGGAGATGGGTAGGGAGGCAATGAGGGCCAGGGGTGATGGGGTGGATGGGTGAGGGGCCAGGGACAGCAGCAGGGGCCAGAGGTGATAAGGAGGGGATGAGCCCAAAGACCAGTGGCCAGGGGATGGAGCCTGCTGCTGTGCAGCCAAAGCCGAGAGCCCGAAGCCCCACGCTCAGAGCCAGTGGCCGGAGCCCGCTGCTGCTCAGCCAGAGCCTGCCGCCTGCCACACCAGTGCTGAAGCTGGAAGCCTGAGCCCCACCGGCCCTGGGAAGGTGGAGAACTCACACCGGCTGTCTGCTCATCCAGCGTTTGTGGCTCAAGAATGGGGTAAGCCCTCCCCCAAATCCCTGCCCAGGATGCTGTGGCCGCAAAAGCCCCTGGCAGCTGCATGCAGCCATGGTGGCGGCATTTGAGAAACACTGATCTAGAGCCCTGTGGGGATACAAAATTTATATCTGTGGCTGCGGATATCCGTGGATATAAAGCAGATCTGTGGAACTGCAGGGCTCTACCAGTAACCTGCCGCGGTGACAGCAGCAGCGGGTTCGGCTGCCGCTCGCAGGAGCCAGTGCCCAGTACAGGCAGCTCCTCCATTTTGGCTGTACTGCCGCCCTACCCCACCACTGATCGCCCCATCCTCAGCCTGCCCCACACCAAGGCGGGGGGGGGGGGGGGTCGGGGGACGTGTGCACGTATCCCGGTACCATTAGCCCCAGAGCCTGCCCGCCCCGGGGAGATGGGGGGGGGGGAACGTGCCCAGCTCCCGTCAGTCCCCCAGCCCCGCCCCAGGGAGATGGGGGGGGGGAACGTGCCCAGCTCCCGTCACCCCCCCAGCCCCACCCCGGGAGATGGGGGGGGAACGTGCCCAGCTCCCGTCACCCCCCCCAGCCCCGCCCCGGGGAGATGGGGGGGGGGAACGTGCCCAGCTCCCGTCACCCCCCCAGCCCCGCCCCGGGGAGATGGGGGGGGGGAACGTGCCCAGCTCCCGTCACCCCCCCCCAGCCCCGCCCCGGGGAGATGGGGGGGGAACGTGCCCAGCTCCCGTCACCCCCCCCAGCCCCACCCCGGGGAGATGGGGGGGGGAACGTGCCCAGCTCCCGTCACCCCACCCCCCAGCCCCGCCCCGGGGAGATGGGGGGGGAACGTGCCCAGCTCCCGTCACCCCAGCCCCGCCCCAGGGAGATGGGGGGGGAACGTGCCCAGCTCCCGTCACCCCCCCCCCAGCCCCGCCCCGGGGAGATGGGGGGGGAACGTGCCCAGCTCCCGTCACCCCCCCCCAGCCCCGCCCCGGGGAGATGGGGGGGGAACGTGCCCAGCTCCCGTCACCCCCCCCCAGCCCCGCCCCGGGGAGATGGGGGGGGAACGTGCCCAGCTCCCGTCACCCCCCCCCAGCCCCGCCCCGGGGAGATGGGGGGGGGGGGAACGTGCCCAGCTCCCGTCACCCCCCCCCAGCCCCGCCCCGGGGAGATGGGGGGGGGAACGTGCCCAGCTCCCGTCACCCCACCCCCCAGCCCCGCCCCGGGGAGATGGGGGGGGAACGTGCCCAGCTCCCGTCACCCCACCCAGCCCCGCCCCGGGGAGATGGGGGGGGAACGTGCCCAGCTCCCGTCACCCCACCCCCCAGCCCCGCCCCGGGGAGATGGGGGGGGAACGTGCCCAGCTCCCGTCACCCCACCCAGCCCCGCCCCGGGGAGATGGGGGGGGAACGTGCCCAGCTCCCGTCACCCCACCCCCCAGCCCCGCCCCGGGGAGATGGGGGGGGAACGTGCCCAGCTCCCGTCACCCCCCCCAGCCCCGCCCCGGGGAGATGGGGGGGGGAACGTGCCCAGCTCCCGTCACCCCACCCAAGTTTCCTACCTGCGGCGCCATCAACCACTCACCTGCGGAGGGGCGCGGCAAATTGACCCGGAACCGGAAAAGGGAGAGACTCGCCCCGTCGGCGGTTGGCTGGTGCCGATCACGTGGCTCAACCTCCTCAGCTAATGGCTGCCCCTTCCCCACTGGGGCCCGCCCTGCGGGGTGGGGCCGGGCTGGGATAAACTGGCGGGGGTGGGGGGTAGAGAGGCGCCTGCGCAGTCGCTCTAGGGGCCCTCGCGCGGGTGGGGCGTGGAGCGCGAAGCAGGAGCGCGGCGGGGGGCGGGGACTCGACTCGCTCCTGGCCGCCGGGTCCTTGGCGCGGCGCGTTCGGGGCTGCGGGCCAGTGAGTCGCTCTGGGCTCCGAGCGAGGGTCGGCTCCTGGATCCGTGGCTGGTGAAGAGGCAGGAAACCCAGGGTAGGAATAACTGGTCCATTTCCAGGCTGGAGAGAGGTAACTAGGGGTGCCTCCCCCGGTGGGGTGGGGGGGGTCTGTCTGTCCTGGCTCGGGGTGCCTCCCCCGTGGGGTGGGGGGGGTCTGTCTGTCCTGGCTCGGGGTGCCTCCCCCGTGGGGTGGGTGGGGGGGGGGGGTCTGTCCGTCCTGGCTCGGGGTGCCTCCCCCCTTGGGGTGGGTGGGGGGGGGGGTCTGTCCGTCCTGGCTCGGGGTGCCTCCCCCCTTGGGGGGGGTGGGTGGGGGGGGTGTCTGTCCGTCCTGGCTCGGGGTGCCTCCCCCCTTGGGGGGGGTGGGGGGGGGGTGTCTGTCCGTCCTGGCTCGGGGTGCCTCCCCCCTTGGGGGGGGTGGGGGGGGGGGGGGTGTCTGTCCGTCCTGGCTCGGGGTGCCTCCCCCCTTGGGGGGGGTGGGTGGGGGGGGGGGTGTCTGTCCGTCCTGGCTCGGGGTGCTTCCCCCCTTGGGGGGGGTGGGTGGGGGGGGGGGTGTCTGTCCGTCCTGGCTCGGGGTGCCTCCCCCCGTGGGTGGGGGGGTGTCTGTCCGTCCTGGCTCGGGGTGCTTCCCCCCTTGGGGGGGGTGGGTGGGGGGGGTGTCTGTCCGTCCTGGCTCGGGGTGCCTCCCCCCGTGGGGGGGGTGGGTGGGTGGGGGGGTGTCTGTCCGTCCTGGCTCGGGGTGCCTCCCCGGGTGGGGGGGTGGGGGGGTGTCTGTCCGTCCTGGCTCGGGGTGCCTCCCCCCGTGGGGGGGGGTGTCTGTCCGTCCTGGCTCGGGGTGCCTCCTCCCCTGGGGGGGGGTTGGGGGGGGTCGGTCTGTCTGTCCTGGCAAGGGTGAGTGAGGTGGCAAAACTTGCAGATACTACAAAACTAGTCCAGACAGTGAAGTCCCAGGCAGAGTGCGAAGAGCTACATAAAGGGTCTCTCACAACTGGGTGACTGGGGAACAAAATGGCAGATGAAATTCAGTGTTGATCAAGGCAAAGTAAGGCACGTTGGAAAACATCATCCCAACTACATCTATGGGGTCTAAAGTGGCTGTTACCACTCTAGAAAGAGGTCTTGGAGTCATTGTGGATGGTTCTCTGCAAACATCTGCTCAAATGCGCACGGGCAGTCGAAAAAGGGAACAGAATGCTGGGAAACTTTAAGAAAGGGAGAGCTAATAAGACAGAAAATATCGTATTGCTGCTGTATAAATCTATGGTATGCCCATATCTTGAACACTGTGCACAGGTGTGGTTGCCCCATTTCAAAAAAGATATTGGAAAAGGTTCAGAAAAGGGCAACTAAAATGATTAGGGGTATGGAACAGCTTCTGTAGGAGGAGAGATTAATAAGACTGGGACTTTTCAGCTTGGAAAAGAGACAACTAAGGGGGATATGATCGAGATCTATAAAATCATGACTGGTGTGGAGAAAGTAAATAAGGAAGTGTTGTTTGTTCATAACACAAGAACTAGGGGTCACCAAATGAAATTAATAGGCAGCAAGCTTAAAACAAAAGGAAGTATTTCTTCACACAGCGCACAGTCAACCTGCGGAACTCTTTGCCAGAGGATGTTGTGAAGGTCAAGACTATAATAGGGTTCAAAAAAGAACTAGATAAAAGAACTATTAGCCAGGATGGGCAGGGACGGTGTCCCTAGCTTCTTTTTGCCAGAAGCTGGGACTCAGTGATGCATGATGGATCACTTGATGATTACCTGTTCTGTTCATTCCCTCTGGGGCACCTGGCATAGGCTACTGTCAGAAAATCAGATATTGGGCTAGATGGACCTTTGAACTGACCCAGTATGGCCGTTCTTATAGACTAATCAGGGATTGAAAAGTTTCTAAAATAGAACATCTCACAACAGTCAGTCTGGTGCATGAGTGGCGGTATTTGGTGTGACAAATGTGGGAATTTTGGTAATATTTTTATGATACCTATGTGTGTCTCACTTTCCCCTTGGGCTTTACACTGTCTTGCACTGAGTGTAAAGAGAAGGGGTGAGGTGTTGATTCAGCAGCCTGGTTGGAAACCAGAGTAAATGTCTACATGGGTGAGTGAAAGAGACAATGGAAACCCCAATGGCCAGGACATTTCCACCTAGCAAGTGTCCAGCTGGCAAGAAGAAGGAGATTTCCACCCACCTCTCTGCAGGGAAGCCAAGCAAGGGCTCCAAGCAGGAGAACAAAGGGGAAAAGTGGTCGGTGGCCATGTTAAAAGCTGAACTCATAGATACCTACAGCACACACACATGGAACCAAACACACAGGGACAGAGATGGGGTCAAAATGGATCTTACAGCAGCTTGGTGGGGTAGAGACCTGATGTTGGCCAGGCTGAACTCTGTCCTGTCCTTTGCTTCTCTAAGGACTGTCAGATTCTGTAGGCCAGGTGACTAATAGATTACCTTCTTTTGAAAAGGCTGTCTGGTGCCATTGTAAATGCTTACTGGGAGCATTGCGTCCTGAAGGGACACCGTACAAGCCTCCCACAAAAGTCTGGACTTGCAGCAGGGAACCACCGGGATCCCTGGTACCCAAAGGCCCAGTTTCAGTTATGGAGTCCATGGGCCTACCCCTGTGGAAGTGTGTGGATGCTGGGGGCCCAACACACTAAAAGGGTCACTCCACAGAACTGATTACTGGTTGGGGCTTAGACCAGACCCTGTGGATCTGTGATGTAGGGCACTACATTGCTTTCTTCCAGTCCTTCATGCCATTGCAGAGACCTTCAATGCACTGGAAATGGATCAGAATGTGAAGGGATGTTGACTTAGTCTTCATCAACATCACTTGTTATGTGAGGATTTTTTTCCTGGTCAGGAAAAGGGTCATTCCCAAGGCTGGTGTTTGTAAAATTGAGGTTCTGTTATCCTTTACAGGAAGTGGGGTTCTTCGAGATGTAAGCACAGTCAGGATGAGCTCTACCCTGACATCTGGTGGTGAGCTGTGGCAGGTTGTGGAGAAGAACTTCAGGGGCTGATCTCATTTGCATAGGCACACCCACCCCTCCTAGATGGTCACTTTGGCTGCTGTAGGAGCCTGTTTCTCTGTTGTTGGGACAGGAAGAATAAACTGTTATCCTAATTATGTGAATCAAGGACAGTGGAACTGTACTTGGCCTTTTGTTATGATGGAGGGACTCGTCATCACCGAAGCAGCACTTGCTAAGCAAGGGTCATGGGTTCCAAAACCCAATGAATTGAGAGAGGTTGGGAATAGGCATTTGTACTTTGTGGTATGGGTTCTTTTTAAGGGCCCTAAATGCCAGCTGTATCTTTTCTACTATGTAATAGCAGAGCTAATTTTGATTTTAGTTAGGAGCCTGGTTACAGATTACAGAGCTGAATTTGTTTTGGGTCAATGGTGCACCAGTACTGGGGTTCCCTTACTATGAGCTGAAATCACTGAGTACTGTGCTAAAAATAGTAAGGGGCCTGAAGATATATTGGTGAGTGACTTGCAGGATGACTACGGGGGAGGAGCAGCTGGTGGACGGCTCACAGGATGGCTACCGGGGAGGAGCAGCTGGCAGAGAGGAGTGCAGAGAGGTGGGGGAGCAGCTGGGGAGAGGAGTGTGGAGCATGTAAGGTACCCTTTTGCTTCTTCCCCGACCCCGTTTCCACACAGGTGGTGGTGGGGTTAAAACTCTGTAGATGAACTTTTGAATTCTGGACTCACCAAGGACAGACTTTTGGGTTGCTGGACTCAAGAACCAAAGGGAAAGGACATGGCCCAATTTGCTTGGGGTGGGTTTTTGCTCATTGTTTGTGTTATGAATCCTGTTGGTGCTGTTTCCCTAACATAATGCCACATTGTTTCTCTCTGTTATTAAAAGACTTTTGTTACACTCAGACTCTGCTTGTGAGAGGGGAAGTATTCTCTCTTAGAGGCGCCAGGGGGGTGGTATATATTTGTCCCAGGTCACTGGGTGGGGGCTCAAGCCGGTTTTGCATTCCATTATTGGAATGGAACCCCTAGATACTGAACCCGGCCCTTGTTGCTGCCAACTCTGATGGGCAGAAGAGATACATAGATATTTTGTTCAGTTGGATCCATTATAGTGCATATGCATCTCACGTGCGTGAGACTGGAATCTTTTGACCAGAAGTATCCATTGGGTCCATGCCTGGGCCCTGCATGTCCATTTGTCCCTCATACTAGAGCATACAGGACAAAGAGTCTCTACCACCTCAGCCTTCAGGATGCTTGTTTCACACAGTGATTCATTCTGCCAACAGAAAATATCTCCAGTTTCCAGTGGGACGCAATACCTGATACTGGTTACGATCGTCTAGCCTGTTTACACCCCAGGAGTGTTCACAAAATGCCTGGTAGTAGGAGAGGCCACCTGAAATACCATGCTGGAAGGGACCACAGTACAGATCCTGACAGACACCACCCCTGCAATGTATAATATCAACAGGCGGGGGGGCTCTGTGAGGAGGGAATCAAACTATGGAAACAGAGCCATCTGCACAGGAAAACTTCCATGGCCCTTCACCAACCAGGAGCAAAGAACAATCTGGTGGATTACCTCAATGACAGTACTCAGCCAGCCACCAATAGTCTCTCAAGCCTGTGATCCACAGAGGGGGTTTCCCTGTGGTAGACCTGTTTGCCACTAACAAGAACAGCAAATGCCCTCTCTTCTGCCCCAGAACAGGTACCAGCCCAGGCTCCCTCCAGAATGCTTCCCCCATATCCCAGTCTCAAGGCCTCCTTTATGCCTTTCCTCCCATTCCTCTGATATCCAGGGTCATAAAAAAGATCAAGCAGGATGTGACCACAGTAATACTTGTAGCATCAGTGATGCCTCACAGACCTATTGCACTGTCCGCAACACTCCAGTCTACCAGATGTCTTCTCTCAGAGAAGAGGAAAATTCTCCTTCCAAACCCAACCTCTTCACAGCTCGTGGCTTGAAAATGGGCTGGCTGTGCACTACAGCCAGGGACTGCTTTAGAGAAGACCAATAAATCCTTATAGAGAGGAGGAAGCACACGATCAGTCTATGGATCAGAGTAATGAGAGAGACTTTCTATCTGAGCTTCCTTCACAATACATCAGCCCATTAGATGCCAAGATTTTGGACTACATCCGTCACCTCAAGCTATTGAGCCTCACCATTAGCCATGCTCCAGTGCAAGTCTGTATGGTATTCTCCTGTCCGGCTGTTTCAAACATGCTAAAAGGACTGGTCCACACCTAACCCTGGTCCATGATCCCCTCTTTCCTGGACCCTTAATGTGGTAAACTGGAGCCTGGCAGGCACCTCCTTTGACCCTTATCCAGGTACCATCTCACTCTCCAAACCACCTTCATGGTGGCTGTCACCCCAGCTATTAGTGCTTGGCTCTCGCAAAGCCTCCTAGCAGCTCCATTACACTGTCCTCCACAGGGAGAAGATGGGGCTGAGGCCCCACCCTATGCACCTCATCGAGGTGGTGTCTGAGTTTTCATTTAAACCAAACCATCAACCCCACCATTTTCTTCCCCAAACTGCACTTGAACCTGGGAGAATCCAAGCTCCTCATTTCAAGTAATCAAGGAGGGCTCTAGGCAGTATGGAGCCATTCAGGAAATCACCTAGTTTATTTTGTTGGCATTGGGGAAGATCGGGCCAGATTAACACATAGACAAAGTAGGCATGTACCTGGGACCCAGGCAGGTAGGGGCTGTGAGGGTGTGGAGCGGAGGGCCCAACAAACAGCTATACAGGATGCTGCTTGTGACTGGTCTGGCTTTCCTGTGGATCCACTGGGACCAGCTGCTCGGTTCATCCTGCTGCTGCTCGGGGTGAGGCTCACCATGACAGAGGGGTGGCTGGGCCAAACCTGAGTGAGTGGCACCGTGACCTGGCCAATGGGGTTGTAGCACCCCTCAGGTTTGGCCAGGCTATGCCTCCATCATGGTGAGCAGCGACCAGAGCAGTGAGATGAAGAGCCGGGCCCAGCAGAGCCACAGCAAGGCGAGTTTGGCTGCAGAGTGTGTCCTGTACAGCTGTTTGTTGGTGTTCATATTAGAAAGCAGGGGCCCAGACGTGTGCATTTGTCTAGGGCCCAGCAGTGGGTTAATTCGGCCACCTCTTCTCAGAGCTCACTCCATCGGTTACAATCTGTAACCAGCTAGCAGATGTGCCCCGGGCCTCAGGCAGCAGGGCCCTCTCAACTAGAGCCCAGGCAACCTCCTCCGAAGTATTCCTCTCAGAGATCTCCAGGGCAGCCAGACAGAGCGCAGCCCACACCTTCACCATGCATTACACTGGGGGTTTTATTACTAGTTGTGATACCAGACTTGGTAGAGCAACTCTGCAATCCTTATTTTGTCAAGCTCTAGCTAGGACTCCTCACACCCTCCTCTGGTTAGTCGGGGAGCTACTAGCTAGTCTCTGGAGTGGGCTCCACATGGACAGGGACTCCAATACAGAGCAAGTACTTACAGTACAGTAACTGTGCTTCTAGGTGCTTTGTCAGGGGGAAGCCCACAACTCACTCCTTTCTGCCTGGACTAGGCTTGATATCCAAAAGGTTTCCTCCTGGTAGCAAGCATCCAGATACCCAGGGATCATGGAGTGGCCCTAGAGACCTCTGGAAGGAGCCAGAGGATGGACTGCTCCAGCAGGCAGAGCGTTAGCCACTACTGAGACCTACCAGCCACTTGGGTGAAAGGGCAGCCTGGTGCTACATGTCACTGCCACAGCCGGAAAGGGAAGTGAGAGGTGGGCAGAGCCACTCTGCCCATGGGTGGAGGGTAGGAGCGCACACTGGGGGCCAGTGCTGCCCTAGTAGATGCTGGTCAAAGCTGAGATGACAGCTGGAGAGGCCATGGGGCCCCCAGATGGCACCTGAGCAGTGAGGCAGCAGCCAGAGAGATGTTGAGAAGTGGGGGTGGTCACAGGCTCCCTACAGGCCTGTCCTGGAAGGTAGCTGTGGGCACGGGTTTCCCCAGGACATGGGGAGCAGGCCCTCTAATGGCTCTGAGTGGGGAGAGCCACCTCGAATTCTCTTTGGGTTAACAGTACGAGACTTCGCTCCTAGCGAGCAGAATGATGCACCCAGTTAGCAATGAGGCAACTTCTAGCAGCCGGCGGAGAAGTGCTCTAGGAGGAGCAGCAGCACAAATCTCTCTACGTGAGCTAGCTGCTACGGGGGCACAGAGCCCGTGTTAGCCTGGGCTACACGGGGGTCTCTGGGCACTTCACCTGCTGACTTAGCACCTGGTGCTGCCAGCCTCTCAGCACTCACAGGCTGAGCGGCGTCAGGCCTCATTGCTCTGCGAGGGGCGCTCTGCCCTCTGTGTCAGTATTTTACCAGTGCTCCTTGGGTGGATAATGTGTGAGATAAGTAATATTAATGCCCCGAGCCTGGGTAATTATGTTCAGTCTCCTTATATTCCCCCCACCCCACAGCTAAACCATGTCCCGCCCTCAGTGGTGGTATGCTGTTGCTATAAGATGTTTGCTGCATTGCACCCTAGAGCTGGGTGCACTGTAGTGACAGCAATGGGCTCCCCTGTCTAGAGGTGATATATGGGCTCGTAAATTGGTTCAGGATGAGGCAGTAGAGAAGTATTGTTTTTTATTACCATCTGTCACAACACACCTGGGTGGTGGGTGAGCAGCATCACCCTCATTTTACAACTTGGGAAACAGACACAGAGAGGTGAGTGACCTACCCAGGGCCACAGAGTGAGTCAGTAGTAGAGCTGGGGACAGACCCTAGGTGTCCTGGCTCCCAGTTCCCCAGCGGCTCCGTTCCAGCTGGCATCTCAGCACGGCCAGCTGTGAGGCTGTGTTCTAGTCCCACCCTCCTCAGGTCAGCAGGTGCAGGGACTGCTGCGGACGGGGCATCCAGCCTGCACAAGGCATGGCCTTCAGGAAGATCTTCAAACTGTCCCCTTATTAATAGCAAAGCCAGTGGCCCAGCTGTCCTCACTCTGGCCAGGGGAGCCTGGCCATTGGCTACAACGGGAGCAGGAGCAGACCTTAAATTTCTTCCACCCTGACTGGCCAGGATTTGGGGGCCAGACAGTGTCCGTGTGCCTCCCCCCCCCCCGACCTTTGCCATGAGGTGGCCTCATTTATGGCAGGGAAGTGCTGGCTACAACTAACCCCTATAAATATAGTGCAAAGCGTGAACCCCTGCAGCAGCCTATGCAGTCAAACCTGGGCACAGTGCCCACGCAGAGCCCCTCTGGCCAGGTCCTGCCCCAGCAAGCCAGCACCTCAGCTCCTGGAGGGAGTTCAGCAAGGGGAACTGCAGAGTGAATATGCTGACAGTGAGGAGGCTGCTCGGAGGTGGAATTGGACAGGCTGGGATGTGGAACTCCAGTTGCAGATGGAGCATTCCCAGGCAGCCACACTCCTCAGGGCCCACACTCTTAGGGGAGGGCGGTGCTGTCATTCTCTCTCCATGCCCCTTGGTCTCAGCTGGTCTCCTGGAGGTAGGCCCTGCAGTGACAAGCAGTCTCCTTTGTGCTCGCTGCCGGGAGGCCCGGGAAGCTCTGCCAACAAGCCAAGTGCCCCAGTCCTTCCATCTCCAGGCCCTGCCCAGCTAGAGCAAGGGGCTCCCTGCCGGGACAGATCTGAAACAAGGCTCGACTGCTCCTCACATGTCTCCCAACCTCATGCCCAGCTATGCCCGCTCATAGGCCTCCTTGTACTGACTGGGGAACATGTTACTTCCAACCAGACTGGCCGTACCCTCAATGTCCCCCGCAGAGTTCTCCCCAGGTGCCAGGAACGGGGCAGGGCTGCTCTGCGCAGGGCTGTAGGCGTCCAACAGGAACTCTGGGCCAAGGCAGCCTGGCAGCTCCATGGGAGAGCAGGCGGCGGGCAGCATGTCCCTCGGGTTCAGGCAGCTGTAGGTGGTGTAGTCCTGGCCCAGGCAGAAATCGAAGGGCTCAGGCACCGTGATGTGCTCCAGGCTGGGGTGGAGGGCAAAGCCTTCCTCTGCAATCAGAACAGGAATGGCTCAGTCAGCTAGCGAGCCCTGTTCCCCCAGGAATGCAGCATGGTGCCCAGGCTGCCTTGGGGACAACAGGGAAGAGCGACAGGCATCCTCCTGGGAGGCCGGGTTGCCATGCAGGGGGTAGGCAGTGGGGGTATGGCCAGACAGGCTCCCCACAAGGGAAACAGCCTGTACCTTGCCAGCATGTCTAGCCACCAGTCTGGACTGGAGCGAGTCAATACCTGGGGTTGGGCCAAGGCAGGGACATGATGGGTGTGACACTCTATATCTTGGGGCAATACCCTGTAACCTTCATATTAATCATTTTGTATATAATTGTGATCATATAAAGCAGGTATTGTGAGGTATCATGGGAAAGGTTATGACCTGCTGTTCCATCTAAATGTGTGTATCATTAATGCATATAAAACTATAAGAATTGTCTTGTATGGTTTTCACTAAAATATGCTATGGGTTTGGGAAGCATCCAGATACTAGCTCTCCAGAGACAATGACAAAGGAGATAACCAACACCCAAGTGGGTTCTGAACGGACATCACCAGCCATTGTCCAGCAAGGGAGCTACAATGCAATGACTCACTTACACAAGGCCACACTAGGGGAATTGCTCAACCTTGCCTGGTGACTCACCTGCCATGCAGTCATCACTTGTGTCCTCCAAGTACATGGATTAACAATATAAAATAGAACACAGTGGTACCATGCTTGGTCTTTCTCCTCCCCCCACCTATGCTGCAAGCAACAAGGACTCTCAGAAGATTGAAGACTCCAACAGAGGAGACTGGCCCAGGCTTCAAGGGTGAAACCTGTGTACTATGAACTGCAATATCCAGTGGGGTGAGAAAAACTGCTTAATCTAGATGTTGCCCAGACTAATAGGGTTGAGAGTTTAGACTGTGTGCTTACATTTTATTTTGGTAACTAACTCTGACTTTTTGCCTATCACTTAAAATCTATCTTTTGTAGTCAATAAACTTGTTTCATTCTTTATCTTTACTAGTGTATTTGCCTGAAGTGTTTGGTAAATCTGCTCAGATTTATAGAGGCTGGTGTATATCCACTTTCCATTGCTGAAGAGGTGAACCAATTAATTTACTTATATTGCTCAAGAAAGCATCTTGAGCAGTGCAAGATGGTATATTCTGGGAGCTGGGGGGATTGGGCTGGTGCCCTTCTCTGTGTGATTCATGAGTGGCTCTGGGACCATTCATGCAATCAAGCTGGGTGTGGGGGCTCCACATGCGGTTGTGCTGAGTGATCACATTGCCTGGAGGGGTTTGCTGCTTGTCACTAGCAAAGCATTGTGAGAGACAACCCAGGCTGGAGAGTTAAGAGGCCACGGCGGTCCCACAGTCCCAGGCTGCACCCCAGGGATCCCGTCACAGTGGGGAGTGACCCCAGCGATGAGTGCAGTCACTGGAGGGCTCCTGGGGACGTACCTGGCCAGCTGGGTTGCAGTGCTGCAGACCTGGGGAAGCAGAGGGCAATGCCTTGGGGGCTCTAGCAGGGGGGGCCCAGCTCAGGACACCTTTGGGCTAATTCTCAGGGGGCCAGAGCACCCCAGCTCACATTGGTTCCACTAGGAGTTCGGAGCTGAGACCCTGACATCGTTGCCACCCATGAAAAGGGGCTCCGCAGAACCCCACTGCCCCCTAAGTGTGGGAATCATTGTGCCCCCAGGTCCCCACATGGGGGATCAGTGTGTCCCCCTCAGGCTTCCCCCTATCTTCCCCCATGGGGAGGAGGTCATTATGCCAACCCCAGATGCCCCAACCTGCCCCTGCCATGTGAAAGGGGTCACTGTGATCCCTGGATGCCCCCACCTTCCTCCTGCCCAGTGTGGAGGGGGTCATAGCACCCCCTGGGCCCCATCTGCTCCCCTCCCATGTGTAGGAAGGGAACACTGCACCCCCCCTAGACAAATACACCATATGGGGGGGGTCCCTGCTCAGAGGCACCAGCCAGCCTTGTGCCCATCCACATCCTGACACAAGACAACTGACCTGCTGTCTGGGGCGTGATGAAATGGTCCATGTAGCCTGGCTTCTTCTTCCTCTTCTTGGCTTCAATCCCATGAGGGTCTAAGGGACAAGAAGAGAAGGCACTTCACAGTGCCCTAGCACGGGCACAACCTAGCCCCACAATGGGCACCCGAAGGAGCCAAAAGCCACCTATGACTGCAGCAGCAAGCCTGATGGGAGCAGCCCCTGCAAGATTCCCCCGTCCCCTCAGACAGCAGGTGCCTGAAGGCTGCACTCCATCGACCCGTCACTCTGAGCAGGGGATGTGGGGGACTGGCCCTCAAGCTGAGCAATGTGGATGTGCAGGGGGGATCAGGCCATGATGCTGAGCAGTCTGGATGGGGGGACCAGGCCATCATACTGAGCGGTGTGGATTGGGGGGGAGGGGACCAGGCCGTCACGCTGAGCGGTGTGGATTGGGGGGGAGGGGACCAGGCCATCACGCTGAGCGGTGTGGATGGCGTGGGGGACCAGGCCGTCACGCTGAGCGGTGTGGATGGCGTGGGGGAGGGGATCAGGCCGTCACGCTGAGCGGTGTGGATGGCGTGGGGGAGGGGATCAGGCCGTCACGCTGAGCGGTGTGGATGGCGTGGGGGACCAGGCCGTCACGCTGAGCGGTGTGGATTGGGGGGGAGGGGACCAGGCCATCACGCTGAGCGGTGTGGATTGGGGGGGGAGGGGACCAGGCCATCACGCTGAGCGGTGTGGAGTGGAGGGGGAGGGGACCAGGCTGTCACGCTGAGCGGTGTGGAGTGGGGTGGGGATCAGGCCGTCACGCTGAGCGGTGTGGATTCAAGCCTAATTTAATGGTGTCCAGTTTGCAAAATAAAGACTGGGAATGGATGTGTCATTACACAAAGTAAAACTATTTCCCCATGTTTATTTCCCCCCACACACTGTTCCTCACACGTTCTTGTCAACTGATGGACATGGCCCACCTTGATTATCACTACAAAAGGGTTTTTTTCTCTCCTGCTGGTAATAGCTCACCTTAAGTGATCACTCAGGTTACAGTGTGTATGGTAAAATCCATTGTTTCATGTTCTCTGTGTATATAAAATCTCCCTACTGTATTTTCCACTGCATGCATCCAGTGAAGTGGGCTGTAGCTCATGAAAGCTTATGCTCAAATAAATTTGTTAGTCTCTAAGGTGCCACAAGTCCTCCTTTTCAAGTGCTCTGCCAAGGAGTCAGATCCCTGGTGCCGTTCTGCAGATGGGGGCACACTGAGGGGAGTGACTCCCCAGCCGGCCAGAGGCAGAGCTGGGAACCCAGGGCCTCCTCCCATCCCACCGGAAACTCCAGGGCCAGGCTGGAGCCATCAGTCACCCCTGGCATGGGCAGAGCCAGCCCAGGAGCCAAGAGCTTCTTGCAAGGGCCATAGCCCAGGCCAGCCTGATCCCCACAGCCCCCCAGCCTGCCCTGGCGTGAGGCCCGCACACTCACCTGATGCTGAGAGCTCCTCCAGGACATCTGGCATCCCCCGCTTCCTCTTCACGTGCACCCCATATGTGTCTGTAGAGATTGAGGCAGAGGAGGGTGTGGCCTGAACCATGGGAAACTGACACAGGCCTCTGCCCACAGGCTCCCGAAACCTGCCTGGCACCAGCTGGGCACGTGCCTGCTCCACCCTGTGGGGCTGTGACCAGCAGGGGCTGCTCTGGGGCCCCTGACTCCCCTTTCCGTGAGGGGCTGTGACCAGCAGGGGCTGCTCTGTGCCCGCTTGACCCCCCTTTCTCACCCCCGATGTGACTGTGTCCATTGGGGCTGCTCTGGGCCCCCCTGACCCCCCTTTCCCTGAGGGGTTGCGTGCGGCAGGGGCTGCTCTGGGCCCCCTGACCCGCCCTTCCCCCTTGATGTGGCTTTGTCCATTGGGGCTGCTCTGCTCTCCCCCAACCCTCTCCAGAGGGCTATAATCAGCGATGGCTGCTCTGGATGACCCGACCCCTTCTTTCCCTGAGGGGCTGCATATGGCAGGGGCTACTCTGGGCCCCATGAGTCCCCCTTCCCCCGAGGGGCTGTGACTAGTGGGGACTGCTCTGGCCCCTGTTCTCCCACTCCCGCGCAACGGGGCTGTGACTGATGGTGGTTGCTCTGGGCTCCCATGCCCCCCATCCCTCCCAACAAGGCTGTGATTGGTGGGGGCTGCTCTGGTCCCCACCAAGGAGCTGTGAGCAGCAGAAGCTGCTCTGGGGTCTCATGACCCCTTTTCTCCACCAACAGGGCTATGATTGGCAGGGGCTGTGCTGGGCCCCTCTGACCCTCCCTATCCCCGAAGGACTGTGACCAGTCCTCCCCCTCGCCCTCAGGAACTGTGACTGGCAGGGGCGCCACTGGGCCCCCCAACCCCTCTACCCATGAGGGGCTGTGGCTGGCGGGGACTGCTCTGGGCTCCCCTGATGCCCCTTCCCCTGAGGTCCTGCTCTGGGCCCTCCCCTTTCCCCGAAGGGCTGTGAAGGACATTATGGGGTGGCGGTTACCGTGGTCCTTGGGCAGGTAGGTGAAAAGGAAGGGCTCGCTGCAGACGCTGTCTGTCAGGCGCTGCAGATATACCTCCACCTCCACCGGCTCCAGGATGTCCAGGTGCTGGTACGGGGGTGTCTTGAAGACGATGGCTATCTGACGGTGCACGTCGGCCTGCGAGAAGTCCGCCTTGCTCTCCCACGCGTCCCTCCGGAAGACCACGGCAATGTCCTCTGCGGGGGATGCGGGGTGAGGGCTGGGGAGTTGACTGGCAGGCAAGGGGGTGCCCCGGGAGACTGGGTTGGATGGGAGGAGCTGGGGACAGAGCCCCTGAGGGCAGATTGGGGCCCAGATTCAGCTGCTATGGGAGGAGACCCCATGCCCACAAGGTATGGTAGCACAGAGAATTCCCTGCCTACTTGTCTGGCTGCTGGGTTTCACATACTTGCTCAGGGTCACGCTAACCTCCAGGTTTGGAGCAGGGCAGGAATCCTCCTCCCCAGATCAGACTGACAGGACCTTGGGGCATTTCACCTTTCCCGGCTGACAGGTGTAGATCAGCTGGCCACGTCTCATCTCATCAACTCTCTGCCGTGGCAGGGGCCTGAGGGCACCTGGGTCTCTCCAGTCCTCTGCCTGCGGCTGTCAGCACCACAGTGTCCGAGGACTGAAACCCTCTGGTGTAACTATGTCCTTGGATGCTGCACAGGGCAGTTCCATGCAATGCAATGGCCTGTGCGATGCAGGGGTCAGACTGGCTAATCTAATGGGTCCTCCTGGCCTTGAGCTCTACAAACTTCTGAATAAGCATGTGCCCCGCAAAGGCCCCACACCATCACCTCCCCTCGCCTCTCGGTGTAGCAGGGCTCCAGAACCAGCCCATTTGCCCTCCCCCCCAACCCCTTCCCCTTCTACCAGAGCTCCATGCCTCCTCCCACCCCCCATTCTAGCAGACCCCCTCCCACCGCCCCAGTCCGCTAACCCCCTTCCCCTCCGTTACCTTTCTGGACTTTGTCGCAGAGCAGGTAGAGTTCCTCCCCACCCGTGCAGGGCCCGTACTCCTTATTCATCCGGCAGATCCTCAGCTCTGATGTGTTTGTGGATTCTGCACATGCCAAGACTCAGTTCAGCCACCACACAGATCTCCCCACCCTGCTCCATCCTTCCCCAGCCACATGGGGCCAGCTGGTATCAGGGAGCCACCCCATCCTACCCGCCACCATGCAGGGCTGGCTGGCTGGTACGAGGGACCCTCCCATCCCTCCCCTGCCACACACAGCTGACCAGGCACGGGGGATCCCCGCTCTACTCCTGCCCCACAATGCAGGGCTGGCCGGCAGGAATGAGGCATCCCACCTCCATCCCTGCCCTACCATGCAGGGCTGGCCAGCAGGCATGGGGGACCCGCAGCCTCTGAAAAGGCCAATGGGGCTATGCTGACACTTGTAAAAATTCATTCTGGTTATTTGCCTGACCTGGGTGGCGTCAGCTCTGGGGCCAGGTGGGGGTGCCCTGTGCCAGGGAACAGACATGGTGCTGCTGCCAGGCAAGCACCAGGTTATGCCAGTCACAAATCTGCAGCCATCTCAGTCTTCACATGGTCACTGTTTTGCACCCCGCAGCCACCCAGAGCCTCACAGTGCTGGCAGCCTGCTCTGAATGCCCACAAGAGCCTCCATCAGCCATTGGCAGTGCAGGGCCCATGACACACAGGAGGCGGGCTGCCATTCCTCCAAGCAGAGTGCACTAATGCACACCAGTGGATAGGCTGGCGGCTGTCCACGAATTGGCCTGTAAACCACTCCCGTCTCCTTGTTCAGATCCCCCCAGGAGCCCCCGTCTGCCATAGGGACAGGAGATGGCCAGGGCCACTGGGAACAGATCCTATCCACCGGTTAAATGTGGCGCTAACAATCACTCCCAGCACCTCCACATGTCCCGTCCCTAGTGTGAACTCTCAAGTGCAGACACCATCTCTTCCTACTGGTCCGTATAGGACCAAGCATGGCACCGCTGCAATACCAGCCATGCCCCAAACGGCCCGTCCGGCACAGGGCTGCCCAGTCCCACCAGGGCACCGCTGCAATACCAGCCCGGCCCCAAACGGCCCGTCCAGCACAGGGCTGCCCAGTCCCATCAGGGCACCGCTGCAATACCAGCCCGGTATGTGTGTACCTGGCACACACACCACGACAACACAAACAGCCTACACAGCACTGGACTGCCCAGCCCAGTTCTCTCAGCCAGGGCCCTGGCAGGCTCCAGCCTAGTGACGCTGTTCTCTCACTCAGCCAAGGTAGGCTGAGCTATTGCAGTGAGTCTCCTTTCCCTCAGAAACATCCCCCCCCCGCAGTCCCCAGCCCAGGCTGGGTGTCCAAACATCAGGGACACAGCTGCAGTTCTGATCCTGCCCTCTGTCCAGCACTCTGTCATCCTAGGGAAAGTGGGCTTGACCACATTCCCTCCTCTGGCATCACCATGGCCCGCTGCATCGCTCCGTTCCACCCTGCCCTGCCCTCCCCTGCCACAGCCCAGCTACCTACTCTTGTCAAAGATGGGCTCAGAGAGGACGGGGTTGAGGTGCCGGATCTGTCCTGAGGGCTCCTGATATGAGGCCTGGAAGCAGATCCTCACCACGTTCATGTCCACCTCCTGGTGATTCTTCAGGGAGCCAGCTGCAGAGAGAGAGCGGGGCATTCAGTATCCTGAGGCTCCAGGAGGAGAGCGCCCCTGCAGAGTTTGGAAAGCCATCCCAGAGCTATACCCCAAGCTGAGGCAAGCCAGCCTGTGTCCAACTCTTGCCAATTCTTTCTGCAGAACATCTCGAAGATCCTGCCTTTCCCATCCCTCCAGAGCTAAAACTCCTTCAGGTTCTCAGCATCACGTGTCCTGAACACCTCAACATCCTTCTCTCCGGCCTTGACACATGCATCCTCGCTCTACACTGTGCTGTGCAGAATGCGGCTGCAAAGCTCATTCTCCCAGCCCATCGCTTTTCCCCCATCACCCCTCTCTTGGCATCCCTCCACCAGCTGCCCCAAAACCAGAAAACAGACCCAGACCTTTACTGGGATGGTGGGGTGCTGCCAAAGGTTTGTACCCCACTTTAGCTCCCTACCAGCTCCCATCACTAAACTGTACAAAAAAGGGTAAGACAGACAAGGTGGTCTGGACCAAGCAGTGCCAGGGGCCTCTCTGTTCGTCGAAGGAGGCTCTAAGCCAGGATCCAGTTCTAGTAAACCCAGACTTTGACGAGCCCTTCCTGGTGTTCACAGATGCCTCAGACACAGGGCTGGGCGTGGTGCTAATGCAAGCCAATGCTATGGGGGAGAGACACACAATTGCATACCTGAGTAAGAAACTACTGCCCCAGAAGCAGAACTATGCTACCATGGAGAAAGAACACCTGGCCGTTGGGTGGGCCCTTAAAAAGCTGCAGCTGTATCTATTTGCATGGCTCTTTACCGTGTATACTGACCACTGTCCTCTAACGTGGCTACATCAAATGGAAAGGGCTAATGCCATGCTTCTGAGCTGGAGTCTGATCCTCCAAGATTATGATAAGGAAGTGATTCATGTTAGTGGGAATGCCAATGTTAGAGCAGATGCTCTGTCACTGAAAGAGGTACCTGAACTTCCCCAGGTCACCGGCCAAAGTGACCCCACTCAGTTCAGTCTCAAAGGGGAAGAGATGGGACAAAGTGGGAATTTTTCACAATGTTTTGTATGAATAGTGGGTAGCCCTATGTGCTGCATAGTTAACTGGGTCGGGGGGAAAGGGTGTTTATTTTTTGCGGAGACACAGAGAACAGGTCATTGGAAAAGGACTGGCTGAAACCAACTCTGTATCAATGGAGAATCCAAAAGGATAATGGCAAATCCAGTCATCAGGGCATTGACACCTAACAACCGGCAACCCAGAGAGAGCTGGATTTCCCGACCTCTCAGCGGGGGAGCTGAGCAGAACCCGCAGCTGGAGAGCAAAGGATGGGGAGGTGGGGGGTAAGAGCCAGCTCTGGAAGGAGCTGGGGCTCTCATCTGGGGACTGACCAAGGAGATCAGACGGGAAGAGAGACAGAGCCTGGCCATGGGGATCACTCCAGCTTGGCTGGGCCTGGGCTGACCAGGCCAGACAATGCTTTAACCTCCATGTCTCTGCAAGAACCTGGGGATGTCCCATGCTGGGCTCCAGGGACCAATAAACCCAACTGTTCTGCCAGGAGTCCCTGCAAATGCTGCTGGGGGTGTCAGTCCCTGCAGTAGGGGGCTGTGGCAGGAGGGCTACGGCCCAGAAGTTCAGTCTCAGAGGCAAGGAGGCTACATGGCTGGCCCTGGAGGATGAGTGAGATCCCTGGGTGGCCTAGCCCACTGACGGGTTCCTCCAGGAGGCTGTTCCAAAGCTGGGGGTGTAGCCCCGATTCTGGGGCTCCGTGACAGCCCTTTAGTCCATTGGAAACAGTGGGGGTGGTTGGGCTGGAGGGAAGTCAGAGTGAGTGCCTGTGTTTGAGGAGAGGGCCCTGGGGGGACTTGGTGGTGGGGGGTGTGTTGGTGGGCTCTGGGGGCAATGGAGTCAGGATGAACACGAGTGTTGGCAGGGGGCTCTGCGGGATTCTGGTGTGTGTGGGGGAGGGGACTTGGGCGGAATCAGGGTGGGTGGGTGCGTGTGGGGACGCAGGGGGACTCAGGCAGGGCAGGGTGGGTGTGTGCATTGGGGAGGGGAACCTGGGGGACTTGCAGGAGCTTGGGGGGGTGCTATGGGTGGGACGTGTTGGGGGAGCAGCTCTGGAAGCTTTGGGGGTGGGGCAGGAGCATGCATTGGGGGTGGCAGCTCTGAGGGTCAGCCTGGGCATGTAAATTGGGGGGCGTGGAGTGTGACACTGCATCCCATATTCATCATAGTAATATTATTAAGATATGATTGTGGCACAATTATGATGCATTTTGTAAAAGTTGGGTCATGTGAGGTGTCATTGGAAAAGTTATGATTTGCTGAATATGATTATCCTATCGGTATGCATGTATCATTTTTGTATCTGAAGTTACAAATATTGACTATGGAACTGTATTTCAAATGGGCTTACTCTGGAAAACACCCACAGCCAGCCTTTCAGGTACAACAATGAAGAAGCCAGACAGTGCTAATGGCCCATCAGCAAAGATAATGGGCTGTGGAATAGCTTAGCCGACCTGTAAACATTTCGGCCAGCTTGTAAGTAATGGCTGCTATGACTCTGCAAGGGCATGTGACCAGATCACATGACTCTGAACTCCATTTTGGGTACCTGTATTTTTCCACAAACTAGTCTGGGAACCAAGTTTGAAACAAAGGGTACCCACCATT
The DNA here is from genome assembly GCF_965140285.1 of Lepidochelys kempii. Taxonomy (NCBI): domain Eukaryota; kingdom Metazoa; phylum Chordata; order Testudines; family Cheloniidae; genus Lepidochelys; species Lepidochelys kempii. The sequence goes on along the minus strand of NC_136402.1, from coordinate 9,322,950 downwards.
TGGAAAAGCTATATAAGGCAGGGAGTGACGTCATCTGGCATTCTTTACCCCCCCACAACTCAACACCTGAGAGAAGCTCCGAAAGAAAAGGACTTGGAACGGGGTGGGGAGGCCAAGCTGCAAAGCAAGCGCTGCTTGTGCCTTGAGAATCTGCAGCCGGCTTATCACCAGTCAGGGTGAGAAACTGCTACTTCATTTCCGATCTGTCCAGTATCTTAGGCTTCCTTTGGGGTTTCGTTTACTTACTAGGTAATCTGCTTTGATTTGTTTGCTATCACTTAAAATCTATCTTTTTGTAGTTAATAAGCTTGCTTTTGCTTTATCTAAGCCAGTGTACCTTTGAGTGAAATGTCTGGGGAACAATCTCAGCTTGGTTAACACGAGCGTATTGTGCATACCCTTCCCACAGGGAGGGGAGGGCAAACTTTATGAGCTTACGTTGTACACATCCCTGTGCAGTGCAAGACGGTACAATCTGGGGTTTATACTCCAGCAAGGGTGCAGGGTGGAGAAGCTGGGAAACTGGCTGCTGTTTCCTGCCTGTCCTTGAGTAAGGCACTCAGGTCAGTCAGTTGGGGTGTGTGGCGCCACCTGCTGTCACATTGGGTGACTACAGGGCCTGAAGAGGCGGTGAGTCACCAACAGAGCCGTGTAGGAAAGGGCAGTCAAGCCGGAGGGGTTAAAAGGGTGCAATGGTTCCCATGGCTCCCAAACTGCACCCCAGGGGTGACAACCCGTCACACCCTGACCCAGTACCTGACCCATCTAACTCCACAATGGAGTTGCCTGGCTAGCGGGGGGGGCAGGGCTCCTTGGGGCCACGCACCTTTGAATGGATCGATCCCTAGCTGCAGCTTCTTCTCTATGGCTGCCTCGATCTCTTTCTTCTTCACGCACTGGATGCCAAGGTTGTTAAAACTGCCGGGAACCAAAGGAGAGACGTGTTGGAGACGCTGCGGGCAAGGCTGGGGCTAAGGCCATGGCCAGACACCGTGGCCCACGCAACGCTTTGCCAGGGGCCATGTGAGAGGAACCCCACCTCTGCACAGGAAGTGCCATCACCTGGGACCACAAAGCAAAGCAGCCCTTCCATCGGGGTCAGGAGATTGATATGACCCTGCTTCTCTTAGGCTCTCACTTATGGAGCCCAGAGCCTGCCAGGCCTGCAAGGGAGTGGCCTGCACCTTAACAAAGACAGAGGCTTGCGGATGTCTGTCGTCCCCCGCCCCCGGGGTATGGGAAATGGAATATGGGATTTCTGTTGGGGATTCAACTAATTGTGGTTTTTGTAATAGAGCAGCCCCAAGGATGGGTATTATTGAGCGAGAAAAGTCTGAAGTGAAGTTATTGGATTACCGGAGGGGGAAACTGAAGCAGGTGCACTTGTGTCATGGCCTGCCACAAGAGGATGCTCTGGGTGTGGCTGCCCTAGGACAAGGCCACTCTTGCCCCAGAATCAGAGCATCCACCCCGAGGAGGGACATGCCTGCATGGCAGTGCCAATGGTCCTCACAGTGCTCTTGTGGGCACATGGCTCACTGAGTTCTGAGCAGTCCTCATGTGGCTTCTCCGGTGTCATGTCAGGGTACCTCACTTTGGCTTAGCTTGAACAGATGCCTAATTAACTTCCTCTGAAGCAAATGAAGTCTCCCCCCAAGCTCCAGGGCAATTTGCTAGAGCAGGCATTCTCAACCTTTATCTTTCTGAGCCCCCCCAACACGCTATAAAAACTCCGTGGCCCACCTGCGCCGCACCGACTGGTTTCCTGCAGATAAAAGCCAGGACTGGCATTAGGGGGTACAAGCAGGGCCATTGCCAGGGGCCCCATGCCACAGGGTGGTGCCCTGTGGCATGTGGCCCTGGGTGGTGGGGTTCAAGGCCCCAGGCTTCAGTCCCATGTGGTGAGGCTTTGGCTTTCTGCCCTGGCCCCAAACAAGTCTGACACTGGCCCTGCTTGGCGGACCCCCTGAAACCTGCTCATGATCCCCCAGGGGCTCCTGGACTCCTGGTTGAGAACTGCTGTGCTAGGGGTCGGTTTTCCCATGTGGTGAGGACGGGGCAACATGGTGGGCTCTGGGGCAGGGAGAGGACTGTTCTGTCACCAGACCAGGACAATGGCAGAAGCTATAGGGTGGGGAGATCTCACCTCAGCTGACCCATTGGCCGCAATCAGGTTACCGAGCTGCTTAGGGGCAGCAATGTCTATTCATGGAGGATAGGTCCATCAATGGCTATTAGCCAAGATGGGCTGGGATGGTGTCTCTAGCCTCTGTTTGCCAGAAGCTGGGAATGGGGAACAGGGAATGGATCACTTGATGATTACGTGGTCTGTTTATTCGCTCTGGGGCACCTGCCATTGGCCACTATCGGAAGACAGGATACTGGAATAGATGGTGTGACAAAGTGGGGTTTTCCTCCTTATTATGTTGCATGTGAGCCTATGTGAGTCTTAGTGTTTTGCATGAATACTGTGTGTGCCTCAGTTTCCCTGTGTATCGCACCTATGCCTAGGTGGTGGGAATAAGGGTGTGTGACTTTTGCTGAGACCCTCGGGGCCAGGTGAAGAGGCTCCAGATGCCTGCACATAAGTGATGGCCGATGCCCTTCGTAACCTGAGACCCAGGTGGGGGACGTGACCAGGTGACACTTTGCCCGGAAAGCGAGACAAAGACCGAAGGAGGGGCAATGGGTGTGTCAGAGGTGGGGGGGGTCTCTGGAAGCTGGGCAGTCTCCTGTTTAGGACTCAGAGAGGGGAGTCCAGGACGTCCAGCCTGGGGTCCCCCCCCCCAAGATGGACTTTGCTGAAAGTCACTGATTTCTGTGCTAACAAGCTCTGTTCTATGCTGTGTTCCTGTTGACTAATAAACCTTCTGTTTTACATGCTGGCTGAGAGTCACTGCTGACTGTGGAGTGGGGGTGCAGGGCCCTCTGGCTTCCTCAGGGGTCCTGTCCAGGTGGACCCGCCAAGGAGGAGTGTATGGTGTGAACAGGGATGCTGAATGCTCCGAGGTCAGACCAGGAAGGCTATAGTTGAGGGGGCTTCTTTGCCCTGGACAGTGTGCCCTGAGGGAGTCACACTACCCAGAGTCCTGGCTGACTTCATACAGAACAGTTCCAGAGCATCAGACCTGTGACTCCGTCATAGAAGGACCTTTGGTCTGAGCCAGGTATGGCCATTCTTACGTGGAAGTAACTGAGAGGCTTGGAACGGTTCAGTTGATGTGGCCTGAGATGTCCCACTTTGCCCCAAGGGGACACTGGGTGCTGATCACATGGTGGGGGAGATCATGGAGGGAGCACTCGGGGGAGTAACCGCCACCCTGAAACCACCTCTGCGTGCGTTCCTCAAAGCCCCTCAGCCTCGCAGAGAGGACGAGGGGGAGCGCAGTGTCCAGCTGCGAGCGGCAGGCCCTGCCCCCACGTGAGCTCTGTCAGCACCAGTTCACAGCTGGGTCTCAGCCATGCACGGAGAGGAGCTGCCATGCCCGCTGCACTGCATGTGGGGCCGCAGCAGCACCCCCGGCGACGGCCCTGGAGTCCCTGTGCCGAGCAGGGAGCTGGTACCTGTGTTTGGGGTTGGCCTGGGGCCTCAGGGTGACCTCACAGAGCCCATTGTTGCAGTCTTTCCCCACGAGACTGTGAGGGTGGATGCGGTAGGGCCAGTCCTTCCACACCAGGCACGCAATCACCTTCACCTCAGGGATCTTCTGGCAGTTCAGCAGCTGGGGAAAGAGCAAGAGATCAGAGCCAAGGCCACGCTGGGAATCCCCCGCCACGCCATGGGGGTGAGTGAAGCCAGAGCCTGGTCTATGTGTAATTAACCTGCCCAGTAAATTGCCCACCCCTCTCCACAGGGAGCAGGGCTCAAGGCACGGCTGCTCCCTTCAGCGGCTCAGAGCCCGCAAGCGACCCTGCGCCCGCTGGGCTGCCCAGCTCCACTTTCCAGCCATGGATCCTGACTGCCACAGCGTGAAATGGCAATAAAACCCACAGAGATAACCCGAGGGCAGGGCCTGGCCACTGGGAGCGAAGGGCCCTGGATGGCCACCACCAGCTGCGGTGCTAGGCCGGCCAGGACTGCGCAGAGAGAGGCAGGGTTTGGCAGTCACCGGGCCCTTCCAAGCCCAAAGGTGCTGGCGTGCTACAGCATGGGCACTCAGCAGGAGCGACCAGGGCCCTTGGTAGCCCTCCCCTCCCCCGCCCCCCAACCTCGGTGGGGCGCCAAGAACCAGGAAGAGAGCGAGGGGAGTGGGGCAGGTCCCCGGTCCCCGCCTCTCCTGTGAGGGGGGCACTAACGGACAGATAGAGGAACAGTCGGCCCCGCCACACAAGGCGCAGGCAGCCCAAGGCTGGCCCTGACCCTCCCCCAGCCCCTTTCCCTGCTGTGAGGAGACTGGCCCCTGCTCCTCCCCCACACTCACCTCGATGGCTGGCAGGGTCTTGCTGGCCTCCGTGCTGCTCTCGCCCAGGATGCTGCCTGCTGACCTGCCCTCGCACTCGTAGCGGAAGCGCATCCCCCGCTGCTTCGGCTGCTCAGTGATCACCAGCCTGGGAGGCTCCAGCATGTCTTCCAACTGCTCCTTTGGCGAGCGCATGGGCGAAGGCCACTTGGGCCGGCTGGCAGGGGGTGGAGTCGTCCCCCTGGGCACCAGCCTGGGCGTCAGCTGCAGGCTACTGAGGCTCTGCGAGAGCAGGGGAGGCTGAGAGTCCAGTGGCAGGACATGAGCCACAGCGGGATGGGAGCTTCCAAAGGAGGGCAAGCCGCCTTGCAGTGGGCTAGGTCCTGTCGGCTCCATTAGCCTCAGCATCCCAGAGGGAACGGCTGGGTTTGAACCCCTGGGCACCAGCTTGGCCGTGCCCTTGGCAGATGCCTTGGAGAGGAAGGGCAGGGCTTGTGGCTGGAATCCATCCTCCTTAATTAACTCTTCGATGATTTCTGCAGGACGGGGACAGAGCCAGAGGGTGAGACAGGGGACAGGCTGGCCTCCTGCTAGGAACGGGCTGGAGGAGAGCCATGGTGGGCCAACCTCCACCCTCACTAGTGCCCTAGCAAGACCCAGGGAAAGGGCAGGCCTAAACTGATCTTGTTCTGAATGCCCAGTCTCCATGTGCACACACAGGAAGAGGCTCGAGCCTCCGAGAGGATCCATGCACCACTGCAGGGCCACCACTGGGCCAGCCCAGGCAAACAAGGCAGCAGATCCCCAGGCAAGGGCTGGAGGATTCAGAGGTTTGTACTGCGAGCTTTCTCCCTTTAACTGACTCTGTACGCGTGCGCGAGTCAGTGGACATACATGGGTGATACCAAAAAGCAATGGGCCCAATTCGTCACTGCCCTGCAGGGCCTGCACCAGCCACACCAGGGCAGAGTGCTCCTGCTCTGCTCTGAGAGTGTTTCACACCCACTTTCACAGAGACCAAGAGTGTGAGGCCAGAAGGGACCATCCTGCACATCCAGTCTGACCTCCCATGTAACACGGGCTACAGGGCTTCCCTGAATTCATTCCTGTTCGAGCTAGAGCAGGTCTCTCTGAAACACCCCAGTCCTGACTGAAGAATAACACTTGGTCACATTACACTGAAGTCAGCAACTGCTCACGTGCCAAGCAGCAGGAAATCTGGCCAAGGTACTTCACAGCACTTGCCTAGGCATCCCTGCCCCTCACTCACCTCACACATTAGGTCGGCCCGCCCTACCCACAGCCCTGATGCCCAGGTGGCTCACTCGATGGGCCTTGCTCTCCCTGCAGCTGTGGTGCTCAGGCACCTCGCCCAGTGGGCCCACCCTCCCCACAGCCCTAGCGTGCAGGCATCTCACCTGATCAGCCCGCCCTCCACGCAGTCCTGGTGCCCAGGTGCCTCACCTGATGGGCCCACCCTCCCCACAGCCCTATTGCCCAGATGCTTTACCAACTAGGTCTGCCAGGCCACAGCCCTAGCACCCAGGTCCCTCACCCAATCAGCTGGCCTGCCCACCCCATGGCCCTGACAGTCAGGCACCTCCTCCCACTAGAACTGCCCGCCCAACCTCCCTGCAGCCCTAGCACCCTGGGCGCCTTGTAGTCTCTGGCCTGTGGTATACAGGAGGTCAGACTACACGATCTCAGTGGTTCCTTCTGAGCTTGGAATCTATGAAAAAGGTCTCTGTCACACCAGTTCAGGTAAAGGTGTGACGCCGTATCAGGTTAGAGACATCAGCGCAACTCTGTGTGCAGACCCTCTTCCACCCTCAGTCTGAACATGGCAGGCATCAGTGCAAGCTAAACCAGGTGGAACCTGACATAAGTGTCCCCACACAAACACTGCACTTTGTGGCATGCTTTCAGCTAAACTGGTGCAACTCTGCATATGGACCTGGTCTTCCTGAGAAGCATCAGCCTAAGAGAGCGTAAGGAGAGAACGACGCCAGACCTTCCACTCTGCTTTACCACTAGGTCAGAGCCCCCATTCAAGGGACATTACTAACTCCCTTTTTTTTAAACTAACCAATTAATTTTTTTAAGTCCTAACCCAGTTTCTCACAGAGCCCCCTTAATTGTGGGTCCCGCTTTAAAGAGACAGCCTGTGCCATGGTAAGAACTGCCTCTTCTCTCTCATGAGCACAAAGCTGGTATTTGCTCAGGGCAGTGGCTTTTTGGCTACAAACATCGTACCATGGCCAGAAAGCTAGCTGAGGAGCCAGGAGTGGAGGTGAATGCCAAGCATTCTTAACGTACTTGTTTGCTTCTCAATATTCCAGGACGTCCCACTGTTTTCCTAGAAGTTGGATGTATGGAATGGTAACTCTTCTCAGCTTGTGTGAGCTTTGTACCACGCTCACTGTTCTCCCGGCCGCCAGGCCCCTCGGCAGTTTGGAAAGAGTGCAGGTGGATCCCTGGAATGCTGCAGGAGGCATGCCTGCAAGCTGTTGGCTTGTATGTGGTCCCATTTCCCAGGTATTCCCTTACCTGCTCTTTGGGCCCAAATGCTGAAGCTCTGGAATTGACTTCATGGGGAGGGTGCATGAGGAAGGACTGCAGGATTTGTCTTGCATTGCCCCTCCCTCTGCAGACCACACTTACATGATATCTGCCCCCTTTGCTCCAGCCAGGGTCCTATGCACAGGGTCTGCACTCGCATGTGCCTAGAGTGCTTGCACTTACCTGAGGTTGCTGTACCCCCATTTCCCAGCGTCCACTCACCTAATTCATCTGCAAAGGAAAGAGAAAGCAAGAGTGTTTCTAATTCAGATGTTTAAACGTTTACGTCTCAAACCAGCCCCTCCCCACACTGGAGGGGCTGAATAAAGGCTGCCACCCACTCAGCTGGAGACATACAACAGCAGAGCCCAGAGAAAGTGCATGAGCACTGTGGTGGTCCCTATGCTGGGGGACGCTCCGACTTCAAGGGGCTCCAGGGAGATGGGAGCAATGGGGCAGTTTCAGCTCTGTGGGATTGCTGGCACCACTAAGCCTGCAGTGAAAGTACAAACTGAGCCTTTAACCAGCAAGAGCTGCCCCCTCCCCCAGGAAACAGAGAGCTGAGCAGCAGGTGCCAACGCAGATGAGAGGAATGGGGGGTGGGGGGAGGTGTCCATGCCAGGCTGCAGAGATACTACCTTAGCTAGAGAGCTGCACAAGGGACAGTGCTGAAGTCCAGAACTCCTGCAACTGTGCAAGATTCTCCCCGCTGCGGGGGAGTGGGAGAAAATGTAGGGACACGACTGAAATGCATGATTTCCACAAGCCCCTTGGGAGATCAGGGTAGGGAGTGAGATAATGCTGTCAAGGGAGGGAGAGCAGCACCAACAGGCCCAAGCCAGGCATGGCGGAAGGAGACTACAGACGTGGGAGTGGGGAGGCTGTACAGTTGGCATAAATGAGCACAGGCCCAGGAGCCTGGATTCCTGGGTTTTAACTTGGCTTTGCCACCGTGCCCCCACCATCCCTCACCACATGGTCTGGCCTCTCTGTGCCTCAGTTTACCCATCTGTAAAATGGGGGCAATGATGCTGCCCATGCGATGGGGCTGCTGGACAGATTCATGCTCTCGTTCCTGTACCATACCCGGACCGTGGACAGTGCTAGCCAAGGCAGAAGCATTATCAGTTTTAGCAGGGAAGGGGGTTACCTTCATCTGAGATTGCAGCTCCCTTACCAGAGGCCTGTGCTGTATGTGCCATGACCAGGCCGGGGTCTGGAAGAGCAGCACCTAAAAAGACAAGACACATTATTACCCCATCAATCAACAGCAACCAGCCTTATGCCCCGCCCACTGCCACCCCACACAGCACCTGGCAGGGGAATCAGCAGGTGGCTCCTGCTGATTGTGGCTGTGGCAGGTGCTTAGGGAGATCCCAGAAAGATTGAGCTCTGCAAGCGCCTGGCCCAGAAGGCGGCGACACCCCCCCAAGCTCCAGCTGTGAGCAGAGACAGCAAGGAGAGACCCTAACCCCAGCCAAGCACCAACTCAGAGAGCCCAGCGCTCGGGAGCGGGTCCCGGGCGCCAGGCAGAGCGGGCGAGGGCCTAAGCCAGGCCGGTGCCACCAAGCAGCGATTGAAGGGTCCCAGATGCTCACACGAGGGAGGCTGCGCTGGACGGCAAAGCCGCAGGCACCGTCTCAAGCGCCCTCCCCATCCCCCGGGCTCGCCCCCGCGCCTTCCCCATCCCCCGGGGGCGCCTGCCGCAGGCCCCTCTCGCTCCCAGGGGTCGCTCGCCCCCCCCCCGGCCTCAGGGTCCCCCTGGGCCAAGCTGCAATCCCCCCCCCGACCCTCCCTAACGCTGGCAGGAGCCGCCCCTGCCCCGGAGAGCGGCCCCGCGGCTCCGTGCCCCGCGCCTGCAGCGCCGGCCCCTCACCCCGCGGGAGAGCCAGCTCCTCCGGCCGCGGCTGCCGTCCCCTGGTGTCCCGCATGGCGGGGCCTGGCGCTCGGCTCCCCGCGCTGGGCTCGCTCCCCCAAAGCCCCAGTCAGGGAGGCAGCGAGGAGGCGACGGCTCTGGAATTCCCCAGCTCCGCCGGCGGCCGCCGCCCCATTGGCTACGGGCCCTGGTGAGCTCATCCCCGTAAAACGGGAAAGCCCCGCGCTGGGCAAGGCGGCCCGCTCCGGCTGGGCTCGGCCAGTGCCCGGGCACCCCCTGCCCCGCCAGCCTAGCGCCCGCTGCCCGCGCCCCCTGCCCGGCGGGACCAGCGGCCCGCGGGCGGGAGGCAGCTCGGGCCGAACCTGGCCTTACCCGCCAGCGCTCTCGCCGGCCCAGGGCCCTCTGGCCGCGGCCCTCACGCCGGGGCCGCCGCCGGGGCCACCCGCATCTCGCCTCCCTGCCCGCAGCTCCCGGCTCGGCAGCGCTTCCGGCCACCTGCAGAGGCAGGGAAGGGCCGGGCGGGGGGCGCCGACTCCCCCGCCCCAGCCACCCGACAGCTCTTCCCCGGCCGCCGGAAGCTGGGCCCGCGTCTCGGCCAGAGGGGACAGACACGTGGTGGCCGGGCCCGGAGCGCGGGGGGCCCGCGGAGCTGGGCCGGGGACAGGGGGCCCGGGCTGGCCGTGGGTGTGGCGAGCACCCAGAGCAGCCCCAAGCCCAGGGCCGGGCAGCGCCCGCCGTTTGTGTCTCAGTCCCCTGCGAGGCTTTTCTGATCTCACCGCCCTGGGGGAGCCCGTTGGTGAGTTACTGGCAGGGCTCGGGGGCCCAGCTTTATTCCTTTCACTGGCTTTGAGTAGGTGCGAGGTCAGAGGCTCCTGCAGAGGACAAGTTGTCACTTTAGCACTTGCCGCAAGGCCAGGGGAGGAGCCGTGTTAGTCGGTATCCGCAAAAAGAACAGGAGGACTTGTGGCACCTTAGCGACTAACCAATTTATTTGAGCATGAGCTTTCCTGAACTACAGCATCCGATGAAGTGAGCTGTAGCTCAAGAAAGCTGATGCTCAAATAAATTGGTTAGTCTCTAAGGTGCCGCAAGTCCTCCTGTTCTTTTTTCTACCAGAGTAATCCCTTGCCAGAGGGAGTCACGGAATGGGCCCTGGCAGGGAGGTCCCTGGCAGACTCTACTAAAACAGCCCATACTATGAAAACATTAGAGAACATGGGGCTGGGCTATGTACAGGCACAGGGAAGACAGTCCCTGCCCTGAAGCATTCATTACCATCTAGAACAAGCCACAACATATTAATAGATTCTATGCCCAGAAGGGACCACTGTGCTCGTATAGTCTGACCTGCTGCATTACATAGGTCACGTAACTCCCCTGAATGAATTTCTGTTCGAACTAGAGCAGATGCTAAATGGAGGGAGAAGAGGTCCAGAAGTGGCTTGTGTGGTTACAATGAGCGCAACTGGGCTGCTCCACCTCCTTAGGCAACAGAGGTGGTTGCTAGATTTGCAGTCTCAGGTTTCGCCAGCCCCTCTTGAAAAATCGTGGGCCTGATTTTTGGAGGTGTTGAGTAGCTGAAGCCAATGGGAGAGCTGGGTGCTCAGCGCCTCTGAAAATTCACTGGCCCAAACTTCATTAATGCAGAGTTAGAGTTGTCTAGCAGCATGTCATACCTGTCTGGAATGTCAAATGCACCCAGCCTGAACACGCTGAAACCCAGGGGACACTGAATCCTGATGTCACAGACTCATGCTCTCTCTTGGCTCCATACGTCCCTGGGAGGAACCCCATTCAGAGGGACAGCCCTTCTGGGGGTTCCACTTTGTCTCGGGGGTTAAACCGTAGGCCCCACCGCCTCCTGGAACCATGTCTCTCTGAACCCTAAGCACGCCTGTCTCTTGCCGTGGGCCTCCTTGGGGAGTCCACTCACTCTGAACCCCTGAGGCCTCCACACCCAGAGGGAAAAATGCAACCATGATCTCTAGACTGGAGTGACTCTCAGCCAGCGTAAAACAGAAGGGCTTATTGAACGTCTGAACAAAGCACAGGAAACTCTCCGGGCCCTCAGGCCTAGCCTCCTTCAGCACAGTACATCTAGGTCTGTCCAGGCTCCAGGTGGGCTCTGGCTGCTCTCTCTCCAGTCCAGAAGCCTCCTCCTTCCAGGCAAGGCATGCTATATCACTGGCCCCAACCGCTCCTCCCCTGTCCTTTGTCTTCCATCCCAGGTAAACAAGTCGCTGAGGCCCTCTCTCCTCCTCTGCTGGACCTGGTTGGTGAGGTCACCGGAGTCCTTTCTCCTCAGCCCATTGTCTTCCCACTGGCCAGAACTGGCTGCCGGGGCCCCAGCTGCTAGGTGAGGTCACACCTGGTCCTCTGCAACAACAAACCCTCTCCCACCACCTTGTTAAAAATGCAGCACAAAGGGAAACTGAGGCACACACACTATTCATGTAAAACACTACAAAAATCCCCAACTTTGTCACACCTGGTACATCAGCCCTGCACTGCAACCTTCACTTTGTCCCGAGCCACAGGGAATGTACCGCAGGTGGACTCCTGCATGCGCTGCCCTGTAACAAGGCAGAGGAAATGTGCCGTTGATGTGGGGCCCCCCGGGCATATTCTCGCTGCAGCCGTTCCAAACGCCCCCTGCTGCACTAGGGATGGCTGCAGTGATTGGTCAGGGATTGCTTGCAGTAGGTGGTCTTGCTGCAATGTGAAAAGTGGGGCATCTGCACCCAAAAGGCCTGGCCCCTGCAGGTCTGGGCTGACCTATGTGGGTTGTGCAAAGAGAGGAGCACAATGGTCTGTGACCATGGGTACATTGTAACAGTGGGAGACCCAGTGCACTGAAGGGCAGATGTTCCAGAGGGATCCGTAGGACAAGGAGTGGGAACACAGGGCAGCTTTGTGCAGAGTGGTGAAGTGGTCGAGGCCAGGCAGCCCAGACATAGGTAACAGGAGGTGTTCTTATGTCGTGTTCGCTAATGCTACATGGTAACTAACACAAAGTAAAATCTAGTGAAGACAAGGCCATTAATAGGCAAAGGGCAGAGTTAAGGTTGCAGGGCAAGGCTGCTGTAGGAGGCCCTTCCTTAAAACCCTTAGCTTAATGACTAGGGCGCTCATCCTGCACGTGGGAGACCCTAGGGCAAGTCCCCCCTCCTCCTGATGAAGCAAAAGGATTTGAGCAGTGATCTGCCCCCTCAGGTGAGTGCCCACACAGCTCTACGGGGTAATCCAATATGGGTCTCTCTCAGTCTCACCTATTGAAGTTGTTCCACTTTAAACAAACAATTGAATAAATCGATATTAACTGGGCCAGAGAAAGAGTTAAAATCATTCTGTAGCCAAGTGGTCAGACCTTGTTCAAACCCCTTCTCCACCTCAGGAGGAAGGGAGACTTGAACTAGGTGTAATCCTGGCTGAATGCCCCATCCCCTGGGCTAATTATTGCAGGGGAAAGCTTCTCCCCACCCCCAGCCATTTGTTTCAGGCTCTGCATGCAACATAGACAGCCATGTCCTTTCTTCCCCTGGTTCATGGCTCACTAGCAGACCTAGATGCCTCCCTGCCACCCGGAAGTAAGCACCTATCTTTGAGGGATGCCCCCTCTGGTTGGCTAGCTTAGGCAGCTCCCTGCCTAGTGTACTGGCTTTGTGGATCACCTTCTCAGGTGCCTCTCTCTCCTCATTGATTGTATAAGGAGCCTGAGCACCTAACTCAGGCTTTGTCGTTCCTGTGATTGTGTAGGCACAGTGACACTCAGCGTTGCAATGCCCAAGTACCTGCGTGCATTCCACATCACTAACATTGTTCTAGTCTAACATTTCGTTCAAACCCTTTCTCCCAGAAGCTCCAACACTTTGAGGGGGCCATGCAGAGGCATGACCCTTTGGTTTGAGTAGATTGAATTAATTATTGTAGAAAGCAGCAAATTATTTTGTGTTTACTTTTCATGACAAACATAAGTTACTGTTTGGGCTGAGGACAGTACCCAGGTGCCACATTCTAGTCAATGTTGACCTTGTGTCAGTTACAATAGGGCTCTCTATTCTGGGTACATTTTCTGTTGCTCAACAACCCCTGTGATCATGCCAACTTTGATGAGTCGCAGCTACTTGGTTTTCTTTGATCACATTCAGTCCCATTGTTCAGGAAATGAGGAAGGAGCACAAGGCATAATTACAGCCCCTGAATGCTTCTGCTTCCTAGAATCTTTCATCCGTCCTCTAATTAATGCGGTTTGCCTTGGCCAAACATGTAATGCAAAATCTGGGAGTGTGGGGGGCACTTTAGAGCACTTTGAAATATCATCTCTTAACCCAGAAGCTTTGCTGTCAGAGCAAAACTTCTAGAATGAGCCCCTGCAGAACAGAGGCAGAGAGCAACTAACATGCACAACACACATCCTCAGAGAGCTGTGAAGGGCAGGACTCATGCAGTTCCTGTGTGCTGGGCAGGTTCAATGGCCATAGCTTGCCACCTTCAGCCACTCACTGACTCTGATGTCAGGTTATCCACGAACCCTCTGGCTTAGAGCCCCAGTCATCTTCTGGTTCCCATGCAAATGACTTTCACTGGCTCCTCAGCGTGGCTTGGGCCGCAATGGAAGTCCAACTTTTACCCTGTTGCTTCCTCAGAGGGGCAGTGGATGCAGTGTATTATTGGCGACTTTCCAATTTGGAAAGGATCAGAGCTGGAGTTTGAACCTCAAGTGTGGACAAAAAAAAGTGATAAGAACTGTACCATTTTGATGTCACATGATTATTTTAGGGGTGCTGTATGTTAGGAACCCCTGTCTCAAATGACCTCAAGTTTGGACCATTAATGCTACTAGAGATCCTGCTGAAGATGTCAAGTTTTGTAAAGAAAATCTGAATCTGCACATGGATTTTGTGGATTTTGCACTTAGAAAAACTGACTGTTGAACAATGAACTAGTCTCCACTCATCTCTATAATGGTGCCACCACCTGACTATAGTCACATTCAAGCATTTCAAGTTTCGTACCAAACATTAAAATACCAAAACTCAGGGGCCACTTTTGCAAATTTGGGTTTTGAGCCAGATTTTCAGACTCTTATTTGCACGGTATGCACCTGTTTGTTCAGAGCTGAAAGGCAGGTAGGTTAACCCAAAACATCTTGCAACCATGCCTGAAGGTGGGGAGAATCATCCTCCGTCTTACCTGGGGGGCTGCTTGTTAGTCCCACACATGCAGCACACAAAAATGCTATTTTTAAAAAATACTGGATTTTCATTTAATTACATTATTCTTTTTTAAAATAAACCTATTTGAAATGAAATTATTACAACCTATATTAAGGTCTAAACTTTCTGTGGTCTATTAACATCATTTAAATTAAATAAAAAATAATATTCAAGCAACAACTTTGCTGCCAAAGTTCTAAAGTCAGTCTAGTCACTGAACTGGGGGAGTCCCTGGCTAAGTACTTGGAACAAAGTTTATTGATGTGCTAAACCAGCTTTGGACAGCAGTAGCCTCTTCTGCAGTACATGGAGAATATTTCCCTCACTTTACTTTATTCAACTAGTTCAGTTTAATGACTAGTTCATTCAAAGTCGAGAAACTGAGTGAGACATAAAAAAAACAAAAAGAAAAGGAGTACTTGTGGCACCTTAGAGACTAACCAATTTATTTGAGCATGAGCTTTCGTGAGCTACAGCTCACTTCATCGGATGCATGCCGTGGAAACTGCAGCAGGCTTTATTTATACACAGAGAATATGAAAAAATACCAAAAAAACAGTACAGCTTGTTTTCCTCTCTCAGTCTACAGATAAAAATGAGATATGAGGAGATAAAAACTAGATCTAAAATCTTGAAAGACATGGTGACCAAAACCAATCTGTTCAATTCACTAACAACAGATAATACTTCCTTTGGTGAATAAATCAGTTAATTTTAAATGCAAGACATGTTTTGATAAATTTATTTTTTTCTTATGTATCCAGAACATTTAAGGCGGTTTTATTTAATTAATAAATGTAATTAATAAAATAAGAAGAATATAGCAGTAGGGATATATTACTGACCACCTGACCAGGATGGTGATAGTGACTGTGAAATGCTCAGGGAGATTAGAGAGGCAATTAAAATAAAAAATTCAATAATAATGGGGGATTTCAACTATCCTCATAGTGACTGGGTACATATCACCTCAGGACTGGATGCAGAGATAAAGTTTCTTGACACCTTAAATGACTGCTTCTTGTAGCAGCTAATCCTGAAACCCACAAGAGGAGAGGCAATTCTTGATTTAATCCTAAGTAGAGCACAGGATCAGGTCCAAGAGGTGAATATAGCTGGACCTCTTGGTAATAGTGACCACAATATTATTAAATATTAACATCCCTGTGGCAGGGAAAACACCGCAGTGGTCCAACACTGTAGCATTTAATTTCAGAAAGGGGAACTACACAAAAATGAGGAGGTTAGTGAAACAGAAATTAAAAGGTACAGCACCAAAAGTAAAATCCCTGCAAGCTGCATGAAAACTTTTTAAAGACACCATAATAGAGGCTCAACTTAAATGTATACCCCAAATTAAAAAACATAGTAAGAGAATCAAAAAAGAGCTACTGTAGCTAAACAACAAAGTAAAATATGCAGTGAGAGGCAAAAAGGCATCCTTTAAAAAGTGGAAGTTAAATCCTAGTGAGGAAAATAGAAAGGAGCATAAACTCTGACAAATGAAGTGTAAAAATATAGTTAGGAAGGCCAAAAAAGAATTTGAAGAACAGTTAGCCAAAGACTCAAAAAGTAATAGCAAAAATTTTTTAAAGTACATCAGAAGCAGAAAGCCTGCTAAACAACCAGTGAGGCCACTGGATGCTTGAGATGCTAAAGGAGCACTTAAGGATAATAAGGCCATTGCAGAGAAACTAAATGAATTTTTTGCATCGGTCTTCACGGTTGAGGATGTGATTCCCAAACCTGAGCCATTCTTTTTAGGTGACAAATCTGAGGAACTGTCCCAGATTGAGGTGTCACTAGAGGAGGTTTTGAAACAAATTGATAAACTAAACAGTAATAAGTCACCAGGACCAGATGGTATTCACACAAGAGTTCTGAAGGAACTCAAATATGAAATTGCAGGACTACAGGTTCTCCCCCACCCGCCCCCCTGCTCTCCTGCTGGTACTAGCTCACCTTAAGTGATCACTCTCGTTACAGTGTGTTTGGTAACACCCATTGTTTCATGTTCTCTATGTATATAAATCTCCCCACTGTATTTTCCACTGAATGCACCCGATGAAGTGAACTGTAGCTCATGAAAGCTTATGCTCTAAGATGCCACAAGTACTCCTTTTTGCGAATACAGACTAACACGGCCGCTACTCTGAAACAAGACTACTAACTGTAGTCTGTAACCAATCATTTAAATCAGCTTCTGTACCAAATGACTGGAGGATAGCTAATGTGACGCTAATTTTTAAAAAGGGCTCCAGAGGTGACCCCAGCAATTACAGGCCAGTAAACCTGACTTCAGTACTAGGAAAACTGGTGGAAACTATAGTAAAGAACAAAATTGTCAGACACATAGATGAACATAATTTGTTGGGTAAGAGTCAACATGTTTTTTTGTAAAGGGAAAGCATGCCTCACCAATCTACTAGAATTCTTTGAGGGGGTCAACAAGCATGTGGACAAAGGGGATCCAGTGGATATAGTGTATTTAGATTTTCAGAAAGCCTTTGACAAGGTCCCTCGCCAAAGCCTCTTAAGCAAAATAAGCAGTCATGGGATAAGAGGGAAGGTTCTCTCATGGATCGGTAGCTGGTTAAAAGATAGGAAACAAAGGGTAGGAATAAATGGTCAGTTTTCAGAATGGAGAGGTAAATAGTGGTGTCCCCCAGAGGTCTATACTAGCTCCAGTCCTATTCAACATATTCATAAATGATCTGGAAAAAGGGGTGTCATAAATATAAAGGGAAGGGTAACCACCTTTCTGTATACAGTGCTATAAAATCCCTCCTGGCCAGAGGCAACATCCTGTTACCAGTAAAGGGTTAAGAAGCTTAGCTAACCTGGCTGGCACCTGATCCAAAGGACCAATAAGGGGACAAGATACTTTCAAATCTTGGGAGAGGGTAAGACTTTTGTTTGTGCTCTTTGTTTACGTGGTTGTTCTCTCTTGGGACTGAGAGAGGCCAGACAGAAATCCATCTTCTCCAACCCATCCTAATCCAAGCCTCCATTATTGCAACCAGTAGAGGTAAGCCAGGCAAGGCGGATTAGTTTATCCTTTGTTTTATATGAATTTTCCCTGTGTTAAGAGGGAGGTTTATTCCTGTTTTCTGTAACTTTAAGGTTTTGCCCAGAGGGGGATCCTCTGTGTTTTGAATTGGAATACCCTGTAAAGTATTTTCCATCCTGATTGTACAGAGGTGATTTTTACTTTTTTTTTTTAAATAAAATCCTTCTTTAAGAACCTGACTGATTTTTCCATTGTTCCAAGATCCAGGGGTTTGGGTCTTTGATGATTTTGTAACCAATTGGTTAGGATATTATTCTCAAGCCTCCCCAGGAAAGGGGGTGTGTAGGGTTTGGGGGGATATTTTGGGGGAAGACGTCTCCAAACAGTCTTCTTTCCCTGTTCTTTGTTTAAAACGCTTGGTGGTGGCAGCATACTGTTCAAGGACAAGGCAAAGTTTGTACCTTGGGGAAGTTTTTAACCTAAGCTGGTAAGAATACGCTTAGAGGTCCTTTCATGCGGGTCCCCACACCTGTATCCTAGAGTTCAGAGTGGGGAAGGAACCCTGACAAGGGGTAAAAAGTGAGATGGCAAAATCTGCAGATGATACAAAACTACTCAAGATAGTTAAGTCCCAGGCAGATTGCAAAGAGCTACAAAAGGATCTCTCAAAACTGTGTGACTGAGCAACAAAATGGCAGATGAAATTCAGTGTTGATAAATGCAAAGTAATGCACATTGGAAAACATAATCCCAACTATACATATAAAACGAGGGGGTCTAAATTTCCTGTTACCACTCAAGAAAGAGATCTTGGAGTCAAAAGAAATCTGATGAGGTTCAATAAGGATAAGTGCAGGGTCCTACACTTAGGACGGAAGAATCCAATGCACCGCTACAGACTAGGGGCCGAATGGCTAGGCAGCAGTTCTGCGGAAAAGGACCTAGGGGTGACAGTGGATGAGAAGCTGGATATGAGTCAGCAGTGTGCCCTTGTTGCCAAGAAGGCCAATGGCATTTTGGGATGTATAAGTAGGGGCATAGCGAGCAGATCGAGGGACGTGATCCTTCCCCTCTATTCGACATTGGTGAGGCCTCATCTGGAGTACTGTGTCCAGTTTTGGGCCCCACACTTCAAGAAGGATGTGGATAAATTGGAGAGAGTCCAGCAAAGGGCAACAAAAATGATTAGGGGTCTAGAACACATGACTTATGAGGAGAGGCTGAGGGAGCTGGGATTGTTTAGTCTGCAGAAGAGAAGAATGAGGGGGGATTTGATAGCTGCTTTCAACTACCTGAAAGGGGGTTCCAAAGAGGATGGCTCTAGACTGTTCTCAATGGTAGCAGATGACAGAACGAGGAGTAATGGTCTCAAGTTGCAGTGGGGGAGGTTTAGATTGGATATTAGGAAAAACTTTTTCACTATGAGGGTGGTGAAACACTGGAATGCGTTACCTAGGGAGGTGGTAGAATCTCCTTCCTTAGAAGTTTTTAAGGTCAGGCTTGACAAAGCCCTGGCTGGGATGATTTAACTGGGAATTGGTCCTGCTTTGAGCAGGGGGTTGGACTAGATGACCTTCTGGGGTCCCTTCCAACCCTGATATTCTATGATTCTATGATTGTGGATAGTGTTCTGAAAACATCCACTCAATGTGCAACGGCAGTCAAAAAAACGAACAGAATGTTGGGAATCATTAAGAAAGGGATAGATAAGACAGAAAATATCATATTGCCTCTATATAAATCCATGGTACGCCCACATCTTGAATACTGCCTGCAGATGTGGTTACCCCATCTCAAAAAGATATATTGGACTTAAAAAAGGTTCAGAAAAGGGCAACAAAAATTATTAGGGTTATGAAGCATCTGCCATATGAAGAGAGATTAATAAGACTGGGACTTTTCAGCTTGGAAAAAAGACGACTAAGGGGGGACATGATAGAGGTCTATAAAATCATGATTGGTATGGAAAAAGTAAATAAGGAAGTGTTATTTACTCCTTTTCATAACACAATAACTGGGGATCACCAAATGAAATTAATAGGCAGCAGGTTTAAACAAAAGGAAGTATTTTTTCCACACAATGCAGTCAACCTGTGGAACTCCTTGCCAGAAGATGTTGTGAAGTTCAAGACTATAATGGGGTTCAAAAAAGAACTAGATAAATTCATGGAGGATACGTCCATCAATGGCTATTAGCCAGGATGGACAGGGATGGTGTCCCTGGCCTATGTTTGCCAGAAGCTGGGAATGGGCACCCAGGGATGGATCACTTGATGATTACCTGGTCTGTTCATTCTCTCTGGGGCACCTGGCATTGGCCACTGTTGGAAGACAGGATACTGAACTAGATGGACCTTTAGTCTGACCCAGTATTGCCATTCTTATAGTCTTAAACTTTTTAAAATGCTGTTTTATGATTTTTTAATTTAATTCTAATTTCCATCCACATGCAGCTGGAAACCTATCACAAATAAAAAACTAATCTAGTAAAATGTGTCATTCACCATTTTCTCACAAAACAGAAAAATGTAAAAATTAAGAATCGGAATAAATATATGTTAAGCTATCTAATTGCATAAACGTGTATCTTAAAGTCTATGAGTAATATAGTATATCTCCCTGGTTAGCAACAAGTAACACCCATTTTAGTGTAAAAACTATACTTAGTTGCAAATCAACATGTTTTAATGGTTATCAGCGTATGAGATTCAACCTATCCTTAGGAAAAGAACTGAAGAGTACAAATGCAAAATAAGATGAAAATTGATTATTCAAATCAAGATTTCCTGCTTGCTGATGGAAATCATGGTTACAGTGAATGATTTAAATGGCTTTGATTTAAATCAATGTAACCCGTTTACCTAAGGCCCTTATCTGACCCACAGCACTGTAGTATGAGCACCTTTGTATGGAGCCTCACCACCCCATTTTGAGACAGGGAAGTGCTATATCCACAGTGTGGAGATGGGGACTTAAGGTGCAGAGACTGAGCAGCACACTCTGGATTGAGCATCCAGCATTAGGGGCCCAAAACCGAGGGTTTTAGCTGTAGCAGCAGAGACTCATTTAATGGCACATAAAATAAGAGATTAAAGCTATTGCCTCCCCCACCTCACCACACCCTCAAGTAGTTCAGCTCCCCAACGCCTCCTGCCCCACTGTGCCCCCTCCGGCTCAACTCCTCCACTAAGTATGCTCCCTCCAGCCCCACTACACCCCCCCCGGCTCAGCTCCCTCCAGCCCCACTACACCCCCCCCCGGCTCAGCTCCCTCCAGCCCCACTACACCCCCCCCCCCGGCTCAGCTCCCTCCAGCCCCACTACAACCCCCCCGGCTCAGCCCCCTCCAGCCCCACTACACCCCCCCCCCCGGCTCAGCCCCCTCCAGCCCCACTACACCCCCCCCCCGGCTCAGCCCCTCCAGCCCCACTACACCCCCCCCCGGCTCAGCTCCCTCCAGCCCCACTACACCCCCCCCCCGGCTCAGCTCCCTCCAGCCCCCCTACACCCCCCCCGGCTCAGCTCCCTCCAGCCCCCCTACACCCCCCCCCGGCTCAGCTCCCTCCAGCCCCCCTACACACCCCCCCGGCTCAGCTCCCTCCAGCCCCCCTACACCCCCCCCGGCTCAGCTCCCTCCAGCCCCCCTACACCCCCCCCGGCTCAGCTCCCTCCAGCCCCCCTACACCCCCCCCCGGCTCAGCTCCCTCCAGCCCCCCTACACCCCCCCCCCCGGCTCAGCTCCCTCCAGCCCCCCTACACCCCCCCCCCGGCTCAGCTCCCTCCAGCCCCACTACACCCCCCCCGGCTCAGCTCCCTCCAGCCCCACTACACCCCCCCCCGGCTCAGCTCCCTCCAGCCCCACTACACCCCCCCCGGCTCAGCTCCCTCCAGCCCCACTACACCCCCCCGGCTCAGCCCCCTCCAGCCCCACTACACCCCCCCCGGCCCAGCTCCCTCCAGCCCCACTACACCCCCCCGGCTCAGCTCCCTCCAGCCCCACTACACCCCCCCGGCTCAGCCCCCTCCAGCCCCACTACACCCCCCCCCGGCTCAGCTCCCTCCAGCCCCATTACACCCCCCCCCCGGCTCAGCTCCCTCCAGCCCCACTACACCCCCCCTGGCTCAGCTCCCTCCAGCCCCACTACACCCCCCCGGCTCAGCCCCCTCCAGCCCCACTACACCCCCCCCGGCTCAGCTCCCTCCAGCCCCACTACACCCCCCCCCCAGCTCAGCTCCCTCCAGCCCCACTACACCCCCCCCCGGCTCAGCTCCCTCCAGCCCCACTACACCCCCCCCCGCTCACCACGACCTCACCTCCAGCCCCCCCCCCGAGGCTCCACTATACGCCCCCTCTCGGTTCAGCTCGGGCTCGGCAGCCGTCCCCCGACATTGAGTCACACCCCCAGCTCAGACCCGCGGCCGGAAGTGGCCGGGACTCCCCCTGTGAGCGATAGTCACATGACCAGATCATCATATGA
The DNA here is from genome assembly GCF_965140285.1 of Lepidochelys kempii. Lineage (NCBI taxonomy): Eukaryota > Metazoa > Chordata > Testudines > Cheloniidae > Lepidochelys > Lepidochelys kempii. Next base: position 9,301,412 of record NC_136402.1, on the reverse strand, counting down.
TCCGCAAAAGGGGCGGGCCCGGGAGCAGCTTCTCGCGAGAACAGCGGAGGTATCGGCGCAGCAAGATGGCGGCGCCGGAGACAGTGGCGGTGCTTCCTGGTTCCGGCCCGGAGCAGGTAGCGGCGCCGTGGAGCGTCGCCGGGCCCCTGGAGCCTCCTCTTCCTGGGCCGGGGTCGGTTCCCCGGCCCCTCAACGGCTCCCCACGGGTTCGGCTCCGCTCGCCGGGCCGGCTCCGCTCCCCGCTTCCTGCCTCCCCTGGCCGGGCTCGGCTTCCCGAGCCGCTCGGCTCCGCTCAGCCGCCCCCCCCCCCCACGCGTCCCTAGGCTGGTCCCAGCTCTGCTTCCCGCTTCTCCCGCCCTTGCCACGCGGGCCTCGGCTCCGCTCCTCGGACGCCCCCTCCGCTCCCCCCCCGCCTCCTCCCTCCGCGCCCCCCCCGCCTCCTCCCTCCGCGCCCCGCTTCTGAGCCCCTCAGTCCCCTTCCTCGCCAGGCTGCCCCGACTCCGCTCCCAGCCTCCTCTCCCGCCCGGGGGCCCCTCCCTGGGCTGCCCAATTCCTTCTGCTATGGCCCGGGCCCTTCATCCATGGGAGCTTTCGTGGTGTTTCCCCCTGCTGGGTCCAGACTGGGGCTCTGGGCTCCCCGCGGCCGCCCTGGATGGGGGCTTGTCCTGCGTAGACAGCTGGGGAAACCACCTGGCACTGCCCATCATGTGAGCGTTTTCCACCAGCAATACAAGATAACCTGCTGCTTACCAGCCCGTCTCCGCTCCTCCCTCCAAAGCAGGTAACGAGTAATGGAACCGCAGCGGGGGCCCCGACTGCAGAGACCCAGCAGCAGAACCAGCCCCAGCAACAAGCTCCCAATGCCTGGCAGGTCATCAAAGGAGTGTTGTTCAGGTGAGCCCTGGCTGATTCCCCAGCTGCCCTCTTCTCATCACGTATTAAAAACATGATGTTAATTTAAATTTGGCCTCTGAATCCCTTGCCCCTGGCTGTAGGTGCGCTGACAGTTATTACAAATACATTTAATAACAAAACAGCAACAGATCCCATCCTCTTTTAAAAACTGCCATTCAGGAAGGAAACATGGACAACTAAAAACTCCCACTCCTCTGGTCTCCTCAGAAACCCACAGCCCAGCCACTGCTGCAAGAGCAACACATTTTCTGGGCTGAGACAAAGATATAAATTTGGGGTCATCTGTTTACTGATCGCCCTTCACCCGCAGTTCAACTCTTCATCCATCAGCTCTGCCACCAGTTTCATATCACATAGAATGCTGCGGTCCCCCACATCTGAGATCTCTTGGGCACCTATTGAACATTGCCTAACACTAGTCTCTGGGACTTCTCCAGGTGGAAGGGAGAAGAACAAAGCCACCTGAGTTCAGCTTTTTCACTCTACCATGCACTCTAGTTGAGAGACTAATGCCTCATGATCTAGTATTGGCACAGGCACCTGGTAATCTGTGACATACCCAGGTCACAGCCCTAGTTGTGAGTGTGAGGCATCGAGCTACTTCAGAATGTCTTTTCCATTGTCATAACCAAAAATGGAAATTTAGATATTAGTCAGTCACTGGAGAGACTGTCAGCATCAAGTGAGAGCTTTTAAGCAGAGTCCGAAGAGATGTTTCCACTAGAGCAGTGAGCATCCTGCCCTTCTCTAAGTAGATGTTAATGTTCTCAACTAGCCTTCAGCAGCACTGAAGGAGGAGATAAAGTATGGGTTGGGTAGAGTGTTGTTCCAGGACATCCAGAATCTGAGTGAACAACACCGGTCAAAACAAAAAGAAAAGGAGTACTTGTGGCACCTTAGAGACTAACCAATTTATTTGAGCATAAGCTTTCGTGAGCTACAGCTCGCTTCATCGGATGCATACCGTGGAAACTGCAGCAGACATTATATACACACAGAGATCATGAAACAATACCTCCTCCCACCCCACTGTCCTGCTGGTAATAGCTTATCTAAAGTGATCATCAAGTATGGCCATTTCCAGCACAAATCCAGGTTCTCACCCTCTGCCCCCCCCCCCCAAACTCACTCTCCTGCTGGTAGTAGCAGGAGAGTGAGTTTTGGGGGGCGGGGGGGGCGGAGGGTGAGAAAATCTGGATTTGTGCTGGAAATGGCCCAACTTGATGATCACTTTAGATAAGCTATTACCAGCAGGACAGTGGGGTGGGAGGAGGTATTGTTTCATGATCTCTGTGTGTATATAATGTCTGCTGCAGTTTCCACGGTATGCATCCGATGAAGCGAGCTGTAGCTCACGAAAGCTTATGCTCAAATAAATTGGTTAGTCTCTAAGGTGCCACAAGTACTCCTTTTCTTTTTGCAAATACAGACTAACACGGCTGTTACTCTGAAAACTGGTCAAAACGTGACTGGAGAGAGCCAAGTGTCCTGTTTATGTGGCTGCAGACAGTTCTAGCTAAATCTGTTCAGTTTTCTTGGGAACAGGAAGGCTTCACAGCAGCCAGTGTGTGGAAAGAATGTGGGTTAATCAGGTTAATTGCTAACCTGAAAGAAATTGCTGCTGGAGGTTTTGCAGATGCAGTAGAGTTTAAAAAAAAATTCTTAACTTTTGCATGGCCATTGTGAAAGAGTGAACATGTGTGTGTGTATATATTGACATACATGATCAGCTTCAGATGAGATTTTTACCACTGGTGGTGGTGATGATGAGAGCAGTTTAATGTGTGTGAATTGAGAGTTGTGGGCTCTAATATTTTGAAGAGGAAAGATGTAGAGTCAGGAGCATTGGAAATACAGGGGAAAAATAAAATATAAGTCCCATGGGAACGGAAATAGCTTAGGTTAAAGATTCCTATGCAGCTTGATGCTGTTTAGCTCCCAGTCCCCAGAGTTAGAACAAGTCTTTTACAGACTAGACAATCTTTCCAGGCTGGTGTAGGCCCCTGCCATGCTTCTAAATTAACGTCATTCATTTAAGACTGGAACAGGCTTCTGTTTTAGGCAGGTTCCCAGGCTAACAGTCTTAAATTAAACTCCAAGCTGGAGAGGCGATCCTGGCAATTACAGCCAGTAAAACCTAACTTCTGTACCAGGCAGATTGGTTGAAACTATAGTGAAGAACAGAATTATCAGACACACAGGTGAACATGCTTTGTTGTGGGAAGAGTCAACATGGCTTTTATAAATGGAAATCATGCCTCACTAGTTTATTAAACTATCTTTGAAGGGGATCAACAAACATGTCAATAAGGGGGATACAGTGTACTTAGACTTCCAGAAAGCCTTTGACAAAGTCCCTCACCAAAGACTCTTAGGCAAAGTAAGCAGTCATGGGATAAAAGGGAAGGTCCTCTCATGGATCATTAACTGGTTTAAAAAATAGGAAACAAAGGGTAGGAATAAATGGTCAATTTTCAGAATGGAGAGAGGTAAATAGCAATGTCCTGCGGGGTCTGCATAGCAACCAGTGCTGTTCAACAGATTAATAAATGATCTGGAAAAAGTGAGGTGGTAAAATTTGCGGATGATACAAAATTACTCAAAATAAGTCAGTCCAAAGCCGACTGTGAAGAGTTATAAAGGGATCTCACTAAACTGGATGACTGGGCATCAAAGTGGCAGGTAAAATTCTTTAAGTGCAAAGTAATGCACATTGGAAAACATAATGCCAACTATACATACAAAATGTTGGGATCTAAATTAGCTGTTACCATTCTAGAAAGAGATCTTGGAGATATTGTGGGTAGTTCTCTGAAAACATCTGCTCAATGTGCTGCAGCAGTCAAAAAAGCTCAGTGTTAGGAACTATTAGTAAAGGGATAGACAATAAAACATAAAATATCATAATGCTTCTATATTAATCCATGGTATGCCCATGTCTTGAATATAGTTTGCCGATCTGGTCGCTCCATTACTAAAAAGAGATATTAGAATTGGAAAAGATACAGTGAAGGGCAACAAAAATTATTAGGGGTATAGAACCTCTTCCCTATGAGGAGAGATTAAAAATAGGGCTGTCGATTAATTGCAGTTAACTGACGTGATTAACTTGGAAGAATTAATTGTGATTAATCAGTTTTAATTTATTAACAATGCAATTTCAATTGGTATTCTATTAACTATTTTTGGATGTTTTTCTACATATTGATTTAAATTACAACACAGAATACAAAGTGTACAGTGCTCACTTTTTATTATTTCAAATATTTCAACTGTAAAAATGATAAACAAAAGTATGAGGTGAATTGAAAAATACTATTTCAAGTACCATAATGCAATCTTTTTATCATGAAATTACATCTCTAAAAGGTAGATTTTTGTTGTTACATAACTGCACTCAAAAACAAAACAATACAAACCTTTAGAACCTACAAGTCATAGAATCACAGAATTGGAAGGGACCTCTAGAGGTCATCTAGTCCAGTCCCCTGCACTCAAGGCAGGACTAATTATTATCTAGACCATCCCTGGCAGGTGTTTGTCCAACCTGCTCTTAAAAATCCCCAATGATAGAGATTCCACAACCTCCCTAGGCAATTTATTCCAGTGTTTAACCACCCTGACAGGAAGTTTTTCCTAATGTCCAACCTAAACCGCCCTTGCTGCAATTTAAGCCCATTGCTTCTTGTCCTATCCTCAGAGATTCAGGAGAACAATTTTTCTCCCTCCTTGTGAAAACCATGTACTTTTCCATGTACTTGAAAACTGTTATGTCCCCTCTGTCTTGTCTTTTCTAGACTAAACAAACCCTTTTTTCCCCCTGTCTTCCCTCGTAAGTCATGTTTTCTAGACTGTTAATAATTTTTATTGCTGTTTTCTGGACTTCCTCCAATTTGTCCACATCTTTCCTGAAATGTGGTATCCAGAACTGGACACAATACTCCAGCTGAGACCTAATCTGCGTGGAGTAGAGCGGAAGAATTACTTCTCATGTCTTGCTTACAATACTCCTGCTAATACATCCCAGAATGATGTTTGCTTTTTTTGCAACAGCGTTACACTGTTGACTCATATTTAGCTTGTGATCCACTATGACCCCCAGATCCCTTTCCACAGTACTCCTTCCTAGGCAGTCATTTCCCATTTTGTATGTGTGCCATTGATTGTTCCTTCCTAAGTGGAGTACTTTGCATTTGTCCTTATTGAATTTCGTCCTACTTACTTCAGACCATTTCTCCAGTTTGTCCAGATCATTTTGAATTTTAATCCTATCCTCCAAAGCACTTGCAACCCCTCCCAGCTTGGTATTGTCCTTTGTAAGTGTACTCTATGCCATTATCTAAATCATCGATGAAGATATTGAACAGAACTGGACCCAGAACCGATCCCTTCAGGACCCCACTAGTTATGCCCTTCCAGCATGACTGTGAACCACTGATAACTACGTTCTGGGAACGATTTTCCAACCAGTTATGCACCCACCTTATAGTAGCTCCATCTAGGTTGTATTTCCCTAGTTTATGAGAAGGTCATGCAAGACAGTATCAAAGGCCTTACTAAAGTCAAGATATGCCACATCTACTGCTTCCCTCCTATCCACAAGGCTTGTTACCCTGTCAAAGAAAGCTATCAGGTTGGTTTGGCATAATTTGTTCTTGACCAATCCATGCTGACTGTTTATCATCTTATCTTCTAGGTGTTTGCAAATTGATTGCTTAATTATTTCTTCCATTATCTTTCTGGGTACAGAAGTTAAGCTGACTGGCTGTAATTCCCTGGGTTGTCCTTATTTCCCTTTTTATAGATGGGCCCTATATTTGCCCTTTTCTAGTCTTCTGGAATGTCTCCCGTCTTCCATGACTTTTCAAAGATAGTTGCTAATGGCTCAGATATCTCCTCAGTCAGCTCCTTGAGTATCCTAGGATGCATTTCATCAGGCCCTGGTGATTTGAAGACCTCTAACTTGTCTTAGTAATTTTTGACTTGTTCTTTCCCTATTTTAGACTGTGATCCTACCTCATTTTCACTGGCATTCACTATGTTAGAAGTCCATTCGTCACCAACCTTCGTGGTGAAAACTGAAACAAAGAAGTCATTAAGCACCTCTGCCATTTCCACATTTTCTGTTATTGTCTTTCCGCCCCTCATTGAGTAACTGGTCTACTGTCCTTGGTCTTCCTCTTGCTTCTAATGTATTTGTAAAATGTTTTTCCTGTTTCCTTTTATGTCCCTAGCTAGTTTGATCCCGTTTTGTGCCTTGGCTTTTCTACTTTTGTCCCTACATGCTTGTGTTGTTTATTTGTATTCACCCTTTATAATTTGACCGAGTTTCCACTTTTTGTAGGACTCTTTTGAGTTTTAGATCATTGAAGATCTCCTGGTTAAGCCATGTCTTGTAACGAGACTCGATGAGCTCAATCTATTTAGCTTAATAAAGAGAGGCATAAGGGGTGATTTGATTAGTCTATAAATACCTACATGGGGAACAAATATTTAATAATGAGCTCTTCAGTTTAGCAGTGAAAGGTCTAACGTGATCCAATAACTGGAAGTTGAAGCTAGACAAATTCTGATTGGGCCAGTGAGAGTAATTAACCATTGGAACAGTTTACCAAGGGTTGGGCATCTCCATCACTGACTATTTTTAAATCAGGATGTTTTTCTAAAAGCTCTGTTCTAGCAATGGTTTTGGGGCAGTTCTCTGGCCTGTTGTATACGGAAGGTCAGACTGGATGATCACAACAGTCCCTTCTGGCCTTGGAATCTATTAATGTTCTTGCCCCCAAAGAGATTACAGTCAAAGACAGACATGACACAACAGGTGGATTCCAGAAACTGATGGGGAAGCATGAGGGACCAGTGAGACCGTTCTGATCAGCAGGATGAGCAGTGGCCACAGCTGCTGTTTTTCATCTTGTACACATTCCCTTTGTGCTTTGTCTTGTCCTGCTACAGCCCACAGGCTTGGGGACTTCACTTGCTCTCCACCCTGCCCTCGAGTCTCTGTATATCCAGCACCTGGCAGCGTTGTGCTCCCCTGTCAGCCACCTTAAGGTGGCTCTGACATGGCTGTAGTGGGCAGCAGACTAAGGATCTCCACGAGAGGCTGCAGAATCCAAACTCGCCTGTGGCTTCCCATACCCACCACTTTCTAAGAAGCTCTCCCTCCATCTGCCCCACCCCACCCTTTTTTAGCCTCATAGGCCCTTCATGCCCTGGCCTTCCAACTACAAAGCACCCAGCCTCGTCAAAATAAGCCACCTCCCCATGCCACTTTCTCAAAAAGGAGATGCATTTATTTTTTTCCCTGACACCACCAGGATCATGTTCTTGCACTTTCATGGGATGCTCTGACTCTCATCCGCTTTGGCAGACTCCCCTCAGGAGTGATCACAGCTCAGTTTCCAGCCTGTGGGCCAGGGAAAAGATTCACTGAGCCAGGAGAGAGAACTAAATCTTCGGCCCCTTTGCTTTCCTGAAAAATCCAGGGATTCAAGCAAACCTATCTCCTAGTTGCAGAGATACGAGAGTTGGAGGGTTGTTCCGTGCATGGGCCAGGCTGGCATGTCGAACAGTAGGGGCTCTGAGGGTATGTCTACACTGCAATAAAGGACCACTGGCACATCAGCTGACTTAAGCTCAGGGGCTTGGACTGCAGGGCTATAAAACTCCAGAAGGGAGAGGGTCTCAGAGCCCAGGCTCCTGTCTGTCTACACTATTTTTAGTCCCACAGCCTGAGACCATGATCCTGAGCCAGCTGACTTGAGCTCTGAGACTTGGTGTTGTGGTTTTTTAATCATGTTGTAGTTGTACCCTGGGGCTTGCACTGTTGCAAAGTGAGGGTGGGGACAGCAGATGAGGTAAGAGTAGAGCAGAGGCCTAGAAAGGCAAGAGTGGAAGCTTACATTCAACAGAGCCGATGTGGGAATTCAGCCCAGTGACTCAGAGGGGGCTGACTTGGGCTGGTCAGATAAAGAAGTTGAGCTTGGAATGTGGCACTCAGAGTAGATGCAAGTCTTGCAGGACACAAATTTCAGCACGCACATTCAGTGCCTGAAATGTCCTACCTCTCTTGGTTCTGTATCCTTAACACATTTTTAACAATTTTTTTGTGGCTAACTGCTCTAGAAAATAAATTCCTACCCATGTAGTCTTCACTGTAACTATTGGCTATGGCGCTTAATATTGTAACTGGCATACCTCTGCGGTACTGAACCTTGAAAGGATTGGAACTGTTAACTTTTCAACTTACTAAGGCAAATTAGCTTGCAGAAGGGGTGTCAGCAAGGACTTTCCACTTGGAAATGTGCAACACCTAGAGTTAGCTGTTTCAGTGTTAAGTGTACGAAATCTGTTGTAATATCTACTTGGCATGCCCTCTCTTAGCTCAGAGGGCTGAGTAGCGTTTTTTGGATAGGCTGTAGTTCAAAAGGAATTATCTTGGGGCAGTTCTCTGGCTTGTGCCTTACAGGAGGTTAGACTAGTTGATCACAGTGGTCCACTCTGGCCTTGGAATCTACTGTATAGGGATCCAGTACTACAGATTTCTCTGTTTGATTAAGGCTTCTCTTAGTCCCTGGTATTGCTATAGTTTATTTTCGAGCATCTGCACAGGCTTCCATATGTGCATTTAGGTTTGGGGTACTTAACTAAAAGCTGACATCACTGCCAACTTCTGTGGTCTTTGTATCCCAGTAAATTCTCACTTACTCTGTTGCCTTGCTCTGTCGAATGGTGTGAGAATTCATTGGGGACCTCTCACGTATGTGGCCTTTTCATGGACTATTTGGATCACCAAAGAGGTTTGTTAACGCAGAGTTCAGGTTGCCTGGTGAATGCTGCCTTGTACCCTTCCAGAATGTGAAGGAAAGCTAAACTTAAAACTTCTGAAAACCAGGAACTACAAATGTAGCCCCGCGTTCAGAGCCTTGTAGGGCACAAGGCAACTGTTGTTCTGCTTTTAAGTTGTTTGCCAGTGAGTTTACCTTGATGTTATCTTGAAGTGGTGGTGATAGTGAAGAGGTTATGACTAAGGGGCACCTGTGGGGCTGGACCATATGGGAGCCTCCTGCTGGGCACACCTTACTGCTTCTCAGCTACCAACTCTGTCCAGCCTCTCCATGCCATGGTACAACTAGAAGGGCCAGAGGGCAGAGGGAAAGTGGTGGTAGAGGGGCTATGAAGAGTCCATCTACCAGCTAGAGACAGCAAGTGGGGGGAGACACTTGAGACCCCTTATTGGAGCCTAATGTAGGGATCAGTGTTCTGCACACCTATATGAGGCTTGCAAAGGTGTGAAATGGCCCCTTCATCTCACTGGGTGTTCTCCCAGCTCTCCTGACCAAGCTGTGTGTATCAATGGCATGCACTGAGTGTACTTGGTTTTAGTTTCCCACACAGACTAGTCAGTTTTTCATAGTGTTGCTCAGCAGGAGCCTGTAACCGTGAACTGGCACAGAACCAGTTTACCCTGGCTGGGCCTCATGACCACAGGCTGTAAGTCTGAGAAAGTGATGTGACCGAGAGAAACCAGCGAAGCTTCTTCCGTACGGAGCTGGCTGGCTGTACAGCGAGCACAGTCCTCCTAACAGATCTGTCATCACTTCAGCTGTAGGCTTGGTGTGTGGGGCTTCTGTTATGTGATTAAGGGGGCATTTGGCTGTGGCAGAAAGGACTGGGTAAAATGTCAGTGTTAATTCACTCCCCCTCTTTCTTCCATAGGATCTTTATCATCTGGGCCATCAGCAGTTGGTTCCGTCGTGGGCCGGCACCACAGGATCAGATTAGCACTGGCGGAGCATCCCGTGTTCCGAGCCGCAACCTCTTCCCTAAAGACACTTTAATGGTAATGGTGAAAGGAGCAGGCCTTTAGCTGACCCAGGTTCTGAGTAGGGGTAGCCACCCCAACTGCATGGGTATCAGACAGTTGTTAGGGCCAATCTCAGATGTAGGGTAAATATGACCTGTGGTCCAGGTGTCTGTATCATCCTGTCCCAGAAGGATCATCATTAGTGCTTGGGGCAGAGCACTGAGACTAGAACCCTGGGAAATGAACCCCGCACTGCCACTATGTGACCTGGTGTAACTCATGTCACCTCAGTTCTCCTACTTGGAAAGTGATACCATCTCCCAGGGATGGCAAGACTGAATTAGTCAGTGTATGTGACGCAGGCCAAAATCCTCAAGATGCTCTTGAAGGGCAATACGGGTCTCCTATGTTGCACACAATTGCAGAATCCACCCAGACTTGTTCCAGAATCTCAGCTTTCCTTAAAAAAAAGAAAAAAACCTTGAAAGTGAATGATGCAATGGAGGGGAGAGGGCTGATTCTGGGAAGGGGGACGTGGTAGGGAGAGTGTTTTTGGGAAGGGTTTTGGAGGAAAGGGCTGTGTGAGGGGGGTCGAGCTTTGGTACATTTGACTTTGTGCAGCTGATGAATTCCAAAGGTAAGGGCATTTTTTCAGTGTGTTCTGATTGGAGTGAACTCGGGCTGAGTTATGTGGGCCCAGTTCCAATTCCCACTAGGATTTTGCCATGGATAGCATCTAGGGTGAGGAGTTCATTTCTCTTTCTTCTGCTCCCAAGGGTGTCTCCAAATCCCAGCCTGCTACATAGTCACTGCTCCTCTCTCTCCATATTGGACTTCTCACAGGGCAAAGGTCACTTCCTGAGTAGCCTTTTTCCTTGGTGCTGAAGGTTGGCATGGAGGAAACCTAGCAACCCTTCCTCTCCTGCATATAAACTAGCCCAGATACCTTCCTGTCCCTCTTGGGTATGGCCAGGTGGGAGCTGCTGCAACTACTGGGATCATCTCTGTGAGGGCAGGGCAGTTTGAGTGTCAGTGCACCTGAGAGATGATCAGCTAGCCAACAGGGCAAGCTGCTGCAGAGGTCTAGATGATGATTTGAAGGGAGCAGCACTTGTAGGAACGCTAGGCAGCAGCTAGAAAACCCAGGCCTGGCTCTCGGATGGGGAATTGAAGGGGTACTCCTGAGGGCGTTCTGCGCCAAAAAAACCAAATATTTTAAAATTCTGCACACAATATTTTAAAATACTGCAAATTTTATTTGTCAAATAAATGTGGAGGCTCCAGCGTGGCATTGGGGACTACAGGCCACTGGTTGCATAGAGGTGGGAGATCACTCTGCAGCTCCTCCCTGTGACACAGACTCAGCGCTGAGGCTGCATCCTACCCTGATACAGCGCAAGGACCGGGCCTGCCCCAGAAACACCCCAAGGCCCTGCCTCCCTCTGCCAGGTGCACCAGGTGTGGGCAGGCAGGCTCAGCTCAGCAAGATCCAAGTGTGGAGCAGCTTAGCATGGGGGGATCCTGGTGTGGGTTGAGAGGGTTCTGTGTGGGGCAGTCTGGGTGCACGCAGCTGAGTGGGAGATCTGGGTGCACGCAGCTGAGTGGGAGATCTGGGTGCATGAGATTGAGGGGGGGTTCTGGGTGCAAGGGTAATGGGACTGCAGGGGGGGGTCCAGGTGAAGGTAGTTGGAGCTCAGTGGGGGTGAGGGGTCTGGGGGTGTGTGGAATAGAGCTCAGCAGGGAGGTCTGGGTGTAAAGGGTTCAATGGGGGAGTCCAGATGCTGGGGGAGTAGGGCTCGGTGTGGTGGGGATCCAGGTGCGGAGGGGAGGGCAGGGTATGAGGGAGTCTGGATGCATGGGGGTTGGGTGGATGGGGGAGCAACTCCCTGTACAGTGATCCCTCCCCCTGCAGCTGATGAGTAATGGGCACAGGAAGGGAGCGGGAGAGAGTGTTTGCAGAGCTTCCTGCAGACTGGGGAGAAATCTGGGGGTGGGTCTGACCCAGTCCTGGATGCTGTGCAGTGGAAGAGGAAGTCCCATCCTCCCCAGCCCAGCCGGGACTAGCAGTTGAGCCCAGCACAGGGTAGGTGCCACCAGCTGGGTCTTCCCCAGTCCTGCCTTCTGCCTCACAGTGATTTCTCTCTGCTGGCTGCCCTGGGCACCCAAAACATCCTGCTGGGGAGTTGCATGACTGCTCTTGTGGATTCCCTTTGCTTCCCTATCAGAGAGTCATTTTTCTCCAGGGAAGCAAAGAAATCTGGGGGGGCATGAATTCTGTGCATGTGCAGTGGCTCAGAATTCCCCCAGGAGTAAAGTGGGAATGAGAAGAGATGGGTGGGGTTGCAGGAAATGAGAGAGGTTTAAAGGGAGGTAAAGTGAGAGCCAGTGGAGAAATCTTGTCCTGTGTGTGCAAGGGACACCTTGGTCCCCAAACCGTGGTTTCCTGGCTAGTGGTTTTGAGCCCTGAAATAACTTCCTTCCATTAAAGGATCGGAGTCTGGAAGAGTTCTTTCCAGTTCCCATCCCTGGTGGGATGCAGAGAAGGATGTGGTATGGCAACATTCTTCCCCCAGCTATCAGCCAGGTGCTGGTTAGGAGACTTGGAAGCTCGATCTCTGAAGTTTGAGCAGCTTGAATGGGAGGGAAGTGAAAATAGAACTCTGGGAAATGAACCCTAAACTGCCAGTGTCAGGCAGATTCCTGTGGCCTATATTCGAGCAACCCTGGAGCTGAATTAGTGGAGGTTTGAAAGCTAGGCTTTCCCTTGCTGAGGAGCAATGTCTCTCCTCTTTCCAGAGGACACTGGTTTTGGACATCACACGCTGAGCATGTCCAGCAAAGTTTGTAAAGTGTGCACCCAGATCCCTGTCAGCTCCATGGTTCTCACTGATCAGCACTTCCCCAATGGGTCAGCGCCAATAGGCTCTGCGGTGGGCCTGGGACGCTGCACGTTTACTGTTCTCTTCCACTGACTGACCAGAATTCTTTGCATGTCACCCTGGTTTTGTGCAGCTGCACCCACTTCCTGCCCACACATCATCCCCTCCTCCCCCATTTTCACACTGGGTAACCAAACCATCAAGAGGACTTGTCAAAAGTCATGTGGGAAGCTTGTGGCGGACCAGTGTCAAGCTGCAGTCTTTTGTCTCCTAGGCCTGTGCCTCTAGTACTGAGGTATTCGCCTCTTGCTGCAGAATTAGGCTCAGAATCTCAGCTCTCATTTTTAAAAAATGTATGTTTCTAGTCCTATAACCTTAAAACTGTGAGACAAGCAGAAACTGCCGCTGTGATGCTAGTGCAAGGCTGCAGGGAGCCAAACAAAATAGCGCTAAGGTGTGAACCGCCATTCAGTCAGGACCCTATGTACTCCATGGTTCTGCAGCTGCAAACTTGGCATATTTCCAGGAGGTCGTGGAGTCTGTGTTTTTTTGCTGTGGGTTTTGCCATTTTGCTATGGCTGAGTGCTGATGTTTTGTCTTGTCTCTCTGCCCCGTTGGATCCTGTCTTCACCCATCTTTGGCTCTGCAGCATTCCCCACAAGTGGAAAGCCGGTTGGATTCCAGCATGTGTTCCCTGCTCTGCTCAACGGGACCAAGCTGTAGGGGTCAGGATGCCAGAGTTGGGGGCTAGTTTGCAGCAGGGAAGCTGGAAGTGCAGGTGGTGATCAGGGCTGTCTGGAGAACGGTGCAGCAGCTGAGACCCAGGGAGATGAGCCACTAAAGCTAGCTCTGTACCCTTCTGTCTAGGATGCATGGACGGGGGTGGTTGCCATCGGGGTTATCCCAGTTCTATATGGAATATGTGGTGCCCTGCCCTTAACCCTCTACTCTACCGTGCAGCTGAAGCAAGGTGCTCATTCGTTGTCTCTGTTTTCTTAACTTTAAAAGGGACCGGGTAGCACTAGTGCATTTCCTGCTGTAGGTTTGCTCACTTGTGTTTTGAAGTCTGTTGTTTGACGGTGTCATAAGCACCTAGATTTGCAGCAGTTCTTCTGAGTGGCACTGTGACTTCAGAGCATAGATGGATTTGTCACATTACAGAGCTTATTCCACGTTCTCTGTCTTAGGCTCTCTATTTGTCTTTGGGGTTTAAAAATTCCACACCCTGAGAGGCATAGCTATACTGACATAAGACTATGTCTACACTGGCACTTTCGTTGCTAAAACTTTTGTTGCTCAGGGGTCTGAAAAAACACCCCCCTAAACGACAAAAGTTTTAGTGACAAAAAGAGCTGGTATGGACAGCGTTATGTCTGTTGACGAAGCTGCTGCCCCTCATTGGGGGTGGTTTTATTTTGTCACCAGGAGGGCGCTCTCGCAGTGAGAGAGAACGGCCACACAGTGAATCTGACAAAGGTGCGGTTGCAGCAGTACAACTGTGCCATTGTCAGGTACGCTGTGTAGATGTAGCCTAACCCCAGCGTAGACAGCTCCAGGTCAATGGAAGAATTCCATCCTAGATACCACCTCTTGGAGGAGGTGGATTACTTACACCGATGGGAGAATCCTGTCTCACTGAAGGTAGTGTCTACACTGAAGTGCTTGTCTACGTAGGAAAGTGTTTGCAGTTGTACAGATATAATTAAATCTGTATAACTATACCCGTGTAACTCCCTGTGCAGACACTCTTCTTCCAGAATAAGAGTGTTTTTTTCAGTTTAGTTTAAACCCTTTCCCAAGCAACATAAGCTAAATTTAAAAAAAGACCCTGTTCTATGGGAATACGGGTGTCTGCATAGGGAGTTATACTAATATAACTGTAGCTGTTTAAATTCAGACCTTAGCTTATACTGTTTCCCATGTAGACAAGCCCATAGTGATTGCATAGCTAACCTGCTCAGTTTACAGCTTTAGAGCTGTTTTCCTTGCAAACCCATAGTGGGATCTGAGAGTCAAGCTGGGGTCTTTCTGACTCAGCAATAAAGATTGTGCAGGCACATAAACTTTTGCAACCCTGTTGCCCTGTGTGGATCACATAGGTATGACAGAGGGCAGGACTTGTCAGTTGGCATGCTGCTAAAGATCCTGATGACACACAAGCCACACCAGACTCCAGGTTCCCCTCGCATTCCTGTGCTGCCTCTGCATGGTTAACTGGAGTCAAAAGCAGGAGAAACTTATGTTAGCCAGCAGATGTAACTGTTCTCTTGTGAGCTGTCTGCTGAGTCAAAAGGGGCCACTTGTCAGAGCAGAACCACACTTCACAGGTAAGTAATACAGCATTACAGTTGGAGTTCCATCCAGGGGTGGCTATCTGCTCCTGGCAGAGTATCCCCTTTCACCCACCCTCCCTTCAGTATTTTAATGTCACCATCACGCTGAGCTGTCTGCCAGAAGCAACCCTCCTCTCCTCTCCCTGCAGGACCTTCACGTGTATATCTCAGAGCATGAGCACTTTACAGATTTTAATGTCACCTCAGCACTGTTTTGGGAGCAACGGGATCTTGTCTATGGTGACTGGACCAGTGGTGAGAATGCAGATGGGTGCTATGAACGCTATGCAGAGTTAGACATTCCTGAGGTTAGTACATAACTGATTTCTCTCTTCCTAGGTGGTTTTTCTCCTGACGCTGGATAATGGGCCATAGAATGGAGCACTGACATGGAGATGAGTTGTTTTCTCCCCTTTTTTGCTCTGTGTCCTCCTTTTAAAGCCTCAGATGAAATGCTTAGGCTAAGGCATTGCAGGCTTTCCCTCTGCAGCCTTCAGGGATTTTACGGAGTGACTGATCTTTCCATAAGTAAGGTGTAGCTGGCATTCTGTTGCAAGCTTGAGTTTCACTCTCCTGATTTGGCCAGCAATAAACTCCCCTGCCTGCAATGTCCTTTCTGTCCTTGTTCCAGAGCAGGAGTCAAATGCTGAGATGTACATGCACAAGGCATTGGTCAGCTTGCAAAACCAGCACCATTTCCTTGTTTGCAAATGAGTGTTGTCTTTGGGTGGTGGCGAGCTGCTGCTCTGCCAGTAATGGTGAAGTCTGGAACAACTCCTTTTATTCAGACCCAGCCTTCTCTCTCTGCCCATATAACTGAAACTCTCACCCAGGTCCCTTATGTCCCATCCCGACTCTGGCTCCTTGCTACCTCTGGCCTGTTCAAAATGCCACTGCTGAGATAGTGTTCTTGATATGTCAGTTGGACTATATTACTCTCCCTCTTCTATTTGCTCTGCTAGCTCCCCCTTTTGCCTTCTCAGACTTCAGCTGCATGCTATCACTCTTCAAGTCCCTCCTTCCAGCTGTTACTGTTTGCTAGCAAGTAGTCTCCTGCCACTCCTCCTGCAGTGTCTGCCTCAACAGCCTGCTTGCCTGTAGCTCCCATAGTGCTTGCTTCTGGGCCATAAGTAGGCAAGGATCATCATCTCTAAATTGATCTGTCAAGCCACTATCCAATCTTTCTCCAAACTCCTCCTAAAAATCTGCTGCTACAGGACACTGACCACTGCAGTGGCAGACAGATGGCCCTTGGGGATTACCGAGGCCTGGCTTGGTTGTCTTTTAGTTTTTAATCTCATAAACATGTTTTAAAAAACCCCAAAGTTACTTGGAGCCGCTGAGGGGGCTGGGCTGGGTTGGGGGTAGAGCCAAAGATAAGATGGGGTGGGGCCAGGTTGCAAGTGGAGCCACTGAAGTGGTGGGGCTGGGCTGTGGGTGGGGCCATGTGATCCTATCACTTCTCACCCATATTCTTTCTTTTATGCCCACTTAGTTTTGTCTGCTATTAAGCTGTACGTTTTTTAAACCATCCATGTCTGAATGGCTCCCACGCAATGGGGCTTCACCTCCCTCAGGCCCCATGGCGTTACTGTAATACAAAACAGTCTTTGGAACAGCCTTATTCATCAGTCACAGGGATTCATTTCTTGAGTCACCCCAAAAGGTTGAATACTTTGCAGCCTCTGTATGGTTAAGAGTGGGCTCCTGCCTTCCTTATGGCCAGACAGAGCATGGGAAACCTCCTTTATCTAATCATGATTAGACAAGTAGCATTCCGAGAGCAGCCATTCCCACTGTTCAAACATATTATGCAAGTATTATGCACAGAGGTAATTTATGGGCAAGGCTGTCTTTTGTTCCAGGTTTGTACAGCACCTAGCACAACAGGGTCCTGGTCCATGGCTGGGGCTCCTCGGCACTATGGTAATATAAATAAACAGCAGACTGAAATAAGGGAAGTGTGGCACTTACATGGAAAAAGCAATGGTCCTGTAGTGATGAAGCTTTATGTTTAAAATTGTAGAGATATGTAAATCTAGTTATAAAACCGGTGTTGTGATGTTCCCCTCGTATGGGCCCTATGTATTAAGCATTTTCATTACACAGGAAATAGCCATGTCACTTTGGATTAGCCAGTGGACTCACTGGAGCATAACGGATGCTATTAGTGCATCCAGAAGAGGAAAGCAATGTGCCTTGAAGTGATCATGACGGGCACAGTAAGCTGCTTGATGCAGACTGCTCTGCGTAGCCTAGGCAGTGTCGTTCCTGGTTTTCCAATGCAGGGAATGAGGCGGCTAACCATCCTGTTGGTGTGTGTGATTTCAGAGTGTGCAGCACAATGGCTCCATGTACGTCCATGTGTATTTTACGAAGAGTGGCTTCCATCCTGATCCCAAACAGAAGAACTTGTACAGAAGACTTGCTACAGTTCACACATCACGAAGTAAGACTGCTCTTGCTGGCATGTGTGGTGGGGTTCAATAGTGTTTGATTTCCATCTTCTGAAGCATTGGGGATGGTCATGGCTGGAGATGGGACAGTAGCGGGGCCAGGGCTCTGAGGTGGCATCGAGCGTTCTTTCTCAGGTGCTTGGCTGGCTGGTTTTTGCTTACATGCTCAGGATTGAACTGGTTGCCATACATGGGGTTGGAAAGGAATTTTCCCCCCAGGTCAGCGTGGCAGGGACCTCGGGGTTTTTCACCTTCCTATGCAGCGTGTGGGTGCTAGTCACTTGCTAAGATTATCTGGGTGTATCTCACTTAATCATTTCCCTGCAATTGTGGGGGCCTTGGGCACTGGTGCCCCTCGGTCCCTTTTGTTCTCCGACTCTGGCATATAATAGTCTAGTCTTCTGAGCGCTGTAATGCTTAGGTCTAATGTTGGTTGTTGAGTTTACTGTGCAGATGCTGGGTACTGTTGGTGGCCTGTGATACACGGGAGGTCAGACTCTGAGGCGGTGGTCCCCAATGTTCCCTCTAATTTTTTCTATTCATGTGCAGCATAAATGTTATGTGTACCGAGGTATGTGCAGATGTTCGCCACCAGTAGAAACAAAAAACCTAGAGACAATGTATATTTTTGAAGAGTTACCATAGGGATAATTAGTCCACCAGGACAGCTTAGGCATTTTAGAACTCATGGCTCAAAGAATCAAATTTAAAGAGAAATAAAAATTATGAAATGCATAAACCAGTCAAAACACTATAATTTTATTCTTTCAAAGTGTGTTATTTTAGCAAATATACATGCACTGCAGGAAGTGCCAAGAAGTAACAGCAACAATAATACAAGTGTGTGTTGGGAGGTGTGTGGTCTGCTGGGGAAACCCGTACGCTGTCTCTTTAAGACACACTGAAAGCTCTCCTACTCTATCCTGAGCCCTGTTGTCTTCCCCCTCCCCTGCTCGCAGAGATGGGGTATGTGGCAAGGGGAGTGAGCATGGAGTTGGGGGGGCGCAGCGGGAGACTGTGTGAGCTGGCTGCTGGGGAAATCAAGGTGGGGGAAGGGGCACCTGAACACATGCTGCTGGCTGTGCAGACTCTGCTAATCAGCTGGGCAGCACTGGAATGTCTCCTGTGCAGCTGCCCAAGTGGGCAGCTTACAGGGAATGCAGATGGGTCCCTTCAAGCATTAAACTCTGACTGTCTGATTATGTATATAGTGCTCGAGCAGTGTGTGATAACTGGTGTCACAGTACAGAAGTGTTCTAATACTAGAAGAACTAACTGAGAGGCTACCATAGTGCTGTGTTGGTTACATGTACCTTTTGTGTCTTGCGCTTTCTAACTAAGGACTTGTCTACATGGTAAGTTTAGTGGAGGCAAGCTATGGTGTGATTCTACAGCAGTGGTTCTCAAACTTATTTGATCGCACCCCCCTTCTTTTTGTCTGTAGTAGCTTACAGTGCCCCACCCCCCCTTCTGGGCACCTGGCCAGCAGCCACCACTCTCCTTCTGCCCAGATCTGAATGTGCGTAGTAAGTCTCCCCTCTCCCCCTCAAAGTTTCTCAGGATCCCCAGAATACGTTCTGCGCCACCCAGTTTGAGAACCTCTGTTCTACTGTGCTCTTACTTGCCATGTGATACATAGATTCCAAGGCCAAAAAGGACCACTAGTGTTATGTCCTGTACAGCACAGGCCAGAGAACTTCCCCAACATTATTCCTTTTGAAGTAGAACATCTCTTATTTTAAAAAAAAAAAAAAAATTCAACCTTGGTTTAAAAATTCCCAGTGATGAAAAATTCACGATGACCCTTCGTTAGTTATCCAATGGATAATTATCCTCACAATTAAAAAATGTGTACCGTCTTTCCAATTTGAATTTTTCTAACTTCAACTTCCAGACATTGGATCATGTTAGACTGTTCTCTGCTAGACTGAAAAGCCCATTATCAAATATTTGTTTCCCAGGCAGGTACTGTAATCCAGTCATCCCTTAACCTTTTCTTTGTTAAGCTAAATAGTGAGCTCCTTGAGTCTATCACTATAAGGCAGGTTTTCTAATACTTTAATCATTTTCATGGCTCTTTTCTGACCTCGCTCCAATTTATCAATATCCTTCTTGAATTGTGGACAACAGAACGGGGGACACTATCCTAGCAGTGGTCACACCAATGCCAAATACTGAGATAAAAGAACCTCTCTACTTGTAGGTTTCAGAGTAGCAGCCGTGTTAGTCTGTATCCGCAAAAAGAACAGGAGTACTTGTAACACCTTAGAGACTAACAAATTTATTTGATCATAAGCTTTTGTGAGCTACAGCTCACTTCATCGGATGCATCTACTTTATACTTGATTTTTCTGTTTGTGCATCCCAGCCCTTTTGGCCACAGCATCACACTGGGAGCTCATGGTTAGCTGATTATCCACCACGATCCCCTAATCTTTTTCAGAGCTGCTGCTGCTTCCCAGGAGAGAGTCCCCCATCCTATAGGGGTGTCCTACGTTCTTTGTTCTCGATGTATGCCTTTACCTGTATTAAAATAATACTGTTTGCTGGCACCCAGTTGACCAAGCAATCCAGATCTTTAAATCAGCAACCTGCCCCTTGCCAGAACCCTGCTAAAAACACACCTGCTTGATGAGGCCCCCCCCTTACAATTACTTTGAGACCTATCAGCATATTTAATTTAAAGTATCATGTTAATTTTGTATCTTCCTAGGTTTTAATCAAAATGGTGTGGGATACATATTAAGTGCCCTACAGAAGTCTTATTATATTACAACTATTATCTTTATCAGCAAAATTTGTAATCTCATACCAATCAAGTTAGGATCTATTTTCCATAAACCCATGTAGATTGGTATGAATAATATTACTCTACTTTTATTCTTTCTTAATCGAGTCCCATATCAGGCATTCCATTATCTTGCTGAGGATCAGCGTCAGGCCTACCTAGGTCATCACATCTACGGTTTTTAAATATTAGCACATTTGCTTTCTTCCATTCTTTGGAAACTCTGTGGAAGTTACAGGATTTTTTGAAAAATGAGTATTGATAGTCCAATAAGCTCCTCCTCCAACTCTTTTTAAACTCTTGGGTGCAAGTAACCCAAATGAGCTGATTTAAAAATTTCTAGCTTTGGTAGCTGCTGTTCTTCTGAGTGGTTGCTCATGTCCATTCCATTCTAGGTGTGTGCATGCCCACATGCATAGTCGGAGAGTTTTGCCTTAGTGATATCCGTAGGGTCGGCTACGGCACCTGCTTGAGTGCCGCGCTCACGCGTCGGTATATTAGGCGCTGCCGGCCCTACGCCCTCTGATTTCCTTCTTACTGCCTGTGACAGTTAGTCGGAGCACCTTGTCTTGCATTGCAAGAGCGTTAGCGGTTCTTACAACCCATTGTTCTGTCTCCTTTGTATTAGTTTATAGGTACTTAGACCATTAAGTTAAGTGTTAGTATAGTTTAGTAGGTGCGGCAGGCCGATGCCCATTAGCGACCCCCACAAGAGCTGTTTAAAGTGTTTGGGGGACAAGTGCAGTAATCTACAAAAACTTTCGCCCTCGAACTCAAAAGGAGTGGGATACCCAGTTGAGGGCTCTCCTTATAGAGGGTGCACTTCGTTCTGCCTCAGAGCCCTCCCAATTGGACTCCATGCCTAGCACCTCGGCATCAGTGCGGAACGTATTCCCAACACTGGGGTCCGTCCGGCACCGTTCCCCCTCACTGGTGCCTAAGAAGCGGCTGCAGACGAAGGGCCTGCCAGCACCAGAGGGGAAGGGGGCTTCAGGAAAAGGACCTGTCAGGCCACATACCCACCCCAGAGCTACACAGGGATACCGTTATGGTCCGACCCCCCCCGCCCCTCCAAGCTACCCAGGGATCTGCCCCTTGGTAATGGCAAGGGGCTCCAGCTCCTCGTAGGTTCTTCAGTGCCCAAAGCAGTCCTGGCAGCCACAGATCAAATAGGCCGGCTGGCACTGTAGACACCAAGCCAGGTGACAGGCCCCGCTAAGGCCCCCAGCATCCAAGGGCAAGCCGGTTGTGGGACTGCCCTCTAAATCAGTGGAACATCCCTGGTCCCCAGACCACAGGTGCAGGTACCGCAGTCCCAGTTCCCGTTTAGAAGACCAGGTTTCTCACGCCACAATCTCCACCTACGAGACTCCATGACACCTCAGGACACCTGAGTTAAGGCACCAAACCCCATACCCAGGGTACCATCGGACCTCCCGCCAGAGATCACCATGGCGCAGGTTACCATCGCCTAGGCGGTCTCCCAGGCATCGGTCCCCTCTGGTCCGGGATAGTTCCCAATTGCGGCACTGGTCTCCGACTCCTTGGTACCGCTCTTCGAACAGACACTGATCCTCGCCCTCTCCTTACTGGTCGCCGACGAGGTTCAATCAGCAGACTTGGGCCTCTACAGCTCCACCCTGGTCTCTGGATGGGCAGTGGTCTGGGTCGGAGTGGCAGTTCAGCCCCTCACCAAGGAAAGGTGAGTCACCACCAACCGGCAAGGCTGGCACAGCTCCCGCAGTGGCGGTGTGGCAGCAGAGCCCGTGGCCCACGCAGTGGCAGAACTGGAACCCATGGAGTGTGCTCCCACCATTTCTCCCTGGCCACATCAGACAAGCTGCCTCCAGCACCACTGACACCAGAATTGGAGCACGGTGCCGAATCTGAAGTGGGGGCAACACACCCAAGGAGCCATCCCCAGACAAGGAAGGGGAAGCTGCCCCTCCCCCTGCAGTGCAGTCGTCGTCCTCTCCCAATGAAACGGTGGTAGGCGCATCCCAAACAGGCAACCCCCCCCCCCCCCCCCAACGACTTTAAGGTGCACCAGGCCCTCCTCAAAAGGGTAGCTGCCAATCTGACCTTGGAGGTCAAGAAGCTAGCGAAGGAGTCTGACGACCTCTTTAATGTTATATCCTCTACCACCCTGGCCTGGGTTGCGCTGCCTGTCTACCCAGAGGTCCTTAAAATTGCCAAATCAGTATGGCAGACTCCCTCTTCCATTCTGTCTACTGCCAAGAAGGCTGAAAAGAAGTACTATGTCCCTGCAAAGGGATTTGAATACCTGTACGCCCACCCTCCAGCAGCGTCCTTGGTCATGTCCGCTATCAATGAGTGGGACAGTCAGGGCCAGCCTAGTGGCACACCAAAAAATAGACGCCAAGAGGTGGGACTGGTTTAGCAGGAAAATTTATTGGACAGCCAGCCTTCAATTTCGGGTGTCTAACCATCAGGCCCTATGAGGCAGGTACAACTTCAATCTGTGGGACTCCATTAGCAAATTCAAGGATGCCCTTCCATGGGACCAGGTCCAGGCGTTTGTCACCTTAGTGGAGAAAGGCAGAGCGGTAGCGCGAGGCACCCTCCAGATGGCCTGGGATACTACGAACTCAGTGGCCAAGGTGGTCGTCTCTGTGGTGGTCATGAGGCTCAGCTCCTGGCTACAGTCCCCCAGAGTCTGAGGAGATGCAGACCACTCTTCAGGACCTCCGTTTTGAGGTAACAGGGCTCTTCTCTGAGCTTACCAATGCTCAGCTCCACAGCCTTAAAGACTCCCATGCCACCCTCTGTTCCTGGGGCCTGCACACTCCTCAGCAGGCTAGGAAGCCGCTCCATCCTCCACCTCTTCAGTCAAGATACAGGGCATCCCCTGTTCAAGCACTTACAGGAAAAAGGACAAAGACGAGGTTTAAGCAGCAGCACCCTTCATCTTCCCGTTCCTGTGCCCAGCCTGGTCCTTCCAGAAGCAGGCATTTTGAGGGTGCACCTGAGGACGGCTACCCAGTCGCTTCCCAGGATCCACCCTCTTATTCTTTCCTCAACTGCCTGCGCCCCTTCCAGTTGGCCTGGTCGTGGCTCACCTCAGACCATTGGGTGCTTGACGTAATATCTTCGGGCTACACTCTGCAGTTCATGGCCGACTCTCCCTCCCACCCTCCTTCCCTGTCCCCCTTCAGAGACCTTTCTCACAAGCAACTCCTCGTTCGAGAGGTCGAGAACCTCCTGACCCTGTGGGCAGTGGAGGCGGTCCATTGGGACATGAAAGGGAAAGGGTTCTACTTCCGCTACTTCCTAATCCTGAAAGCAAAAGGAGACCTCAGACAATTCTTGACCTGCGCTGCCTCAACGAGTCTCAAGAAGTTGAAGTTTCACATGGTCTCCCTGGCCTCCATTATCCACTCCTCTCGCCACCTCTCACACGTGCCTGCGGTTGTTGGGCCACATGACAGCCTGTACTTATGTGGTCTGGCATTTGTGGTTCCACCTCAGGCAGTTTCAGGCATGGCTGGCGTCGGTCTACATCCCCAACGGACATAGCATGAACCATCTAGTCAGAGTCCTGGACCATGTCCTGTCGTCACTCACATGGGGGAAAGATCCTGTATTGGTGTTGAAGGGAGTTCCCATTGGTTACCCTCGTCTCTGATGCTTTGGACCTGGGGTGGATAGCCCACCTGGGCAATCTCAGCATGCAAGGTCTCTGGTTTGGTCTCGATCGCTCCATACACATCAATGTCAGGGAGCTCAGAGCTGTTTGCTTGGTCTGCCACGCCTTCCTACCTCTCATAAAGAGCAGAGTGGTTCGGGTCCTGATGGACGTTACAGCAGCTATGTTCTATATTGGGGAGGGTTAACTTTTTGGTCCAAGGGCCACATCAGTGTGTGAAACTGTATAGAGGGCCGGGTAAGGAAGGCTGTGCCCCGCCCCCAAATATCCTGACCCCCATCCGCTCCCTCCCACTTCCCGCCCCGTGACCGCCCCCCTCAGAACCTCCGACCCATCTGTTAGGGGGCTTATTCCTTCACCCACTTACTTCCCTGGTCCTTCTCGCATGAACAGAGAGCAACAATACCCGAAGTCCAAAGGTGCAAACAATTCGATGTTTATTGGGGTGAACTTCCAGCAAGCATGATTCCAGTTTCCTTCCTTAGTATCCTCCTTCCCAGCTCTGACACCACAAAGCCTTACACCTGTGTCCCTGTTCCCATTCCTACCCTTAGCCAAACATGATTCCAATTTCCTTACTCCCATTCCCTGTTCCCATTTCCCCCTTTAGCAAAACATGATTCCAATTTTCTTATCCCCATTCCCTGTTCCAATCTCACACACCCACATGCCCATGCCCACCCCCACCCACACCCACACCCACACCCCAGTCACTTCCTCATTGACTACAGATTATATAGTAAAACTTGAGTTCTGCTTAGCTATACCTTAACCAATCATTTTCCTGAAATTTAACTAACCAATCCTAACATATTGTAACATGATTATGTAACCAATTATATCCCACCACCTCAATTAGTTTACACCCAGCAAAATTAATTATACAGCAGACAGGAACAATCACAGAACCAGACAGAGATTATACAGACAAACAACAGCAAAGTGGGAACTATAATGACAAAACAATACAGAAGTGAGGATTTCACATCCCAGCTATTGATAAGTGAGTTCTTGCCAGACAGGATGCTATCAAACTAAGTTTCCTTTTACATTTTCTAGGCACTTCCCTTTCTCTGGAGGTGATAGGAATACAGTCCTGTCCTGATAGTGCCTAACAGCCCAATAGCACCTTATTTCAATGTGACTAGTTTGGAATGTGAGGATGTGACCGTTCGCTTCCCAGCTTATGGCTGCCTCTGCTGCTTAGCCAAAGGCCTGAGCCTAAGCACAGGGCCACAAACTGTCACAGTTAGAGAAGGCCCTTACACCAGCAGACAGTGATTTTGATTCTTTCTTTTATACCTCTATCACTAGCCAAGTGATAAGAATACACCTAAATTCTTAGAGTACAGGCCTTTGCAGACAGGCCTGAATATCTATATCCTAACACCATCCAACCCCCCTTGCTCCTTGTCCCCTGACCGACCCCTATCCATACCCTCGGCCCCCTGTCCCCTAACTGCCCCCCTGCGGTACCTCGTGCCTCTTATCCAAACTCCCCCCCACCCCACACACCCCCCCGCCACCTTACCATGCAGCTCAGAGCAGCAGGACCTCACCGCCTGGCCGGAGCCAGTCACACTGCCCATGCAGTGGCGTTGCTGCGGGGGAGGGAAAACAGCGGGGGAGGGGCTGGGGGCTAGCCTCCCCAGCCAGGAGCTCAAGGGCCAGGCAGGACCGTCAGCCCACAGGCTGTAGTTCGCCCACCTCTGTTCTATATCAACAAGCAAGGCGGAGCCAGATCATCTGCTCTTTGCCAAGATGCTCTCCAGCTATGGGATTTCTGAGTACAACATGACCTCCATCTGGTGGCCACTCACCTCCATGGAGCCAAGAAGACTTTGGCAGATCGCCTAAGCAGGACCTTCTTATCTTGCCACAAGTGGTCCCTCCATCCAGAGGTGATCAGCATCATCTTCCAAAGGTGGGGAACTCCCCTGGTGGACCTCTTCATGTCCAGGGAGAGCAGGAAGTGCCACCTTTTCTGCTCCATTCGGGGGTCTGAGAGAGGCTCCTTGTCGGATGCTTTCCTGCTCCCATTGTCGAGCGCTCTGATACGCGCCTTCCCTCAAGTTCCGTTCATTCCACAGAATCCTCGTGAAGATCAAGCAGGACTGGGCTAGGGTATAGAGCGTCACACCTACCTTTTCGTAACTGCTGTTCTTCGAGATGTGTTGCTCATGTTTGTTCCATTAACCAACTCTCCTGGCCCTCTGTCGGAGTTGCTGGCAAGAAGGAACCAAGAGGGCATAGGGTTGGCAGTGCCTAATATACTGATGCATGAGCACGGCACTCAGTGGGGCACCACAGTCGACCCTATGGATACAGCTAAGGCAAAAATCTCTGACAACTGGGTACGTGGTCATGCACACACCTAGAATGGAATGGACGTGAGCAACACATCTCGAAGAACAACAGTTATGAAAAGGTAGGTAACTGTTTTTTCAACATCCTCATAATTTACTATTGGAATGGAAAGAGTGTCATCACATAACTTGACTACATGAGGGTTTTTCCAAATAAAGAACAAATATTTATTGAACACTTCTGCCTTTTCTGCATTATATTGATAATTCTACCATTTCCATCGAGTAATGGACCAGTACCATTGATAGGATTCTTTTGGTTCTTGATATATTTAAAACGCTGTTTCTTATTGCCCTTAACTCTACTGACCATAGATTTCTCCTTGTGTCCCTTTGCTTCCCTTATCAATTTTCTACAATTTTGAGATTCTGATTTATGTTCATTACTATTGAGTTCCCCTTTCTTCCATATTTTTATAGCTGCTTTCACTTCCTCTCTAAGCTAGGTTGGCCTTGCTGCAGTGCACGGAAAGGTCTATAGTGCACTATGGCATACTGCTGTTAAACTGGAGCACGTTAAAGCACACGGGGGAACTTTTAGTGCACTCTAGGGGGGCCCACACGTCGAGTTACTGTGTGACAAACTAGTGAGCTGTAGGCTCCACCCTGATTTGCTATGTAGAAAAGCCCTAAGATGCTTGTTTTAAATGGGTTGCTTCATTAATGGAAATAAAATAATTGGGATCCTGTCCTTTCATCGAGGTGGCAAAGGATTGCATCTCTCTCTCTCTAGAGAGAGCTTAAAACTAGAATTGCTGTTTTAAGCCACCCGATTGATCATTTGTTGTCAGATCATCCCTACAACAAGAGTCACTGCAGGTGAGGGCTGTAGGATCCGGGGGTGGGAAGGGAAAGATGGGGGGGGGAGTTCCCTGGAGGCGGGGCGGTGGGGAGCCCGGGGGGCGGTGGGGGAGGTCAGGCAGGGGTTCTGGGGATCCAGGGGCGCGCTGGGGCGGGGCACATGGTCTCTGGAGGCGTGGGGTTGGGGAGCCCGGGGCAGGGATGAGCTGGGGAAGGGGCTTGGGCAAAAAAAAAAAAAAAATCCTGCTTCGAGCAGGGGGTTGGACTAGATGACCTTCTGGGGTCCCTTCCAACCCTGATATTCTATGATTCCCATAAGGCAGCAGCTAGTCAGATATGCTGCTCACTTTCATTTTGTTGTGGTCTGTTGAACACAACTATCTGCAAATTGTTTGTACTTGTCTATGGACTGAATGCACACAGAGAGGTCATCATTTCCCAATGGCTCTACCATTCCAGCTACCCTGCATCTTCCTCAGTCTGCTTCTCTGGATGAATCGCTCCATCTGGTTATTGCAGTGGGATCAGGGAGTCCGGAACCTTCATTATGTGGGTGCTTCCAGTAATCCCCACTGGGAATGCCCTCACACTGGAAGTGTCCTGCTTGTCGGCCATTACTCTACAGATAGTCATTAAACTGACTGGGTTAGTGATTGTTTTAATTAATTTAAGCATCAGGATAGTCAGTGAGTTGTTGAGCTTGAAGCGAAGATTAATGGGTGACTTGAACACAGTTTATAAGTAAGGATACAATTTAGTAATGGAGGTCACAGATTCTGTGACTTTATCGAACCTCCATGACTTCTTCAGCTCTCAGCATTACCCCTCTCCCCCACCCACCAGGGTTGTGGCCCCCCCCACCCCACCCCCGGCTGTGGCGGGGGCTGTGCATATGCCACCCCATCACCTGCCGGGGCTGTACACACGCCACACACATCTCCCCCACACACACCCCGGCCATGGCTGTAGCTGGAGTGTTAGGATATAGATATTCAGGCCTGTCTGTAAAGGCCTATACTTTAAGAATGTAGGTATATGTTTATCATTTAGCTAGTAACAGGGGTATAAAAGAGAGAATCAAAATCACTGTCTGCCTGTGTAAGGGCCTTCTCTCACTGGGACAGTCTGAGGCCCTGTTCTTAAGGTAAGGCCTTTGATTAAGCAGCAGAGGCAGCCATAAGCTGGGAAGTGTATGGTGTCATGCTCGCATTCCAAACTAGTCATATTGAAATAAGGCAATCTGGGGCTGTTAGAAAGGTGATCCGATCTATCGCCTCCAGATAAAGGGAAGAGTCTAGAATATGTAAAAGGAAACTTAGTTTGATAGTTTGCTGTTTGGTAGGAAGTCACTTATCAATAGACATAGTTGGGAAACCCTTATGTCTTTATAGATGTGGTGGTGAAATGCTCACTTCTGTATTTTATCATAGTTCCTACTTTGCTATTGTTTATTTGCATGGTCTGTGTCTGGTTCTGTGATGATTTTTCTTTTTTTCTTTTTTTTTTCTTTTTGTCTACTGTAATTAATTTTGCTGGGTGTAAACTAATTAAGGTGGTGGAATATAATTGGTTAGCTAATCATGTTACACTATGTTAAGATTTGGTTAGGTAAATTTCAGTAAAATGATTGGTTAAGGTATAACTGAGACTATTTTATAAATTAGGGGCAAACAGGAAGTAAATTGGGATTTGAAAATAAGGAAAAAGGAACTTGTATTTAAGCTTGCTGGAAGTTCACCCCAATAAACATTAAATTGTTTGCACCTTTGGACTTCGGGTATTGTTGCTCTCTGGTCATGTGAGAAGGACCAGGAAAGTAGGAGAGTGAAGGAATAAACCCTCTAACGCGGGGCATGCACCCCGCGCCCCATTGGCTGGGGCTGTGTCCCTGCTGGCCCCCTGCCATGGCTATGTGCTCCAGGTTGTGTGCACCCTCCCATCCTCCAGGGCTGCATCCAGGTCATATCCCTCACCACCACCACCACCCCCCGTCATGGCTGCAGTTGGAGCAAGGATTGTGCACCCCTGTACCACGGCTGCGGGCTGGAGCAGGGGCTCTGTGCCCCCTTGTGGCGGAGGGGTGCCCTTCCCATGGGGCTCCCGCAGTCATTCCTCCACACCCTCTCCCCCATCCCCTTAGTTATTTTTAGTAAAGTCACAAGGTTTTCATGGATTTTCCATCACTGACTCACTTAAAATCAAGATTGGAATTAATTCAAGGTCCTTTTACAGTCAGGCTAGAGATCATTGGTCCCTTCTGGCTTTAAACTCTATTTTTATTATACGAATTTGAATAAATGCCCTTTAGAAAGGGACATGTTTGTGTTTTTAAAAAAACAAAACAAAAAAAATTGAACAGATGGGCATCAACAGATCTAGGAGTTGGCTTCTGGAGGATGGTAAGTGAAACTTATTTCTGAGAAGTCATGGAGAAGTTGGGGTGATCCTAGAAGGTTACAGAAAAGCAATGCACTATGAATCAGAAGTGGGTGGGTGCAATTTTTGTTGGAAAGGGAGTGTGTCGTGCTGCGTAGGATGGGAATGTGGTTGTCTTTTGTTGTGTAACATGAAGCTAGGTAGAATGTCGTCTGACCATAATCTCAGTGAGGTTTATAGAAATCTCCACAATGTGGCTTTTGCAGAGACCATCTTTGAAATATGCAAGGCTGCTACTGAGTTAAAGCCAGACACTTTTATTATAAGTAAGGCACAAATTTAACATTGAGGTGATTAACCATGGGTGCAAACTGCCAAGGGAAGGGGCAGATTCTCCAGTTGGCTGCCTTTCTGGGCGGTGTGCTTTAGTCAAACAAGCCGTTGGGCTCGATGCCGGGGTAACTAGGTGAAGCCCTGTGTAATACAGGGAATCAGAGGATTTCCGTATGAGGAGAGATTAATAAGACTGGGACTTTTCAGCTTGGAAAAGAGACTAAGGGGGGATATGATTCAGGTCTGTAAAATCCTGATTGGTGTGGAGAAAGTAAATAAGGAAGTGTTATTTACTTCTTCTCATAACACAAGACCTAGGGGTCACCAAATGAAATTAATAGGCAGCAGGTTTCAAATAAACAAAAAAAAATTTTTCACACATCCCACAGTCAGTCTGTGGAACTCTTTGCCGGCGGATGTTGTGAAGGCCAAGAATATAACAGATGGGCAGGGATGGTGTCTGTTTGCCAGAAGCAGGGAATAGACGACATGATGGATCACTTGGTGATTACCTGTTCTGTTCATTTCCTCTTGGGCACCTGGCATTGGCCACTGTCGGTAGACGGGCTACTGGGCTAAATGGACCTTTGGTGTGACGCAGTATGGCCATTCTTATGTTCTTAAGAAGCTATTATGTCCCCATTGGATGCTTTTCTTATATTTACTGAGAGCCTATAAATCTAAACCAGGTGTTCTCAAACTGGGGGTCGTGAACCCTCAGGAGGTCACAAGGTTATTACATGGGAGGGGTTGTGAGCTGTCCACCTCCATCCCCAAACCCTGCTTTGACCTTCAGCATTTATAAGTGTTAAATACAAAATAAAGTGTTTTTTTTTAATTTATAAGGTCACACTAATAGGTTTGCTGTGCAAAAGTGGTCACCAGTACAAAAGTTTGAGAAACACTGATCTAAACCCACATGTGCTCTACCCCAATATCCTTCTGGCAGTGGTGGTGATCTGAGGTCTCTGATTCTCTAAGGAAGTGTCCATAGCAAAGGAGTAGTTCCTTTTGCTGGCTAATTTATGTAGCAGCATTGATGTTTGCTAATGTTTGTTAACTTTCCTGCCATTGCAGCTGTGATTCTGGGAAAGGAGGCCAGAAGAGGGGTGTTATAAAATAGGGACAGGTTAGTTTTACCAGTTTGAAGGAAGGATGTTCAGGAAGTGCCAAGAACTGATGCTTTTTATTCAGCTGGTCAGTGGTCCACTTTATGTCCCAAGTTATGAGCTCAGGAAGCTTGAAGCGGATCTGTTTTGGACGGTTGCCTCTTGCAGAGAGTGTTACTGATAAGTGGAAGAATTCAGTGTTACTCACGCCTGCCTGTTTTTCCTTCTAGTGATAAATAAATATAAACGTCGACGGTTCCAAAAAACCAAGAATCTTCTGACGGGGGAGACGGAAGCAGATCCAGAAATGATAAAGGTAACAAACCGCTTTCCTCGTTCAGTGAGGCCCTGGCTTTTCTCTCTCCTTTGCTTCCACACCCAGGTGCATCTTTGTGCTTGGAGAGATGTTTAGACTTTGCTGCAGTCAGGTACTAACTTCCACTTCAAGAGAATGGGAAGGATGGTCAGGGTCTCTGCTGGGGTGGGTGTTGGAGAGATTACACTGGCCAACAGCATTTCGCAGGGAGGCCATGAAGCAAATTGACTTGTAAAACACATGGTAAAGACATTTCAAGTACATCTTAACTCCCTAGCAAAACCTGGACGTCTGCAGAATTTGCTGTATCCCGGGTGTCATTACCCGGGGAATTAGCAGCTTTACTACAAGTGGATTGATAATTTAAGAAATCAGTTTTTTTTTAAATCCTCTCTATATCCCTTTGTTTGCTGTGGGTTAATGCTTTTCCCAACCAGTGGGAAGTAGAACTTAAACTCAGCAGTGAATAGGTCCAAAATGTTCCCTTGATGTTTGTTGGTTCACACTCCTTAATCCTTGGTACTGCGGAAATGTTTCTGTGGAATTCTTTGCTCCTTCTCTTTAATGAACTGTTACCTTGTTCTCCCTCTGATGTATTGATACAAGGTTTTCCTTCACTCCTTTGTCCAACGATCACACTGGGGGACTCTGACCTCCCTGGTGTTGTACCAATAAAATAAAAACCAGCAGGATCTTATTAAAGGGAAAAAGGCAAAATACCACATTTATTGTGAATACAGAAAGAATCATAGTAAGCAGTTCGTTATAGCTATAACATTCCATTCAATCTCATATTTATTCACACATTCATTCATACAAACACACACACACACACATACACACCCACTCACACAGGTTCTGCAAGGTTGTTATCATAGTTACCAGCCTTAGAGTTGCTCATGCCAAGCCACTGGCCAGGTGGCCTGGACATGAGGAGGGAGCAGGGCCTTGTCAGATGCTCATCTGATGCTCCTGGAAGTTGGTTTGCAGAATCAGACCCCAAAGTTCTCACTTTTTAGAGTCTATTTTTATAGGAATTTCTTCCTATGCCAGTCTATGGGAATTGCTTCATCATGCTGTTGCTGAATCAATCAGCAGATAGCACATTCCTGACGGCTCCAAGATGTTATCTTGTTCTTTGGTTCTCCCATTCTTGAGGCTGTTGGGTGGATTCCAGTCTGCCCTCCAGGGGGTCCTCTGGTTATTTCCACTTGATGCCTTCTTCAGCCAATGGACACTGGATTCTTAGGCTGGCACCTCCCTGATCATTCAGTTATTATCCACACCAAGCATCCATCCACATACATCCTCTATCTCTATTTTAATCACAATTGTTAATACAACAAAAGGGCGGGGAGTCTCTGGGTGCTGTTTCTGTTGTTCGAGTATTGCTTTGAGTCTCTCTCTCTGTGAATTGCTTTGAGAACAGACTCAGTCTTAGAATGTACTAACACAATTAGCAGCTTGCAAGTTTCACACATAGAGGGAGAGAAACAGCACCAAAAACCAAGAGATCTCTTAATTAGTAATACCCTGGAATTTAAACTCTGGGGAATCAAACTCATTTGTGATTTTAATACAGAACTTCTTTAATATGATCCAACACTGGCTCTGTTTCCACTACCTTTTTCCTGCTCCCATACCTGTGCTTCTGCTATCACTTCCCCTTCTGTCTCTCCTGTGGAACTTCCCTCTTCACTTCAGCTCTCCAGTCCTGTGACAGAGCAGTCTGTGACTGAGGAGGAGAAGGGTCCCAGGAAGAACTCTGTTAACGGGTTAACTCAGAAAGGGAGCCCAGTTAAACCCTCTGTTGAAAATGGATACAAATCTGAGTATGATAGAGAAGTAGAAACCAACTACAGAGGGCTTCCTCCTGCCCTTGTATTGCAAAGGGCAGACCTGGCACGCTCACCCCTAAGGCATGTGTGTTGCTGTTCTGAGTGTTCTCTGGGCCCAGGACAACCCAGTGCTATTTACTGCGGGGTGCCAGACTGGATCACAGGTGCTGCTGATTTGCAGCCTCATGCAGCCTTGTAAGCTGCAGAGAAGCATTATGAGAGGCCACCTTGCTAGTTGTGGTCTGGTCTGATCTAATCCTCATTTGCCTGTCTGTGACTGGCTGGTGCTGACAACCCCAAGCTCTGGGTGTCCATAAACCTCTGACTGCTAGAAGCTGGGATGGATTCCTCAATAAATTGCCCTGTTCTGTTCACTCCCTCTGCTGCTGATCGCTGTCGAAAGACAGGATAGTGGGCTATGGACCATTGGCCTGTCCCAGTCTGGTCATTCTTCTGTACTTGTGTTAATCTCTCGCTCCCTCCTGGCTGGAGGAGAACAAAGATGGAAAAAACACAAGACACAAAAAAGCCCATAGGAGAGGAAAAACTGATGGACGGTTGAAGGGGTTGATTGACTGAAGTGAAAGAGACATGGAGCCAAAGGCCTATGAAGTGATTTTTCCAGACCTGGTTCGGAAATAAAGCAGCACCTTTGGAAGGGTTAGTAACTAGCATTATGAAGACACTTGCTACCTAAAACCTAGCAGAACAAATAGAGTTCTTATGGGTTTTAAATTGTAAAAAAAAATCTCCTAGTTTTGATGTGTAAAAGATTCATGAATTTACTTGTGCCCTTCTCCATCTAGCTGACTTGTACAATTTATACTCATGGGGGCATTCTGTGCCAAAAATTAAAAATTCTACACACAATTTTTTAAAATTCTGCAAAATTCGACACATTTTATTTGTCAAACTAACACTATATAATCGCACCAGTTTCAATTATTTTGGTAATTTATTTCAAAATACCTGTCAGCAAGTATGTTTGTAACAATACAGACAGACACAAATTCCCCCAGGAGTAGAGAGTTCAAGAAACCCCTGTGACAACCCAGTTCCTGTTTCTCTGCCCCCCAGAGTCCAGCCAGGGGGGCCAGACACCCACAACCCCTCCCCTCCCAGAGCCCAGTTGCAAGACTCCCCCCTTGCCCAGACACCCACCTTCCTCTTCCCCATTCCCACCCCACCCCCAAGCCTAGGGATCCAGAGGGAGAAACAGTCTGATGCTTGGTCCCAGGAACTGCAGCTGTGAGGAACCTCTAGCTCCCTCTCCCTCCCTCTAGCAGTGTCTTCTATGTGTGAGCTGGGCTCTGCCATGTCCAGTGACCCCTAGTGGTGGCTGTTAGCACTGCAGCTCATTTCTGTGTGGGAAAGGAAATTCTGCGCACACATTAATTTCTATAAAATTGTGCATTGCACAATGACGCAGAATTCCTCCAAGTTTATCTCCTCTAATCTATCTACATCTGCTGATGTTTGTCCGAGATCTAGATGAAACTGTCTTCCCCTTTGCCTCCCTCATGGTCCTAAACTCGTCAGGTCCTTCCATCCCTGTCAGGTGGTCTCTCTAGCTGCATTGTGGAAGTCCAGTGCCTTTATCTGTGCATCCTTTCCCCAGGACCAAATCCAAAATTATCTACAGTTCCAAATCTAATGAGCTGCATTGGATGTTTTTGTATACGTGGTGCCCTCTTGCTATTGCTAGAGCAGTGAAATGCCCCAGCACCCCTGTACCAAATGTGACTTTGTGTTCTTGTTGCAGAGAGCAGAAGACTTCGGCCCTGTAGAGGTGATCTCACACTGGCACCCTAATCTCACCATCAACATAGTGGACGATCATACTCCCTGGGTGAAGGGTAGTGTGCCACCGCCTCTGGACCAATGTAAGAATTTGGGATATGCCAGCACTTCCCATTCTCTGAGATGCCATTTTGAAACGTGTGCTTTTGCTCGAAGAACTCTTCTTTTCAGAGCTGATCTGTCTGGTTCTTATAGCTGGTCTTGCCATCTCCTCCCATCACAGTTCTCTGCAGAGTTTTCCTCTGTTATTTGCCCAGTTTGGGGCACTTGTTGGAATGTAGTAATTGCATGCGAGTGGAGTTGGTTTTGTCTGCTTTGGACTAGCTTATTTTCTTCAGAATACTTGTGGATTGGGCAGTTGAGGGTTTGGGGAATGGAATATTGGAGACTTTCCCTCTAGTCCAGTAGTATAAATTCCTCTGAGTTGGTAGTAACTAAATTGTTACCATCTATTCATGGCCTTGTGAGTAGGCTGGAAGGATTGGACTTTTAGCAGGAAATGTTGGTAAACACTGATTTCAACACACACACACACAAGACTATTTCCATCAATGATACTTTGCCTACCTATCAACATCAATGAAGAGAAATGCTGCTTGAAAACTTGAGTCCAACCGTAATGTGCATAAGACGGTGTTAAATGCCAGCATTAGCAGAACTAGAGCAGAGCACCTTTTTAGGGACCTTTAACTTTCTTAATCTCAACATCTGGCATTAAATAATTGTCAAACACCTCCCTCCATAATATCCTGCAACTGTGAAAAAAGAGGTAAAAATTGGATAAACGCTTAAAGAAATAAGCATTGATATCTGTCAAAATTATTTTTAAAAATGCAAATTGAATTCCGCCAAGCCTACTTACGGGAAGTGAGTTAATGGCTTCAGTGCAGCATCTAAGAGGCAGGTGTTCACAGCGCACAAAAAAAAACAAAACAAAACCAATTCACCCTTGTAATTGGGCCCCTGTGTTGCCTGTCTCAGTGGCAACCCAGGACTGAATAGGTCATGGAGCTTAAACTCTCACCAGGTGGCCCACTAAGTAAGGACTCTGTTACTTTGTCAGGGAAGGACGTATGTGGCAGACTTACCCTGCTGCTCCCCACGCACTACCCGTTCTGACAGGTTTCAGAGGAACAGCCGTGTTAGTCTGTATTCGCAAAAAGAAAAGGAGTACTTGTGGCACCTTAGAGACTAACCAATTTATTTGAGCATGAGCTTTCGTGAGCTACAGCTCACTTCATCTGATGAAGTGAGCTGTAGCTCACGAAAGCTCATGCTCAAATAAATTGGTTAGTCTCTAAGGTGCCACAACTACCCGTTCTGTGGCTAAATGAACATCCGTCTCCAGCGTTGTTAGACTGGCACTATCCATCAGTTTGAGATTCAAATCACGAAGAAAATAGCTGGCACCATAAACTCCCCAGAAGCCAGTTTGATATTTTGGAATTCTGCAAATGGCCTAGTTTCCAGAGGGTGTTAATTGGATGCTGTCAGACTGCTTTTAATACCTGAGTCTGAGCTTGGTCAGTAATATACACAGAGGGAATGGGTTTGAGCTCTGCAAGACAATGCTGTACTTAGTTGGGCACCAAGAGAACAGTGCTATATTCTCCCATTCCTCTGTGGAAAAGCAAGACCCCCCCCCTCCATCGCACTCTGGCAGTCACTTAGTGCTCAGAGTAGCCTGTATGCAGCAGGAGTTGGCATCTTTCTCCTGAGGGAAGGCCGGGAGGTTCAAGCTCCATGTGCAGCCAGCTGTACAGAAGCAGTTGCTGGTCTGGGGTTCCCTGCTGGTGCTGGTCTAGGATGGTTTCTGTAGTTGCAGGATGAGGTGGGTCTCCCTCATTATCTGTCCGAGTGCATGAAGGTAGCTTTCTTTGTGCTATCCCCATCCCTGTTTGCGCTCTCAGGCCTGTCTCTGTGCTCTCTCCCATTGCTGCAGATGTGAAGTTTGATGCAGTCAGTGGTGACTACTACCCCATCCTCTACTTCAACGATTACTGGAACCTGCAGAAGGATTACTTCCCCATCAACGAGACAGTGGAGCGGCTGCCTTTCCGCCTCTCCTTCTGCCCACTCTCGCTGTGGCGCTGGCAGCTCTATGCCGCGCAGAGCACCAAGTCCCCATGGCACTTCCTGGGCGAGGACTTGTACGAGCAATCTGATGAGGAGCAGGATTCTGTAAAGGTTAGACAGCCTTGACAGATCTCCTCTGGGTGGGTTTTCTCCAGCTTTGCTTTTGGTGGGTCCCTCTCTCTGCCACTGTCCGTAGAAGTCCCGCAGGGCTCTGCCCTAGGCTCGTGCCTCTCCATCCTTTCTGACCACAGTCTCATCCACTCGTAGAGCTTCAACTGCTGTCCCTATGTGGACGACTCCCAAATGTACCTCTCCACTCCTGGTCTGTCCCCCTCCATCCAGTCCTGTCTTGGCCTGGCTTTCCAACAGCTCCTCATTTCATGCTGTCAGCGTAATTTTAACATAGCCAGACCTGAGCTGCTGCAGTAAGAGTGACTGAGGAGCCTGAACCCCAAATGGCAAAGTCACTTCTGAAAATGCATCTTAGGCCCCTAAGTCATTCAGGCACTTTTCAGAACATTCCCAAATGGCCTACTGATCCCTCTCCTCTGGCCCAGACATAACCACCATCTGGGATCCCTTTCCATTTTCTTTTCCTATCTGTGCCTCCTGTGACTGGGTACAACAGGACAGGCCCCAGGATATTGTTGCTGAGGAAACAGAGGCCAGCGTAGTCAGCGCTGTTCTGCTCTGAAAGCTGCTCTGTCGAAATGGTGTCAACCGTCACCAGATTTACTCTTGGATCTTGTCTCCCTAGCTCAAGACAGGCCAGGACTCCCCCAATTGTTAGATCAGTGGGGCTCTGGGGAGCTGGCAGTGGGATGCAAGCCCTCCTGCTCCGTCCAAACTGGATGACCTTGAAGACTAGAGTGACAGAAATGGGATGAAATTCGATAGTACAAAGTGCAAGGTCATGCACTTAGTTTAATAATAAGAATCTGTGCTACAAGCTGGGGGTTCATCAGTTAGAAGCGATGGGGGGCGGGGGGAGAGGCCTGTGTATGTGGGTCGATCACAGGATGGCTGAGTCACCAACCAGTGTGACGTGGCTGTGGAAAAAGGCAAATGCGATGCTAGGATAATAGGCAAGGCATTTCCAGTACGTCCAGAGAACTATTAATGCCATTGTATAAGGTACTGGTTAGACCTCACTTAGAAGGCTGTGTGCAATTCTGGTCATACATCTTCAAGAAAGATTAATTCAAACTAGAACACAGCGGGCCTTGCTCAGTCCCTGGGTGAGTACCCACAGTATCCCATACACTTAGATGTAATGTAACTTCCTGTTTCCTGTGACTCTGAAATCTGTTGGCATTTCTGCTTTCCCCAATTGTTCCTCCTAATGCATCTCTTGGTTGGGTTATTTTTCCACACACGTACTGGCTCCTGTTGGTCCACCTGAAACCCTCAGTTCTGTCTGGATTGCCTTCTCTGGGTCCCTTTGGGTGAGGCCTGGCCGGAGGGGCGGGATAGGCCCTTCACATCTTTGTTCTCTTTTCAGGTTGCTCTTTTGGAGACCAATCCATATCTGCTGGCTTTGACCATTGTCGTTTCCATAGTTCACAGCATATTTGAGTTTCTTGCCTTCAAAAATGGTAAGTTCCGCAGTGCAGTGAAGATCTCCTCTTTTGGCTCCAGCCCTTACTCCTCTTAGGGAGGGTTTTTAACCTGGATCTGCATTGGCCTTTGCAGAGTTATTCAGTGCCCCTTGTTGGGGTGGCAACATGAATGTTAGAGGAATGTCTGGGGCAGGTGAAGAGCATGGATGTGACTAAATGGAAAACAGTTGTTGTCACTTGGGCCCAGGCTGTCCTGTGCTGAATTGCTGAAGCCCCATATAGCTGACTAGCTGACCTGTCCCTCTGCTACCTGCCCTAACTCTCTGCACTCTGCTCCTTGCCATTCCTCCCCCCACACACCCCACCCCACCCCCACCACCAATGTGCTTGAGGTCAGGAGGAGCACTCTCCATTCTGCCAGCCACCAGTTTCACAAGACTCTTCTCAGCTCTTGTGAGGCTTGCAAACTTCAAGTGCTTCCCTTACAAAGTCTGTGGGCAGCAAGTTGCATGCTTCTGACGCTGCTGGGAGTTCAGTCTGTATAATGACCCCATGATCACACACTAGCCATACATCTACTGGCCACAGGAGAGTCTGTATTCACAACATAATGGAGAGGGCAAAGTCAGTGTCTTGCCAACACTGGATAGGTTTCTAGCCAGGTTCATCTGAACCACCTTCATGGCGCACAGAGCTGGGCTGGCCATTTTCTTCCTACAGCTGGAATATAGAACACAACTCACTCCCACTCATGGAAGTGAAATGCATTTGCAAGTAGACCTGTGCGTTGCTCCTTTCATAAGATAGAGGAGAAAGCTGGAAATTCCTCCCTGCAGTGGGACTCCAGCTGCCCCTGAAGGGCCCCCTGTGCTCAGGAAGTTCTCCCTCTATGCTCTTTTCTCTGGCTCCTAGATATCCAGTTCTGGAACAGCAGGCAGTCGCTGGAGGGGCTCTCCGTCCGCTCTGTGTTCTTCGGGGTATTTCAGTCACTTGTGGTCCTTCTCTACATCCTGGACAATGAAACTAATTTTGTGGTTCAAGTCAGCGTCTTCATTGGGCTCCTCATAGACCTCTGGAAAATCACAAAAGTCATGGATGTCAGGGTAAGTGCGTGGCTCATTGCACTAGACCAGCAGTTCTCAGCCCACGGGCCACATGTGGCCCAATTAGCGCACAGCTGTGGCCCAGCTCAGCTGTGTGCTAAAGGCTGGTCCATATGCCCAGGGTCCGCCAGGTTCTCCGCAGCCTTATGGGGAGGAGTCGGGGCTGCCGGCCCATCCCATGTGGTGGGAGTCCAGGGTCGGGGCAGCTGTGCAGTGTTGGGGGTCTGGGGCAGCCGTGTGGGCCCCACAGGGTCGGGGGTCCGGAGCTGCTGCTGCCCTGCCACCCGGCCCCTGCGGCCCAAGTAATACATTGTGGGCCACATATGCACTAGACTGAAGGGATGCCGTGTGTAGGAGACCCAATTCTCCACCTTGCCAGTGTAAGCAGGAAGTGAGTGAGTATGAGATCCGTCCCTGTTTGCTCCACACTTCTGGGCTATGATTTCTGAGTGGGCCATTGAAGTTGCTTCCTTTGTAGCCCTTTGGGAAATGATGTGGAGAAGAGGTGAGTGTTGCTGCATTCGTGAAGATGTCGAGGGTCGGCTGTTGCTGATCTGCTCTAGGAGCCTCGGGCTGCTGTTGAGAGGACTCCACTCCCTGAGGAATCTCTCTCCGGGTTCCAGTAGGCATCATGCATCCAAGGATCGTAGCTGAGGGATTGCATGAATAGATTTCACCCCAGCACTGCAGTGGGATTTTGGCAACTTGGGTTCTGTTCTGCGCTCTGCTCACAGTGTGACGGTTCTGTTCACTCCTGGTGACTTATTCGTTACGGTGACCCTGCAACCTGGAGAGATGGGGGTCTGTCTGGAACAGTTGTGTGCTGATGAAAACTGCCCGTGGATTGCAGACATGACACAAACAATACAGTTATTCAAAGCAGCTGGCCTGCCTTCATCTCCTGTTTAGTCTGCGAGTAGTAAAACTGCATCCCATGGGCAAGCTAGTGATAGAAAGGTCTGGGAGGTAAAAATCTACAGAATCATCATTTCAGTGGTGTCACTGCCCCGTGGCCGGGGGACTTGCTGCCACCCAGCTCCATGTCCTACCATCAGTGGAAATGTTGATAATAGTGTCGTCGGAAATGGGTTGAGTTGAGTAACATTCGAAAGCCTGTTCTCCCACAAACCCAGTGGTGCCAAACATGACAAACTGTGAACAATTTTAGAGAGAGAGATTCAAGAAAATGCATAAAAATCAGTGTGTTTTAATTGCACTTTAACACAGGGATGCGTTGCTTCCGTAAAAAGACACTGATCTTTGGTCATCCTAGGGAAGTTAGCCTTGACATGTAGGACTGAAAACACTTATTCATCAAAGTAGTTATCTTCAGCGTTCTCTGTCTAGGGCATCACTGCTAGACACACTGATCCTCGTCTACGCTGCACTTGCACAAGGCAGGTGGTGCATCTGGTCTCTGCACACGAGCATTTGATGACCGAAAGGATTGATTCAGGAGCGCAGGGTATTTCACACATAACTGGTGTGTCCATCCTCCAAGACCCATCCAGGCCTGATATGTGAAGGTAGTTTTTGATGCACTAGTTTGTGCTGGAACTATTCTGTGGCTTAATAATTTGCCCTCTTGATAGACCTTGATACACAAGGCCTTGTGGGGGAGGGAGCTACATAGTCTGCTGTGTGGACAATAGACACTATCCTTTAGTGATCATGTGGAGCCTCCCCTCCCAGCTAGGCTGCCTTTTCAGGAGGGTCCCTCTTGGGACAGGTTGGTGGCCTTTATTATGTACTGCCTCCCCTATAACTCCTGCTCTTGTCAATAAACAGCTGGATCGAGACAACAAAGTCGCTGGGATTTTTCCACGTTTAACCTTCAAAGACAAATCAACATATATAGAATCGTCTACCAAAGTCTACGATGATGTAAGTCCAATGCATAGCAGAGGATTTCCTTCAGCGCATGGTAGGATCCCTCTGGGAGGTGGGGGCCCAGGGTAGTGTGGGTTAGATTCCTACGCCATTGGACATGGGACCCCCTGACTTGGGAAAGGGGACCCAGGTATACCCTGCATTAGGATCCTGCTCCCAAAAGAGGAGGTGCCCTGGATAACGTTTCCCTGGTCATCCCTTCTAGCTTATTCCTTGGGAAACTGCTATTCTCCCAGCAGGACACAGCACCTTGCTAAGCTGGGCTGCACTGGGATCTGCAAGAGAGCTGAACCCGCAGCACCTTCTAGTTGTTGGCTTGTTTGCCTTGAGTTCTGTTCCTCCTCTCTGTTGGATGTGCGTGTGGGTCTTCATGTGTCCAGTTCGCTACTCCCCTTGGTCTATCTCTTCTCTGACTTCTGGCAGCTGCTTGAGTGATGCATGACCTCCATTTACCTGTCTGCAGCCACAGTATCCCTTCCATCAGCTCAGTGCATGGCCCAGTGTCCACACTAGGCCCTGCAGCCCCAAGTTTCACCTTTCAATCTTTTCCTTCTGGCATGACTGCAGGTGTTGGGGCGTAGATGTCGTTAAGCCACGTGTGTGTTGGTGCAGCCCCACCCTCACGCAGCTGGTAATCTCAGTAAAATGTCAGTCATGAACTGCTAAAGGGTGCCCTGCTTTTCTTGGCCACTCTGCTGGTCTGATCCCTGGAGTCAGGGAGGGTAGTGTATGGGTGT
This sequence comes from Lepidochelys kempii, assembly GCF_965140285.1. Classification (NCBI taxonomy): domain Eukaryota; kingdom Metazoa; phylum Chordata; order Testudines; family Cheloniidae; genus Lepidochelys; species Lepidochelys kempii. The sequence goes on along the minus strand of NC_136402.1, from coordinate 9,259,261 downwards.
AGCTCAGTGGCTTTATAGCTTTTTGTATTGGTGACCCCTTTCACACAGCAAGCCTCTGAATGTGATTCTTCCCCCCCCCATTTAAAATGGGGGTGTAATTTAATGGGGGCTAAGAGCTGTCAGTGGTTACCTTGTGACCCCCAGTTTGAGACCCCCCCTGGTAGCTCTACCAACCCCTAAGCCCCACGTCTTTGAGAGATGCAGCCCCGGGAGTGACAAGTGTGTTCAAGGGGCCATGGAGGACACTCACTCCTTGGTGGCTGTGATGGCGGAAGGGAAAAAGGATGGTGACCCTGCTTCCAGCCCTGCTGTGGTGCGGTAGCGAGTGAGTGAGAAGGGATGTGTCTAGCACCTTGTGACCCCATGCATTGTTCAGAAACCCCCTTCTAGCGAGAGTCCCTCACTGTGAAGCCGGGGCTTGAGAGCCAGCAAGGCAGCAGGCCTGCAAAGAGGTGGGTATGTGACTAGCTGGCCCCTGTACCCTCAGGGCCCCCTGCTCTGATCCTGAGCAGGATTCTGTGCAGCTCCCAGCTGACCAGTCACCTTTGAATCTCGCCTCCCCAGATGGCGTTCCGGTATCTCTCGTGGATTCTCTTCCCCTTGCTCGGCTGCTATGCTGTGTACAGCTTGCTGTACATGGAGCACAAAGGCTGGTACTCGTGGGTCCTGAGCATGCTCTATGGCTTCCTTCTGACATTTGGTGAGTAGCGCCCACAAGGCAGCGTTCTGGTTGCATGAGTTTGCTGGAGTCGCTGGGCCCCGTCTGAGGCCTCCTGACCCCCTCCCAACCTCTTGCGCCCAGCTTCGGGGTCTACCCACACTCGGGGAAGGCCGTGGATAATGCTGTGCACATGTTAGAGGCAAATCACGTGTGTCTGGCTGGAATTAGGATGAGCTTTCAGCGGAGAGAAGAGGTACTGAGTTGCACTTACCAGTAAAGAGCCCTCCGGCTTCTGATATCCCATGCAAAGGGCCTGGCTTCACATCAGCTGTTTGGGAATCATTAAGAGAGAGATAGATTATAAGATAGAAAATATCATATTGCCTCTATATAAATCCATGGTACATCCACATATTGAATACTGCGGGCAGATATGGTGACCCCATCTTAAAAAAGATCTATTGCAATTAGAAAAGGTGTACAGAAAAGGGCAACAAAAATGATTAGGGGTATGGAACAGCTTCCATATGAGGTGAGATTAATAAGACTGGGAGTTTTCAGGTTGGAAGAGAAACGACTAAGGGGGGATATGATCGAGATCTATAAAATCATGACGGGTGTGGAGACAGTAAATAAGGAAGTGTTATTTACTCCTTATAACACAAGAACTAGGGGTCACCAAATGAAATTAATAGGCAGCAGGTTTAAAACAAACTAAAGGAAATATTTCTTCATACAATGCACAGTCAACCTATGGAACTCTTTGCCAGAGGATGTTGTGAAGGCCAAGACTATAACAGCTCAAAAAAGAACTAGATAAATTCATGGAGGATAGGTCTATCAATGGCTATTAGTTAGGTTGGGCAGGGATGGTGTCCTAGCTTCTCTTTGCCAGAAGCTGAGAATGGGTGACGGGATGGATCAGTTGATGATTACCTGTTCTGTTCATTCCCTCTGGGGTACCTGCCATTGGCCACTGTTGGAAGACAGGATACTGGGCTAGATGGACCTTTGGTCTGACCCAGTAGGGTCGTTCTTATGTTCCATGGCTGTCTCTCATGCACACTCCCATGTTGTGTCTCACGATCCAGAGCAGATGGATGCAGTCCCCTTGTTTCTTTGTTCCTGTCTCCTAACCCCAACTTGGAAGCATGCCCTTTCCCCCAGCTGCAGCCATGCGGTATTCTGTATAGGCACCTCCAATTTCATTTCCCACTCTGGGTGTTGACATTCCCCTTGTGCTTCGGCTGCAGTGATTAGGTTGCACTGTCCCTCACTTAGTAACGCTTCTAGTCTGTTCCTGGCCATATTCCCTGCTCTTGGGGGAGCTACTGTAGCAACTTCAGACTCTGTTAATCTTCAGCTTCTGTTTCAGAGAGGTTCTGTTTCCTGCTATATCCTGCACATTGGCAGTGCATGCTGGTGAACTGCTGGGCAACTGCCTTTTCTGTGTAGGTCAAAGTCCAGCCTTGCTAGTTTGAACTCGGGTGGAACTGGTTCTGCTTAAATGAACTGATGGAATCCAAGCAGGCTGTGATCATAGAAGCTGTTCCCAAGATTGCAGTGTCATCCTCACGTAGGCTTAGTCTACACTGCAAAGTTTTGCCAGCAGAGCTCTGTTCCCTCGGAGGGTGGAGAAACTCACATTCCCTAGCCAACGTAGCTATGCCGGCAAAACCCTTGGTGTTAACACAAATACACTGATACACAAGTGCTTCTGGTGGCAGAGCTGTTTAGCTATGCTGGCAGAACTCCTCCTGGTGGATCATGCTGTCCCCACATGGGGGCTCTGCCAGCGAAGCTCTCCCAGCAGCAAATCTGTAGTGTAGACAAGCAGCTTGGGTCTCAGAGAAACTCACCTACGTGCTCACCTGCATAATCCCCGCCCCGGCTTCAGCTCGTTTCCTAGGGCCAGGAGGGGATTTGGAGCTGTGCGTTGTTTTTCCCCCATGGGCAGTTATCAGTGGGAGTTCCCCAGCATTCCTCAGATTACCCAGTATTCCCCAGTGCAACATGACTTCTTACAGTGCTCCCTGTTTCCTTTATCTGGGCCCAAGTGTTTCAAGATGGAGCCATTGCTCAAGACTTCTGGCCCCTTTGTTTTTCTTGACGTTTGACTTTCAGTGGCTGGGCTGCTGACTGCTCTGGGGCTTAGGCCTTGTCCATACAGCCAGTTGGTGTATGGCAAGCAAGGGAGGAATCTGCAGGGCACCAGCTTGCTGCACACACGAGTCCCATGTGCTCATTACTATAGCACAGTGCCAGAGTGCAGCTTAGCACCCTGCACTCTGAAGCCGCTGTAGCAGTGACAGTGTGATGAGTTTACTGTGTGCAAAGCTGGTGTGCTGTAGTTGCATGTCCTGACTTGACATGTAGGTAAGTCCTCTGTCTTCGTTCTGTGTCTAGGACAGAGACCATCTGTAGGGGGAGGGAACGTGAAAGGAAGGTTCAAGTTCCCGATTGATTTTTCCCACATCTTCTAGTTTTTCTTGATGCTGTCTTCTCCCATCTTCCCCCTCTGGGCAACGTGTGGGTTGTTCCCATTGGAAAAAGTTCCCTGAACACTTGAAAGAACCTGCTGTATCCAGCTGAGCTTCCTTTCTCTTCCAGTGACTTCAGCTGTTCATTTTCTGCTCCAGAGCAGAGCATTCACACTAAGGCCATGTCTGCATTCATCACAAGGCCCTGCACGTTCCCCATTATGCTGCCACCGTGGAGCCTTCGCAGTCCACGACAGCTGCTGGTTTCAGGTGGAGCCTGTGAGAAGGCCTCTGGCTGTCCCTCCTGCAGCATGGGCTAAAATCTCTGATTTTTAAAAAAAATCAGATTTTCAATTAGATTTTTTATTTAAATACAAAACATCTTTCTTCTTAAAACCAACACTATTTAAAATTCAATGTGCAATTCTGACATCCTGCATTAAGGGCTAAACCTACTATAATCTATTAAAATCACTAAAATTAAATAAATAGTAATCAGTTTCTATGTGCTGCCAAACTTTTAAAGAAAGTCAAGCCACTGAAATGGTGGAAGTCCCTGGCTAAGTGCCTGGACCCTGAGTTTACTGAAGTGATTTTGACAGCAGTGGTCACCTCTGCAAGTGCAGAGAGAGAGTTTTCCTTTGTCTCCATTTATTCAACTGGTTAATTCAGAGCTGAGAAACCGATTGGGAGTTGAAAAGCAGGAAAACTTGTTTTCCTCTTCCAGTCGATGAATAAAACCAAGGTGAGAGGATGAGATCTATTAGTTCTAAAGTCTTGAAGGCCATAGTGACCAGAAATTGGTTAAATTTACTAGCTACAGATAATACTTCCTTTCTTCAGTAAATCAGTTTTAAATACATAACACATTTGGTAAACTTAATTTTTACCCTTATATATCCAGTACATGTAAAGTAGTTTTATTTAACTACTGAAACAATCTTTAAATGCTGGGATTTTTTTTTGCATTTTTAATTGGATTTCAGTGTCCATGCAAATACAACTTGAGATAAATCACAAGTAAAAATTAATCCTATAGTAAATAAGAAACGTTGTTCACCATTTTCTCACAGAATAGAATAAAAATTAAGAATCTGAATAAATGTATGTTAAGCTATATAACTGGTTAGAATGTGTATACGTATGGTGTATCTTCCGGGTTAGCCAATAGAAACATCAATGGAATATAAAGGCTGTATAGTTAGTTGCAAATCAACATGTTTTAATTGTTACCAACCAGTGAGAATTGACCGTTCTTTAGGAAAAGAACTAAACAGTGCCAATGCAAAGCAAGATTAAAATCGGTGATTTAAATCAAGGTTTCCTGATAAGTGATTCAAATCACTCCACTCTGACCTGCAGTCTCTGGTCTGCAAGGCTAACGTGACCTCCCTTAACTAACATGTTGCAATTTACCCACAGAACACCCGACCTGCATTGAAAACCAAACTCCCTTTGTTTTCACTTGCTTTGCTGCTGACCAGCCTCCCTATTGCTCCCTGTTCCTTTCAGATTCCAGGCCAACTGGTCTTTCTTTTAAAGCACTCCCTGGGCTTGTGGCAGCCTGCCTCCCTCCTCCTCTCTGCTTCCCACTGTCCTGCTCTTAGCATCAGCTGCCTCCGGCCCTTCATGTAATCTCACTACTGGATCAGGAGCCTTCTTCCTTGCAGGAGCCTGCTGCTTTGAGCAGCCTTCTTGTATTTAATAGATTTTAAGGCCATAAGGAACCACTCTGTTCATCCAGTCTGATCACCTGCCCAGCGCAGGCCAGAGAATCCTGTCCAGCCTAGCAGCTAGCAGTTGGACTAGCGCACACCAGCCTGGGTTCAAGTCAGGAGGAATGCACTCCGTCCGTCAGTAACTTGTTCAATGGGTGATTGCTCTCGCTGCTAAAAATGTGACTCTGCCATTTCAGATAGCTGAGAAGGTTTCTCCTCCCCGCCTCTGCCTCGGCTATTTATTCTTGGGACTCTGTGTGGTGAACTCTATAGAGCTTTATGGCAGAGCTGCTGTGAACAAGGGTTGCCCTCATTTCTGCCAGGATTTAACTCCATGGCCTGGGCCAGCTGCTCTGCTGGCATCCAGCCTGTCCCAGACATGCAGTGTACATTCCTTGGGGGGCGTTAGCCTCGTGGCCCACCACCTGACTTCTCTCTTTCTCCCCAGGTTTTATTACGATGACTCCGCAGCTGTTCATAAACTACAAACTGAAGTCAGTAGCCCATCTGCCCTGGAGGATGCTCACTTACAAAGCACTCAACACCTTCATCGATGACCTCTTTGCCTTTGTGATCAAAATGCCCATGATGTACAGGATAGGCTGCCTCCGAGACGGTAAGGGGCTCAGTGCCAGCCTCTCCCATCCCCTGCCATTATGTGTAAGGATGGCAGTGCGTCTCCTTTACGACTGTGTCGGAGAGGCATGGGGCATGCTGTGCTACTGGGGATGGGAGTGTAGCATGTCAGTGTGTCTCCATAGCCAGTGTGGGGATCGCCAAGGCTTAGCTGGGACCCTACTGGTGTCTGATCCCAGCACTCAAGACCCCACTTCTTTCGGCTTATTGCAGCTGCATGGCACTTCTCCCACTGAGCCTTCCAGGAGTCCAGTGATGGCTGGCCTGTGAGTTCCCCATGCAGCATGAGAAAAAAGAGCTTTCTGCCTCAGGGTCTCAGCATTTCCCTTGTGGGCTGCAGCTGAGCTATTCTGTCACTCGTGCCTGGGGCTCTCTTGCCAAGCAGCTCACCAGGCACTTATAGGCCATGGGGGACCAAGAACTGGGCAGTTCAGATGTGTGCATCTGGCCTGGGGTTTGCCTGCTGTTTACGCTCGCTCTGCTCTCCTCCCACAGATGTCGTCTTCTTCATTTACCTCTATCAGCGCTGGATCTACCGGGTGGATCTGACGCGTGTCAACGAGTTCGGGATAAGTGGGGAGGGCCAAGTCCCTCAGCTAACACAAGGTACCACTTCGGCGGACTGTGCCCCAGCACTGCTACCCGATGGGGAGGCAATGAGCACCCCGGGGGTGATAAAGGAGGGCCTGGCTGATGGCTCCCCTGCACCAGTAATGGAAGGCGTGGCCGATGGCTCCCCTAGGGCCCAGACGGAGAAAACAGCAGAGGACAAGAAAAAGGACTAACCTGCTCTCACTTTAATTTTTAAAAAAAGCCCCGTGGATACTGGACAGAAAGCGAAGGGGGGGAGCTGCTGTGGTCCTCTGGCTCCAAAGCTTTTTATTTTCTATTCCAGTAACTTTGGGGTGGGTGGGGATTGAGAATTTGGTGACATTCCTGTGATGTGCTGTATCCATGGGAGAGAACCCCCGTATCTCTGTATTTAAAGTCAAACTCATCCAGTAATCATTGTGAGCGCCGTTCCATTGTGCAGGTGTTTAGGACATTAAGGAGTTTCTCAGAGTTGTGTCTCTGTTTCATAAAGAGAGCTGATTATCCGAACACGTCCCATTTCTCATCATTGCACTCTACTATGGACTCTGGATTGAATAAATTCATATGGGTGTTAAGTTAAACTTTGCCCTCTTCTCTTTCATCTCTCTGCACATCTGCCCTGGATGCAGGCTCCTCTAGGAACATAGGAATTGCCAGACTGGATCCGAACTGAGCCCCATCTAGCCCAGCCACCAGCATCAGCTGCTTCAGAGAAAGGTGTGAGAACCCCTAGTAGCAGAGGTGGAATAATCTCCTCTCCTCATCAGGTCTCATCCTGGTCTCTAAACTCTGAAGCCAAGGTTTAATATCTCTCCCACATGTATGGGTTTTTTTGTTAATTCCCATAAATGTCCAGTCCCTTTTTGAATCTTAAGTTCTTCGCCTCAGTGGTTTCCTGTGGAAATAAGTTTCACAGTTTAATTACACGTTGTGTGAAAAATTATTTCCTTGTGTTGGTTTTGAATGCGCCGCTTTGTAGTTCAATGGAAGGTCCCTTTTGTTCTTGTATTAGGAGGCAGAAAGAACCAGAGGCACCTTCTCCAGGACCTATCGCTGTTTTATGGACGTTTATCTTGTTTCCTCCAAGGTTACAATCTGGGGTTTTTTGGTATCTTCATTTGAGAGTTTTCCAGGCATGGATCATTCTGTTCCCCACTAGTTCTGCACTGTCCTCTAAAATGGGATGGCCACACAGCGTCCAAATGAGGTTATGCCACTAAGTTATGGTAAGATAGATAATGCAGAGAACATTTTAAAGCTGTCCCATTCCTTATGCAAGCCAGAATTAGCTAATGTTCTCAGACCTCCCCCCATCTGAGCACCTCCCAGAAATGGGTCAAGCCTGGTGACTGGCATGTTATCAGTGGCAGGAACGACATTTTTAACTTTAGCACCCAGAACCCTGTTTTCAAAAATCACTTTGCAGCATGCAGTTCTGTCTGAACAGGCTGAGCTGCCTCCGGGAGCCCCCTGCTAGCTGGGTGAAGGTGATGCCAGGGCAGAGGTGCGTTCTCTAGCTGCAGCCATGCCAACCCCGCCTGCCCTCCGAGAGGCACGCTGGCTTTGCTGGTTTGTTGTGTTGGCTCTGCAGGGCTGGCAGGAGTCCAAGGCAGTGCAGTCAGCGGATGTGACTGCCTGAGGAGACCGGGCCTCTTTTGCCGTGAGCAGAGCTGTGTTCAGAGTACCCACGGGTGGGTAACAGGTGGGATGAGCCCTGCCCTGGCCTCTCTGCTGTTCCGATTGAACCAAGGGAATTGGTTAGGGGCTGCGCTGCCACTTGGACACTGGTCGCTCTCCTTGATTGCCGAGCAGTTTGATCACAGCCATCTGCGGGGCAGATGCATTGGCCTGCTTTAGGGACACTGGCTTGAGCATAAGCCTAACAGTGGTGTGTGGAAGGTGACTTCTGAGGAGCTTGGCTGCAGCTGCTGGCCTCTGTTATTTCAGCACCGGGTTGCTGCTTGTGAGACGGGTGGGCAGCCTGCCCCTGCGTTGCCACTGTGGCCTGAAGCTCCATGCTGCGACGGCTTTTTACTCCATACAGACCTCATTCCCACCCCCACCCATGCCTGTCTCCCCTGCAAGCCCACTGTTGGCGTTCGGTGCTCAGTGGGCTGCTGAGTGCAGCTGCCTTTGCCAAGGGAGTGTGGAGGAGAGGGCATTGTTTTAGCTGCTGATTCAATTCATAGCCTTGGTGCTGGGGCCCAGGTCTTCTGCCATTATTAAATGAGACCTTTGCCCTTGGCAGATGGCCTGCTGTGCTGAGCCAGGGAAGCAGCTAGCTGCTGCTGCTTCCCATGCATCCCAGACCCCTAGCCAGGCTCCAGGAGTCTAGCACAATGCCTGAAAGAACATAAATTTAAAAATATAGAAAATACAGTTCTGCCCCCACAGGCATCCCTCTGAAGAGCCAACGTCCCGGGGGGCAGATCTCAGGACTATGGAGCCCTGGAGAACGTGTCATTCACATCATGCTCAGGGAGGTTGTTTGAAGAGGGAGATGCCATTTTGGAGGCTGGCATGTCAAATGCCAACTCACCCCACATCTGCAGCAGTGAACTGAGCTGGAAAAGGAACTAACTTGCAGGGAAGCCCTTGAGTATCTGCATCAGGGCAAAGGGTCCTGCAGGAGGGGCTCGGAGGAGCTGTCTCTTGTCCTCAGATGCACCCACAGCAGGGGGCAGGCATGTGCTCATGCTGCTTTTCTCTCAGGCATGCCCAGAAGCTCTGTGGGCTTCAGAGCAGCTCTAATGCCCCTGATGAGTGGGGAAACTGAGCCCTTGCCAGCCAAAGGAACACGAGCGCCACAGCACAGGCCGTCTGGGGCGCAGCTGGACCTGTGGCCTCTGCTCTCTGCGGCAGGAATCCTGGCTCAGAAGCTTCTTGATCCATTTTCGTTGCCCAAGTGGAGGGACTGGTGCCTTTGCTAATCCCAGGGGAGTTTAGGACTGTCACTCCTCGATTAAAGCTGGCCGGGCTACAGAGCTGGAGTGACTTGCCGAAGGCTCTAGGAGGAGACACTGGTGAAGCTGGGCCAGAGCCCATGTGCTCTAGAAAACACTTCCTCTCGCTGCATTTCCTAACAGGAAATAATTGCCAGATTTCCAGCTTTGGCCTATTTGCCTCACCCTCCACCCCACAAGCTCTCTGCCTTCACCTGCCATGCCATGTTGCCCTGCCCTCCTTTCCAAATGTAAACTCTCATCCCACTGTCAACCTCTGCCTCTGTTCCCATGCCCCTCTTCATGTGGTCTCCCATGCTGCCCTCCTGTGCTCAGGAAGAGCTGTCCATCATGCACAGTGCTGTTGCCTTAATCTAGAATCCCAGAAATGCTGGTCTGGAACAGGCCCCGAGAGATCAAATCCAGCCCCCCTGCGCTGTCAGGGATGGTATAGGCGTAGGCCTAGACCATCGCTGACAGAGGTTTGTCCAACCTGGTCTTAACCTCCAGTGACAGATTCCCCAGCCTCCCACGGAGGCCTTATCTACCCTTAGAGTTAAGTCTTCCATAATAGCAAGCCTAAAGCTCCCTTGCTGTAGCATAAGCCCATTACTCGTCCTACCTTCAGTGGACGTGGAGAACAATTGATCCCTGTCCTCTTTATAACAGCCCTGAATGTATTTGAAGACTCTTCTCAGGTCCCCTTTCAGTCTTTTCTCAACACTAAACATGCCCAGGTTTTCACCTTTCCTCACTGCTCAGGTTTTCTAAACCTTTTGTCATTTTTGTTGCTCTCCTCTGGACTCTCTCCAGTTTGTTCACATCTTTCCTGAAGTGAGGCGCAGAGAACTGGACCCAGTCCTCCAGTGGAGGCCCCACCAGTGCCTAGCACACGGTTTCTCAAATGCTGCCATCAGGGGCTCTTCTTGCAGTCACAGCTGTGTTGGGCTACCTTCCCCCCAGGGTACCTGACATATTGGGGTCCACTGAGCCTGCCTGTTCTACCAGCCTACGCTCCCTTACACTGTCCTACTGAGCCAGGCCCTCAAGCCTCCTCCAGCACACACACAGCTAGGGACATGCTCCAGCTGCAGAAAGACACAGACACTGAAATCAGCTCTGCATGGAAAGATTCAGCTAGGGATTTGCCCAGCACTTAAGTGCACACCCCCTCTGGGGTGCAAACCCCAAATTGTATTGTCTTGCATTGCACAGAAACCTGTACATCATGAAATTTGCCATGCCCCTCAGTGCAGAGGATCTGCACAGCGTTTTGCCCCCCGTTATGTATTCCACAAACTGGTTTTAGAGAAAACAAAAAAGTTTATTATCTACAAAAGAGAGATTTTCAGTGATTATAAGGGATAGCAAACAGATCAAAGCAGATTACTGAAACAAACACACAAACTAAGCCTAATACACTAAAGAAACTGGTTGGAAGTAATTTCTCACCCTGAATGTTGTTGTTTTTAGGCATTTATTTCACAGGCCAGACACCTTTTCCAGCGTGGGCTCAGCTCTTCTCCCCCCCATTTCGTCTTTGTTTCTTAGATGTTCCCAGCAGTCATCCTGGGCAGGGATTCAGTGAAGAATAAACCCTGATGATCTTACTCCCTGGCCTTAAATAGGGTTTACTATGGCAGCAATCCTTTGTCTTTTAGTATCATAGGGGTAGCTGTGTTAGTCTGTATCCACAAAAATAACAAGGAGTCCGGTGGCACCTTAAAGACTAGCAGATTTATTTGGGCGTAAGATTTCGTGGGTAAAAAACCCACTTCTTTCAGATGCATGGAGTGAAAATTACAGAAACGGGCATAAATATATATTGGCATATGAAGAGAAGAGAGTTACCTTACAAGTGGAGAACCAATGGTGAAGGCCAATTCAGTCAGGGTGGATGTGGTCCACTCCCAATAATTGATGAGGAGGTGTCAATCCTAAGAGAAGGAAAATTGGTTTTGTAGTAAGCCAACCCACTCCCACTCCCTATTCAAGCCCAAATTGATGGTGTTAAGTTTGCAAATGAATTGTAGCTCAGCAGTTTTTCTTTGAAGTCTGTTTTGGAATTTTTTTTTTTTTTTTTTTTTTGAAGAATGGCTACTTTTAAATCTATTATTGAGTGTCCAGGGAGATTGAAGTGTTCTCCTTCTGGCTTTTGTATGTTACCGTTCCTGATGTCCAGTTTGTGTCCATTTATCCTTTAGGTAGAGACTGTCCGGTTTGGCCAATGTACATGGCAGAGGGGCATTGCTGGCATATATCACATTAGTAGATGTGCAGGTGAACGAGCGTCTGATGGTGTGGCTGGGTCCTTTGATGGTGTTGCTAGAGTAGATATGGGGACAGAGTACGCAACGAGGTTTGTTACAGGGATTGGTTCCTGGGTTAGTGTTTCTGTGGAGTGGTGTGTAGTTGCTGGTGAGTATCTGCTTCAGGTTGGGGGGCTGTCTCCCGAGGTCTGTGAGAGCAAGGGATCATTTTCCAGGATAGGTTGTAGATCGTTGATGATGTGCTGGAGAGGTTTTAGCTGGGAGCTGTACGTGATGCCCAGTGGTGTTCTGTTGTTTTCCTTGTTGGGCCTGTCCTGTAGTAGGTGACTTCTGGGTACCTGTCTTGCTCTGTCAGTCTGTTTCCTCACTTCCCCAGGTTAATAACACACAAAAGCCAGTGGGAGAATGCTTCAATCTCCCTGGACATTCTATAACCGATTTAAAAGTAGCCATACTTGAACAAAAAACTTCAAAAACAGACTTGAAAGAGAAACTGCAGAACTAAAATTTATTTGCAAATTTAACGCCATTAATTTGGGCTTGAATAGGGACTGGGAGTGGCTGGCTCACCACAAAAGCAACTTTCCCTCTCCTGGCATCAATTATTAAGAGTGGACTACATCCACCCTGATTGAATTGGTCCTGCCCACACTGGTTCTCTACTTGTTAGGTAACTCTCTTCTCTTCAAGTGCCAGTATAATAATGCCTGCATCTGTAATTTTCACTCCAAACAGATTTTAAAAAAGTGGTTTTTTTACCCATGAAAGCTTATGCCCAAATAAATCCGTTAGTCTTTAAAATGCCACTAGACTACTCATTTTTGTGGATACAGACTAACACAGCTACCCCCTGATACAAGAGCTATATACAGGAGGGGCATGACATCAGTGGGGTTCCCCTGTCTCCCCACCCAAAGAGACACTGAAAAACACCTGGAAGCAAGAACTGAACTGGGGGGAAAAGGGTTGAACCCAGGCTGAGAGGGCGTCCAGTCTGTGAGTGGAAATACCTGAAGTCTCTAGCTGCAGGCCAGTGCAGCTGCCTTTTAAGACTTTGTGTAATCTGCTAGCAACACTATCTAGGGTCAGAAATGACTATCTGTAACCAATTTCTTTAGTGAAACAAGCTTAGCTTGTGTGTTTTATTTGCTTAGTGATCTCTTCAATCACTTTAACAACTACAAAAGGTAGATTTTAACTTATTTCTCGTTTATAATGTGACCCAGTTTGTGCAATTCATAATTGGGGGTGGGGGGGAAAAAGAGGCTGTGCATACCTTCCTCCACATAGAGGATTTCATAATATACCTTTGAGTCTGCACTCCAGGGGAGGTGGATACCTGAGGGCTGGGGCAAGTCCCTTAACCTGAGCCTTCCCAGAACTGATCTCGGTGTCTGTTTTGTTCTGCAGTTGGGTGTGGCCCTGCCTGTGTGTGCTGAAGGAGGCTTAATAGCCTGGCTCACCAGGACACGTAAAAAGGGTGCCCAGGCTCAGCACACCAGGTGACATCCTGAGGGGGACAACCTCTCTCTCTCTCCCCCCAACTATCTGTTGTCCCAGGCAGCTAGCTAGTTTGCCTATATCTAGACTCCCCTCTGAATGGGAGGAGGTGGTATTCAGAGGGTAATTGGTGGATTGGATAGGACAGAGGAAGTGCAGAGGGAGAGGGGGCAGGAGCTGGCGGATGGATATGGCAGAAGGGGAGGGGGAAGGAGCTGGGGGTGGATAGGGCAGAGGAGCAGGAGCTGGGGGTGAATGAGCGGGAGGGGACAGAAGCCGGGGCACGGGGTGGAGGACAGAAGCAGGCTGCAGAGGAGACGAGGCCTGTGCTCACTGCTGAGGGTGCAAGCCAGGGCCTTAGGCTCCCCAGGGCTCTGCTCTCAATAAGCAGCTGTGCCAGAGCACAGGGCTGCACAAGGGGCCGAGTCAAGGCTCCCCGGTTAACTGTCGGCTTGGCACTTCCCATCAGCTGGGAGCTGGGCTGTGCTACCCAGCGCTGGCGAGGCCGTTCCCTGGCGGAGCTACGAGGTGGAGAAACCTGTGCTGTAATGCTGCACCGAGGAGCTGGATACAGAAGGGCCCAACCCCGGCCCCAGGGCAGCAGTGAGGTTAGCCAGGCAGCCTGCACGCTGCCATTTCCTGGTCTTCTAGAGCTGAACTGCACAACCCTCATGTTCCCCTTCATCTCAGGGTACAGAGCTTCCCTGCTGCTAAACGTGGGGTTCTCACACCTTGGATGCAGCCCTTGCCTTGCAATGGGTCCCTGTTGGCGTGGGGTTCAGAGAGGAGGAGGTTTTCGAACAAATTGATCAACTAAACAGTAATAAGACTCCAGGACCTGATGGTATCACCCAAGAGTTCTGAAGGACCTCAAATGTGAAATTGCAGGCCTACTAACTGTCGTCTGCAACCTGTCATTTAAATCAGCTACTGTACCAAATGACTGGAGGATAGTTAATGTGATGCCAATTTTTAAAACAGGCTCCAGAGGTGATCCCGGCAACTACAGGCCAGTAAGCCTCAGTTCAGTACTGGGCAAATTGGTTGAAACTATCGTAAAGAACAAAGTTGTCAGACATATAGATGAACATAATTTGTTGGGAAATAGCCAACGTGGTTTTTGTAATTCTTTGAGGGGGTAAACAAGCGGGCAGACAAAGGAGATCCAGTGGATATAGTGTATTTAGATTTTCAGAAAGCCTTGACAAAGTCCCTCACTAAAGGCTCTTAAGCAACATAAGCAGTCATGGGATAAGAGAGAAGGTACTCTCATAGATTGGTAACTGGTTAAAAGATAGGTAACAAAGGGTAGCAATAAATGGTCAGTTTTCAGAATGGAGAGAGGTAACTAGTGGTGTCCCCCAGGGGTCTGTACTGGGCCCAGTCCTATTTAACATATTCATAAACGATATGGAAAAAGGCATAAATAGTTAGGTGGCAAAATTTGCAGATGATACAAAACTAATCAAGATAGTGATGTCCCAGGCACACTCTGAAGAGCTACAAAAGGATCTCTCAAAACTGGGTGACTGAGCAACAAAATGGCAGATGAAATTTAATGTTGATAAATGCGAAGTAATGCACATTGGAAAACATAATCCTAACCATACATATACAGTGATGGGGTCCAATTTAGCTGTTACCACTCAAGAAAGAGATCTTGGAGTCATTGTGGATGGTTCTCTGAAAATATCCACTCAATGTGCAGTGGCAATCAAAAAAAGCAAACAGAATGTTGGGAATCATTAAGAAAGGGATAGATAATAAGACAGAAAATATCATATTGCCTCTATATAAATCCATGGTATGCCCACACCTTGAATACTGCATGCAGATGGGGTCGCCCCATCTCAAAAAAGATATTTTGGAATTGGAAAAGTTTCAGAAAAGGGCAACAAAAATGATTAGGGGTATAGAACAGCTTCCGTATGAGGAGAGATTAATAAGACTGGGACTTTTCAGCTTGGAAAAGAGGTGACTAAGGGAGGATATGATAGAGGTCTATAAAATCATGAATGGTATAGAGAAAGTAAATAAGGAAGTGTTGCTTCAAGTTACAGCTGTAGAAGCTATCAGAAGCTTGCATCCCAAGAAAGGGGAAAAAATTCATCGGCAGGAGTTGCAGACCAAGCTGGATGAGCAAGCATCGGGTATGTCTACACTACGGAATAAGGTCGAATTTATAGAAGTCGTTTTTTTAGAAATCTGTTTTATATATTCGAGTGTGTGTGTCCCCACAGAAAATGCTCTAAGTGCATTAAGTGTATTAACTCGGCGGAGCGCTTCCACAGTACCGAGGCTAGAGTCGACTTCCGGAGCGTTGCACTGTGGGTAGCTATCCCACAGTTCCCGCAGTCTCCGCTGCCCATTGGAATTCTGGGTTGAGATCCCAATGCCTGATGGGGCTAAAACATTGTCACGGGTGGTTCTGGGTACATATCGTCAGGCCCCCGTTCCCTCCCTCCCTCCGTGAAAGCAAGGGCAGACAATCATTTCGCGCCTTTTTTTCTGAGTTACCTGTGCAGACGCCATACCACTGCAAGCATGGAGCCCGCTCAGGTAACCGTCACCCTATGTCCCCTGGGTGCTGGCAGACGCGATACGGCATTGCTACACAGTAGCAGCAACCCCTTGCCTTGTGGCAGCAGACGGTACAGTACGACTGGTAGCCATCATCGTCATGTCCGAGGTGCTCCTGGTCACCTCTGTGAAGTCGATCAGGAGCGCCTGGGCAGACATGGGCGCAGGGACTAAATTTGGAGTGACTTGACCAGGTCATTCTCTTTAGTCCTGCAGTCAGTCCTATTGAACCGTCTTATGGTGAGCGGGCAGGCAATACGGACTGCTAGCAGTCGTACTGTACCATCTTCTGCCGAGCAGCCATGAGATGTGGATGGCATGCAGTCCTTCGGCACCGTCTGCTGCCAGCCAAAGATGTAAAAGATAGATGGAGTGGATCAAAACAAGAAATAGACCAGATTTGTTTTGTACTCATTTGCCTCCTCCCCTGTCTAGGGGACTCATTCCTCTAGGTCACACTGCAGTCACTCACAGAGAAGGTGCAGCGAGGTAAATCTAGCCATGTATCAATCAGAGGCCAGGCTAACCTCCTTGTTCCAATAAGAACGATAACTTAGGTGCACCATTTCTTATTGGAACCCTCCGTGAAGTCCTGCCTGAAATACTCCTTGATGTAAAGACACCCACTTTGTTGATTTTAGCTCCCTGAAGCCAACCCTGAAAGCCGTGTCGTCAGTCGCCCCTCCCTCTGTCAGAGCAACGGCAGACAATCGTTCTGCGCCTTTTTTCTGTGCGGACGCCATACCAAGGCAAGCATGGAGGCCGCTCAGCTCACTTTGGCAATTAGGAGCACATTAAACACCACACGCATTATCCAGCAGTATATGCAGCACCAGAACCTGGCTAAGCGATACCGGGTGAGGAGGCGACGTCAGCGCGGTCACGTGAGTGATCAGGACATGGACACAGATTTCTCTGAAAGCATGGGCCCTGACAATGCATGCATCATGGTGCTTATGGGGCAGGTTCATGCTGTGGAACGCCGATTCTGGGCTCGGGAAACAAGCACAGACTGGTGGGACCGCATAGTGTTGCAGGTCTGGGACGATTCCCAGTGGCTGCGAAACTTTCGCATGCGTAAGGGCACTTTCATGGAACTTTGTGACTTGCTTTCCCCTGCCCTGAGGCGCATGAATACCAAGATGAGAGCAGCCCTCACAGTTGAGAAGCGAGTGGCGATAGCCCTGTGGAAGCTTGCAACGCCAGACAGCTACCGGTCAGTTGGGAATCAATTTGGAGTGGGCAAATCTACTGTGGGGGCTGCTGTGATGCAAGTAGCCCACGCAATCAAAGATCTGCTGATATCAAGGGTAGTGACCCTGGGAAATGTGCAGGTCATAGTGGATGGCTTTGCTGCAATGGGATTCCCTAACTGTGGTGGGGCTATAGACGGAACCCATATCCCTATCTTGGCACCGGAGCACCAAGCCGCCGAGTACATAAACCGCAAGGGGTACTTTTCGATAGTGCTGCAAGCTCTGGTGGATCACAAGGGACGTTTCACCAACATCAACGTGGGATGGCTGGGAAAGGTGCATGATGCTCGCATCTTCAGGTACTCTGGTCTGTTTCAAAAGCTGCAGGAAGGGACTTTATTCCCAGACCAGAAAATAACTGTTGGGGATGTTGAAATGCCTATAATTATCCTTGGGGACCCAGCCTACCCCTTAATGCCATGGCTCATGAAGCCGTACACAGGCAGCCTGGACAGTAGTCAGGAGCTGTTCAACTACAGGCTGAGCAAGTGCAGAATGGTGGTAGAATGTGCATTTGGACGTTTAAAGGCGCGCTGGCGCAGTTTACTGACTCGCTTAGACCTCAGCGAAACCAATATTCCCACTGTTATTACTGCTTACTGTGTGCTCCACAATATCTGTGAGAGTAAGGGGGAGACGTTTATGGCGGGGTGGGAGGTTGAGGCAAATCGCCTGGCTGCTGGTTACGCGCAGCCAGACACCAGGGCGGTTAGAAGAGCACAGGAGGGCGCGGTACGCATCAGAGAAGCTTTGAAAACCAGTTTCATGACTGGCCAGGCTACGGTGTGAAAGTTCTGTTTGTTTCTCCTTGATGAAACCCCCCGCCCCTTGGTTCACTCTACTTCCCTGTAAGCTAACCACCTGCCCCTCCTCCCTTCAATCACCGCTTGCAGAGGCAATAAAGTCATTGTTGCTTCACATTCATGCATTCTTTATTCATTCATCACACGAATAGGGGGATGACTACCAAGGTAGCCCAGGAGGGGTGGTGGAGGAGGGAAGGAAAATGCCACACAGCACTTTAAGCACAGCACTTTAAAAGTTTACAACTTTAAAATTTATTGAATGACAGCCTTCTTTTTTTTGGGCAATCCTCTGTGGTGGAGTGGCTGGTTGGCCGGAGGCCCCCTCCGCGTTCTTGGGCGTCTGGGTGTGGAGGTTATGGAACTTGGGGAGGAGGGCAGTTGGTTACAGAGGGGCTGCAGTGGCAGTCTGTGCTCCAGCTGCCTTTGCTGCAGCTCAACCATACACTGGAGCATACTGGTTTGGTCCTACAGCAGCCTCAGCATTGAATCCTGCCTCCTCTCATCACGCTGCCGCCACATTTGAGCTTCAGCCCTGTCTTCAGCCCGCCACTTACTCTCTCCAGCCCTCCACCTCTCCTCCCGGTCATTTTGTGCTTTCCTGCACTCTGACATTATTTGCCTCCACGCATTCGTCTGTGCTCTGTCAGTGTGGGAGGACAGCATGAGCTCGGAGAACATTTCGTCGCGAGTGCGTTTTTTTTTCTTTCTAAGCTTCACTAGCCTCTGGGAAGGAGAAGATCCTGTGATCATTGAAACACATGCAGCTGGTGGAGAAAAAAAAAGGGACAGCGGTATTTAAAAAGACACATTTTATAAAACAGTGGCTACACTCTTTCAGGGTAAACCTTGCTGTTCACAGTACATACATAGCACATGTGCTTTCGTTACAAGGTCGCATTTTGCCTCCTCCCACCGCGTGACTACCCCCTCAACCTTCCCCCCTCCCTGTGGCTAACAGCGGGGAACATTTCTGTTCAGCCACAGGCAAACAGCCCAGCAGGAATGGGCTCCTCTGAGTGTCCCCTGAAGAAAAGCACTCTATTTCAACCAGGTGACCATGAATTATATCTCACTCTCCTGAGGATAACACAGAGAGATAAAGAACGGATGTTGTTTGAATGCCAGCAAACATACACTGCAATGCTTTGTTCTACAATGATTCCCGAGTACGTGTTACTGGCCTGGAGTGGTAAAGTGTCCTACCATGAAGGACGCAATAAGACTGCCCTCCCCAGAAACCTTTTGCAAAGGCTTTAGGACTACATCTAGGAGAACCGCAAATGCCAGGGCAAAGTAATCCTTTCACATGCTTGCTTTTAAACCATGTATAGCATTTTAAAAGGTACACTCACCAGAGGTCCCTTCTCCGCCTGCTGGGTCCAGGAGGCAGCCTTGGGTGGGTTTGGGGGGTACTGGCTCCAGGTCTAGGGTGAGAAACAGTTCCTGGCTGTCGGGAAAACCGGTTTCTCCGCTTGCTTGCTGTGAGCTATCTACAACCTCCTCCTCATCATCATCTTCTTCATCCCCAAAACCTGCTTCCGTATTGCCTCCATCTCCATTGAAGGAGTCAAACAACACGGCTGGGGTAGTGGTGGCTGAACCCCCTAAAATGGCATGCAGCTCATCATAGAAGCGGCATGTTTGGGGCTGTGACCCAGAGCAGCTGTTCGCCTCTCTGGTTTTCTGGTAGGCTTGCCTCAGCTCCTTCAGTTTCACGCGGCACTGCTTCGGGTCCCTGTTATGGCCTCTGTCCTTCATGCCCTGGGAGATTTTCACAAAGGTTTTGGCATTTCGAAAACTGGAACGGAGTTCTGATAGCACGGATTCCTCTCCCCAAACAGCGATCAGATCCCGTACCTCCCGTTCGCTCCATGCTGGAGCTCTTTTGCGATTCTGGGACTCCATCATGGTCACCTGTGCTGATGAGCTCTGCATGGTCACCTGCAGCTTGCCACGCTGGCCAAACAGGAAATGAGATTCAAAAGTTCGCGGTTCTTTTCCTGTCTACCTGGCCAGTGCATCTGAGTTGAGAGTGCTGTCCAGAGCGGTCATAATGGAGCACTCTGGGATAGCTCCCAGAGGCCAATACCATCGAATTGTGTCCACAGTACCCCAAATTCGAGCCAGCAACGTCGATTTAAGCGCTAATCCACTTGTCAGGGGTGGAGTAAGGAAATCGATTTTAAGAGCCCTTTAAGTCGAAATAAAGGGCTTCATTGTGTGGACGGGTGCAGGTTTACATCGATTTAACGCTGCTAAATTCGACCTAACGTCCTAGTGTAGACCAGGGCTCAGAGAGGTGATTAAGAAAAAGCAGAAAGCCTACAGGGAGTGGAAGATGGGAGGGATCAGCAAGGAAAGCTATCTTATTGAGGTCAGAAATGAGTGAGAAAGACTAAAAGTCAAGTAGAGTTGGACCTTGCAAAGGGAATTAAAACCAATCGTAAAAGGTTCTATAGCCATATAAGAAGAAAACAAAGAAAGAAGAAGTGGGACCACTAAACACTGAGAATTGGGTGGAGGTGAAGGATAATCTAGCCGTGGCCCGATATCTAAACAAATACTTTGCCTCAGTCTTTAATGAGGAGCTTAGGGATAATAGTAGCATGACAAATGGGAATGAGGATATGGAGGTAGATATTACCATATCTGAGGTAGAAGCCAAACTCGAACAGCTTAATGGGACTAAATTGGGGGGCCCAGATAATTTTCATCCAAGAATATTAAAGGAAGTGGCACATAAAAATGCAAGCCCATTAGCAAGAATTTTTATGCATCTGTAAACTCAGGGGTTGTACCGTATGACTGGAGAATTGCTAACATAGTTCCTATTTTTAAGAAAGGGAAAAAAAAGTGATCCGGGTAACTACAGGCCTGTTATTTTGACATCTGTAGTATGCAAGGTCCTGGAAAAAATTTTCAAGGAGAAAGTAGTTAAGGACATTGAGGTCAATGGTAAATGGGACAAAATAAAACATGGGTTTACAAAAGGTAGATCGAGCCAACCTGATCTCCTCCTTTGAGAAAGTAACAGATTTTTTAGACAAAGGAAACGCAGTGGACCTAATTTACCTAGATTTCAGTAAGGTGTTTGATACGGTGCCACATGGGGAATTATTAGTTAAATTGGGAAAGATGGGGATCAATATGAAAATTGAAAGGTGGATAAGGAACTGGTTAAAGGGGAGATTACAGAGGGTCATACTGAAAGGTGAACTGTCAGGCTGGAGGGAGGTTACCAGTGGAGTTCCTCAGGGATTGGTTTTGGGATCAATTTTATTTAATCTTTTTATTACTGACCTCGGCACAAAAAGCAGGAATGTGCTAATAAAGTTTACGGATGATACAAAGCTGGGAGGTATTGCCAATTTAGAGAAGGACCGGGATATCATACAGGAGGATCTGGATGACCTTGTAAACTGGAGTAATAGTAATAGGATGAAATGTAATAGTGAGAAGTGTAAGGTCATGCATTTAGGGATTAATAACAAGAATTTTAGTTATAAGCTGGGGATGCATCAATTAGAAGTAACGGAGGAGGAGAAGGACCTCGGAGTATTGGTTGACCACAGGATGACTATGAGCCGCCAATGTGATATGGCTGTGAAAAAAGCTAATGCGGTCTTGGGATGCATCGGGCGAGGTATTTCCAGTAGAGATAAGGAGGTGTTAGTACCGTTATACAAGGCACTGGTGAGACCTCACCTGGAATACTGTGTGCAGTTCTGGTCTCCCATGTTTAAGAAGGATGAATTCAAACTGGAACAGGTACAGAGAAGGGCTACTAGGATGATCCCAGGAATGGAAAACCTGTCATATGAAAGGAGACTCAAGGAGCTTGGCTTGTTTAGCCTAACCAAAAGAAGGCTGAGGGGAGATATGATTGCTCTCTATAAATATATCAGAGGGATAAATACCGGGGAGGGAGAGGAATTCTTTGAACTCAGTACCAATGTGGACACAAAAACAAATGGATATAAACTGGCCATCGGGAAGTTTAGACTTGAAATTAGACAGAGGTTTCTAACCATCATTAGAGGAGTGAAGTTCTGGAACAGCCTTCCAAGGGAAGCAGTGGGGGCAAAAGACCTATCTGGCTTCAAGATTAAACTCGATAAGTTTATGGAGGAGATGGTATGATGGGATAACATGATTTTGGCAATTAATTGATCTTCAACTATTCATGGTAAATAGGCCCAAATGGCCTGTGATGGGATGTTAGATGGGGTGGGATCTGAGTTACTACAGAGAATTCTTTCCTGGGTATCTGGCTGGTGAATCTTGCCCACATGCTCAGGGTTCAGCTGATCGCCATATTTGGGGTCGGGAAGGAATTTTCCTCCAGGGCAGATTGGAAGAGGCCCTGGTGGTTTTTCACTTTCCTTTGTTGCATGGGGCACGGGTCACTTGCTGGAGGATTCTCTGCACCTAGAAGTCTTTAAACCATGATTTGAGTACTTCAATAGCTCAGACATAGGTGAGAGGTTAATTGCAGGAGTGGGTGGGTGAGATTCTGTGGCCTGCATTGTGCAGGAGGTCAGGCTACATGATCATAATGGTCCCTTCTGACCTTAGTATCTATGAGTCTATGAGTCATAATACAAGAACAAGAGGCCACCAAATGAAATTAATAGGTAGCAGATTTAAAACAAACACAACAAAGTATTTTTTCCACACAACGCAACCTCAGGTACTCCTTGCCAAAGGGTGTCGTGAAGGCCAATGCTATCACGGGGTTCAAAAGGGAGCTAGCTAGGTTCATGGCAGATAGGGCCATCAATGGCTATTAGCTAGGATGGGCAGGAATGATGTCCCTAGCCTCTGTTTGCCAGAAGCTGGGATTGGGTGACAGGGCATGGATCACTTAATGATAACCTGTCTGTTCATTCCCTTTGGGGCACCTGCCATTGGCCACTGTCAGAGGACAGGATACTGTGCTTGATGGACCTTTGGTCTGACCCAGTATGGCCGTTCTTATGTTCTTATTGTAAGGCTGGATGTGACCTTTCTGATCCAGTCCGACCCCCTGGGAGCACGGGTCTGAGAACTGCCCCACAAGAATTCCTGGAGCAGAGCTTTAGAAAAAATCTTGTCCTTCAACCTTGATTTGTTGCTGCTGACGGAGAATCCACCATGACCCTTGGCAACCTTTTCCAACGGTTAAATATCCTCATCAGGAAAAAATTAGGCCTTTTTTCCAGCCTGAACTTGTCTAATTCCAGCTTCCATTGGACCGTGTTAGACCTTTTGCTGCTAGACTGAAGAGCCTGTTATTAAATATTTGTTCCCCATCTAGGTACTGAGAGACTGTGATCAAGTCACCCCTGAAATCAAGTCTCTTTGTCAAGGTTGAGCTCTTTGAGTCTCTCACTCTAAGGCAGGTTTTCTAATCCTTTAATCCTTTAATCATTCTCATGACTCTTCCCTGACCCCACTCTGATTTATTAACATGCTTCTTGAATTGTGGGCACCAGAACTGGACCCAGGATTCCAGCAGTGATTGGACCAGTGTCAAATATAGAGGTAAAATCACCTCTCTGCTCCTACTTGAGTCCCCTGTTTATGCATCCCAGGGCCGTTAGCTCTTTTGGCCACAATATCACACTGGGAGCTCACGTTCAGCTGATTCTCCACCATCACCCCCAAATCTCTTTCAGAATCACTGCTTCCCAGAATAGGCTCCCGCATCCTGTAGGTTTGGCTGATATTCTTTGTTCCTAGATGTATACATTTGGAGTTGGAGTTTGCGGATGGGTCGCTGATGGAAGGGGGCGGGGGGAGTCTTGCTAATTCTCTAGGGACTCGAGCACTCTAGGACTAGCTCACACAGCCTCAGCTCCAGGAGTCAGGGGATCACAGCAGAACCTCATTGAAAAGAAAAGTATCTTGCATCCCTGATTCTGGAGAAGCTGGAAAATGTCACACGATCATGGCACTAATGCTCAGAACACAAAGAACCAGGCAACGTGTGAATTACTGGTGAAAAAAATCTCTAAATTTTTAAGCCAGCTTCATAATTTGTGGGACCTGATTCATGATTTTTGAACTCTTGAGCTCGGTGATACTGGTTTACAGCTTGTCTACACTGGCATTTTACAGCGCTGCAACTTTCTTGCTCAGGAGGTGGTCTCCCAGCACTCCCAGCGTAGACTAGCCCTTAGGATGCGTCACTGCTGAGGGCGTTGAGGGGGGGAAGGTTTTTCTGGTAGAGATGGGGTTCCATCACTTTTTGGGGAGGCAGGGTCAGGAGTGGCTTACCACTGGGGAGCAGGAGGTGGCTACTGTGGGCAGGGCTAGTAGCCCAGATTGGAGGGCTGCTAGGGGACAGGGTCACTAGCTCAGGTTTGGAGGGTTGCTGGGGGGCAGGAGAGGGGGTCTATTGGGGGACGGGGACCGAGCCAACAGCCCAGGCTGGTGGGCAGCCCAAGTTGGGGGTTGCTGAGGGGGGACTGTTGGGGTGGGGCTGGCAGCCCAGCTGGCCGGCCAAAGGGGAGACCGCTGGGGGATGCCGGGGGGCGGGAGGACAGGTGCTGCGGAAGTCCTGGGGGCCCCCAGCGCCGCTCTCAGGGGCCGGGTCCCCACGCCAGGTGTGACCAAGAGGCCCCGCCCACTCTGGCCCGAGTCCCGCCCCCGCACATGTCTCCGCGTTCTCTCCACGCCCCTCACGTGGACACGGACCAGGCTCCGCTTCCGCACGTGGCGCCGGGGCCGCGCCGCTCGTCCCGCCCCCTGGGCGGCGGAGGCGCCAATTGGTTGCCGGCGCTGTCAGTGTGCTCGAGGGGTGGGGTTACCGCTGAGTCTTTGTGTCTCAGCGTGTGCGGCGGAAGAATCGGGGCGAGAGGCAGGTACGGACCCCGCGGCTACTCCGAACCCCCTCGGGCCCCCTCCAGCTCTCCTGCCCCCACCAGGCCCCCCGAACTCCCCCGGGTCCCCCCAGTCCTCCATTCCCTAGGCCCCCTGAACACCCCCAGACCCCCCAGTCCTCCTCCCCCTCAACTCCCCTGGGCTCCTCGAACTCTCCTGTCCCCCAGTCCTCCGCCCCCAACCCCCCTAGGCCCCCCGAACTCCCCCGGGCCCCGCAGTCCTCCATTCCCTAGGCCCCCTGAACACACCCAGACCCCCCAGTCCTCTTCCCCCAACCTCCCTAGGCCCCCTGAACTCTCCTGCCCCCCCAGTCCTCCGCCCCCAACCCCCCTAGGCCCACCGAATCCCCTCGGCCTCCCCCCAGCCCCCAACCTCCCTAGGCCCCCTGAACTCTCCTGTCCCTCCAGTTCTCTGCCCCCAACCCCTCTAGGCTCCCCGATCTCCCCTGGGACCCCTAGTCTTCCACCGCCAACCCCCTAGGCTCCCTGAACTCCTCCGGGGCCCCTAGTCTTAATCCCCTGGGCCCCCCTCTGTCCCCAACCCCCCAAGGCCCCTGAACTCCCCTGCCCCCCCAGTTCCCTGCCGCCAACACCCCAGGCTCCCCCCCCCAGTCCTCTGCCCCCAACCCCCTGGCACACCCCAGTCCTCTGTCCCTAAACTCCCCCTGCTGCCCCCTAGTCCTCTGCCCCAATCCTTTGGGATCCCCCCAGTCCTCTGTCCCCCCGAACTCCCCCAAGGTGAGAGGCTGGTATTGGCCACCCTCTCCCTGGGACCCCCCAATTCCCTGCCCCCTGGGATCCCCAACCCCCCCCAATCCTCTGCCACCCAAACCCCCTGTGCTTCCCCCAAGACGAGAGGTAGGTATTGACCACCCTGCCTCCCGGGACCCCTCCAGTTCTCTGTCTCCAACCCCCCTGGGCTCCCTTTAGCTTCCTTTAACTCCCTGTCCTCCCAATCTTCTGCACCCAACCCCCCTGGGCCCCCCAAACTCCCCAGGGCAAGAGGCAGGTATTGGCTCCCCACACCTGGGGCCTCCCCATTCCTCTGACCTCCTGGGTCCCCCTGAACTCCCCTGGGGTGAGAGGCAGGTATTGGCCCCCCTGAACTTCCCTGGGGCCCCCCAGTCCTCCCCTCTTCAACCCACCTGGGCTCTCCTGAACTCCCCTGGGGCAAGAGGCATGTATTGGCCCCCTGGGACCCCCAATCCTCCACCCCCACATACCCACTGGGTCCCCTGAATTCTCCCAGGGTGAGGGGCAGGTACTGGCCACCCTGCCCCCTGGGGCCCCTCAATCCTCTTCCCCCGAACACCTTGGGTCCGCCTGAATTCTCCTGGGGCGAGAGGCAGGTACTCATGCCCCGTCCTCCTTCCCAGCAACCGCCCTAGTCCCCTGGAATGCCCCCAAACCTCCAACACCCCTGCCTTCTGAATTCTGCTGGGGTGAGAAGCAGATACTGGCCCCCTAGGGACCTCCCTGTTTCCCAGGGAACCCCTGACCCTCCTGAAACCCCCAGAAACCTGCCAACCCCCTGCCCCCCTGAACTTCCCTGGGAAAAAGGCAGTTATTGGGCCCCTGGGACTCCCCTGACTGCTCCTAGCCTGGAATCTCCCTAATCCCTCCCTGTCAGAACCTGATTCCCCCTGGAATCCTGGCCTGGTTCTTGGGGAACTCTAGTCCCCCTGAGCGAGCAATAGATGCCAGAGCGCCCTGGGTAATTCTCCTCTTCCCCACCCCCCATCCCAACACCTGTTCTGCTGCTTGGGTTCCTCCTGGGATGGGGCTCTCCCTGGATGTGGAGGCGGGGTACTCAGGATAAGGGTGCATGTGTGGGGGATGCCCTGGGTTATGGGGTGGGGGGTTCAGGATGTTGGTGTCCCCTGGGATATGGGGATGTTGGGGGACATTTTAGGACTGACACTTGCTGCTTTATGGGGAGTGTGGGTGGCAGGGGTTATCTGCTGTGGGGCCATTGGAAGCTGGCCTGAGGCTATTGCGGGGTGGATCACAGGTCATGGGGTTGTTGCTTTGTTCAGTTTGGAGCTGGATGCGCGGCACCCATTGGCAGGTCGAAATGCCCTTTGTGGTGTATGGGGTTGAGCTTTGGGGTGGGTGAGCAAGGGAGCGGACCCTCCCCATGGGGTTGTCTGAGGCCCACACTTCCAGGGCCCTGTCCAATCCAGGGCTGCCTGCATGGTGCAGAGAAGCGTCACCCCCGTTCACACACCAGTCCGAAGGCAGCTCAGCCTCCATTACTGAGTCCTGGGGGCGCTGTTGCCCCTGGCTAGCCATGGCTCCAACCAGTGGGGGTGGGGGCAGTGGAGCTGGGGGGGGTGTCAGATCTCCCCCACACTGTAAAACGGTGGAAGGATTTCTGCCTCGTGGGTGCGGGAGGGCATGCTGGTTGCCTTTCCAGAGGGACTCTGTGTCGTGCAGCGTAACCCAGGCCCTGCAGCCCCTGGGTGATTCTGCGGAGTACAGCCAAGGGCCCAGCTCAGCTAGGGACCCGCTGCCAGGAAAGGTGCCCTTCCCCCTGCTCCTGGGGCGCTCTGCACCGGCCAGGTTGTGCTGTGCGGGGGGTACAGGCTGTGCCATGGCTGCTCCAGTGCAGGGAGAGTGAGGGCCTGGGGCTGGCTGAATTCCTGGCCCCCCTCCTGCTGTAGATCTGGGTGTTCTCGGGGCAGCCATTGTGTGTCCCAAGCCAGGGCCCAGGAGTCCCTGCTGGGGTTCAGTCTCAGCCTGGCTGGGACCCCTGAGGAGTGACTTGTGGGGGAGGCAGATTGCTCCGGGGAACAACCCAGCTTGTGGCTGGGAAAAGTGTGTCCTGGGAGCGGTGATGAGTTGAACGCCAAACACCCCTCGGCCAGCGGAAATCTGAGGCACCTGCTGGACACCTCAGTGCCTCTGAGGTGTTGGTGGGCACAGGTGTGGAGGGCAGGTTGGTGGGGCCGGGAGGAGGCCTGTGCCAGCTCAGTACCAGGCCATGAGACTGCAAACCCCTCCCCCCCCCCCCCCGCCCCGAACTCACTGTGCGGTCTGTATAGCCACCCCCCAGCAGGTGCTAGGCTGGAGACGCTCTGGGAGCTGGCTATTAGTATGGCTGATGTGCTGGGGCTGGGGACTATGATGGATGACTGTCCACCAGAGACCATCTGCTGGGAGGAGGAAGGTGCAGCTCCGGGGAAATCCGGCCTTTGGCTGTTGGGGTTGGAGGGCTTTGGGCAAAGCCATGGGACAGGTTTTGCCCTGTCTGCACCAACCACTCTGCTAAGCAGTGTGCTCCTTTCTGCACGGCCCCAAGTCTCCCATGTGCTGCCAAGAGGCTGCTGGGAAGCACTGGGGACTGGGCAGTGGGGAGAGTTGTGTTGGCTCCTAGGCCATGGTTGTAGGTCTGGCCTTGGAGAGCGGTTATATCTCCATTGTGCCACTTGTGTAGAGATGACTGGATACTTGGGGGGGTTGCTCGCCCCTGGCGCGGCTGCTCTGTGGGAGCAGTTGCCACTGGTTTGAGAGGACAGTGCAGTAGTTTAATGTTGATGGGTTGTCGTTGGAGTCCAGATGCTCCCTGGAGCACGAGTTGTGGTGAAACTGGACAGCGGAGTTGGGGGAGCCTCTGCCTTTGCCATGACCACTAGCTCGTGCCCTAGACAGAGACAACCACCCGCGGAGGGGATGAAACTCGCTCGCCCAACCGAGTGACAACCAAGCCCTTGCCACCAAGTCCAGCATTGCACAGCCTCTGGGCCAGGCCCCACCATGCACTGGGCACTTCCTTCCCCAGGACTGGTGCCTAGAGGGCATTAGCCCAGGGACTGGGGCAGGATCCAAGAGCTGGGACAGTACCTGGGAGCCTTGCCTCCCAGTCCCGCCTTCTGCCCCGGGCCGTGCTGCTTCTCCAGGCTTTGCATTGGCTGTCTTCGGGGGGCCTGTGGCATTGGTTCCAGGGCAGCTCCCTGGAGGATGCTGCTGTTTGTGTTGCCTGCAGCTGGAGCCCCTGTCCCTGCCTCCCACAATCCTGTTTCCCTCCACAAGGACTGGGCAGCTCCGTTGCCCAGAGAGCCGGAGCTTCGCAGCCTGGCCTCCCCCAGACAGAATTCGAGGGTAGGATGTGCCAGCGTTGAGGGCAGGAGTGCAGCCCTGTATGTCTGGGGAAGGAGAGAGCCATGGGACCCTTTGGAATAGCCTGGCTGCTGGCCTCTTGCTGCATGTGTCAGACAGGGTGGCTGCTCTGTGTGGATCCAACCTGTGTTAGGTACGTCCCATCACTGAACAGCGAGCGTGAGATCTGGGTGTGGTCAGGGCTTGAATGAACTAGTGACATTATGGAGGGGAGTGGTGGAGTTTGGTGGTTTCAGTGGGAGTTTAGGGGCTTGGACCCAGGACTCCTGGGTTCTGTTCCCAGCTCTGGGAGGGGATGGGGCCTAGCGCTGGTCTCTGGCTCCTGGCTGGGACATGGGAAGCTGGAGGCTGGGTTTTCTCTCCCCACGGGGGCTATATGCGAAGCCCCAAGGCATCACCCGTGGAGCTCACAGCCCCTTTGAATTCCCTGGTGTCCATACACAGGGACCGCCTGGGCCTCCTTGGTGGTGGCACTGAGATTCCTCATGTCTGAAAGGTGCAGTACCTTGGAGTGGGGTGAAGGAGGAGCCTCCCCTACGTGTGGCTCAGCCCTTCCTACGTGTGGCTCAGCCCTTCCTACGTGTGGCTCAGCCCTTCCTACGTGTGGCTCAGCCCTTCCTACGTGGACAGAGCTGGGCCTTTCCATTGCACGGCTGCTATGCTCTCCAGACAGCTGGGGTTGGGCGGCTGGGAAGCCCCTGGAGAGGATTAAACAGGAAGCAGAAAGAAGCACCTTTGGGGAGTATGAGAGCTGTGTCTGAGACTGTGTCTAGCTGGGACTGCAGGCTGGGAGCCTCGCCTGACTGGCCAGGGTGAACAGTCCCTTGGCTTGGCCCTGGAATACTTCCCAGCATGGGGAGGGGCAGTGACCCACAGGTTGGGTGGGGCAGGGAAGCAGAGCCAGGAGTAGGGATGGGTTGAGCAGGACAAGGGCTGTGATCTCCCTCCCCCAGCAGTGCCACTGAAGGGCTGGAGTGGGCACGGGGAGAGCTAGGCAGCCTGCAGGGTGGGCTGCAGGTGGCAGAGGTGGGCACGGCCTGTGGCATGATTGGAGGGCTCTGCAGCCCCCACCTCCTCAGGTGTCTCAATCCTCTGGCCTGCACGTTCCCTCCTCCTCTGCCCCCCCCCCCAATCCCTTTTCTAAACTCCATTCCCCACAGCTATGGAGTTTGAACTGCCCCTGTCCACCCACAGCCCCCTCCCTGAGCAATCTGGACACCAAATCCCTTTCTGGGTGGTCTTCCCCTCTTCCTGTGCTGCAACCCATTGTGGCCTTCCCTGGTCGCCCAGGGCTTGGGGCAGAGCCGACTAGGTAGCAGTGTGGCTTGGGGGAGGCGGGCTGGAGAGGTGGGTCTCTCCCCACGTGGGCTGCTGTGATATGGGGTGAATACTGTTCCCCACCTCCCGTGGGGCTCTGATGGCGTTGCAGGAGCTTGGCTGTGGTGTGGCTGCTGGCCAGGTGGGGTGGGCTGCAGGGCAGGGGCTGTGGAGGGGGCAGCTGGCAGGGTGGGGGGGTGAGAGTGAGGCAGAAGGGTTCCCTGGGATGGCTGAGCCAGGCCAGAGCATGAGTGGCAAAGCAGGGTGCTGGGCCCAGGGCATGACAGGCTTCCTCTGCTGCTAGGATGGGTGCCTGGGGTCCCCTGGAGGGACATCGGGTGACTGTTGCTGCTGTCCGTCCCCCCGCTCCTGCTAACTGGGTGGGGAAGTGCGAGCTGGGGAGCCTCCCCCCGGAGGCTTGGGGGCAGGTGGTGTGTGCCTGTGTACTGGAAGAGGAGCCCTTGCCAGAGCCTGTCCCGCTGCTGCCTTGCTCGAGGCTGATGGCACAGAGGTAGCTGCTTCTGCTTGGGCCCTTCCTGCCCCCAGGGGCTCCCTGCAAAAGCCCAGGTTGTGCTGTGGCAGAGCGAGGTTGTCCCATGCTGGCTGTGCCTGGAGCTC
Organism: Lepidochelys kempii; assembly: GCF_965140285.1. Lineage (NCBI taxonomy): Eukaryota > Metazoa > Chordata > Testudines > Cheloniidae > Lepidochelys > Lepidochelys kempii. The sequence continues at coordinate 9,228,901 of NC_136402.1, read as the reverse complement.
CCTGCAGGTTGCTGGGGTCTCTGTTGACAAGGGGCCACAAGTGTGGTCCCCCCCAGAGCCAGCTTGAGAGCCCATCCCTGGACCCAGTGGCTTCCACAGCCCATGCTGCCTCGGCCCCCAGAGTCTGTCTTGCCCTCCTGCCTTGTGTTCACGGGTCCCTCGTCGCTCATGCCCCCTCAGTCTCTCCTGCTCTCTGAATCGCTGGCCCTGGGTCATCGGGTGCCATGCTGCGATGGGAGCGCTGCCGCCGGATTGGCTTTGCTGGCCCAGCTCTGGGATGTGCCGAGGACCAGCTGCTGAGTTTGAACAGTGAGGTTTCTGCGTTCTTCATACGCGAGACAGTACAGGAGGCCGCGAGCAGGTCTTGGCTGCGTTCTGCCCGCTCAGCTGCGTGGGAAGGAGCCTCGCGCGGAGGGATGGGGACTGCCGCTCGTGCTCAAGGGGTCGCTGATCTCGGCGTCTGGGTCTTGGGGCTCAGCTTGAGGCCATGCAGGGCCAAGGCTCACGATTCCAGGGGTTGGGGGCAGCCCTTCGGGGAAAGACAGGGCGTAGGTGACTTATCTTGCATAAAATACAACATAACTGTGCCCTAATCATGTCCTAATAATATCTTTGTGAAGAATATGGGTGCAGAGTCTCAGTACTAGCAGTTCCCTGCGGGGCTGGAGTCCCTTCAGGAAGGAGGGGATGATCCTTATGCTGGGGAATGGGGCTGCCCCTGTGGCACAAAGAGGGGACTGATGGAAAGACATGCAGCAAGTCAGTGACAGAGAACCCAGTAGTCCTGGCTCCCAGCCCCCACTGCTCTAACCACTAGACCCCACTCCCCTCCCATTCATGTAGGATGAGGTGAGGTGGCTGCTGTCTGGGCACACTGGCTGTGGGCTCTTGGGGAGCATGAGTGCACCTAGGCTAGAGCACCCTTAGTCCTCAGTGGGCATTGTCCCCTAGCGCCTGGGCCATCTGGGCCTCCCTACTCTCGCGGCCTGCTCTGCGGTCCCTGTGTTGAGTTTGGTGATGTCTGGTCTCTGGGAGGGCACTGCTTGCCTGGCTCCCCCAGGAGAAGCTGCATCAGGCTGGGCATGCTCCTCTGTGTGGGGGTGTTGTGCAGGCAGAGGGGCTGAAGCAGCTGGAAATGGGGAGCCTAAGAGTGACTGCTGGGCTGGACCAGCTGGGCAAGGTGCTTGGGGGGTGAGTTCCATTCCTGTGGCCTAGCCGAGGACGGGGGCAGCAGCAGCCCCGGGGAGGCCAGGAAGATGTCCTCCCCACCCCCTGCCAGCAGCTTCGGGGCTGTCTGCTCCCCTTGCCTTAGCTCTGTCGCACCTTATTTGGGGCACCGGCCGAGGCCCCTCCCTGGGTAGTCCCAGCCCTGCCCATTCCTAGGTGTTTCCTAGGCATGAGCTGGGAGCACTCCTATCTCTGGGCTCAGAGGAGGCATGGTGTAAACACACACACGTGGCCCTGCACCTGATGCAGTGTTCCCAGCGACCGCCCACGTGTCTGTGCAGAGCAGCTGCTAGCCTTGTGCTGGCAGAGCTCAGGGCATCAGCTCTGGGGTGGGTAGAGAGGGTTGCCCTCCTCCCACGCCTGACACCTGGCAGCCATGAGGCAGGGTATTGCTGCTGGTAGGATCCCACTGTGCCGGTGAGGCCTGGGCACTGGGAGGCTAAGGAGCGTGGGGCTGCAGGGTACCATTGGGGACTGGCACTTGGAGGTCGGTGAGAGGGCTCAGACCTCTTCGGAGAGCACATCCCAAAGGTGGTGTGGGCTTTCCCGCAGGGTGGAGGATAGGGGACGGGCTGTGCTGTGTGAAGGGAGGGCGGGGGCTCTGCTGTTGCAGCCCATCACAGCCAGGGCCAGAGCCCACTGCTTGCCCTGCTGTGGATTTGCTCTCTGCTTGGGAAATCAGCTGCCTTTCTCCAGGCACGTGCTCTCACCCAGGTTTGTTGTGTCTGTGCCTTCTTCCTTCTCTGGACCTGGTGTGTTTCAACAGTGTCACTGGCAAGGGGGAGGGGGTCCTGTGGTCACAGCAGGGGATTCCTGCTTTCTTTATCACAGCTTCGCTGGGCTGTGTTTTCCCCAGAGGGCTGTGCTGGGTGCAGAGCTGCAGAAGATCTGCCCCAGTGTGTGAGACCTTGGGAGGTGAAGCCACTTGCCTGGCTGAAAATGGGTGGGGATTTCCCTGTGGGAGCCACCCTGGGCTGTCCTGCTGGTGAAATGTCCTGCAGAAGTGTGGGAGACACCCTCTCCCAAGCCCCCTGCGAGATTGCGCCAGTAGCATTGCCCTTGGGTTGCTGCCCTTCTCCAGTCGTCCACCTGGCAGTGTGCTTCTCCAAGCCAGGTAGGTGCCCAGGTGCCATGAGGATGAGCACGGTACAAAGCTGAACTAGGGTGGAATTCCACAAGAAATAACCCCTTGGTCTGGACTGGCGCCACCGGATTGCAGCTGCTGTAAGCCAAGGGATTCTCCCAAAGAGACATCGGGGCATTCGCTGGGGTTCCGCGGCAGGTCAGATGGGGTGATCACAACGGTCTCTCCTGGCCTTGACTGGCCCCTTCGTGGGTTGTAGCTGCAGCGTCCAGGGGTGGGGCTGCTGGTTGTTGTGTGCTCTGAGATAGCTCAGAAGAGCGCACGCCAGCCCTGCCGCTTACTCTGCTCCACTGTTTGGAGGTTGGCGCTGCAGCTGCATTTCCTTAATCTGTGCCAATGGTCCTGCTCTGGCCCCCATCACGGTAGTGCCACTCCCAGTGCACTGTATCCTCCTGTGCCCCCGGGCTGCTCGCCTCTCCTACAGAGGGGATTGAGGCACAAAGACTAAGTGACAGAGTGCTCATGGTGGCAGAGTAGTGGCCTGGTCACCAGTCTTCTAGGCTTGTTCCCTCCCTACTGGGCCACGCTTCCTTCCATGGACAGTGCCCTCTCAGCACCCCACGGCTGGCAGTGGTTGAAGGAGCTCAGTCGCTGAACTCCAAACCAAGTCCCTTCTCTCTGGCCAGGCTGGTTGGCTCCGCTCTAGCTGCGCAGTGCCCCTGATGGCACCTCCAGCTCCTGTCTGAATCCTATGCAGGATGGTCCCTGTCTGCATGGGGACAAGCCCAGAGAGGCTGAAGATGATCAAAGGGCTGATGGGGGTTTTGTGTCCCTGTTAGCACATGCCCTGTGGGCCCAGAGGGTCAATGTGATCTGGGAAGGCACAAATGGGATCCTCAAGGAGGAACTGGGAGGTTAGTTTCCCTCTGGAGTGGGTTCTGGGGCGACCACTGCTGAGCTCCTGGGTGCAGTTCTGTGTCCACGATTCCCAATGGAGGTTGGTAAATTGGAGAGGGTCAGAGAGGATGATGGACGGATTGAGGGGGTCGTGGAGTTCAGCGTATGGAGCTTAGCAAGGAGATGAGTAAGGGGTGACGATCAGTGTGGAAGGACCAACGGCCCAAAGATTTGATACTGGTTCATCTTGCAAAGGGTTTGCTTGCTTGCAATGGCTGGACTGAAACCTCAGTCTGGAAAGCCACCGTGGTGAGCGTAAGGCCCAGAGCTACGGCAGGTCTCCACCACTGGGTGTTCTTAAATCAAGTGTCCCTGCTTCCTTGCCCACCAGCGCAGAACCTCCTTCATCACGGTCTAGCTGCTCCAAAGCTTCCTCCCAGCTCCACCAGGGCTCCCCTGTGCCCTGCCTGGCCCCTCATCCCAGCCCCGCCAGGACCCTGCCTGGCCCCTCATCCCAGCCCTGCCAGCACTCTGCCCTGCATGCCCCCCTTGTCCCAGCCCTGCCAGGACTCTGCCTGGCTCCCCTGCACCCTGCGTGGCCCCTCATCCCAGCCCTGCCAGCACTCTGCCCTGCATCCCCCCTTGTCCCAGCTCTGCCTGGCTCCCCTGCACCCTGCGTGGCCCCTTGTCCCAGCCCTGCCAGGGCTCTGCCCTGCATCCCCCCTTGTCCCAGCTCTGCCTGGCTCCCCTGCACCCTGCGTGGCCCCTCATCCCAGCCCTGCCAGCACTCTGCCCTGCATGCCCCCCTTGTCCCAGCCCCGCCAGGGCTCTGCCTGGCTCCCCTGCATCCCCCCTTGTCCCAGCCCCGCCAGGGCTCTGCTGTGCCCCCTGTGCCCTGCCTGGCCCCGCCAGGGCTCTGCTCGGTGCCCTGCTCGGGCTGGCACCCTGGACTGTGGCTCCCTTTTAATGCCGAGGGCAGGAGCGCGGCGCTGCCAGGCCGGGGCGGTGGCGGGGGAGGACGGGAGATGCGGCTCTGGCCGGGGACAGCCCCAGCCCCGCCGCCCCCCGCGCGGTGACTGTGCGGTGCCCACACCACGTGTCCGCGAGCGCGCCTGCCCCTCCCCGCCCGGGGCGCCGCGTGTCTCTGGGCTGGCGCGTGGCGCCCCGCGTGGGAGGGCGCGGGGAGAGAGCGCGTGGCCGGGCACGTGCAGCGCCGCCAGCCCGCGGCCGCTCCCGCAAGACACGCCCGCCGGGATTAGCGGCGGCTGGGGCTGCCCCCCCCCCCCCAGCTTCCCCGGGCGGGTCAGGGACGGAGCGGGGGCGCGCTGCAGGGCCGCACCCCTGAGCTGGGGCGGGCGTGTGCGCACGTGTCGGTGCATGCACGGGGGGGGCCCGGACCCCGCCTCTTCCCCACGGGGCGGCGCCGGGGCGGGCGGGCGGCTGGGCGCGTTTGGACCTGCCGGGGAAACGGGGGCGGTTCGGTGCGTGTCTGGAGAAGGCTATGGGGTGAGGGGTGTAGGGGGGCGCGGGCAGAGGGTGCGCAGCCCTGTTGTGGGTTTTCTCTGGCGGCTGAAGGGAGCAGGCGTTGCTCCCACTCTGGGGGGTAGCGGGGGCTGATGGGGCTGTGGTGGGAGGGCCAGTGAGCTGATAGCGGGTGTGGCAGGAGTCTGAGGGGGCTGGGTGGGGCTATGGTGGGAGGGAGTCTGCCCCGGGGAGGGGCTGGGTGGGGGGGTACATATGTCCCAGAAAGCATCTCTGCCCCTCCTCCTCGTAGTCCCTGGGAACTGGGCGGGGTGGGGGGGGTCAGCGCCCTCTGGGTAGCATCTGGCCGGGCCCCCCCATGCAGTGCTGTAGGTGGGGGCAGGATGAGGGGAGTTGCTATCTCAGGGGTCCTTTCAAGCAGCAGGAAGCTGGGGGTGGGAGCTTGGGGGAGCCCTTCCCTGGCACCTGATCCTTTGCTCTTCATCTTCAGGCTTGGAGATGCCTGCGGAGAAGCCCCCCGACACAGAGAGGTCGTGTCAGCCCCTCATGGAGAGAGAAATGGCATTGGGGAGTACAGCAGCAGTGACCACCGGCTCCAAGGGGCGCACGGGGGTGTTGGAGAAGACAGCTGTGGGGGGCGAGGGCAGCAGGAAGTCCCCGGGTCCCCAACCACCAGCCAGCGAGTCGGAGAAGGATTCTGGCTTCTCAGGTAGAGACGTATCCTGGGGGCAGCAAGCGATCTCTGGGCCTTCCCTGCTGCATCCCCATCTCTTTGCCCCACTCTTTGCTTGGAGCCCGGGATTTCACTCCTGGGACTGGGCTCTGGAGCTGTCCAGTTGGTTTCCTGGGGTGGAGGCAGCAGGTAGCCTGGAGCTGGGTCCAGCCTGCCCCCCATCCCCTTCTGCCCCTAGGAGCAGAGGGCACTGTGTGCATGGGAAGGACGGGGGGGGGGGAGGGTCCAAGTGGACTAGGGGGGAGTTGGGCTAAGCTGGGTTTGGGAGGAGCCAGGCCCCATGCACAGACGCTTTGGTCCCCCAGCACTGCCCAGTGCACCCCACAGTCTGGGGATGAGAGCCTTGGGGTTGCTGGGGCCTCAGGTTAGGGAGCCCCGGACCCCCCTCCCTGCAGGGCCCCCCCAGCTCCTCCCTGGCATGCAGCTGGGTGGCCCCCTGTTTCCCTGGCACACAGACCCCTCCTCCCCAGGCCCATTGTGCAGTGTTATGGGTAGGTCCTAGGGTGGGGCAGGCCTCTGGCCAGCCAAGGAGCAGCTTTTGGGTCAGTCCCTTGGTGCCTCCTGTCGTCGATTCCCTGTTGCCGTCTAGTGGTTCTGGGTGAATACTGTCTCCTATTGCAACCCCCCAGGGGCTGTTTCAGAGCCGATCTGTCAGGGGAGCTGGTGGGGACCTTGCCGTTCAGTTGCCTGATGCTTTCCATTATAAAAGGTTTTCGTTACCTTATTATAGAGGCTCCGCCACCCCCAGTGTTTGCAGCAGGCCTCTGACACTGGGCAGGGAGAGAGCCTGGGCTAGAGAAGGGCATCGCCTCTCCCCATGAAATTCTGCTCACGTTTAGCTGAGCTGTGGGAAAATCACCGTTTCCCTTCCCCCGCTTGTGTTGTCAGCAAATCTTCGGCAGTAGCCACAATAATAATGTGCTACGGGGCATGGAAGGCCAGGCCAACCCTGTTGGTAAATCAGCAGCAACAGGTGCAGCCACTGGCCTTTCCCCATGGTGAGAAGAGACAGCTGGGCTGAGCTGCCCAGATGCCCTGCCGAACCCTAGTGGTCAGTCGTCCAGCAAGGGGAGCCACACGGCTGGGCCTCCCTGCCCCCACCCCCAGCATGTGGTCCTAGTGGCCCATCATCCTGTGGGGGAACCATATGGCTGGGCTGCCCTGCCCCTTCCCCCACCCAGCATGTGGTCCCAGTGGCCTGTCGTCCTGTGGGGGGTGCCACGTGGCTTGGCTGCCCTTCCCCACCCAGCCCCCGCCCTGCTGCTGACTTTGCATGTTTCAGGAGGTCTCTTGTCTCAGCTTCCTCTGTAAAGTGGGGGCGATGATCCTGCGCTCTCAGAGATAATGGGTGATGTGTCCTGCAGGCGCCCAGCCACCATGGTGAGGAGCCATGCAGAGGCCCCTGGGGACTGGACCCATCTGTGTGGCAGGCAGTAAGACAACGCCCCACGCTGAATGAGAAGGATAACAAGGACTGTTTGCTAGTGCCTCATCCCCGTCCATCCTGGGGAACCAGCGCATGATCCTGCAGTTACAGATGGTGTCGCGATGCAGACGCACAAGGGGGCCGGGGCCTGGGCAGCTGGGCCTGGGGTTTCCTCATGTCTGAGCGTTTGACTCAGTGGCCTGAACAGCGTCCTCTTCCCCCAGCTCCATGTCACCTCATTAGCCTCTCGTAGCCCCTGAGAACCTGCACGTGAGCTTCCAACCCCTGTGAGACTGCAGGGGCAGCCATGAGATGGGGCCAGCTGGCAGGATTGGGAAAGCAGCCTCGGGGGTCTTGGGGAGCCCTTGTGCTCCTCTCATCTGGAGGCTGCCCCACTGGCAGGAGTTACAGTGAGGCTAGAAGCTGGCTCCCAGTTTGTGTTGTGTCCTAGGAGCATCAGGAAGGTCAGGCCTGCCCTGTGCTGTCCTGTCTCAGCAGAACAGTCTCCATGGGGGGCACTGTGCGATGCAGGGGCTGGGCACTCATCTCTAGTAGGTCTCTGCACCCCAAGCAAGCTCTTGAGCAGTGGGTTTTGGGGAAAACTCTACCCCACAACTCTGGGCTGCTCTGCATGGCACTGCTTCTCCCGGCCCCAGACTCTTCCAACCTAGACAGGAATGTACCAATGCATGGGGCTCTGGCAGGGCCCTCATGGCCCCATGTCTGGCTCCCAGAGCCAGATTTAACTGCAGGGCTGGCCGTGAGATGCTGAAGCCATTTGGGGGTGGGGGCATACAGACAGCAGCTGGGGGTTTTGTTGCCTGCTCCCCTCCCTGGGGCTCTAGTGTCGCCACCAGGTAGCCCAGCCCCTGTCCCCCCACTGCCTCTTACACTCTGCTCCTGTCCCCCTGTGCAGACACAAGTTCAGAGTCCCTGAGCACGCTGGATCAGGCCGAAGCAGAGGAGCCGTCCATCTGTGCCTCACACTGGGCGACCAACGGGCCCAGGCTGCGGACGGCGCCGCATCTTGACAGCACGTTCACCAGATTCACCCCTGTTTACGTTGTCAAAAACGTTATCCTGAAACAGGTAGCCCTCCTGCCCCAAACCCACCAGACCGCCGAGTCCCTGGGGCTCGGACGTGCCCCAGCAAATCAGCCGCTCCCCAGGGTCACAGGGACGGGGCTAGCTGTCCCGCACGGTCACTGGGGAAGGAGGGGAAAGCAGCCCTGGGCCTGACGCAGGGCTGTCCCCGGACACGGCTGTGCTTTCTCCCCATCAGCACTTGTGGCACGTCATGCCAGAGGGAGAGGTGAAGCTGCGAGGTGAGGGGGCCCCGCGGGAGCAGAGCCAGCACCCACGTGCCCCCTTGTTCCTTGTGGCCCATGTGCCCAGCTCTCGGAGCTGCCTGGGTGCTCACCCTCCTCTCCTGCTCTTCCCTTGCAGCCCCTGGGAGCTTCCTCCAGCACCCAGCTTCTGACCTGGAGTGGCCAAGACCCCCCAGACAGTGTGCAGGGCCAGGCCCGGCTCATCTTCCTCCAGCAGCCGGTGGCTACGGCCACGCTGAAGCCGCTGCTGCCTGGCCGGAAGCCACAGGCCAAGGACACCTACCTGCCCATCCTCAACGCCTACCCCAAGATCGCCCCACACCCGGGCCACAGCCAGGACAACGAGGCTGCGGCTGGGCCCCCGCCCCGAAGTGGCAGTGTTGGCCCTGCCAAGAGCAAGCGCTTCTGCCTGGAGGAGGCTTGGGTGTCGTCCTCTGAGTTGGACGCCCCCACCAGCGGCGGGCTGCAGGAGGAACAGTGCCCAGGGGGTGCCCTGCAGGTGCTCTCTGCTGGCAGCTCAGAGCCACTGTCCCAGAACACTGTCACCTCATCCACAGAGCTGGCTCGGCCGGCACCCAGCTCCATCGCAGCCCAGGGGAGCGCAGCACTCCTGGACCTGGCTGAGGGCAGGATCCTGGCCAAGGCCTCCAAGAAGCTGGGCTCGAGCCTCGGTAAACAGCGGCGCTTCCACAACACGGTGGAGATCCTGAGGAAGTCGGGGCTGCTGGGTGTCACCCTGCGGACCAAGGAGCTGATCCGGCAGAACAGCAGCACCCAGCGGGAGATCGCAGAGCTGCGGGAACATGCCCGGCTCTTCTGCGAGGCCATGCAGAGCAACAACTCTCAGACCTGGGCCCGGCTCCAGGCAGCCATGAGCCTGTCTGCCTCCTACTGGGCCCAGAGAGGCCCAGGCCCCGACACGCCTGCCAAGACGGTCACTCCCCACACAGACTTCAGTGGGGAGTCCCTGCCCGGCTCCCCCATGAGCCTGGCGCTCACTCCGGACCTGTCAGCACACACGGCCCTGCCTTAGGCCCTAGCACGGCCGCTCGCTCAGCAAATAAACCTGCTTTGAACAAACACCACTTGTGAGTGAGTTCCCAGGCCAGGGCCAGCTGCCTCTGGGCTGGAACTGGAGCAGGGCTGGCCATGCCCGACCAGACGGACTGGGCCCTGCTCCTCTCTGGTGGGACAGGCAGGGAGATGGAAGTGGTCCCTGCTCAGAGCCTGGCTCCATGCTGGCGGGGGCTGCCTGTGGGCCACCTGGAGCCCCTGGCCCAGCCTCCGGGCCACATGAGCTACACTAGGGGAAGATGCTGTGTGCCAGGCCGGGCACTGCTGGCCGTTCCCCCGGGGGTGCGGTGGAGAGCTGACAGCTCGGTGCCATGTGTGCGTGTGGCTATCATAGCCTCTTCCTGTGCCAGGGCAGCAGTGCTCTGTGATGCCCTACAAGCAGCTGGGCTCCAGCCTCAGGAGAATTTCTGCCCTGGGCTGGTGTAGATGTGGGTTATGGGCTGGCAGAGGCCTCAAGGAAGGGCTCTCTCCTGCTGCCTCCTCAAGGCCATGTGTGATGGGAAGAGGGGTCGGGGACTCAGGTGCCCCAAGCAGGGCTCGAGCCAGTCTCTGCATGCCCAAGGCCCATGCCTGTGGGCTTCTGGTCAAGGGTAGGGGTGTAGAGCCTGGCCAGGCAGGTGCTGTCCTCCCCCACACATGACCTGGTCAGAAAAGAGCTGCAGAATCTACTAATTGTCCACCTCCCCCACAGCAGCACCTGATGTACCTGCTCCCCTCCCCCGGCAATGCCTAGTCAATGCCTGCACCCCCTCCCCACTGCATCACTTGGTCTGCCTGCCCCCCTTTCTCCCCTCCCCCCGCACCACCTGGTCTGCAGACAGACCCTAAGATAGTGCCAGTGCGGCTGAGGGTGGGAACTGCTGCCCACCACCCATGAGCCCCTGCTCAGGGCTGCTCCTTCCTCCCTCTGCTCTGTACCATACCCCTCTCCCATCCGGTGAGCAGCTTGCTTGCTCTATATGGCTCCAGCCTCCTCGCCCCCAACGTGCACCTCCCTCGTGGCAGCTGTCCCTGCCCACACTGAGTTTGCCATCAGACCGGGCACCTCAGCCGGGCAGCTCCCCGGTTGGCAGGGACCACTCTGACTATCCGGGCTTTCTGCTTAGCCCCAGGCAGAGGCTCCCCCAGCCCATCACTGCTGACTTTGGGGAGCTGGGGGTTGTGCCAGGGTGGGTGCAGGGCTGTAGCCACGCACCTGCCGCGGATGCTCAGAGAGGGTCTGGGTTCCATGGAAAGATGGCCCATCTCCCATAGTCAGACAATGCCAGTGTTACTGGGGGGCAGGCCCAGGGGACCCTGGAGTGAGCCACTGCTGCCACCCCACCCTTGTGGCTCTGCCGCAGGAGCTGCTTGGCTTCTCCTGGGCCCCTTCGCACCCAGCACGCTGGCTCCTCGGGCGGAGTTGCTCAGGTCCAGCCTTTGGGGCTGAAGGAGCAGGGAGGGTTGGGCCAGGCTCACTGCTGGCCTGCATGTGTGCCCACCTTGCGTCCCTTCGCATGGGAGAGAGCCTCAGGGAACACCTAACAGGCAAGCGCTGACCCTGCTCTGCGGTGTGTGCGCGGGGGGCAAAGCCCGCTTGGCCTGGTGGCCAGTGTGAAGGCCAGGGTTGGCCAGGAGTCTCCCGGAATCTGCATTGATCTCCGGGTTACTACTGAAAGCAATCCAGGGGATTTTAATAGGATATTTTAAGAAAATGACATTACACCGTGGGGGAAAAACCTCCTGGAATAGCTTCAGTCAGAGTTGGCAACCCTACTGAAAGCTCCTCCTGAGGAGGCCCCAGAAGCAGCTCCTGCAGCCCCTGCTCTGCCTCCTCTCTGGCTGCAGCTTTTTCAGCTGTTGGTGCAGCAGGGATGGTTTTTTCCTGGCATGGAGGCGCTGGGCATATTCTGGGCAGCCCCAGCAGAACCACGCTACTCCCTGACGTGGGGCTTGGCCTCATCCCCTCCTCCTGCCTGGAAGGAGGCCAGGACCAATTGAAAGCAGGGACCAACCTTGAGCTGGGCATTGAGCCTGTGGGGTCACGACCCTTCCCCTGCACTCTCCCATATATGCAGTCAAACCAGAGCACAGCTGGGCTGGATCCTCCAGCATGGCCCAGGGTGCAGTTCTACTGCACTGGCTTCTCCAGCCATGGGCACTAACCCAGAACTGGGTCCTCCCAGCACCAGTCTTGGCCAGATGGCACAAATGAGAGAGTGGCACCAACTTGGCTTCCTAGGATTTTCAGGGCACCTGCCAGGCCCTTTGGCATGTGCACTACGCACCTTTCCTTTGACCAAGAGGAAGCTGCAAGGTCTATGCTCTCCCCACCTAGACCATGGCTTTGCCAAAGCCATTGCCAGAGGGGCTGGCCCTGGGAGTAAGGGGCATGGGGGAGAAGTGCCTCCTTCAGGCTGGCCGAAGTACCAGCCGTCCTTGGGGCTACTGAATGGGCAGCTAAACCCCCTCCTCCTGGCAGGCCCAGGGGCCCCTACAGCTTTCGGCACACAGGCTGTCTCAGGCATGGCGCTCTGCTGCCAGCTCCCAGGAATACAGCCCCTGCAGGCCTGGCCTTGTGACTGCCATAGCCAGGGCCCCCTCCCTGTAGGTTGGTACAGGGCGCTCACACTATATTTGGACCCTGTAGGTATGCAGTGGAGGGCCCCAGCCCACACTGAAGGGTGGCTAGATGAGGGACATGCTGGGGTCACCATGGAGGGTTGTCTTTATCTCTAGGTGAAGCTAGCCCAGCCCCCAGTGTGCAAGGTTCTATGGCGTTAGGGTGTTTGTCACTGACAGTCAACATGCATCTCTCCCACCAGGCTCTAGGGCAGGAGTGGGCAAGCTTTTTGGCCCAAAGGCCACATTGGGGTTGCAAAACTGTATGGAGGGCTGGGTAGGGAGGGCTGTGCCTCCCCAAACAGCCTGGCCCCTACCCCTTATCCAACCCCTCCCACTTTCCACCCCCTGACTGTCCCCCTCAGAACCCCCGACCCATCCAAACCCCCTGCTCCTTGTCCACTGACCGCCCCCTCCCGGGTCCCCCGCCCCCTATCCCCCACCCCCAGACAGGCCCCCAGGACTCCCACACCTAACCAACGCCCCTGCTCCCCGTCCCCTGACTGCCCCCCCCAAACCTCCACCCCATATCCCTGTCCCCTGACTGCCCCCCTGCCCCTTATCCAACCCCTGGCCCCAGCCCTCTTACCACACCATGTCTTACGCAGCCATGTCTCTCGGAGGAGGGGGTTTGGGAGAAGGGATCCTCCCCCCACACACTGACAGCAGCAGGAAGCAGAGCAGCCCGGCCCCAGCCCGCAGAGGGCGGTCCTTTCCCCAACCAGAGCAACACGGCTGGGGCTGGGGCAAGGGAGGCGTCGCTCCGCTTCCTGCTGCGGATGAATGTGGAGGGCGATCCTTTCCCTGCACTCGCTGGCGGCAGGAAGCGGAGCGCCATGGCTGGGATTTGGCAGAGTAGAGTGGGCTGGGTTGCTCCGCTTCCTGCCACTGCTGGTGAGTACAGGGTCGCTGGGGAAAGAGGTGGAATGCGGGTGGGCAAGACACAGGGCAGAGGGAGTTGTCCGGGGCCCCACACACCCCTAGGGACGGCCCTCCCCCTTGCAGTGGGCGCAGCCTACGGGGGGCGGCCGAGGGATAGGGCTTGTCGCCAGGGCTGGTGCTGGCGCGTATGCAGCATGCAGCTGCCTAGGGCACCATGAAATTTGGGGCAATTTGGTTCCCCAAATTTCATGGTGCCCTACACAGCTGCCTATGCCTAAGGACAGCCCTGTTTAAGTGGTTCCGAGTAATAGACAGAACAACGTAAGTTACCAAGCAAAAAAAAAACAAAACATGCAAGTCTAAGCCTAATACAGTAAGAAATTGGTTACAGATTAAATCTTACCCTCAGAGATGTTCCAATAAGCTTTTTACAGACTGGACTCCTTCCTAGTCTGGGTCCAGCAATCACTCACGCCCCCTGTAGTTACTGTCCTTTGTTCCAGTTTCTTTCAGGCATCTCTTTGGGGTGGAGAGGCCATCTCTTGAGCCAGCTGAAGACAAAATGGAGGGGTTTCCAGGGCCTTTTATAGTCTCACTCTTGTGGCCGGAAACCCCTTTGTTCTTCTGTGCAAAGTCAAAGCAACAAGATGGAGTTTGTAGCCACCTGGCAAATCACCTGTCCGTGAATGATTCAACTTTTTGCAGGCCGATGCAATTGTTTACATGTTAGTTTGAACATTCCCAGGAAAGCTCAGATGTGGATCGGCGTCTTCCAAAGTCCATTGTCAGTTCAGTGTTTCTTGATTTGGCACTTACTGAGAATAGTCCTTTCTCAAGAAGCTGACCAAATGCTTCGCTTAGGTTAGTTAGAATCAAACACATTGAGATACAAGTACATAGTCAATAACCATAACTTCAAATACAAAAATGATACATACAGGCAGCATAATCGTAACCAGCAAACTACCACCTTTCCATAGACACCCCCTTTGACCTCCTCTGTATAAGACCTGGTGCAACCATAGGACCCTGGTTGCAATAATGATCTGAACGGTCACAGTTCATGTCAATTATGTCACAGGAGGTTCCAAAGAGGATGGAGCTCGGCTGTTCTCAGCGGTGGCAGATGACAGAACAAGGAGCAATGGTCTCAAGTTGCAGTGGGGGAGGTTTAGGTTGGATATTAGGAAACACTATTTCACTAGGAGGGTGGTGAAGCACTGGAATGTGTTACCTAGGGAGATGGTGGAATCTCCTTCCTTAGAGGTTTTTAAGGTCAGGCTTGACAAAGCCCTGGCTGGGATGATTTAGTTGGGGTTGGTCCTGCTTCGGGCAGGGGGTTGGACTGGGTGACCTCCTGAGGACTCTCCCAGACCTAATCTTCTATGAAATGAATTATTTTAATAATTTTAATGTGTAACAGTGTTACCTGCAGCAAAACTAGAACCTCGCAAGCCAAAAGGGGTGGGGGAGTGGGACCTGCCAAGCAGCATCTCGCCCCCTCCCCCGGCCCTGCAAGGAGCTCAGGGGCCTTCTGCGCACTAATCCCACCAGTAATCTGGAGCCCCAGCCTCCCGCACACCATAGAGTCCGGAGGACCCGACGCTAGTCGGGCCCCAATGAGCCCATCTCGACGCCTCCTCCAGCTTCTCGCTACCACAGAGCCCGAGCAGTCCCGGGCTCCACACCATAGAGTCCGGAGGACCCGAGGCTAGACAGGCCCCAGTGAGCTCATCTCGCTTCTCGCTACCACAGAGTCCCGGCGGCCCCGCAGGTAGAGCGGCCAGCGGGGGAAGCCGCTCCCTCTGGTCGCCTCACCCATAGAGTCTGGAGGCGCGGCGGAGCTGGTGTCCTCCCCGCGGGCCATCGCTGGACATCACAGAGATCCGCGGGGCTGCGGCCAACCCCCAGCTCGCGCTCGACGGGGGAACGGAACCGTTCCGCTCCTTCCTTCATTGGGGGACGCGTCACGTGGTGCTGGTGAGGCCGAAGGCTAATGCGCATGCGCGGGGACCCCGAGACGAGTGTTGTTTTGAGTCGTGGCGCCACAGCCAATCACAGGGCGGAGGGGGCGGGGCGGAGCGGTCCTGCTTGTGAGTCCCCCGCCCTGCTGAAAAGCATCACGTGATTGGGCGGCCGCGGGGGCGGCGCGAGGCCTGACCCTGGCGGGAAGGGGGGCGGGGCGCCAGGCTCTGACCCCAACCGCGACCCCTGACCCCGACATTTATCCTGACCCCTATCACGACCCCCAGCCCCTACCCCTGGTGGGGGGGCAGTGACCCTGAGCCAGCCCCGAACCCTGACCCTCTCCAGGCACCTTCCCCCAAACCTGACCCTGGCCCTGGCCCTGGCGGAGGCCTCAAGCCCCGACCCTCAACCCATGACCCAGGCCTGACTAGAGTTGCCAGTTTTGATTGGCCGTATTCCTGGAGATTTCACCGCACGATATAATCTTTAACGATTCATCTTTAATTCCTGGAGGTTGGCAGCCCTAGTCCTGACCCTGGCACTTACCCTGGCCCCCTTACTCTGGCAGGGGGCATCAAGCCCTGACCTGGGCAGGGGGCACTGGGCCCTGACTCGTGGGCTGCAGTGGGGGAGCCAGCACTAGCCCTACTGCTGGGAGCCCTGAACTGTGTAAGGCGCCCCAGAGCCCCCTGGGAAATAGGGCCTCTCCTGCCATGCTGACCTTCCACCCCTCCCATCCCCATCTAGCCATAAAGACAGTCTCCTGAACTTGTCCATGACCTTGGGGGGTCACAAACACCAGGCTGGGAGAGTCGGTGTCATCCAGTATTTCCCCTGACAGATAAGTCTGTACAAGCGAGTGGCTCCTGGCACCAACCAAACATCAGTGTAGGACAAACCCCCCGTCCCCTGGCCACCTGTTACTGACTTATGCCCAGGAGACACTATCCCAATGTTTTCCCCTGGGGCACCTCAACTGTAACCTCAAGGAATGGGCCACATTGAGCGGGCTAGCAAGATAAATGCTGTGCTGTGCTGAGCTCAAGCCCTGCTGCCTTGAGCCCCTGCCCTTGAGAGCTCTTTGGTGCGTAACCACAGGACTATGAACTCTTCATAACCAGGCCGCTGAGTGAGGCTGGTCCCTGCTGATATCTGCTCTGGACTCTCCCCAGGAATCGCTGCAGGCTGGGTTCTGAAGGATGGAGCCCATGGAAGCAGCCCAGGCCCCTGAGGGAAGGAAGAGATTCACCGTGCAGTCACAGGACCCTGAACATACCATGGTAGGAAAGGAGGCAGGGGTGGCTCTTGGAGAGGACCTGCTAGGTAGCTCGTTGTGTCCAGGGACGCTGAGATTCACACACAGAGCACTGAGTTGGCTCTGCCTCTCCCCAGGAACCCCGAGGCACACCCTGCTTGTCATCAGATGTTCCGTTGTGTGCGTGTTTTTTTCACATGCTGGCCAAACAGCCCTCACAGCAGGCTCCAATTGAACTGCCCAATGAGACCACAAGACTTGGTTTAGTAGTGAAGGCGCCCAGCCAGGTTTGTTGCCAACAAAGCACGGTGCTAATGCCCCGGCTCAATGGTTACAAGTACACTAACACATGTATGCCTGTGACAATGGACTAGCTCAGTTAGGGGCAGGACTTCCCACTGCCCCCTAGGCCAGACGAAGGGTTAAAGTGAGGTATTCCAACATTTATAAATGAAAACAAACAATTTGGGATAAACAACTTACATATCACCTTAGGGGTTTCATGACATGTTTGTTACCTCCCCTTATACTTTCCTCTTGATGTTTCCGACAAAACATTTCTGTTCACCACCTGTCTTTGTACTTTTACTTGTGATGTTTCAGACAAAATATCCCTATTTATTACTTTTGTCAAACCATTTTATCAAGTGCTAGGTTGGGGTGTTCTTGTGCTGGCCTGCTGGAACGTGTTTACATAGCCGGTGTCTTTTAGCAATGCTAGCTGCGTTCGTGTGCCGGGCACTGACTTGCAGGCAAGCATCTGCATTTGCAGGGCCTGGCTGTTGCTCATAGCATAACTTTTGCTAACTTTGGTTCAGGCTTCAGGCCTTGCACCAGGCTCATGTGTCAGGCTCCCTCTTTCTGCTACGCTGCTCATTCTGGGTGCCCTAGCACAGAGCTGGCTCAGTGCTTTCCCCAAGAAACTCCCTGCTTCCTCAGGGAATCCCTGGCACACTTGGGGTCACTCCAACTCATAGCCAGCTCCCCTTGAGAGGTCCCTGCCCACGCACAGCTGGCTCTGTCTCCCTCTCACCCAGGGTTTGTTGCTTCCCGCCAGGTGAGACCCATCTTCAAATCTTCTTGCTCTGCAGCAGAGCCCAGGGCCCCTGCCCTGCCTGGGGCCACCTCCTATGCCGAATACGTCGTCACACAGGTCTCTGTGTCCTCGGCCTCCATGCCAGTCTCCCCGCCTGCCAGGGTGACAGCTGCATCATTGGGGTCCAGAGCAGGAGCTGCCTCAGGAGTGCTCCCTCCAGGCAGTGAGGCCAGCACTGTACCCCCTGCTGCCAGTGGGGACTCAGACCCCAGCCCCATGCTGAAACCGGGGGCCAAGAGCAACTGCATCATCGTCAGCGCTCGCCAGGTGAGAGTGGGCGTGAGGTGGCTGCCTGAGGGGCACATCTGCTCACTCTCTTTTGGCATCAGAGGGGGCAGTCTCTCTCTGCAGGAGAGGTCTGTGGAGTGAGGGTCTCCCCAGGCCCTGGCTCTTGTGCTGCATGGTTCAGTACCCCCCATCCCCATTGGGGGCTTGCCCACTCTGGGTCTCTCTCTGGTGCCCCCCATCAAGGGCTTGCCTGCCCTGCCCTATCCTTTCCCGGGTGCCCCTGTCAAGGGTTTGCCCAACCCCACCTCCCCTGGCCTCTCCGCAGCTCCTCCATTGAGGGCTTGCCCATCCTGCCTTTCCCCAGGTCTTCTGTCAGGGACTCACCCACCCCCTCTCTCCCAACCGCTCACATTGAGGGCTTGCCCCCCCCCCATCGGGGGCTCCCAAGTCTCTCCTCCCAGTCTCTTAACAGTGCCCCGTCACAGCTGGTACCCCATTTCTGATGCTGTGAGGACTCCCCCTCTCTTCACAGCGGGGGAACCCCATCCTGAAATTTGTGCGCAACGTTCCCTGGGAGTTTGGCGAGATCATCCCTGACTATGTGCTGGGCCAGAGCACATGTGCCCTCTTCCTGAGGTGGGTGGGTGAGCCAATACCAGGGAGAGCTGGGCTTTCTGGGGGTGGAGTTGGGGGGCAGGCCGATGGCTGGGAGAGCCGGTTGGGGGGCAGGCTGATGGCTGGGAAAGCCGGGCTCTGGGTCGGGGTTGGTGGGGAAGGTTGATGGCTGGAAGAGCTGGGCACTTAGGGTGATTGGGTGGGTCAGGATGATGGCTGGGAGAGCTGGGCTCTTGTGAGGGGGAGTTGGGGAGCAGGCCGATGGTTGGGAGAGCTGGGGTTGCAGGGCAGGCAAGGAGGGTTGCCAGTGGGGTGGGCAGGAGAGGGGTTGCCCATGGCTCCGCTGCTCTCTGCTCCCCTCACAGCCTGCGGTACCACAACCTGAACCCCAAATACATCCATGAGCGGCTGCAGCTCCTGGGGAAGGCGTACGCGGTGCAGGTGCTGCTCGTGCAGGTCGATGTGGTAAGGAGCCCCAGTGCCTCGGTCCCCTCCTAGCCTGAACCAGACCCTCTCCTGCAACAGTGCCTTCTCCCTCCCTGCTGCAGGGCTGGGGGAGGGGGCCTGGAACCAGCACCCTCCCCTCCAGCCACCTCCCCAGTTTCCCATCCTACTGCATAGTGATCCACCTGCTTCTCCAGCCTCCATGGCCTCACCCAGCCACTCCCATTGCTCCTCCCCAGCTCAATTCCCCCTTCATCCCTGGTCATACACCCCCTGCCTCCTCCACTGCCTCTCGTCTCAGAGGGGAATTGCTTTCCTTTGCTGTAGAAGGACCCACACCAGTCACTGAAGGAACTGGCCAAGCTGTGCATCCTGGCCGACTGCACCCTCATCCTGGCCTGGAGGTGAGAGCTGGAGGCTGGGCCCATCACATCGAGGGTGACACCCAGACCCAGGGAGTGGGGAGTCAGAGGCCGGGCCAGATGGGCTTCATGCCAGGTGGGATGCACTGGGAGTGCCTTGCCAACGGGCAAGATGTGTGGGGGAACTGGAGGCTGGGTCAGGTCAGCCTGGGTGTGTCCTGCCAAGGGCCGTGAGACCCAGGCCCCTGCTCCCATCTCTGCTGGAATGTGATGGAGCTGGTGGGTAACCTGGGGATTTGGCTGCCATTGTGACTGGACTCCTGGGTTCCATTCCCAACACTGTGACCGTGAGCAGGTCCCTTCCCCACTGAGGGGCGGATCAAGCCCAGCTGGCCGGAGGTGGCAAGTCCTCTCAGGGCAGCATGTTTCATTTTTCAAGCACTGCCCAAAGGCTCCCCATCGTCCTCAGTGTGTGCCTAGGCCTGTGTGCTGAAAGCTCCGCTCCACTGCCCCCCGTGGGCCTTGGGGAGCACCCAGGGACCCTCTGAGGCCGATGACAGGAGCAGGGCTGGGGCCTAAGCACGGAGCTGAACATTGGCCCTAGCAGCTGCTCAGCCAGCCTGGCAGCTGGACCCTGCCTGTGCCTGGCTTTGAACGCCACTCCCTGCCAGCTGGGGCACCTTCCAGTGGGGCTCAGCATTGTGGCGTTAACCCTTCCTGGTGTGCACTGTGCCTGTTCAATCCAGTCTCATGATTCCTGAGCTAATTCTTGGGTCTCCGGTTCCCCTCAGCCCCGAAGAGGCTGGTCGCTATCTGGAAACGTACAAAGCCTACGAGCAGAAACCAGCTGACCTGCTCAAGGAGAAGGTGGATCAGGACTTCCTGTCCATAGTAAGGCTACCCCGCTGTGCACTTCCCTGCAGCAGTGCCAGGCCAGGGACCCCTGTGCTGAGCTTCCCCACAGCAGTGCCCTGCCAGGGACCCCTATGCCATGAGTTCCCCACAGCAGTCTCATGGCAGCATCTAAACAATGTGGTGAGCTTCCGCACAGCAGTGTCCTCACTAGGTCTCCTGTAGCAGAAGTGTCTCTCAGCAACATGCAGTGGGAAGGGGAGAGGGGAATTAAGTTTATGACTGGTGTGAGTGCACTTTCCCCGGCCAAGGAGGGGCGCTGTCACCTGCATGGTTCGATGTCTAGTTGGCCGCCGGTATCAAGTGGAGTGCCCCAGGGGTCAGTCCTGGGGCTGGTTTTGTTCAACATTTTCATTAATGATCTCGATGATGGGATTAATTGCACCCTCAGCAAGTTTGTGGGTGACACTAAGCTGGGGGGAGAGGTAGACAGGCTGGAGGGTAGGGATAGGGTCCAGAGTGGCCTAGACAAATTAGAGGATTGGGCCAAAAGAAATCTGATGAGGTTCAACAAGGACAAGCGCAGAGTCCTGCACTTAGGACGGAAGAATCCCAGGCACGGCTACAGGCTGGGAACCAACGGGCTAAGCAGCAGTTCTACAGAAAAGGAGCTGGGGATTACAGGGGATGAGAAGCTGGATATGAGTCAGCAGTGTGCCCTTGTTGCCAAGAAGGCTAACAGCATATTGGCCTGCATTAGTAGGAGTATTTCCAGCAGATCAAGGGAAATGATTATTCCCTTCTATTAGGCACTGGTGAGGCGACATCTGGAGTATTGCATCCAGTTTTGGTCCCTGCACTACAGAAATGATGTGGAGAAATTGGAGAAAATCCAGCAGAGGGCAATTAAAATGATTAGGGGGCTGGGACACATGACTTACGAGGAGAGGCTGAGGGAACTGGGCTTATTAAGTCTACAGAAGAGAAAAGTGAGGGGGGATTTGATAGCAGCCTTCAACTACCTGAAGGGGGGCTCCGAAGAGGATGGAGCTCGGCTGTTTTCAGCGGTGGCAGATGACGTAACAAGGAGCAATGGTCTCAAGTTGCAGTGGGGGAGGTCTAGGTTGGATATTAGGAAAAGCTATTTCACTAGGAGGGTGGTGAAGCACTGGAATGGGTTACCTAGGGAGGTGGTGGAATCTCCATCCTTAGAGGTTTTTAAGGCCCGGCTTGGCAAAGCCCTGGGTGGGATGATTTAGTTGGTGTTGGTCCTGCTTCGAGCAGGGGGTTGGACTAGATGACCTCCTGAGGTCTCTTCCAACCCTAATCTTCTATGATTCTATGCAGCAGCTGTTTCTCTTTCCAGGTGACAGATTGTCTGACCAGCGTGAAGTCAGTTAACAAGACGGACACACTGAGCCTTCTCTCAACATTTGGGGTGAGCCATCTGCTGCCCATCAGGGTGCAAACTGGGCCTTGCCACTGCTAGCTCTGAGCAGGGCAGGCTGCCTTTTGGGACTACTTAGGCCCATTGCTCTCTTTGTATCAGTTCATGCAGGACAGGTCCCCAGCTGGGTCTCTGGGCTTTCCCTGCAGTGCATGAGCACTGTCTATCAGGGCAGCATGCTGCCCCCAGAGAGGCATGCGAGTTGCAGGAAAGAATAGGATGGCAAACCAGCCTGGCCCAAGCTGCTGAACCCCCACCCCCTAGAGCTCCCAGCCTGCAGGAGCCCCCCTGGGAGGAGACATGTCATCAGCCCACACACCATATTGCAGTGCGGCAGCAGGACTGGGTCACTACTTCCCAATGAGCGTGAGGGGCAGAGTGCTGGGGCCGAATGGAAGGACCCGGCAGGTCACGCCTTGTGGCCTAGGCTTTCTGGGGTCACCTCTGACTATGAACGTTGTTGTTTCAGTCTCTGGCGAACATTGCACAAGCATCCAAGGAGGATCTCTCCCTCTGCCCAGGCATCGGGCCCCAGAAGGTGAGTAGGAGCAGGATGGAGAACTTCTCTCTGATGCACCAGCTAGGTGCTCATCTCCCCCTTGCCTTTACCTGTGCACCAAAGGGGCTGCATGGAACCAGCTGGGTGCATTCCTGGGTGAAAGCCCCAGCAGAGGATGCTGGCCCCAGAGCTCCAGCCTTCACCGGCTCAGGGCTTTCCTCCGATTTCCTTACAGGCCAAGAGGCTCTTTGACACCCTCCACGAGCCCTTTCTGAAGATCCCCAAATGAGCGGAGCCACTCCCCTACAGCACTGCCACCAGCACAGACAAGCAGGAATGAACAACCCCCCTTGCCCAGCAGGCCATGCGTCCCTGCCAGCATGCTGTATGCTGTCTGCCAGGAAGCTAGGGCCCCGGGGGACACTTAGCAGCACCAGGAACCAAAGCCCAGCTGTTGCTGCGAGTCTGGACTTTGACAATAAAGCCACAGTTGGGCCTGGCCACCGAACAGCATCTCATGCGGGTTTGGCTCATGGAGTCGTCCTGCCCAAGCTGTGTCTGCCTGCAGGGAGTGGGGGGCTCATCAAACCTCACTGCCAGGGGCCAGATGATGGGTAAAGCAGAAACTTGGATACAGCCCCACCTGGTAGCTGGACAGGAGTTTTTGGCATCTAGGCTCCCCACGTCCTCCCGGGGAGGGGTGCTGGCTGGCTCAGGAATCTCAGCCTGGGGAAGTGTGAGGGAGCTGTTCCAATCCCCTCCACCCACTGCACTGACAGCATGCGTTGTAGCCTGCAGCCTCAAGGGCATGCACTGCAGGTGCAGGAATCCATGCCAACCTGGCACTCCCTGCACATATGTAGAGGAGTCCCCTGCTGGGGACCCTCCCAGCCCCTTCCCTTGCCCCTCTGCCACATGGAAGGAGCAGCCAATAGCTTCTAGTGCAGCCAGGGGAGATTTGCTAGAGCAAGGACTCCAGGTCTCTGGGGTTAGAGCACTGCCTTGATGCCAGGAGCTGGAGTGGGGGTGGGGAAAGCTGCTCACCTTTGTGTGTGTTACAGCCCCAGCAGGGAGCGGTCAGATCCGTAGAGTAAGTGCTATGGCCTCAGCTTTGAAACAGCCTGCAGGAAGAAGCCTTATAGGGGTCTGACTCTTCCTCCAGGGCTAGCCCTGTGGCTTCACCATCTCCTTAGACTGGACCTCTGGGCCTTCAGCGCCCCTGCTTCACCCCATGAGCTCCCTTCAGCATGTCCCACTGAGGCAGACCCCTGAAGGAGACTTGCAGATTTTCCAAGGATCAATACACCTCTGCAAGCCACTCACAGCGCTTTCAAACCAGGAGGGGTTAGTAGCCATGTGGAACACGGCATAGGAAGTCCTTAGGTTAGCAGAGAAGTGTAGGTTAAAGCAGTGGTTTTCAAACTGTGGGACTGGGTTGCGGCTCTGGTCAGCACCGCCAACGGGGCCATTAGAAGTCCCCTCGGTGGTGCTGCCCAGATGAGGCAGACTAGTCCCTGCCTGTTCTGACCCCGCGCTGCGCCCCGGAAGCAACCAGCCGCTGGTCTGGCTTCTAGGCGGGGAGGGCCACAGGGCTCCACATGCTGCCCGAGCACCGGCTCTGCGCTCCCATTGGCCAATTTCCGGGCAACGGGAGCTGGGGGGGGGGGAGGGAGGGGGTGCCTGCACCTCCGCCTAGGAGCTGGACCTGCTGCTGGCCACTTCCGGGGGGCAGTGCAGTCTGCAGGGCCAGGAGAGGCAGGAAGACTGCCTTAGCACCCCCACTGTACTGCTGACGGGGAGCCGCCCGAGGTAAGCCCGCCCCCCCAAACCCAGAGCCCCTTCCTGCACCCCAAACTCCTCATCCCCAGCCCCACCCCAAAGCCCTCACCCCAACCCTCTGCTCCAGCCCTGAGCCCCTCCCAAACCCCTCATCCCCAGCTCTGTTGGGTTATGGGCATCAACAATTTTCTTCAACTGGGTTGCCAGAAAAAAAGTTTGAAAACCGCTGGGTTGAAGCATAGTCCATGGGGGGGTAACCAGAGCCCCGCCAAGCTGTAGTGAATCCCCTTGTTCAAGCTCTGTCGTCCCGCACGCCCCATCAGACTCTAGGTGTGCCCCTAAGAGCTTCCCACAGGCTCCACTTAGCCCCCCCCTCGCTGAGCTGGGGAGTCTGTTTCTCTCTGGGTCCTTGGTTGCTAGGTGTCAGTGTCCAGGCCCCTGGATCTGCTATTGTCTGCTCAGATACTCCACCAGTAGGGTCTATGTGGGCCTCAATCACCCTAACAACTGGTTACTATTCACCCCTGTGGCTTACCCTGCCCTGGGAGCAAACAGTCCCTTTCCACCCATGGGGGAAACTGAAGCACAAGCAGGCCCTCTAAAACTGTTACCAAAAATCCCCATTTTGTCTCAGGAGTCACTAACTCCAACCATGGCCACTGCCAGACATCACAGTCCCCCACGCCCCAGGGAGCTGTTCAAGCTGCCAGACCTGAGAGAAGGGCAGCAGCTGGGGCAAGTCACAGGCATCGTGGGAGCAGCGTAAGGCTCCAGGGACAGCCCCAGAACCAGGGCTGAAACAAGTGGATGGTTGCGGGAGGGGACCTCTCAATTCCAGCACACGGTACACTATAACAGCATCCCAGGTTTAACTCACAAAGTTACACCGATGGAGCGGTAGGGTTTAAATGAGGCAAGTTAAATAAAATACCTCCTGTTAGCTTGGGAGAGTGGCATCTGGGAGTGCCACTGATTCAATGGTGGCTGCGGTTTGGGGGTCCCTGAGGTTTAGGGGTGCAGTCATTCAGTGGGGGCAGCATCTCTGAGGTTTGGGGCTGCAATGACTCAGTGGGGCTTGGGGGTCTCTGAGGTTTGGGGTGCAGTGATTTAGCAGGATTCTGAGGGGGCACAGTGAGTCCCTGGGGCTCATGCCAAGGGTGTTGCCCTTGCCCTGCCAACCCCACTCCTTCCCTGCCAACTGTCTCTGAGCCTGCCACTAAAGGTGGCTGTGCCCCTGACAGCCCCTCTCCAGTACTGGGGCCCCACCAGGGCACCCACCAAAATGGCTGCATCTGCCACTCCCATGGCTCTGCTTGGCTCCTCTCCCCCAGGGACACAGGCCCTGCCCGCTCCCCTGCATGCGTACACACATGGAGCCCGGTCAACGAGGTGATGGCTGTGCCCACATGGGAGTGCGCAGAGCCTGGGGAGCTGCTGGGAGAAGCAGCTCTGCACCCCACACCTCCAGCTTCTGCAGTCTGTTCCCAACCCCCCCCACCCCCAAAGTACTGCCCAGAACCTGCCCTGCCACCTGGCCTGATACTCCTCCCCCCACAACTGGGGTGACTGGCCTGGTCACACTCAGCCCCAGCACCCTGGCCCAGCTTCCCAGCAGGCACATGGGCCCTGGGAGCCACACCAGGGCAGGACCTTCAAGGTAGAGGCCCACTGGCACCCAGCTCCCCTGCTAATACCCTTCTCCCTGTGGCCAGGGCACTAAGTGAGAGGCCTAGCAGGGGATGGGGAAGCTCCTCAGCACACAGGGCATTGATGCTCCCCCTGGGGGGGGCGTGGGGGGAGGGGCTCACTGAGCCAGGCCCCTGCCCCCCAGCAGCAGAAAGGAACACACCAGGCACTGCCGCCCACTCCCTGGCTCTGGCACACCGCAGAACTCCCCTCCCCTAGCAAACAGGCTTCAGCCTCAGCCAGCCTCCATCTCCCATCCGGTCCCCTCCACCTTCCCTGACAAGCAGGCAGGAGGCACTGAGGGAGGCCCATGCCCAGCTGTGCCATGCTGCCTGGGAGCTCAGTAAGGCACTGCCCCTGGCAGCTGGATAAATGGGGACATGAGCTGGGTTGAAGGGTTCATGTTTAGTTATTCCACCTGAAAACAGTCAGGGCACACCCTGACTGTTTTGTAGAAGCAATGCACACATTGCTCTATTCAAGGACAAGGACTAGATATGAACCATGAGAAGTTGATTAAAAGACAGTAACCGTGGGAAGCTTCTTCGCCTGAGCTCAAGGCCTGAGAACCAGGATTGTAGTAGATAAAAGTTGGTAATCAAGTATATTAATCAACGTCATACATTCCTTTGTGTGTCTTTTTGCGGTAGAAGTATGTAATGCATAGGGGGGAGAAATATAATAAAAGGGGAAGGTGGAAAGCTGGGGGCAGCAGCCCATTTCAGCTGACCAGCCTGCTTGCTTGCATAAAGCTGTGTTCTGTCTCATCATTAAACCGCCACACTGGGTGACTCCCCCTGACCCCCAAGCCCTAGCCCCAGGGCTGCTGGGAACCTCCCAGCTCCTGCAGCAGGAACCCTGGGCAAAGCCAGTACAAGGCACCAGACTCAACCCGATTTCCAGTGTGGTGGTGGTGCAGCACAAGAACTGGAATGGTTGGGGAGGTGGGGGTGCCTGGCCTCATGGGGAGCTAGCTGCCCTCTCCCCTCCCCGCCAGGGAACAGTCACTGGTGGTGAGGGGCACCCTACAGCCACGGCGCTGAAAGGAGACAGAACAAGTCCCCATGCGTACTTGCATTTATAACTGAAGGCAGAGACACAACACAACTCCCTGTGGCCCCTCCCAGCCTTGGGCAGGATCCTGCAGCCACCCAGGCGGCAGCCAGCAGGGTTCAGCCAGTAGCCGCCACAAACACCAGGCGCACCCAGATCAGCCTAGCCACAGTCGCCAGCTGGGTCCCAGAACGTGTCCTGCTCCGCCTGGAGCCACCAAGGCCTCCCCCTTATTCCTGTGGCAGCAGGCACTGCACGGGCACCGCTGGGTGGCCCTGGAGGAGCAGGGGGCCCAATGCACCCAATGCCTATGGAGGGATGCTGGGACTTTGGAGGGTAGTCTGGGACACCCCATATGAAGCTGGCATTCCCCATCTCTGTAGCAGGTCAGAGCAGTGATGGGCCGTCCTCACCACACGTCTTGAGTCAAACCCCCTGGCCCCAGGCTTCAGCCACATTCACTCCTGGGAACACGGAGGCTCCTGCTTTATGAAGCTGGGGTCCAGCAGCTCGGCCTTGCCTGGCCAGACTGCCCCCTCCAGAGCCTCGTATTTGTGCTTCTTTTTCTTCTTCTTGTGCTTGGGGCTCAGATGCCCCAGAGTGGGCCCCTCTGCCCCCCTCAAGCCATCATCCTCCCCTCCGGGGGGTTTAGGGCCAGGATCACTACTCCCCCAGCCCCAGGGCTCCTCGGGAGGCTCCTGCTTTATCGACACCAGCAGCTCCACAGGCTCCTCTTTCACTCTCTTTTTCTTCTTCTTCTTCCTGGCAGACCCCAGCACATCTGTCACTGGCGTGGATGTGGTGGCCTCTGGGCATCGTTGCTTTGGGCTGCCCCCAAAGGGCAGGAAACGCTGCCGGAGGCCTTCTGGGACCTGGAGGGGAGGCCTGGCTGCGACGGCCTGGCCAGGGCTCCTGCTGCTGGGATCCCCAAATCTCTCGCAGATGCGCATGCAGCCGTGGAAGGAGGCTGCGCAGGAGAGCTGGCCAGAATGGGTGGAGGACACTAGCAGGGAGGGACTGCCCAGCTCCCCCAAGGTACTGTGGATGTCAAAGACCCGCTGCGTCCTATCAAACTTTGTCTTCAGCGTCTGGAACCCGACCAGGGGCACAGCGCAGCCATCCAGGCTGAGGAGGAAGCAGGAGAACCTCAGGTGAGCCTTGGGCTGGAACAGCACGGTAACCAGGGGGCATGAGCTTCGAGGCAGCCTCACCCACAGGCCAGGCCCCTGGCTCCATACCCCCACAGCAGACTAGGGCTCAGAACTGGCTGCTCTGTGAGTCCCAGGCTTTGCACAAGCCTCTGAAGGACCAAAGCCAGTACAGAGCTTGGGGGTAGAGCAGCGATCTCCCCACCTCACCTCGCCAGTGTCCTGCGGGCCCTTCTAGGCTTCGCTCCCTACCCAAGGGAGAAAGCACTGGACAGGAAGGTAACAGGCCCCCACCAAGGGACTTAGCATGCTGGATAGATTACAAGGAAAGCCACAGCACCCCACCCAGCCCCGCACAGGGGGGCAGGAACATCATCCTCACCATACCGAGGGGAAGAGTCTGGCCCAAGTTCACCCAGTGAATGACCACTAGACCCCACTTCCCTCCCAGAGCTAGGGAGGGAACAAGGGTTGCCAACCCTCCAGGATTGGCCTGGGAGTCGCCAGGAATTAAAGATTATGTCATGTGATGTGGTGAAACCGCCAGGAATACATCAAACCAAAACTGGCAACCCTAGAGAGAACCCAGGCGTCCTGGCCCCCAGCCCCCCTCCGGCAGGGCCGGCCTGCCCCTCACCTGTCCGGGCTGAAATCAGCCGGCGCTCGGATCAGCCACAGCTCCTTGGAGGGGCCCCGCAGCTCCTCGGGGGCGAAGGGCGTCCCGGGGGCGAAGGGGCTCGGGGAGAAATCCGGGGGGCACTGGAACCGCGGCAGCTCTGCCAGGAGGACACGGTAAAGGGCGGGTTAGAGGGGCCCGGGGGGGAGGCTGCACAGAGAGGGAGCCCGGGACACCCCCCGACCCGGCCCGGCCCAGCCCGGCCCCACTCACCCCCCAGCGCCACCCGCTCCATGCTGCAGGCGCCGAGCGAGCGGAAGAATCCACGTGGGGCCACCGCTTCGTGGCCCCGCCCCGGCCGGGCCGACTCACTGGCCTGGCAGGGGGGAGCGCGATCTCCGGCTCTGCGCCTGCTGGGGCTTGGTACGGTCCCGGCCTGGACCATCCTTCTGGGCGGGGTGTCCGTCCGACCCCTGCCGTGTCCTCTTGGTTCGGCCCTCGACAAAGTCTCCTGCCTCCCCAGCGGCGCGCGCGGAAGGGACAGAGCCGCCCTTGCCCCCAGCGGCAGTCCGCTGTGTGTGCAGCCCGGGAGTTCGCCCTCGCCCCTGTGGCCCCAGCCTGGTGCTGGGAGCTGATTAGCCATATCCCTCCCCGCGTCCTTTTCTTCCTGGCTGGACTGAGTTCCTCCCTAAGCATGGCCTGCAGGCTTTGTTCCTAGGCTATGAAAACTCACCTTGCTTGTGCCCAACGAGCAATGCAGCTGGCTCTGGGGCAGAGCCCTGGCCTCTTCCTCATTTCCCACCCCACGTCTTACCTCCGCAGTGAACATCTTGTGTTTGCTTCCAGGGCACTGATACAAATGTTCAAAAGCCAACTGAGCAGGACCCCAATAGACACACAGCTGCTCAGGGAGGATGCCTTGTTTACAGTTAGGTATGGAGACCTATCCATCAGCCAGCTTTTAATCCATTTAATGTGGGCCATGTTCATGGTTTATCATTCTAGTTTTTTAGTCTAAATGTTGTGCAGCACCAGGTCAAACGCCTTACAGAAGAGTGGAGATATTATGTCAACACTCTTACCTTTATCAACCAAACTTGTAGTCTCATCAAAAAAAGATGTCAGGTTAGTATGACAGGATCTGTTTCCCACAAACTCCTGTTGATGAGAACACCTTCAGTTCTTCATTAATCGAGTCCCATATCAGCCACTCCATTATGTTGCCTGGGATCGCTGTCCGACTGGCAGTCCTAGAATTACCCAGGTCATCCCTGTGACAGGATCCCCGGGGTGCAGCCTGGGGCTGTGGGACAACTGTGACCCCTTGTCCCTCACAAAGCATTGTGAGAGACAGCCTAGGCTGGAGAGATAAGCAGCAAACCCCTCCACGTGCTCTGATTACCCCACACCCAACTAGATTGCATGAATGCTCCCAGAGCCACTCATGAATCACACAGAGAAAGCCAAAGCCCCCCAGCTCCCAGGCTTGCACCTCAGGAATATACTGTCTTGCACTTGTAACCCTTCTGCCCGTCAGATTTGGCAGCAACAAGGGCCGGGTTCAATATCTAGGGGATCCATTCCAATAACACAATGCAAACCGGCTCGAGCCCCCACCCAGTGACCTGGGACAAATATATACCACCCCCGCTGGGCGCCTCCAAGAGGCAATACTTCCCCTCTCGCAAGCACATAGTCTGAGTGTAGCAAAAAGCCTTTTAATAACAGAGAGAAACAATGTGGCATTATGTTGGGGAAACACCACCCACAGGATTCATAACACAACCCATGAGCAAAAAAACCCACCCCAAGCAAATTGGGGCATGCCCTTTTCCCTTTGGTTCTTGAGTCCAGCAACCCCAAATCACCCAAAGTCCCAAAAGTCCAATGACCCAAAAGTCTCTGTCCCTGGTCAGGGCAGCCCCAGAGTTCGAAAGTTTATCTGCGGAGCTTTACCTCCCAACCTGGGTGGAGATGGGATGGGGGTAAGAGGCACCTTACATGATCTGAAGCTGACCGCCCCACAGCTCCATAGGCCTTTGCTTCGCTCCGCTCCGCCAGCCGCCCCACGAACTCCTTCGCTCCACTCCGCGGCCCACAAGCAGCTCCCGCCATCCCATGAACTGCTCCACCAGCCTGTCCACAAGGCACTCCAGCCGTCCCGCAAACTGCTCCACAATATATCTTCAGGCTCCCCCACTACTTAACACAACGCTCAGTGATTTCAGCTCTCAGTCAGTTCAGCTCTTTGGTGAATTCAGCTTGCAGTAGGGGAGCCTCAGTGCTGGTGCACCATTAGCCCAAAGTGAGCTCAGCAGCCTGTAACTAGACTCCTCATAGAATCAAAATTAGCTCTGATATTCCACAGTGGAGAAAGAAGGAAGTGCAATTAGCATGTAAGGCCCTCACCAAGGGGCCCATGTCACCAAGTATTAATACTTATCCCCAGCCTCTCTCCAGCCACAGAGTTTTAAAACCCATGACCCTTGCCGCAAGTGCTACTTAGTTGATGGTGAGTCCCTCCATCATAACAAAAGGCCACGTGCAGTTCCAAGCACAGTTCCCATAATCAGGGTAATAACAATTTATTCTTCCTGCCCCAATAACAGAGACACTGGGGATCCCACAGCAGCCAAAGTGACCATTTGGGCAGCTATGGTCTCATTCTAGGCAGGGTGGGTGTGCCTATGCAAATGAGATTGGCCCCTGAAGTTCTTTTCCACAACTTGCCACACCTCACCACCAGATGTCAGGGTGGAGCTCATCCTGACACTGCTTACACACTGCTCAAGATGAGCAATGCAAATTTATTAATTGGTTCACTACTTCATCAATGGAAAATGGATGTACATCAGCTTTTGTAAATCTGAGCAGATTTACCAAACACTTCAGGCAAACTCACTGGTAAAGATAATCAGTAAAACAAGTTTATTGACTACAAAAGATAGATTTTAAGTGATTATACGTGATAGGCAAAAAGTCAGAGGTAGTTACCAAAATAAAATAAAATAAAATGTAAGCAGGCAGGTTAAACTCTCAACCTTATTAGCCTGGACAACATCTAGATTAAGCAGTTTTTCTCACCCCACTGGATATTGCAGTTCATAGTCCACAGATTTCACCCTTGAAGCCTGGGTCAGTCTCCTCTGTTGGAGTCTTCAGTCTTCTGAGTGTCCTTGTTGCAGTGTAGGTGTGGGAGAAGGAGAAAGGCAAAGCATGGGGCCTCTGTGTTCTGTTTTATACCCTCAGTCCCATGTGTTTGGAGAACACAAGTCCAGGCATGTCTCATGGGCATTGCTGAGTCCCCGGGCAAGGTTGAGCAATTATCCTAGGGTGGGCTTGTGCAAGTAAGGCTACATCTACACTACAGCCAGGATCAATGCTCTGAGATCGATCTACTGGCAGTTGATTTATCGCAGAGGTGGGCAAACTTTTTGGCCCAAGTGCCACATTTGGGTGAGGAAATTGTATGCAGGGCCATGAATGTAGGGCTGGGGCAAGGGGGTGGGGGTGAGGGTGGGAGTGTGGGGTATGGGAGAGGGGGTGGAGTGCAGGAGGGGGCTCAGGGCAGGGGGTTGGGGTGAAGGAGGGGTTTGGGGTGCAGGCTCTGGCCTGGTGCCACTTAGCTCAGGTGGCTCCGGGGGGGCAGCAGCACACAGCAGCGCTCAGGCAGACTCCCTGCCTGCCCTGCCCCTGCGCCACTCCCGGAAGTGGCCAGCATGTCCGGCAATGGCTCCTAGGGCTGGGGTGGGGCAGGTGGCTCCGCCGTGCGCAGCCCTCTCCTGTGGATACCACCCCCAAAGCTCCCATTGACTGTGGTTACTCGTTCCCAGCCAATGGGAGCTGCGGGGGGAGGTGCCTGCAGGTAAGGGCAGTGCACGGAGCCCTCTGTCCCCTCTCCCCCAGGGGCTGCAGGGACGTGGTGCCGGCCGCTTCCGGGAGCGGTGTGGGCCCAGGGCAGGCAGGGAGCCTGCCTTAGCCCCACTGTGCCACGGGCGAGGCTAGCAATCCCACAGGCTGGATTGAAAGCCCTGACAGGCCAAATCTGGCCTGCGGGTCATAGTTTGCCCTCCCCTGATTTAGCGGGTCTAGTAAGGACCCGCCAAATCGACAGCAGATCGCTCTCCAGTTGATCCCTGTACTCTACCCCTGACAAGAAGAGTAAGGTAAGTTGACGGGAGAGTTTCTCCCATCCTACACCCCATGGTGTAAACCCTGCAGTAACTCGACCTAAGGTACATTGACTCCAGGTATGTTATTCACGTAGCTGGAGTTACGTAGCATAGGTTGACTTACTGGGGTAGTGTAGACATAGCCTTAGTCATTGCATTGTAGCTCCCTTGCTGGACAATGGCTGCTGATGGTTGTTTGACACCTGCCCAGGCGTTGGTTACTTTCCTTGCTGTTGTCTCTGGAGAGCTAATATACGGCCAATTCCCCAACTTACAGCATGTTTTACGGACAACCATACAACACAATTTCATAACTTCATATGCACTAATGCTATACATAGATAGAACAGTGACTTTCACCAGATCATGACCTTTCTCCTGAGACCTCACATGGCCTGCTCTTTATGCAAGATCACAATTATATATAAACGAGGAATATGGGGGTTACAGGGTGCTCCCCCAAGGCACAGAATGTCACAATCCCATTTACCCTTTGGCACAGCATAGCTTTCTTCCAGTCTTCTGGAACTGCCCCAGGGCTCCAAAATTGCCTCAGCCAATGCTTTTAGGAATCTTGCATGCAAATTACCCAGACCTACTTGTTAGAAGAAGGAGGAGCAGGTTGATCCAGAGGTGGATAGGAGTACAGGCTTTTTTGTGGCGATATTTGTTCCTTTAGACCCAATTGTTTAGTAAGCACTGGATTAGTTACAGCACATTTTATGCATTTGAGTTAGTATGTAAATGCCTACATTTGCTATAACATTTTAAAAGCCTTTATTAAGTAATAGAAACTTTTATATTAGGATTATATTTACCCCTTTTGATTGATTACACCATTATGCATATTCTATACATATTTTTATTTTGAAAATATATTTTTTTGCAGTAATTTGTTGCTACAAGTTTTTTTAAGTTGCAGTTTTTAGGGGAGGGAGGAAGGGGCCATGACCCAGGGCTCGCTTCTGTAGCTGGGAAAGGAAGGGAGGAGGAGAGAACACTTCTTTACCCAAAAGGTATTTTTTAGATTTTTATATTTTTTAATGCAGCTGCAACACTTATTAACTTTTAACAAGGAGAAGAGAAGGGAAAGGGGTAACATTATATTTATTGAGCAAAGGAATACTGCGTGCCGGTGCCTACTTCCTGATACTATGCCAGCACACCAGTGGTTTTCCATGTCTTTACTTAACCCTTACATATTTTAACACTCCCCCACTCTTTTTAAAGAAGGGCCCAGGCTCCCTTCCTTTTTGCACACTGAATGGCAGGGCATTCAGGCTGGAGGACCTGGCTTGAGTTAGCCGGTACACTGGTTATGCTATGAGGAGAGAGAAAAGGCAGGTCATAAAAGGGGTAAGCCGCTGAATTTACAAATACAGCTTTTGGGGAGAGGCTAAGGCAGCACATAAACACCCCATAAACATAATTAATAACATTTTTACAACAGGAGTAATATCACCAAAAAAACGAATGAGTGTCCATTAGGCCTGTCCGAAGGGCACCGGCTACATTAGTCCAAGTACAATCAGCAGGCAGTTTAGTAGCCAGTTGGAAGGCATTCCAAGATTTTTAAGACTTGAGTCCAATATTTGGGCCACCCCCAGAAACACTACTTCTTCTTCTTTGACAGGGTTAAAATTCTGTAACACCATTTTGGAGTGTATATTTTAAATGTGTCCAGTTGTTGGCAGTTGCAGCAAGCTGCCCCTACAGTGTTCATGTGCTCTTGTTCATATCATGAGTATATTGAATATTTACAGAGAGATGACGTATTGTCCAAACCAGCTTGACCACTTGGTATGGAATTAGGTAACGGCACTGGTTCAATTGTCCACAGCAATGAGTGCCACAGATTCATTTATGCACTAAAGTTTCGATGGGAGCATGTAGATATGTGTAATTGTGCCAGATGCTGGTGCACTTGTACTTTTAAGTGTTATATTACAGAATTGTGCAGAATTTTTATCAGAACACTTTATACCCCATATACATTCTACCTAACTGTTCATCCCTGGCACAGGTTGCTGGGTTTGCTCCTTTATGGCCATTGGGAAGGGGCACCTTTAAATATTTTTTTTGGACAATTACTTAATTGAATTATTGTTTATTTTACATTTTATTTTGTAGTGAGGTTTTTTCTATTATTTTTATGGGGCTTATGGGGAGCCCCTTAGTTGCTGTTTTATTTTACTGCAATTAGTATTCAGGTGCTAACTCCCCTAGTTGAGCATTGTGCATTTTTATATATACTTTTGTTTTTTAAAAGTTAGCTTCTAAAAGCTATTTTTACCCATGTTACAAGGTTTCCTGTTTATGGAGTTAACTGCAGGTTTACCTTTGCCACCTTTTTTTTTCATTGCAATTGCAGATAGTTGCTGTGCCCATAGTTCATTGATTTGTTGTTGAAATTTTACATATTGGCTTATTAATTATTTAGTTAGTTACTCAACAGTTCCCCAAATTCCATACACCCAACCCTGTGGTTCCTACTGCCCATAATTTCTTTTGCAGCAACAATGTCGTGCGTATTCCCTTACCCACCAATTAAATTGTTGCTTTAACCCTTTTATGCATGTGCTGCAGTTGGGGTGTACGCGGTCCACCCACCATTCTGTGGGGTGCACCGCCCATCCATGTAATGGACTGAAAGGACACACTGACGAGCTCTGGTTGCACCCGTTTCCACAGTGGCTTCCACACATTCACCCAAAAGGAAGTATTTCCAGTTCCAGGGTGCGGCCAGCTTAAATCATAGAATATCAGGGTTGGAAGGAACCTCAGGAGGGCATCTAGTCCAACCCCCTGGTCAAAGCAAGGCCAATCCCCAATTTTTGCCCCAGATCCCTAAATGGCCCCCTCAAGGACTGAACTC
Organism: Lepidochelys kempii; assembly: GCF_965140285.1. Taxonomy (NCBI): domain Eukaryota; kingdom Metazoa; phylum Chordata; order Testudines; family Cheloniidae; genus Lepidochelys; species Lepidochelys kempii. The sequence continues at coordinate 9,194,072 of NC_136402.1, read as the reverse complement.
ACAACCCTGGGTTTAGTAGGCTAATGCTCAAACCACTGAGCTATCCCTCCCCCCGGGAGAAAGGATCCTTCCAGCTTGGCATTCATATTACCTGTAGGGTAACATTCTGCAAAGTGGTTAAACTGTTATATTCTCAGTGTTCCAGGGGAGACTTTTTGCCCAGTCTGGTATGTACATAACTGCAAGCCTAAGGATTGTTCTTTATGGAGGTACCATTATGATTACACCTGGTAACACCACACCCCAACTGTGGAACCCCATAACCCAAACACCCCTGGAGACCAGAGGGTTATATGTTTTTGGGGCCCTCCGTGACAAACCACATGTCCAGATGACTGTGTTTCCCACTGTTATTTATTATGACATATTTTAAAGGAATACTATGCAATATTTTTTGATAAATTAGATTTTTTATTGGCATAGGATTTCCACTTTAATTTATACACTACATACTAACATTGCTAAATTTTCATGGGGGATTAGTAGTAGTTTTTCCATGGGTAAATCCTTAAAGTTCTTCTCTGCTTCATTACCACCACTTGGGGGTGGAACCGTTCACGTGTTTCCTTCTTTTGCTACTTTACATTGCGAGATCTGGGCAGGGTTTACAATAGTGACAACTGTAATTAGCAACGATCATTCCATTCCAGGCTAGGGAATTTTTGGTTTTCTTATTGTAGGTTCACCTGTAATATGCATGTAACAATATATATATATTTTTAACCCCTATTTTGTTCCTTTTTATTTGCATGCAATAAACCCATTTCCATCCTTCATTTTTTGTTTTTTAATAGCAGCAGGCTGGGCCCCAACCGGTTAAAGACTAGATAAGGAACCCTTTATTTAGGAACTGGGAATGGATGGTATTCTTGTTATACCAATAAAATAAAAACCAGCAGGATCTTATTAAAGGGGAAAAGGCAAAATACCACATTTATGGTGAATACAGAAAGAATCATAGTAAGCAGGTAGTTATCATAGAATATCAGGATTGGAAGGGACCCCAGAAGGTCATCTAGTCCAACCCCCTGCTCGAAGCAGGACCAATTCCCAGTTAAATCATCCCAGCCAGGGCTTTGTCAAGCCTGACCTTAAAAACCTCTAAGGAAGGAGATTCTACCACCTCCCTAGGTAACGCATTCCAGTGTTTCACCACCCTCATAGTGAAAAAGTTTTTCCTAATATCCAATCTAAACCTCCCCCACTGCAACTTGAGACCATTACTCCTCGTTCTGTCATCTGCTACCATTGAAAACAGTCCAGAGCCATCCTCTTTGGAACCCCCTTTCAGGTCGTTGAAAGCAGCTATCAAATCCCCCCTCATTCGTCTCTTCTGCAGACTAAACAAGCCCAGCTCCCTCAGCCTCTCCTCATAAGTCATGTGTTCTAGACCCCTAATCATTTTTGTTGCCCTTCGCTGGACTCTCTCCAATTTATCCACATCCTTCTTGTAGTGTGGGGCCCAAAACTGGACACAGTACTCCAGATGAGGCCTCACCAATGTCGAATAGAGGGGAACGATCACGTCCCTCGATCTGCTCGCTATGCCCCTACTTATACATCCCAAAATGCCATTGATTATAGCTATAACATTCCATTCAATTTCATATTTATTCACACACACACACACAGAGGTTCTGCAAGGTTTTTATCATAGTTACCAGCCTTAGAGTTGCTCATGCCAAGCCACTGACCACGTGGCCTGGACATGAGGAGGGAGCAGGGCCTTGTCAGATGCTCATCTGATGCTCCTGGAAGTTGGTTCGCAGAATCAGACCACAAAGTTCTCACTTTCTAGAGTCCATTTTTATAGGAATTTCTTCCTATGCCAGTCTATGGGAATTGCTTCTTCATGCTGTTGCTGAATCAATCAGTAGATAGCACATTCCTGATGGCTCCGTACTGCCAGATGTTATCTTGTTCTTTGGTTCTCCCATCCTTGAGGCTGTTGGGTGGATTCCAGTCTGCCCTCCGGGGGTCCTCTGGTTATTTCCACTCGACGCCTTCTTCAGCCGATGGACACTGGATTCTTAGGCTGGCACCTCCCTCTTCATTCAGTTATTATCCACACCAAGCATCCATCCACATACATCCTCTATCTCTATTTTAATCACAATTGTTAACAAAAGGAGATGAATACAACAAAAGGGTGGGGAGTCTCTGGGTGCTGTTTCTATTGTTACAGAATATTGCTTTGAGTCTGTCTCTGTATGAGTAGTTGTTACAAAGAATTGCTTTGAGAACAGACTCTGTCTTAGGATGTACTAACACAATTAGCAGCTTGCAAGTTTCACACAGAGAGGGAGAGAAACAGTACCAAAAACGAAGAGACCTCTTAATTAGTAATACCCTGGAATTTAAACTATGGGGAATCAAACTCATTTTTTATTTTAATACAGAACTTCTTTAATATGATCCAACACGCTCCTGGAATGCAGTACATTACTTGATTCCCCCCGTTGGGTAGACTGTGCTTTTTAGGGAGATTATACCATGCACTAATTTTTGCTGCTATATGCATAATTTTTTTTTGTACAATAATTTACCAAAATAACGGTAATAAGACAGGTTTCAGAGTAACAGCCGTGTTAGTCTGTATTCACAAAAAGAAAAGGAGTACTTGTGACACCTTAGAGACTAACCAATTTATTTGAGCATAAGCTTTCGTGAGCTACAGCTCACTTCATCAGAAGCATACTGTGGAAAATACAGAAGTTTTTATACACACAAATCATGAAAAAATGGGTGTTCCTCACTACAAAAGGTTTTCTCTCCCCCCCACCCTACTCTCCTGCTGGTAAAAGCTTATCTAAAGTGATCACTCTCCTTACAATGTGTACAATAATCAAGGTGGGCCATTTCCAGCACAAATCCAGGGTTTAACAAGATCATCTGAGGAACAGTGGGGGGGAGGAATAAACAAGCAGCAGGATACGGACCCTGGACTTCAGGAAAGCAGACTTCGACTCCTTCAGGGAACGGATGACCAGGATCCCCTGGGGGACTAACTTGAAGGGGAAAGGAGTCCAGGAGAGCTGGCTGTATTTCAAGGAATCCCTGTTGAGGTTACAGGGACAAACCATCCCGATGAGTCGAAAGAATAGTAAATATGGCAGGCGACCAGCTTGGCTTAATGGTGAAATCCTAGCGGATCTTAAACATAAAAAAGAAGCTTACAAGAAGTGGAAGGTTGGACATATGACCAGGGAAGAGTATAAAAATATTGCTCGGGCCTGTAGGAATGTTATCAGGAGGGCCAAATCGCACCTGGAGCTGCAGCTAGCCAGAGATGTCAAGAGTAACAAGAAGGGTTTCTTCAGGTATGTTGGCAACAAGAAGAAAGCCAAGGAATGTGTGGGCCCCTTACTGAATGAGGGAGGCAACCTAGTGACAGAGGATGTGGAAAAAGCTAATGTACTCAATGCTTTTTTTGCCTCTGTTTTCACTAACAAGGTCAGCTCCCAGACTGCTGCGCTGGGCATCACAAAATGCGGAAGAGATGGCAAGCCCTCTGTGGAGATAGAGGCGGTTAGGGACTATTTAGAAAAGCTGGACGTGCACAAGTCCATGGGGCCGGACGAGTTGCATCCGAGAGTGCTGAAGGAATTGGCGGCTGTGATTGCAGAGCCACTGGCCATTATCTTTGAAAACTCGTGGCGAACCGGGGAAGTCCCGGATGACTGGAAAAAGGCTAATGTAGTGCCAATCTTTAAAAAAGGGAAGAAGGAAGATCCTGGGAACTACAGGCCAGTCAGCCTCACCTCAGTCCCTGGAAAAATCATGGAGCAGGTCCTCAAAGAATCAATCCTGAAGCACTTGCATGAGAGGAAAGTGATCAGGAACAGCCAGCATGGATTCACCAAGGGAAGGTCATGCCTGACTAATCTAATCGCCTTTTATGATGAGATTACTGGTTCTGTGGATGAAGGGAAAGCAGTGGATGTATTGTTTCTTGACTTTAGCAAAGCTTTTGACACGGTCTCCCATAGTATTCTTGTCAGCAAGTTAAGGAAGTATGGGCTGGATGAATGCACTATAAGGTGGGTAGAAAGCTGGCTAAATTGTCGGGCTCAACGGGTAGTGATCAATGGCTCCATGTCTAGTTGGCAGCCGGTATCAAGTGGAGTGCCCCAAGGGTCGGTCCTGGGGCCGGTTTTATTCAATATCTTCATAAATGATCTGGAGGATGGTGTGGATTGCACTCTCAGCAAATTTGCGGATGATACTAAACTGGGAGGAGAGGTAGATACGCTGGAGGGGAGGGATAGGATACAGAAGGACCTAGACCAATTGGAAGATTGGGCCAAAAGGAATCTGATGAGGTTCAATAAGGATAAGTGCAGGGTCCTGCACTTAGGACGGAAGAACCCAATGCACAGCTACAGACTAGGGACCGAATGGCTAGGCAGCAGTTCTGCGGAAAAGGACCTAGGGGTGACAGTGGACGAGAAGCTGGATATGAGTCAGCAGTGTGCCCTTGTTGCCAAGAAGGCCAATGGCATTTTGGGATGTATAAGTAGGGGCATAGCGAGCAGATCGAGGGACGTGATCGTTCCCCTCTATTCGACATTGGTGAGGCCTCATCTGGAGTACTGTGTCCAGTTTTGGGCCCCACACTTCAAGAAGGATGTGGATAAATTGGAGAGAGTCCAGCGAAGGGCAACAAAAATGATTAGGGGACTGGAACACATGAGTTATGAGGAGAGGCTGAGGGAGCTGGGATTGTTTAGCCTGCAGAAGAGAAGAATGAGGGGGGATTTGATAGCTGCTTTCAACTACCTGAAAGGGGGTTCCAAAGAGGATGGCTCTAGACTGTTCTCAATGGTAGCAGATGACAGAACGAGGAGTAATGGTCTCAAGTTGCAGTGGGGGAGGTTTAGATTGGATATTAGGAAAAACTTTTTCACTAAGAGGGTGGTGAAACACTGGAATGCGTTACCTAAGGAGGTGGTAGAATCTCCTTCCTTAGAGGTTTTTAAGGTCAGGCTTGACAAAGCCCTGGCTGGGATGATTTAACTGGGAATTGGTCCTGCTTTGAGCAGGGGGTTGGACTAGATGACCTTCTGGGGTCCCTTCCAACCCTGATATTCTATGATTCTATGATTCTAAGGGGAAATAGGTTACTTTTTATAATGACTCAACCATTCCCAGTCTCTATTCAAGCCTAAGTTAATTGTATCCAATTTGCAAATGAATTCCAATTCAGCAGTCTCTCGCTGGAGTCTGGCTTTTTGAAGTTTTTCTGTTGTAATATCGCAACTTTTATGTCCGTAATCGCGTGACCAGAGAGATTGAAGTGTTCTCCGACTGGTTTATGAATGTTATAATTCTTGACATCTGATTTGTGTCCATTTATTCTTTTACGTAGAGACTGTCCAGTTTGCCCAATGTACATGGCAGAGGGGCACTGCTGGCATATATCACATTGGTGGATGTGCAGGTGAACGAGCCTCTGATAGTGTGGCTGATGTTATTAGGCCCTGTGATAGTGTCCCCTGAATAGATATATGGGCACAGTTGGCAACGGGCTTTGTTGCAAGGATAGGTTCCTGGGTTAGTGGTTCTGTTGTGTGGTATGTGGTCGCTGGTGAGTATTCGCTTCAGTTTGAGGGGCTGTCTGTCTGCTGTCTTGATTATCATACACATTGTAAGGAGAGTGATCACTTTAGATAAGTTATTACCAGCAGGAGAGTTGCGGGGGGGGGGGGAGGGGGAGAAAACCTTTTGTAGTGATAAACACCCATTTTTTCATGGTTTGCGTGTATAAAAACATCTTCTGTATTTTCCACAGTATGCATCCAATGAAGTGAGCTGTAGCTTACGAAAGCTTATGCTCAAATAAATTGTTTAGTCTCTAAGGTGCCACAAGTACTCCTTTTCTTTTTGGTAATAAGATAAACAGCACAAAACACACAACATAATTTTTGTTGTGACAGTAGACCCATGGTGTTCTGGGTTGTTCTTTCACTGGTGCTAGATTGCCCACAGTATTTGAAAAAACAAAATAAATTACCCCCCCCCCTTTTTTTTTTAAATAATTTTTTTTCCTGACTGCAGGAAAACAGAAGAATTACCTTTATACTTTTTGTTTTATAGGCAGGCCAGGATTTTACCCTTAAAGGGAGAGGACGAATTATTCCACTATTCATTTTTGAAATTCATGAGGTTGTGTACCTCATTTCCCCTTTTTATACAAACAGACCAGGTTTATTTACTAGTTGCAGCTCCTTTGTGCTGCCATTTATAGGCAGTCTTTTCCTTCCCCTATTAGCTAGGTGATTTACATTTACATAAGCGCTGTCTGGCTTGCTTTTGGATTCAAAGCTATTCGCAGCTCAGAGGCTCGGTCTTAAAAAGGGACAATTTTTAACTTTTGCTTTTAAAACACACAGCCATTAGAAAAAGAAACACAGCCTATTGTCAGGTTTCAGAGTAGCAGCCATGTTAGTCTATATTTGCAAAAAGAAAAGGAGTACTAGTGGCACCTTAGAGACTAACCAATTTATTTGAGTATAAGCTTTCGTGAGCTTCATGCATCTGATGAAGTGAGCTGTTGCTCACGAAAGCTTATGCTCAAATAAATTGGTTAGTCTCTAAGGTGCCACTAGTCCTTTTCTTTTTACAGCCTATTGTGGCTCTTTTTGGAGCCTTAATAGGATTGTAAATACATAGCATGTTTTGTTTGTGGTTTTTTTTACCCTTTTTATAATATGTACTGCACATATTTTTGGAAAATGCACACCCCCTTTACAGTTTAACTTTACAACATTAGCCACATTAACTTTTACACAAGTAACTGCTTTCCCTGTGCCCACAGAGTTCTTATGCACCCCCACTAAAGCAGCAGTTTGATTACTCAAAGCCACCCCAAGGCTTGGTGTTTTTAACATTACCCCCTTATACATTTTACCCTTGCTTTTTTTTTTTTTTTTTAAAAAGGAGGTACACTATTTATTTATTTTTGGGGGTGCAGTTTTCAGCTGCTAGTTATTAAAAATAATTTAGAATTGTTTCCCATTATTTTAGTTCTGGCTGGCCTAGCCAGGAACATATTATCTGGTTCTTATTTTAAAATATAATATACTTTATAAAAAAACATGGAAGTACCCAAAGGGCTAAATGCTAAATACTGCAGCCACATTACACTATTTGCCCATGTCTAGCACAAGGGTCTGTCAGTGTTGCAACTTTGAATGAGAGATTGAAATGGAATTTTAGTGGCATTGATTTTTTTTTTTTAATTTAAAAATAAATCCAAACCAATTTATTTTAAACCTACAAACAGAATTTTATAAGCCATGAGTGCTGGTTTAGGTCCTTAAAACATTATATAAAAAGATTTACACACTTTTTTTTTTTTTTGCTTACCACACCTTGCACTGCTTTTATTATTTTTATATAATTGTATTTAGATTACATTTTTATTTTGTACAATTAAAGATAGTAAAGTTTTATGAGAAACCCTTACATTTTTTCAGTGATTTTAATGAACTTGTTTAATATAGATCCGGGTATTGGGCTGATTGCTGCCTGCAGCAATTTTTTAAGAGACCATTTCCATGGGGAAAGGGCCCATTTCCCTTAAGAATAGCTGTAAAGGCTCCTGGGGACAAAAACATAGTGGTGGTAGTAGCCACTTGATCCGCTTGTATAATTGATTTAATTACCAGGGTTTCACACAATGTGACTGTACCGACTTGTACATATGTATACATTTACATAACTGTGTTTTATTTTTAAAAAACAAAACTTTTTTTGCAAAAAGAAAAGGAGGACTTGTGGCACCTTAGAGACTAACCAATTTATTAGAGCATGAGCTTTCGTGAGCTACAGCTCACTTCCTCAGATGCATATCGTGGAAACTGCAGCAGGCTTTATATATACACAGAGAATATGAAACAATACCTATTCCCACCCCACTGTCCTGCTGGTAATAGCTTATCTAAAGTGATTTCCAGCACAAATCCAGGTTTTCTCACCCTCCACCCCCCCACACAAATTCACTCTCCTGCTGGTGATAGCCCATCCAAAGTGACAACTCTTTACACAATGTGCATGATAATAAAGTTGGGCCATTTCCTGCACAAATCCAGGTTCCCTCACCCCCCTCCCAAAAACCACACACACAAACTCACTCTCCTGCTGGTAATAGCTCATCCAAAGTGACCATTCTCCCTACAATGTGCATCATTAAGGTGGGCCATTTCCAGCACAAATCCAGGTTTTCTCACATCCCCCCCACCCCCATACACACACAAACTCACTCTCCTGCTGGTAATAGCTCATCCAAACTGACCACTCTCCAAGTTTAAATCCAAGTTAAACCAGAACGTCTTGGGGGTGGGGGGTAGGAAAAAACAAGGGGAAATAGGCTACCTTGCATAATGACTTAGCCACTCCCAGTCTCTATTTAAGCCTAAATTAATAGTATCCAATTTGCAAATGAATTCCAATTCAGCAGTTTCTCGCTGGAGTCTGGATTTGAAGTTTTTTTGTTTTAAGATAGCGACCTTCATGTCTGTGATTGCGTGACCAGAGAGATTGAAGTGTTCTCCGACTGGTTTATGTTATAATTCTTGACATCTGATTTGTGTCCATTTATTCTTTTACGTAGAGACTGTCCAGTTTGACCAATGTACCTGGCAGAGGGGCATTGCTGGCACATGATGGCATATATCACATTGGTGGATGTGCAGGTATACGAGCCTCCGATGTGATATATGCCATCATGTGCCAGCAATGCCCACCTTAATTATGCACATTGTAGGGAGAATGGTCACTTTGGATGAGCTATTACCAGCAGGAGAGTGAGTTTGTGTGTGTGGTTTTTGGGAGGGGGGTGAGGGAACCTGGATTTGTGCAGGAAATGGCCCAACTTTATTATCATGCACATTGTGTAAAGAGTTGTCACTTTGGATGGGCTATCACCAGCAGGAGAGTGAATTTGTGTGTGGGGGGGGTGGAGGGTGAGAAAACCTGGATTTGTGCTGGAAATGGCCCACCTGATAATCACTTTAGATAAGCTATTACCAGCAGGACAGTGGGGTGGGAGGAGGTATTTTTTCATATTCTCTGTGTATATAAAGTCTGCTACAGTTTCCACGGCATGCATCCGATGAAGTGAGCTGTAGCTCACGAAAGCTCATGCTCAAATAAATTGGTTAGTCTCTAAGGTGCCACAAGTACTCCTTTTCTTTTTGTGAATACAGACTAACACGGCTGTTACTCTGAAACCTGTAACAGTTTTACAACTACCAACCTTTTTAATTTTGTAGTATCATATAAAGGCTACTTGTAACTTTTTGTTTACTTTAAATTACTTACCTGTGCATTTAATTCTTTAAAGTGGTATATTTTGCTTGTAACAGCTTAGCTACCAAGTACAATTCCTGCAACACAGCTGCCTTACCTTGTGCTTCCTTTACATTGGGATTGTTTAAAGAGGCAGCAAAACATTTGTTTCCATGGTCACCCATTGACCTTTTACACACACACACAGATGGGGACAGACAGATTCACAGACACACACAGAGATGGAGTCTCTCTCTCTCACACACCCCATAGAGAGGGAGACACAGGAAGGATTCTGACACACACACACACACACAGGGAGACACAGACTGATTGAGAGAGACACACACACACACAATGTCTGTGAGCTGTAGCTCACGAAAGCTTATGTTCAAATAAATTGGTTAGTCTCTAAGGTGCCACAAGTACTCCTTTTCTTTTTGCGAATACAGACTAACATGGCTGTTACTCTGAAAAATGCCTGTGGGTCTCCCTCTGTGCAAGACACACACACACAGAAATGGATTCTCTCCCAGACACACACACACACAGGGAAACACACACACAGAGAAGGGTTGTGAGAGAGACACACACAAAGAGGGAAACACAGAGAGGGATTCTCTCTCTCACACATACACAGGGGAACACACAGATGCATTCTCTCTCACACACAGGGAGGGAGACACATACACAGATAGATTCTCTCTCTCACACACACACAGATACATAGACAGTTGGATTCACACATTTCCCTCCCTCCCCGCCACAGAGAGAGGAAGGCATACGAGAGAGAGAGACAGACACACAAGACTGGAGAGAGAGGCATGCAGTGATTCTCACATGAGAGAGAGAGAGACACACACACAAGCCATACACAACAGATACACAGGGTTTCACGGACACTGGCCACACACACAAGAGAGGGAGGGAGACAGAGCCGTTGTATATAGCTGCTATTATACAGACAACAGCAAAAGATGCACACAGGGATTCACATATCTTGGGGAGAGAGAGACACAGACACACACACAACATACAGAGATTCACACACACATATACAAGACAGAGAGAGGGAGACACATGCAGGGATTCACACATACACTGGCCTCACAAGAGAGGCATGCAGTGATATGCAGAGACACACACTAGCCACACACCACAGAGAGGGAGACACACAGCCATACTGCCTACATCCAACATACCCACACCAGAGAGACAAAGACACACACAGGCTATACACACACAAGAGAAAGACACACACAGGCTATACACACAACACCCCCCAGACACCCTCCCCCCCAGAGAGAGACAGGGACACACACCCAGGCTATACACACCACACACACCCCAGAGGCAAAGACACAGACACAGACAGGACAGACACCCCCCCCAGAGACAGAGAGACACACACAGGCTATATACACAACACCCCCCAGAGAGAGACAGAGACACACACCCAGGCTATACGCACCGCACCGCACCACACCCCCCCAGAGACAGACAGACAGAGACACACACAACACCCCCCGAGAGAGAGAGACACACACCCCGCTTCTATATAACACCCCCCCCCCCGACCCGACCCGACCCGACCCGACCCGACCCGACGTTCGCGTCCCCACTGGGCGCGAGCTGGGGAGGGCGGCGCTTCATGACGCGCCGCGGGACGGCGAGCTACGCAGCAAGCGAGCTCGCCTCGGTCTCGCCCCGCGAGTGAATTTAAAGGGCCAGCAGCCCGCGTGGAGCGGGTCAGGGAAATGCCGGGAGTATCACGTGAGGCTGGGTACTGGGTGCACTCTGTTTATTAGTAGCAGCAGATTCGCCCTGTCCGCGATCTCCAGCGGAGACCAGCGCTCGCCGCGTGGGTTGCTGTTGTAGGGGGCACTCAGCTCCCCCACCCCCCGCCACCTGAACGCGGCTCCATCCCGGGGTCTCTGCGTTGAAAGTGCTGCGCCGAAGCGGCAGACATCTTCACCAGGCCACGGCCGCCGCCGCCGTGTGTGTATAAGGAATTCCAGCCGCTGATTCGCTACTAGGCGGAGCAGTCCCCGGAGCGTCCCGCGGCGGCAGCCTGGCTCTGTGAGCAAGCCAGGGCCGCAGAAGCCCCTCCGAGGGCTGCGTGGGGTGAAAGCAGCGCCTCGGGCCCAAGTCCTTGGAGAAAGTGCTGCCGCGGATGGGCAGGTCGCTGGCGCACTCGGCTGGCGGCGGCTTCTCCCGGGTCCGCACCAGTCACGGGCTGCGCTCGGCGGGGGCGGCGGCGGCGGCTTTCCGGGGCGCGGCCTGCTCTGCACCCGCTGCCGGCCGAGCCCAGCCGCGGCCCCTCAGCCAGGCCGGGGAGACCTCGCCGGCCGCTTTGGCGCTGCCGGGTCTCGGCGCGCAGGGCGGGAGCGGCCCGGGCCCAGAGCGGCGGTGCGGGGGAGGGGGCGCCCCGGGAGTAATGCCTCCTGGGCCCGCATGAGGAGGGGAGAGGGAGCGGGAGCCCCTGGGCCCCCCGCACGCCCTGCCTGCCCCGCGAGTGCAGCCATGGAGTGTGTGCAGGTCCCCCCCAGGCAGCCGGGGAGTGCCGCTGAGCGGGACCGGCGGCGGCTGCTGCTGCTGCCGCCCCCGGGGCCGTCGAAGGAAGAGGAGACGCTGGGCGGCTTTGAGCCCTGGGCTGCCTCGCAGGCGGGAGAGGATGCTGCGGGAGGCCACTTGGGGGTGAAACTCCAGGAAAGTTTGGGCATGGCTCTCCTCTCCCATCTGGATGCCGAGATCCTCCCCTCAAAACCCAGCTCACCGGCTTCAGGAAACGCTCCCAGCGGGGAAATGGTGGACCATGCAACTGTGCCCTCTGCAAAGAGGGACTTGAAGGAGCCCGAGGGCTTAGATCTGGGAGAGGAGCGGTTGCAGGGGAAAGAGACTTCTTTGGTCGAGAGCCATCCACTTCAGGAAGCATTGTCAGCGAATGAGGATGCCTCTGGTAACCCTCACTTGGCTGCAGAGAGGAGAAACTTGCCGGAGATGGCAGCTGCCGCCAGAGGATGTCCCGGGGGAAATGAAAAATCTCTACTGCAGGCCCCTCTTTCCCCCTCACAGGAAAAGTTGACATCTCCGCCTTCCAATAACTGTTCTTTGGACTCAGCAGCCCCCAGTCCAGGGGGTGATCAACAAGTGGAGGCTTCTCCACCTTCTGAAGATGGAAAACTCAAGCATGGGGCAAAGCGGGTAACATTTCCCTCGGATGAGGACATAGTGTCTGGATCTCTGGAGCCTAAAGATCCTTGGAGACATGGTAAACTTTCAAAATGCTTTACACTCAATTTTGCTCTTCTCCTGGGGCTGGAAATTGTATATCATGTGAATAATCCTGTTAACTTCACTGAAGGTCTATTCACATGTTAAAGATTTTGCAGAGTTGTTCCCAAACAGGACACACTCTCTTTTTGACATTTGTGGTATAACAGGATACTCAAAGATTACTTTTCTATGAAATGTTTAAATATTAAGCATATTTAAACAAAACTGTGCAGTTTGTTTGAATTCCTAAAAATATATGCATCTGGTACTTTGAGTGTACACATGAACTTTATAAAAATTACAAACAATAATTAGGATCCAGTGGCAAGAACTGAGTGCTGACCTGATATTTATTAGTTATATGCAAACCTTTTAACATTCCTGAACATTCTGCACTGTTTTTAAGCACTTTTCTGATCCAGGTAGGATTGAAGCCTTGAAGTAATATAACCCCGTGTCTGTAGCACACCTTTTTCTCATTGTGTGTCATTTCTACAGCTCCACCGTTTTTAGTAGACCCCATGTTATTTTTCTCCATTTTTTTTGCATCACTGACTTGTGAAATGAGCAAATATGTCCTCCCAGAAATGTAAAGAAACTAGTGATCTCTCCACTAATGCTATGATAAATAATTACAAAGAGATTGCAACTGTTATTTAATGCAAATGTTTATTTGACAGTAACTGTTAATATCTTTAAACAATTTTCAGAAATAATGACTATTAGTAATGCAAAACCAAAGTTCACCTTATAGTGTATATTAAATTTGTATTTTCAGTGCATTTGTCATATTTATCAACCAGATTTTACTTAGTGTTTGCTTTCTGCTTTTACCCAGGTTAATGGAATTCCAAAGTGGCTAAAATAGAATTGCTTCACATATTATTTTCTGGAAATGGATTTTGGGTGTAGCTTTTTGAAGCAGGGATTCAGTTTTTGACAGGATTCTGGTATCTAGTTGCTGAAGTAAAGAATGGTGTGTTCAGTGTCTTAAAAATGACATTTCAAATCAGTGCAAAGGATATTGCATTCTATTATATTCATTAAACCTGGCCACTGGATGGTACTCCTGAAGCTCAAGACATACAGTAACTTTTTCTCAATGGAAATAAGGTTCATTTGTTTTTAATGTGGTATGTGAGAGGTGTGTCATTGTCTAGAGACTGTCTCTACCCATTGTGCTCAAAGTGATAAGTGCACAAAGGGTTAATTCTGTCAGCATTTCTGACTAATGAAACAGTTGGAGTCTTATAGTAATCTCTGGACTTCATAAAGTTCAACTACCGTACATCTTAATGAACATATTGGGCATTTTAGAGCAGTTAAAGATGTGGGTTTGTATGTGTGGTGAGGGCATGACAGAAAGAGGTGTGGGTCATCCAGGATAGTGATGGTACTGAAAGTATCAGGTCAAATTAATCTCTGAATTTGGTCATTGTTCTTAATGGTTTGTATCCTTGTAATTACTTTTCTAATAAATTTACTGAATACACAAGAAGTTGTATATACATGGGAGGACCATGTCTATACCAGCAGGACAGTGGGGTGGGAGGAGGTATTTTTTCATATTTTCTGTGTATATAAAGTCTGCTGCAGTTTCCACGGCATGCATCCGATGAAGTGAGCTGTAGCTCACGAAAGCTCATGCTCAAATAAATTGGTTAGTCTCTAAGGTGCCACAAGTACTCCTTTTCTTTATGGGAGGAAGAAATATTTAAGACTTCAGTCTTCCCTCCTCTTTATATAGCTAAATGTTTTAGTATAACTCATCTTTTGAAAATTGAATCTAACCTTTGGCAAGAGTGGTGATAGACTTCACTTCATTTCAGGCATAAGAAAATCTGAAGCTCTTGTGTAAATCTGATAAGATTTTTGGAATATAAATGGATCAGTTTGCTTTGTAGTAACAGGCTTACATTTACATTTAAAATATTTTAATGTATACTGCAGTTATTGTAGCAATGTGTGTAAAGTAATGCACTTGTTTAACAGAATGTTACCAGTGAGCTAAATACGTTTTTAAATGTTTTACTTGTAATGGCTTTATCACATGCAATTATTAGGATAAGGTACATTCTAGTCTCCTAAGGCTTTGGTCCAACTAACTTCTGTAGCTGACTTGTTGTGCTTGGCAAAACTGAACACAGGAAATTGATTGTGTTTAATTGAACCTCCTTGAAGACAGAGCACACAATGAATATGTGTGGACAGGACCCTTGTACAACTGGGTTGCTTCACTCCAGAGAAATGACTTACAAGTGTGAATGAGCCTCAGTACTTTTAATTGTACATCTATTATACAATTGGGGTGCATGTTTATAGGTCATATTGGCTACTAATTATGTGATGGCTTTTACTAGGCAGCTTGATTTAATGCGGTTGAATTTAGTTCAACCTTGTTAACAATCAATGCTTCAAATGGTTCTAAATCCACATGCATATTCAAATTATCTTGAAATCTGCTGTACCTCATCAGGGCCTGAGGGTAGGGTTAGTGGGCTCATTTGGTTCAGAGGTTCCATTCAGACACTCCTCTGCCCCAACACTGGAGCTTGGACCATGGGACTAGTGTGCACCAAACCGATTTATTAGCGGTTCTGTCTGGTTCTATAAATTGGCACACATCAGGGTCTGTGGCAGGGGTGGGCAAACTTTTTGGCCCAAAGGCCACATCAGGGTTGTGAAACTGTACGGAGGGCTAGGTAGGGAAGGCTGTGCCTCCTCAAATTGCTTGGCCTCTGCCCCCTCCCACTTCCTGACCCCTGACTGCCCCCCTCAGAACCCCTGACCCATCCAACACCCCTGATCCTTGTCCCCTTACTGCTTCCTCCTGGGACTCCCGCTCCTAACCGAAGCCTGGTACCCCACCCCCTATCCGACCCCCCCAGTCCCTTTCCCCTGACTGCCCTGACCCCTATCCACACCCCCACCCCCTGATGGGCCCCCTGGGACTCCCATGCCTATCCAACTGCCCCTTTTCCCTGTCACCTGACTGTCCATCCCCTACAGAACCTCCACTCCATCCAACCCCCCTGCTCCCTGTACCCTGACTGTCCCGCCCCCTGTCCACCCCTCCCACCCCCCCGGGACTCCCACGCCTGTCCAACCTCCCCTGCTCCCTGTCCCCTGACCGCCCCATCCAGCTGTCCCCTGACTGCTCCATGGGACCCGGCAGGAGCGGTGGGCCAGAGCGCGGGTGGTGCAGCAAGCTGAGGCTGGGGGACAGCAGGGGAGGGGCCTGGGGCTAGCCTCACTGGCTGGGAGCTCAAGGGCTGGGCAGGACAGTCCCACGGGCCCCAGTTTGCCCACCTCTAATCTATGGGCTACATGTACCTAGGTAGGGAAGAGATTTTTGATAGACAGTCCTTCCCTTGTGAGGTTTCCAAGAATGATTGCTGTGCGCATGAATAATCTCTGATGTGATTCTCTTTGGGCTAAAAGGCTTTAAAGGAAGTTCTTTCACAAGTTTTGCCCCAAGAGCTGAGCTTTTATTTTGAAAAGTTGATTTTTTAGATGGTTTTTTTTTTTAGTGCTCTAAAATTGACATGCCTGCTCATATTGTTTTGAAAATGGCTATGCCTCATCAGGGTGAGTCACTCTTAACTCTGCATTAATGAAGTTTTTTGGCAGTAAGTTGTATAAACACTACTCCTGGTAGTGTCAGCAACATAAGCCCTAAAGCTAGATCTCTAACAGAAGAGTTTGGGGAAGACAAAGATAAACAAAAGGAATGGGATGAAGACCTGGGCCAGTTTCTTGTGGAAAGCTTTTTTTTGTACGTTGTTTGTCAGCTTCCCTTTCAGTTACATTTTGACTTTTTAAATCTTTGGAAACTATAGGAAAACTGATGGGACAATGTGGGGTGTTTTTCTGAGAGAATTTGCTCTAACAATATATGGAAACACTAACATAATTGTGTTTGGTTTTTTGATTGAGTAATTTCGAAGTCGACTTGCTCATCTAATTTTTCCTTAATATTTAAGTCTTCCTTTCCCGTTTCTTTATATCCCAATTTCCATTACTAAAGAAATGGGTGCTTTAAGCACTGACAATTTATAATCCTCCAAGAATGACTTCTTTGAGGACCAACCCTTCCCTCCTCCATAAAATTTGATAGCTAATGTAATTACTTTAAAATGTTTACTTAGGCTTGTGGAATCGGATAGATCCATCCACCATGTATAAACCATGTGAGCTAGGTTTGGGGTGAACAGAAGCAAACCTGCTATTTCAGTCTAGGGCAGCCAAATACTAGCAGGGAGGGATAGCTCAGTGGTTTGGGCATTGGCTTGCTAAACCGAGGGTTGTGAGTTCAATCCTTGAGGGGGCCATTTAGGGATCTGGGGCAAAAATTGGGGCTTGGTCCTGCTTTGAGCAGGGGGTTGGACTCCTGAGGTCCTTTCTAACCCTGATATTCTATTAATCTGTTCTGTGATTCTAGGTGTTTCTGCTAAAATGATTAATAGTGAAATGGGGTGGATTTGATTTAAATCAATTTGATTTAAAATCACTAGTCAGGAAGACTTGGTTTAATCATGGATTTCTACATAAAAGTGCATTCTTGTTGGTTGTTATAACCTTAGTACATAGTCTTTACAACTCAGAGATGTAAGTTTCATTTTTAAAAGGTACATACAATACATTCTTAAAGTGATTTATTTTGAAAACTTTTCAGATTAGTTTTACAGCTATATCAGAAAATAAATGAATGATTGTTTTTTTCATTTACCAAAGGTAATTGAAGCAGTTCATCTCCCAATGACTTCATAAATATCTATCTCTCCAATTCAACAGGTTAATCATTAATATTTGGAGGATTTTCTTTCCATGCTGTATTAGGAGGAGAAGATCACCAGACAGACATTTAAATTGTTTTATTTAACTAAAACAACAACATTATGTATTCTGGTTTTTTTCTTCAACAGCAAACACACATTTTAACAAAACAAGCTATGCATTTTTGAATTTAGTTAAACATTCAAGTTTTTTACAATCAGGTTTGTTTTTGTTACAATTGTTTTAAACTAAAATATATAAATAGTTGATTTAATTTGTTGGGTTTTTTAAAAAATGTCAGCCAGGTCAGCATGGGAAACTTAAAATATTGGCTCCTGCAGCTAACTCAGTCATCTTCACTTTCATTTTCCTGTTTGTTCATAATCTGGAAAAGAAAAACAAGCTTTCCTGCTTTTTCAGGTCCCAAATGATTTCTCAATTTGGAATGAATTAGTCCAAAGGAAGAAAATATTTTTTCTATACTAGCAGAAGAAGCTACTGCTGTTAAGTGAGATTATCACTTCAACAGTCTCTGAATCCAAGTGCTTAAGTGACTTCCATCAGTTCACTGGTGTGACTTTCTTTAAAATATCATCATGAAACATATATTTCTTGAATGGTTCTTATTCCCAAACTGGGTCTGTTTTATGGACTGCTGCTTTTATAGGTTTTCCCTTCTAGTGAGAGAATGGTATGGTAGATCTCAAATCAATGAAGGCTACACTCAGAAAGACCTCAAGACTTCTGGAATATGTCTCTCAAACAGTTTCCCTTTTGTTTCTACTGCCTGTCCCTTGCTTCTCACATTTATCTCCAGACTTCTTCTCCTTGTCCAGATCTATTCCGCCCCTAACAATCTTCTATTCATTGAACTTTTTGAAACTTTGCACTTTTAGAGAGAGGTAAGGGATTGACTCTGTGTACACAAAATTGCACAGGGACAATAGGGTTGAGGTCTGTTATTTCTCACCTATATATTTGTTTATTTTAAAACATTTTTGCTGTTAACAGGCATGTTACCTCTGGAGACACAAATCCACAGTTTGAGAACTGCAAAACTAAGCATCTCTGATGGTATCTTCTAGACTGAGCACTGAGTCCCATTAGGTAGATAGAAATATTAACCTAAATAATCTATATAGAAGCCCCTGGAACCCCATAAGATTGGGTCCCTAATCCATGAACTATTGGAACTGCTTTACAAAACTTTTCTTAAACATTACACAAATATATTCTCATACTATAGAATTAAAATTTATAATCCCTATTCCATGATGAGATATCTTTGGGCTATAATGTACCTTAATTAAAACTGTCTTTAGATATGTTTTTTCCTCAAAGCATTTTATCAAAAAAATCCGATTTAAAAAAAAAAAGATCTTTTTTTTATTTTTTATTTTTAAAAATCATTTATTTTTATCCACCCTGGAAATAGTAATGTCAGTGGTTCAAGTTGTCAACAGAAGACTTCAATATGAATTCCCTACTGAACTTGGGCAATTCGCGTCTTGGAACTATTGTCCAAGTCTTACTCATGGGGAAATGCCGCACCAAAAAGTTAAAAATTCTGCACACAATATTTTAAAATTCTGCATATTCTTTTGTAAAAATAACAGAATATAATCACACAAATTTGGGATGTAAAATGTTAACTGGTTAACCGATTAACCGATAAGCATCCTTGTTATCGGTAAGGTATTCCTGTTGATGTTTAACCTGAGCTGCGAGACTCTGCCACTGGCCCTGCCCCCGGGGTTCCTGCGCAGGGCGGCAGCAGAGCTGTGTGGGGCCGGCAATGAGCGGAGTACCTGGGCACAGGGCTGGCAGCTGTCATCCAGGGTGTGGGGCGGAAGTGGAGCCTAATGGTTAAACGTTTAACCAGTAGACTCTTAGTAGTTTAAACGTTTACTTTTTTAAAATGCTATTTACATCCCTAACACCAGTTTCAATTTTTTTGGTAATTTATTTCAAAATATCTGTCAGCAAGTATGTCTGTAACAATACAGATGACAACAAAAATTCAGGAAATGTTTTTTGACAAATAGATTCCTTTCTAGGCATATTAATACAGAACTCTGAGTAATAATTCATTTAAACTACAATACAGAACTGTATTTCCCGCATCCCCCCAGAAGCAATGCAAAGGCTTGGGGGAGTCGGGGTAATGGAGTAGCTGCAGGAGAGGGAAGTAATTGCTGGAAAGGAGCCTGGGTCTGAACTTGGAGGGTTGTTGAGTATGGGTGGGGAAAAGTATGGAACAGGTTTTTTTTTTTTTTGGGGGGGGGGGGGAATAGGAAAGGATTGTTAGGGAGCTTCCCCCATGCATACCCTGACTGACCTCTAGCCTCTCCCATTCAGTCAATCCCATGTGTCCTTGCAGCTCCTTCCCCATATGTCTGTGCCCTCACTCAGCCACCCCCTGTGGCCCTGCACTTCCATTCCCATTCAGCCCCTACCCCGGTCTGTCCTCCCCCACTAGCCTTTATGAGCCCCTGTCTGTGGCCCTCTTCTCCCCCAACAGTCCCATACTGTATCCCCTGTCTCCTGACCTGGCCTGACAGGCATTGTGAAGAAGGCACTGCAGGTTCTTTTTCTTCCTTAGCTGGCAGGACAGTGTTCTGTTCAAGTGCCACAGCGTTCTATGGTGGGCAAAAGCAGAACTACAGAACTTTCCAGCAGAAGCTATTTTCTGTGAAAAAATTAAATATGAACGGCATATTAATTATGCACGTGTGCAGTGGCGCAGAATTCCCACAGAAGCAAAGTCTGCAGAGAAACAATACAGCACCAAGGTCATGTTCAGATGGTTCTTTGTAACCATTGGGATAACTATTTAGAAATTCATCTAAAGAATTAAATTCTGTGGGGAATTCTGTGGTAAAATCTTAATCTGAATCATGGTGCATATTTCCCAAGACATTTAAGGAGACTTTTCTTTTTAAACAGTTCATTAAAAAAAGGAACTCTAGCGTAAACCTCTTTCATACTGATGTATCAGAAGGTCAGTTTCTTTTAGTGACTTATGTACTTGTGGCACCTTAGAGACTAACAAATTATTAAAGCATAAGCTTTCGTGAGCTACAGCTCACTTCATCTCTAAGGTGCCACAAGCACTCCTTTTCTTTTTACGGATACAGACTAACATGGCCGCTTCTCTGAAACCTGTTATGTACTGATAATGTAGTGGTTGTGTAGGTGAATCTAGAGTCCATAACTAGAGACCTTCTTTTCTGATTCCCAGAGGTTTGTAGCATATCTTGTTGAGTTGGTTCTTTTCTGCAAAATAGAACTTTTAATTTGTTTTTATACATGGAAATTATGTAACTAAAATGTGTCCATGCAGTGTATTTTAAAAATTGCATACAGATTCCAAAATTTCATTATCTAAAATTGTCTTGGCTGTAGTAAAATTAGACTTTTGGGGAGCAAAGGTAATCTGATTCAAACAAAATAAATGTTATGCACAACATATCTTGTCTGCCAAAGCTCTTCTAGGTACTGCTCATATCTTTGTAGGGAAATAAAAAGAGATTCCTTGAAGACCAGATCTTCTCAGATTCAGCATATCTCATTGTTCTCTGATCTTCTTGGCAGACAGCATGTCAAGAACAGAGCCTCTAGTCTCAAGTGTCTCATGTCACCCTTTCTCACTTAGCAGCCTTTGTGTACTTTTCATGTTTCTCTGTTTATTTTACTATCTAACTCCCCGCCCCTCAAAGAGCTGTGCCCTGGTGTTTTTTGTAGACCGAGATGCACTGCTTGTCTCATGCCATATCTGATATCTTTCAAAAGTCCTTCATCATAATAATTAACTTGGCTAAATGGTTCAGGTTCCTGTTTTTCTGTATACATTGCATGTTTTTTCCAGATGAGCTCTCCCCCATTCCATCTGCTCACTGTTCTAACCTAAGAATCATACTTTTGCAGGTTAATTGTCCTGCCTGGAAGTGTTTAATCTAAAATCCAGCTCGCAGCCTACCTTATGTTTGAGTTTAAAAGAGAGAGGTCTCATAAGAAATAACTTTCTTAACACTAATTCTGGTCTATATGAACAGTCAGATTAATCCTCATCTTTGAGCTCCTCCTTTCAAAAACTAACTTTGAGTGGCTTAACTCAGTGGCTCTCAACCTTTCCAGACTACTGTACCCCTTTCAGGAGTCTGATTTGTCTTGTATACCCCAGGTTTCACCTCACACAAACGTGACTTGCTTACAAAATCAAACCTAAAAATATAAGTGTCACAGCACACTATTACTGAAAAATGACTTTGCTAGTGCCTTTTATGTAGCCTGTTGTAAAACTAGGCAAATATCTAGATGAGTTGATGTACCCCCGAAAAACCTCTGCGTACCCCTGATTGAGAACCACTGGCCTAACTGATCACAACTGCATTGCATGTGGTAGCAAGGTGGGTTTTCATGTAGTTAAGAGGCCTCCTGTTTTCTAGTTTGTATTCAAATGATTCTAAATTCTGCAGCAAGGTTCCCTTGGAGGTATAGCACTATGGTGCCGTAGAATGGAAGTCTGAGGTAGCATTTAAATTAAAAAAACAAACTAACAAGCCTTTATTTTCCTACTGAATTCAAAATATAGTCAGCGTAATAAACCTCTCTATTTTAAATCATTTTTATGCTATCACAGGAATCTTCTTTCAAAGTTTGTGGACACTTTCCTGTAAACTTGGAACTTTTTGGTAAGTTAGGAGGGAGGGGTTTGACACCCAGAAAGGGGTGGAAGTTTTGGAATTGTAGAATAAACATATTAGCTTGTCTTTTTTTTTATTGATTATCTCAGTTTTTTTAACTCTGGCATCTAGAGTCCTGTCATTATGTTTCAGAGTAAACACAGAATTTTCTATATTCTGTGAATTGGATGGGGGTTGCCTGTAGCCACCTTAATTGGTTTTTCACTAAATTTTTCATACGTTTTAATTTTACCAGAGCACGGTTTAACAATACTTAATTAATACCTTAGAAAATTAGTAGAAAAAAAGGAAAATAAGTGAAAATCTAGAGACCTAGAAAGTGAGGGAATTAGAATGGGATGGGGAAGAAATCAAAGGAAGACAAATTAGCTTGCATAATATGGATTTACAGAAAGATGTGGTTAGAGGGCTTTTATGGTGAAAATGTCTTGTCACATCTTCCAGGAGCGGGAGAGCAAGCCCAAATTGTTCAGAGAGGATGGCGTTTTTCCCCACTATGAGGGTAGATGTTAAATCTTGCTCTTTTTTTTTAGCAAGGAGGATGTGGCTCTTTTGTAATGCCTCAGTCTGATTATTTTGTGTAAATCAGGAGTGGTGAAGATACTTTTTGGGAGAGGAGGATACGAGAAGGGGTTATCCTCATTCAGGAAGCAATAGTAAACTTCAGCAGAGGGCAATGGAGTAGTTAAATGCTTCTGAGGTGAAAGGAGCTATCATGAGACAGGACCAAAGGATATGTGATAAATTGGTGATCCTGTCTACTAGCTGGTGTCCTCTGTAATCTGTTCATTTTTTTTTGTTTTGGGTTTGATAGAAGTGGAGCACGCTATATGCTGCACCAATTAGTTTCCAAGCTTCATCCCCAGGACAGTTCCAAGCTATTAATTACATTATCCTGTGTAGGAGGGAGGAGGAATAGAAGACTCATAACAGTGGTCAGCTATGGCTGAATGGCTTGTGTGGGCATCCACGTACTTGGGAGGTACATTGCCTGAGTGAGGAGGTAATGGGTTCAAGGGATGCTCACATACTATTTATTCCATAGGATCCCTGCCTCACTTAAAATATGGGGGGGGTGTGGACAGTACTTAGAATGAAGGAATCTGTTTGTAGGACCCTGTTTCTTTTGTTACAAAATTGGAAAGTATGGAGAATGAGGTAGTGGAATGTAGGAAGGAGAATTATTTCCTTGTTGTCCCCCCACTTGCATCACTCTTCTGTCTTTTACTTTGTCAACTTCTTGAGGCAGAGACTGTCTTATATGTTCGATCAGCGTCTGGCACAATGGGGTGCTGGTCTGTTACTAGGGTACCTGTGCATTATTGCAATACAAATAAAGAATGGTTTAGTCAGTTGAATGCCATCCTGGAGAACTGAATTCTATCGCTGCCTCTGCCACAGTGTTCCTGTTTGTTGCTGGGCAAATCACTTAGATCAGTTTTTTCTCGGGTAGTCAATTGAATGTATACTCATTTTGTGACCTTTGGGCCCGATTTTGTGTGTGTGTAAGGACTGAGCGTGCACAGCTGAAACTGAATTTGATGGGAACTGTTGATGCTCAGCACCTTTGGCAGTAAGGCAGTGTGGTCTGGAGGAATAAGCATATGGGGTGGGAATCAGACATTGGACTAGAGACATTAGTTAATCCTCCCAACACTCCTGCGTATGTGTTACTACCCCATTTTACAGATGTGGAAACCTACAGAAAGACTGATTTTCCACAGGCCACTAGTTGAGTTAACAGCAAAAGTAGATTTCAGACTCAGGGACTCCTGATTCCCACCCTGTATGCTTGTGCTTATCCTCAAACGATGAGGATAAAAAGAAATTTTACAACTGTTTCAGAACAACATCGGTCCTGTGAATTGAATGAGGAAGGGGATACTGTGGAAAAAATGTGATGATGTAATTAAAGACTTTATCATAAAGTGTACGCACCCGGCACAGAATTAAGACTGCACAAGCAACTTAAATCTGGTATTTCCTAATTCTTGAGTGTTGGACTTTAACTGATGTTAAGTTTTTAGATTTCATGATTGGACACACTTCTAGTTATATACAACTTTTCTACTTGGGTAGGATTATTTTCCTGTTTTCTGTAACTAAGTATTCTCTAAAGTCATATATTTGACACTCAGGTGTATGGGTAATTGAAGTCTGAGTGCCCTATCCTGTGTATGATAGTGAGTCCACAAAAAGATGATCTGTTAGTTGACTTGGGGACACAGTTTCAGTTGCTAAACTTCAGTTATAATTACTAAATCCCATCCTGTCAATTAATGTAACTTTTCATGCATTTTGATTTTTCTCTTCATCACACTTGTGCATAGACTAGTTTGGATAAAAAATTAGTCTTAAATTAATTTTTGATTTAAATTGGCTTGGTTTTTAATTTACATGCTACTAGTTCTTTACTCTGTAGTCTTAAGTTGCTAATGTGGATGCCTTGCAATTGTTTAATTTCTTAATTGTTTGTAGAATTTCAGTTCTTTGCAGATCATAAGGACCATAGGGACCATTTATGATCCTCTATTTCAGGGGTGGGCAAACTTTTTAGCCTGAGGGCCACATCGGGGTTGTGAAATGGTATGGAGGGCCGGGTAGGGAAGAGTGTGCCTCCCCAAACAGCCTGTCCCCCGCTTCCTATCCGCCTCTCCCACTTCCCAACCCCCCATTCTCCTTGTCCCCCCCGGACCTCACACCCTATCCAACTCCCCCCTGACAGGCCCCCCAGGACTCCCACGCCTATCCAACCCCCCTGCCTCCTGTCCCCTGACTGCCCCCTGGGACCTCCATCCATGACTGCCCCCCCAGGACCCAACCCCCTGTCCAACTCCCTCTGTCTCCTGACACCCTCCCTCCCTCCCCCCCATCCAACTGCTCCCTGTCCTGACTGCCCCCTGGGACCTCCTGCCCCTTATCCAACACCTGCCCCCCCCCCCCCGCTTACCCTTACCAGGCCGCTCAGAGCGGCAGGAGAGGCTTATTTGAAAGCCTGGGAGGTGGACGGGCGCAAGCCGCGCTGCCTGCGCAGCGGCATGGCTGCAGGGGATGGGGGATAGCAGGGGAGGGGCTGGGGGCAGCCTCCCCGGCCGGGAACTCAGAGGACAGGCAGGACAGTCCCGCGGTCCATAGTTTGTCCACCCCTGCTCTAGTTTGAGCTCCTGAATAATACAGGCCAGAGAACTTCCAAGTAATTTCCTGCATCAAGCCCATCATCTTCTGTTCTGAGCTATAATATTTCTTTTAGAAAGAGAGATCCAGTCTTGGTCTGTATGACTGCTCTTTTTTTTTTTTTTTTTTCACCCAGAGTGCTGTGATTTTGAAAAGGAGTAGATCAAATTTTACTGAGATTTTTGTCTAGTAGTAAGTTTCAAACTTAATGCTTGTTTATGCTGAAAGACAAGTCTTGGGGCCTCATCATCATTGCTGTGAGAGCAATACATAATTAACCAAATAACCACTGTTATATGTTCAACCAACTCCACCTTGGCCCTGTATTAGATATTTTCACCCTGTAAAGGTACTCAGACCATGACCTAAGCTCAAGTTTCTCACTAAGACACTTTTCCAGATCTCAGATAATTTTTGTGGGTCTTTTCTGAAACCCCACGAACTTTTTCAACATCCAGAACTGGATGTAGTATTCCAGGAGTGTTCTCAGCAATGCTGTATGCAGAAGTAATGTTGTCTCCCTCCCTCTGGTCAATATTCCGTTTAAACTCCAAACATGGGTCTATAGTCTCTTTACCTCAGCATTGCATTGAGAATTCATGTTCTGTTGGATATCGATAGTGACCCTTAAGTCCTTTACAAAGTCATTGCTTTCCAAGGCATAATCTTCCATTCTTTAAGTATAGCTTGTGTCCCTAGACACATGTATGTCCTTGCATTTGACTGTATTATAGTTCATGTTGTCTGTCTGTGCTTACCAAATGATGTGGATCACTCTATCAACACCCTGACTCCATCAGGTTCTGTCATCTACAAACTCTGTCAGCAAAGACTTTTTCTTCCAGATTGTTGATTTAAAAAAAAAATGGATAGTGTTGGGCAGTGAACTGATTTCTGCAGGACTCCACTTGAAATGCTGCCACTTGGGTGATATATCTCCGTATGTAATTGTTAATGGAGATCTCTCATCTTCTAATTGTGTTAAAATGTGGCATTGATTTTTTTTGTGCGCTAATTTTTTTTTTACTGAGACTATCACGTGGTACTGTCGGCACAGCTACCTTTATCGACCAGACTTGTAATCATGTCAATTTAATATCAAATTCATTTGACAAGGCCTATTTTCAATGAAACTGTGTCGATTTGGCATTAATTATTTTGTCCTTTAATTCTTTATTGACCGAGTTTGGTATTGGCTAGTCTGTTGTTTTGCTGGGATAGATGTCAAACTAAATTATAAAAAAAAGTTTCTTCTCTGTTCTCTTTCTCCCTGACAGACCTTGCCAACCTCTTTGGTTAAACCTGGAAATCCTCCTGTTTAAGTGGAGGTCTTCTAACCTAAACAATCTTTGAAACTCTGCTTGCTATACCATTAGCTGTTTGGTCTCCAATATTGGTCTTCCTTCTTTGCACTTTGGTGCTTTTTTTTTTTTTGAAGTTCAGTCCCTGCTGACTTGGACTAGAGGATACACTTTTATGGGGTACACATTTTAAAGCATTCTGATGTGGTGGAGATAATTCCCAGTAGAAGGATCTCCAAGAAGTTAGCTTGTGTCTCATTTCCACCCCATTATAGTTTTACTTTGTGTCCGATCTCATTCAATTTGTTATGCCTTCCTACATGGTTGTTACCACAGACGCAGTTAAGATTACACGATATTTTCCATTATAAGGCTGTGTGTTCAGTGGCTTATAACTTTGCCAGTCTTAAACTGTTGGAGCTGATTTTTTGGGAAAGCTTCGGCTAAAATGGTGGTTATTTCTCGGAATAGGGATGAGAAAAAATACATTTATTTTGTCTTTGTTTAAAAAAAAAAATTCTTACTGTTTGAGATGCTTTAGTGTCTCCATAGGGGCATGGATCAGTGTTCATGTCGCACTCCCTGATAGCTTCCCTGGCCCAGACCAGGTACTAATGATCCAACCAGCAGTCCAAATTTGGTGGTGAATCCTGGTCACATGCCACCTGAGGCACGTTGTGCATACGCGAAGAAGAGTGTCTCCATGCTTTGGAGCAGGGACTTGACAATTGGCAGGGGGTTGTGCTTATGTCAGGGATGTGTCTTTCACATTCTCTGTGAAAACTTGGCCAATTTATGAGGGTTAGTTTACACTAGTATTGCTACAGTAGTGCAGCTGTATCGATGTAGCTGTGCTGCTGTAACTCTGCTAGTGCAGTTGCTCTATGCCAGTTGGAGAGCTCTCCCGTCGCCATAATTACTCCACCTCCCTGAGTGGCGGTAGCTGTGTCAGTGGGAGAGCTTTTCCTGCCAACAGAGCACTGTCCACACCAGCAATTAGGTTGGTGTAAATTACATCGCTCAGTGGGTTGGCTTTTCCACAACACTGAGTGACTTAAGTTATACCATAGTAAGTGCTAGTGTGTACAGGATACTCCTGGGGGAATTCTGCACCACTGCACAATGCAGAATTTTGCAGAAATTAACGTGCGCATAGAATTTTTTTCCCGCACAGATACAGGCTGCAGTGCTGCTAGCCACCACTAGAGGATGATGGCCCTGGCAGAGCCCAGCTCGCGCACACAAAACATGGGAGAGGGGAGGAAGCTAGAAGGTTCCTGGTGGCTGCGCTTCCCAGCATGCCCTGAGGGAAGGGAAAGGTGATGTGCAGGAAACTCTGTGCAAGCCTGGGATTGAGCATCAGCCTGTTTATCCCTCTGGATCCCTGGCGTGGGGCGGGGAAGGGGCTGGGCTCTGGGGAAAGGGGATGTGGGTGTCTTGGCGGGGGTGATCCTGCAGCTGGGCTCTTGGGAGGGTCAGGGGGTGCGGGTGTCTGGGCAAGGGGGGGGGCCGTGGCTGGGCTCTGGGGGTGGTGGGGGCAGAGAGACAGGACTGGGTTGTGATAGGGGTTTCTTTAACTCTCTACTGTTGGGTGAATTTTTGTTTGTCTGTATTGTTACAGACATACTTGCTGACAAGAATTTGAAATAAATTACCAAAATAATTGAAACTGGCATGATTATGTAGTGTTATTTTGACAAATAAAATTTGTAGAGTTTTGCAGAATTTTAAAATCATGTGTGCAGAATTCTTAATTTTTTTGGTGCAGAATGCCCCGAGGAGTACGAAGGCATAAGACTCGTTCATTAGGCAACCCTGACTCATTCCCAAAGCACAGTTGGTCCTGTTAAATTAATTAGGCAGGGGTCCTGTGGAAATAGTAGTTTGTGGTCTTGTTACTGAAGACTGTCTCATAATGCATATACTGAATTAAAATTTTATGGCAAATCTTATTTCTGGTATTTCCTAATTTTTTTAAGCTCTTGATTCTGCATCCTTAATATTCTTTTAACAAGTGTTTATTTTAGGTAATTGATTATAAGTAAGGCTACGTTTTAGTGAAGGGTATTTTTAGTAAAAGTCCTGAACAGGTCACAGGCAGTAAACAAAAATTCATGTTCCATGACTTGTCCATGACTTTTACTATATACCCCAATTAAAACTTGGGCCGGGGGGGTGGGGGGGGATGTGAGTACTCGGGGGGGGGGGGGGGGCGCGGCAGCCTGGGACCCTGCTGGTGTTGCAGGGGGAGAGTTTGCAGGGCTTGCAGGGACTCCCTACCTGGATCTTGCCTGTCCCTGCAGCTCCTAGACGGCGGAGGGGCCAGGGGGCTCCGTGCACAGCTCCCATTGCCTGGGAACCGCAGCTGGTGGGAGCTGTGGTGGCGGGGCCTGCAGGCAGCACGTGGAGCACCCTGGCCCCTCCTCTGCCTAGGGGCTGCAGGACCATGCCAGTGGGAGCCAGGGAGCCCCCCCCCCAGGTAAGTGTCCCTGTCTTCCCCCCCCCCCCCCAATACCCAAACTGCTGCTGCTGACCCAGGGGCTGCCTGGCTCAGGCAGCCCCTGAGCCAGCACCAGCCGCTGCAGAGGTCACAGAAAGTCGTGGAATCTGTGACCTCCGTAACAGACTTTCAGTCTTAATTATAAGTGGGGAAATTCCCTAACATTCTATCTATGGTGCCAGTCGCCATCTTGAGTACCTCTCCATCATTAATGTAAGTATTCTCAAATAGCTCTGCAAGTTATGAAGTACTGTTATCTCAGTTTTATATTTTTGGGAAATTGAGGCACAGAGAATAAATAACTTGCCCAAGGTCACACAGGAAGTCTGTTGCAGAGGGGAGAACCAAAGCCAGGTCTCCTAAGTCTGAGACACAGCTTTAATCTCTAAGCCATTCTTTTCACTGGCACCAAGGAGGCAGCTTCCCATTCTGTTCTTACTATAGTCACAGATGGTCCAGGTCACTTACTGTGCCCCTTGTGAAGTATATTTTTTCAGCACCTTGCTTTTTTTATTGCTATTTGGAAGTTTTTGGCTACTTCTTAGCTTTACTACCTTTTCATTGAGTGTGGAATATTTATGAGCAATCTCTAGAGTCATTAGACTCTATTCGGTTTCCATTCTTTGGTAGACTGCATCTGCCAATTCAGAGACAGGCTGTCTGGAAACACCTGCTCATTTCTGGGTAGGAGGCAGCTGTGAGGAATCTCTGCTGGGTGTGTCATGTTCTGGGGCACAATCCAGACCAGTGTAGGGCTGTGTCACCGCTTGCCCAGTAACCCTGGGTGCCTTAAATGCTCTGCTGCTGTGGCTCACAGCCTGAACATGGACAGCCAACAGAGAAGTATGCACTGAGTGTCTTTGTTAATCAGCTATGACTCAGCACTCTGATTCCGGCAGCCTGCTTGTTACACCTCAGTCATGCTGTAATAACTACCAGCCTTGATGGCAATTTAGCCAAGTGAAAAGAAAAGGAGTACTTGTGGCACCTTAGAGACTAACCAATTTATTAGAGCATAAGCTTTCGTGAGCTACAGCTCACTTCCTCAGATCTGAGGAAGTGAGCTGTAGCTCACGAAAGCTTATGCTCTAATAAATTGGTTAGTCTCTAAGGTGCCACAAGTACTCCTTTTCTTTTTGCGAATACAGACTAACACGGCTGTTACTCTGAAACCTGTCATTAGCCAAGTGACTTCAGCATCTTTCAGTCCTGAATTTTCCCAAAACCAGGTGTTCTGCAATGTCCAGCCCTTTCCTGGACCGTTTGGAGGAATAATAAGGTTCATTTGCTCCTTTAAAGCATTGTTTCCCAAACTTTGGGGGGTGGGGGAGCATCAAGAAATTCCAAGGGGGGGTGCAAGGCTGTGAAATTTTTATAACAATTTTTTTTCAGTGTAAACATTTTTTAGTTTTTTTTTTTTTTTTAAATTTATTTAGTAGATCAGAGATGGGCAAACTATGGCCCGCAGGACCGTCCTGCCCGGCCCTTGAGCTCCTGGCCAGGGAGGCTAGCCCCCGGCCCCTCCCCTGCTGTCTCCCCTCCCCTTTATCTGCGCTGCCACATGGGCAGCGCAGCTTGTGCCCGCCCACCTCCCAGGCTTCCAATAAGCCTATCCTGCCGCTCTCCACGGCATGGTAAGGGGGCTGGGAGCAGGGGGAGGGGGTTGGATAAGGGGCAGGAGGTCCCTTGGGGCAGTTGGGAGACAGGAAGCAGGGGGGGTTGGATGGGGATGGAGTTCCAGAGGGGTGGGGGGTCCTGGGAAGGGGCAGTCAGGGGAAAAGGAGCAGGGGGTTTAAATTATGAACTGAATTTGTTTAAAGGGGGGTTGGATGATGGTAAAGGAGAGGTGGGGGGGGCATGAGGGTTTCTCAAAAATTAAAAAGGGGGACATGATGCTGAAAAGTTTGGGAACCAATAGGCTTTAAAGGGTCTATACCGAACATCTTGCCACAGTAACTGGTGTTAACAGTCACTTCAGGTACAGCACTGAGTTTGTGTAGATTTAAATAAAACAAATTTATTAAGAACGGGACATAGGTAAAGTGATGCCAAGTAAAAGAAATAAAGGTGAAGATGGTTACAAGCAAAATACTGAAAGTGAAAAATACACATCCAAAAGGAAGGTAATCTAGGAAGGTACAGACTCTGTTTAAGATGACGTCTCTTTGCCCAGCATGACTGACTGTCAGGATTTTCCACAGACGAACAGGGTGCTATGTGCCCTTGTCCTCTTAGATGAAAGATAGCTTGGGGTTCTTTTCACCTCTTTTCTAATCCAGTGAAATGGATTGCCCCTCCTCCCTTCCCAAAAATAAAGTTCGTTCAAGCTGTGAGGAAGGAGACATGGAGTCTGGAGAAGGAAGTTTCATGCTGGTTTCATCCCCCACTGCTAGTTTCAGAGTAACAGGGTAACCAGCAGGAGAGTGGGGGTGTGTGTGTGTGTGTTTGGGGGGGGGGAGGGGGTGGTGAGAGAACCTGGATTTGTGCTGGAAATGGCCCAACTTGATTGTCATACACATTGTAAGGAGAGTGATCACTTTAGATAAGCTATTGCTAGCAGGAGAGTGGAGTGGGGGGAGGTATTTTTTTCATGCTTTGTGTGTATAAAAGATCTTCTACACTTTCCACAGTATGCATCCGATAAAGTGAGCTGTAGCTCACGAAAGCTTATGCTCAAATAAATTGGTTAGTCTCTAAGGTGCCACAAGTACTCCATCCCCCACTGCTGTTTGCTAAAATGCAAATTGATCTGTTCTTACCCTCTCCAATGCAAATAAATGGTCTTTGACATGTGATTGCTGATTGACTCAGATGACACCTGACTGGAGGCATCAGCTTGTCCTTTGGGAGAAACCTGTTCCTCGCTCCCCAGACTTGTCTGGTAAACACACTTTAGTTCCACATTTCTTGTATGGTCCCTTGGGCATTTACTATACATATACCATGTAAGAATATTAATGATCAGTGTGTTAAGTTTTCCAGGGATACCGTTACATTATGTATATCTGAGATAGTTTTCAATTAATGAATTGGGACACACTGAACTGGTCAGGCTAGCTAAAACTCCCTAGATACCAGTGAGCCTCTTGCATTGGGTTGCTATTAGAATAGAGGTCCCCAAACTGTGGGGTGTGCTACCCTAGGGAGACATGTTTGGGAGGGCACATTCCCC
This sequence comes from Lepidochelys kempii, assembly GCF_965140285.1. Lineage (NCBI taxonomy): Eukaryota > Metazoa > Chordata > Testudines > Cheloniidae > Lepidochelys > Lepidochelys kempii. Next base: position 9,161,876 of record NC_136402.1, on the reverse strand, counting down.
TCAGGCAGCGGAGAGGGAGCGCCACCCAGCTCTGCTCCTGGCCCTGGCTGCTGGCCCCAGCTTCAGCTCCTTTACCCCATCTGTGGCCCTGCTTCTGGCCCTGGATCTGGCGGGGCGGGGGGATAAAAAGTTTGGGGACCACTATGTTAGTCATGGTGTGATGGGGGGAAGGTCTAGACTTGTCCTAGTAGTAGTAGACCTAGCTAGTCTGCTACTACTGTTGAGGGCATTAAGCTGCTGTCTTTGGGGAGCGCTTTCCTCTGGGTCACTTTTTCCTTTTACTAAGTATGAAGGACATGGGAGCTTCTGGTAATATTTTTATGAATATTATGTTTATGCTGTTAGCCTTTTGAACTTATGTAGCAAACTTCTGCTGTACCTTACCTCTATCTGCAGGAAGGTTTAGATGTGAGATGTTGGAAGCATGGAAACTTCAGACTATTGTGTGGAGATGGTCCTGATGCTATGGTCCCAAGGGATTTTCATGGAATATTGTATCTATAAATGTTTAATTTGTATCTTTGTGTGCTATGGTATTCTGGCTCTATGGGGGATGGTTACAGAGCTTTCTGCAGGAACAAAAATCACTTGGAGATAACTAATGCAAATCCCTAGACAAGTAAATAAGTTTGTAGAAGTGCCACCCATGGAGGAAACTGCATATACTCATTTTGACTGGATTCAAGAGCCCCAGCATACAAAGAACTTAGGTTTACAAAGGATCAGACTGAACTGACTTATGTCAGTTCTTGTATGAAAGAGCTTCACGAGACTTCACCAAGAGGGCAAAACCTTGCTGGAAAGGTTTGAAGGACTTTGAAACCTACCAGGGTCTCCATGTGGAAGATGGGTGACACCTGTTAAGCTTTGCATACATGTAGAGCAGGGGTGGGCAAACCTTTTGGCTCCAGGGCCACATCTGAATATAGAAATTGTATGGCGGGTCACGAATGCTCACGAAATTGGGTTTGGGAGGGGGTGTGGGCTCTGGGGTGGGGCCAGAAATGAGGAATTCAGGGTGCGTGTGGGGGGTGAGGACTCTGGGGTGGGGATGAGGGGTTTGGGGTGCAGGAGGGTGCTCCGGGCTGGGACCAAGGGGTTTGGAGGGGGATCAGGGGTGGGGCAGGGGGTTGGGGTGCAGGTGTGTGGCTCAGGGGTGCAGGCTTCTGGAAGCAATGGCATGTTCTTCTCTCCCCCCCCCCCCCCCCAAAAAAAAAAAAAACAACTCTGGCTCCTATGCAGAAGTGTAGCCAGGCAGTTCTGCATGCTGCCCCATCCTCAGGCACCATCCCTGCAGCTCCCATTGGCCATGGTTCCTGGCCAGTGGGGGCAGCAATTGGGACAGGGGCAGCATGCGGAGCAGAGGGGGGACATACCACTACTTCCGGGAGCTGCACAGATTGGCCCCTGGAGCTCGAGGGCAGGATTAAAATGGCTGGCAGCCTGGGTCCAGCTCATGGGCTGTAGTTCTCCCACCGCTGATGTAGAGTGTTTGTTTTATGATGATTTCTCTAATGCTTTTGTCTTAAATAAATGCATTTTGCTTTGTGGGCTGGTCACTGGTACACCCTGCCACTTCCCCTGGGAAACCGCAAAACTGCGGGCACTGGGCTAAAGTCAGACCTGTTAGGATAATCACAGTAAATTGCAAGGGAATGTCAGCCTAAATCCCTAGTCTGGAGGGAGAGATGTGAACTCCCGCCTAAAGAAGACGATGGCTAATCGCTTGAGTTAGTGGTGCCCTCAAGGAGACCATGAACAGGGGTCTTCAGGCAAGAAACCCAAAACAAAAATTTCTAGACTAGATAAAAACCAGAGGCAGTAATTGTAGGGAAGCAGACTTAATGCACTCGTACCTGGAATAAGTGGGACCAGACAGCTTTGCAGGAAGTGCTAATCTTTAGGTAAGAAGAGATGCATGTAGACTTTTGTGTTAATCCTTTTCTCCAATTGCTGTGTTCCTGTGGATGGATAAACAGTACTTTGCTTTGAAGTAGCTGTACTGTGTTGCTATATAATCACTCACTGGTCACAACTCATGAAAGGAAGGCTCTTCTGCAGATGCCAAACCCAGTTGGGTCTGCTAAGGAAGCACAGTCGGTAAACAGGGATGTTATAGCTCAGAGACCTGGTCTGTGAGGTGAGAGAAGAATGAGATTCCACCCCAGGATAGAAGAAGGTAGAGGCATTCCTGACACCAATGAGGTTTCAAAGCTGCAGCTTTCCTGTAGCTTAGTTTTCTCTTCCTCCAAAAGTGAATTTGATTCTGGCCAAAGCTTCTGGAACAGTTTGCTAGAAAAGAATTTGATCTTGCAGACTGGCAAAGAGAAAAGCAAGGAGAACTGGAAGAGTTAGTTACCATATGAGCCATAGTGTCTGGTGGTTGAGTTCAGAAAGAAAAGTAACTTTTAAGTTTCTTGTGTAGGATCAAACAGACAAATTTAAGACCATCTACATTCACCTCTTGCCTGGGAAAAATTATTTTAAGACATTGAGTTTACTGATCCTCCCTTTAGGAAAAACAAACCTAAAGATCAATAGTTACCTCACGTAGTCAGCTCAGGTTTTACAGATCCTTCTCTTAATCTTCACTTACGCCTATGTTGTCACTAACTCAATACTGATTGCAAAGGAATAGTGCCACAACCAACAAGCTTCTTTATCAGATTTGCCTCTCTTTCCATAGAGAGCAAGGTTATTTTCTTCTCCCCAGGGCAGTTCCTGTTCCTCTGGCTTGGGAAATCAATGACGTAGATCTTGTCTGCACAGGGAAATTGACTGGAACAAGCTATTAGAGAAGAACTCCCCATGTGGACGCTTGATTTCAGTAACTTGAGTGATTTTAACAGATTGTTTACTCCATATAAAGCTGAGTTGGAGAATCTTTTTTTCATTTATGCATTTAATTTATATAGTACCCGAGGAATTTTTTTTTTTTTAATTATTTGAATGGCAACACAGGTGAGGGGGTTTGTTTATTGCCCCTATAAATCAAAATGGCCAACCTTCTGAAATGTAGTTTCCCTGTTTCATGTTTAAATGTCTGCTTCCTTGACAGATTTTGTTTGTCTGTAGAATTATACGCAGAAATGTGGTTTTTAAAATAAAAACAGAGTAGAAGAAACCATCTGGCACAGTTGAATTAATTTGCAAATACTAAGCCCAAAATAGCTTGCTTGTTGTGGCAGATTGGTGCTGTGTATTCTTGAGTAACTGCTATGACCTCAGAGCTTAATCTAGGTATTTATTGACTGTACGTGAACAATTTGCATGCTTCTGCTGGTTTGGCTGGTGATTTGTGGTTCCTGACTTTATAGCTTGCTTTTTATGAAAACCGTAATTACGTATTGAGAGGCATGTTTATTTTCTGTACTCAAGCTATAAAAAAAAGATGCATTTAAATTTTTGTGAATGAAAGCGATGACTTTCCTTAACAAAATGAAAAGAGAAACTTCCTTACTTAACATGTGGGCTTTTTTGTGTGTGTGTTTAGGTAGGTATTGTTTTAAATTTTTCCCACTTTTGATTCCTAGTTTTTAGTGCATAATTTTCTAGAGGAAGCAGTTTGACATATGGTTAATTCATGTTAGCATCTTTGTTTTAAACCTGTAGTTTCTAGCTTGAGCAAAAAGGAATCTAGTTTAAATAAAAGTAAAATTACTGGATCCTTCTAGCATAGACCATCTGTCTCCAGTGCAGTTGTCTCTTTTTGAAGACTGGGAGGAGCTTGATGAAAAAGAGAGGAGCATGCTAATTTTAGAGATTCTTATGATCCAGGATATTGCTGTGAAGATTACATTAAACTATTTTTTGATCTATTAATTGATCACAAAAGTACTCCTAGGTAGCAACACTGCTTTTCCTTGCATGTCGTAGTAACAGAGGTTTTAAGTCTTTTTCAGTTTTGGTTTGTTCAAGGTTTAAGTCACCCGGATGTGAGTAGTGATTGCAGTGCTTCTCACGAAAGCTTATGCTCAAATACATTTGTTAGTCTCTAAGGTGCCACAAGTCCTCCTTTTCTTTCTAAGGTGGTTGTATATTACTATACAGCATATTTTCCTTTGGTTCTGTTTCCTTGGAATTGTATTCAAAAATAGGTGTACAGAATAAACATTAGAAAGGCTGGTAGAAGTTAAAGCATCAGCATTACATGAATTTATACTAGAACCATGTCTTTGTCTTTTGTGGTGCAGTGGTGAGAAACTAATCTGGGACTTGGTGGATATGCTCTTATAGAAAACATGAGCTAATGCAGCAAGTTAATAAATAACTGTTCTGGTTACTTTTGGCAGCTGCTATACCATTCTGTTATATATCGATTGGGTACAGTGATGTAAATGTTGGCAATGATACGTTTGCAAATGCCCTGTTAAATATTGTACAGTAGACACATGGGATAGTGAGGTAAAATGAGACCTTAGCTTGTTGCAATTAATTCTATCTAGTATTCGTATTCTTGATGTATTGTCTGTTGGTAGCAACATGAACCGTCTTCAGTAGTAACTAATTCTAACAAGGAGAGACCACCAAACCAAAGCTTATCAATATTGATTTTACACTTGTCAATCACATCATGTGTTTCTGAAATGGCCATTTGTAGTTAAAGTAGAAACCACCATACCTACATTGTGTCTAACTGTTTGTGATTTAGGTTGTGTTTTCCATGTTCAAATTCTGTCTTCGTTTTCTTGTCGAAGGCAGGACTTCTGGCATGGCAGGTAGAACACCACAGCAGGTGAGTGAATTAACTTTTTCTTTTTTAGCTTCTCTTCCCAAAGGGTGGGTTGGTTGGTTTTGTGATGGGGCTCACTTAGCACTATGGCACCTCCTGCTGGCTGTCCTGGGGATTAGCTCTGTTCACTAGCGTCCCCTCCTCTGGTGGTGCCTTGCTGCTGTCACTTTTGTTCCAGCACCCGAGCCACTCCCAGGACTGCGGCGTTCTCTTCAGTGACTCTGCCCTCCAGCTGTGCCACATTCTATGCCCCCCTGCCCTTCTGAGGGACCTGCAATCTCTGTCTAGCTACTTCTCTGTGGCAACTGCAGTCCATTTTCCTGGGGCTGCTTCCCATGTGGCTCCAACTCCCTCTTCTATCGTTGCCTCGGCCTGCAGGCCCTAGCAGCCAGCCAGAAGGTCTCTCTAGCTCCCCAGCCCCTGCTTGCAGCGCTGCTTTGTCCCTGATGCTGGTGCTCTTTCCTCCTGCTAGGAGCCTGGTCTTCTCCCCTTAACTTAAGTCAGCTACTGCCCACTTCTCTGCCCTGCAGCCCTTCTTATATGAGCCTGCCGGGCCATGATTGGCTGCTCCTTTCAGCACCTTTCTAACTGACTGCCTCTGGTGCAGCCTCCATAGGGCTACTTTCAACCCCTTTTTCTGCCAGTGAGGGGCAGCCGCTCCATCATACACCTTCCCCTTAAGACTGCAACCCTTGGGGGTAGGGATGTCTCCTGCCCTGCATCTGTCTAAGCTGTTCCCGCTGGTTATCCCTCTCTTGTTTTGCACCTTCCAGCAGGAAACACACATTTTCCTTCTTATCCATACTGGGCCTGGATTCTCTGGAACTCTAAGTTCCCCTTGGCTACTTGCAGGGCCTCCTCAGCAGCTGCCAACTTATCCTCACGCGGGGACTCTCTTGGGCTCTTACTTTTTCCTGTTCTCAGGGTGATGCTTGTGTTCTCCGTTCTGGTAGGGACATTCTCCTTTCCAATGTTCCTGTTGCTCGCAGGCATCACATTCACCCAGTCAAGCCACCGGCCTCCTGGCCCTGGTGCCTGACTCCTCCTCCTCCTCCTCCTCTCTGCAGGAGCTTTACCAAGACCTGCTGTTGCTTGATCAGCTGCCCCAAATAAGTCTGGAGGTATCCCTGTGGCTGCCATTGCTTCTGCTTGTTCTCCAGGATTTCCTGCAGCAGGGTCTTGAGCCTTTCCTGCTGTCTCAGTCCTTTTCTGTCTGGGATGGCACAAGAACCCTCAGCAAAGAAGACTTCTGCATACTCTGGATCTATTGTCCCCCACCTTCAATATCTCTCCTTCAACCTGTCAAACCCCCTTGTATCTTGGCAATCATCCCCACAGTCCTCTGTCCTCCCCTTATATCAGGGTGACCGTGCTGCCCGCATTCTCCACCATGTACTCTTCTCAGCACCTTTCTAATTGGCTGCCTCCAGCACAGTCTCCCTAGGGCTGCTTTTAACCCCTTTTCTGCCAGTGAGGGCAAGTGCCCCATCACAGGTGGCATGTAAGGATTCCAGACAGAGCTCAGGGCCTGATTGTGTTGTGTGCTTTACAGACATCTTTAGAGCGGGGACTATATTTTTGTTCTGTAACTGCATAAACATATCTAAGATATATGACAAAATGTAACCAGTTACAAAAATGTAACTCCCCTCCACCCATCTCTTTATTGTAACCAAGAAGCGGTAGTCAAAGCACACCAACTGCCCTATTATTGTTGCGGTTTTTGTAGGCATCATGTCAGAGGAGAGTTTTATGAAGGGCTGTTAGGTTGATCTGGTGGATATTTGAGTTATTAGTTTCATGTGGAATGGGAGAAAATGTTTGAAAATTTAACAGCAAAACTGACAATCAAATGAACAGTTGAAACTGTCATAATTGACGGAGTGGAGGCTTGATTTGACCTCTCAGTAGCATATAAGGTGATAGGGTGGAGTTAGGCTTCTCTTTCTCACTTCTCTTTCTCACAACTCTTCCTGGCCTATGTTTGATGTGGAGGGAGAGGAGACCAATGGAAGGATGCAAGAAAGATGGTGATATGGTTGAAGTAGAAAAACTATCATCGAAGCAACATTTTTTTATGGATGTAAGTGAGGTAATATGGCATTTGCTAGGAAGATGTTGCAGCAGTTAATGTGCGATGGTGGTGATCTGGATAAGACTTTTGGATGTGTGGATAGAGAGGACAGGCTGGATCTTAAATTTTGTTCAGGAAGAAAGGCAAGATCTAGATACAGCCTGCAAGTGTGTCCCTAGGAAGGGAACAGTCAAAGACCATACCCAGGTTATGGGCCTGAGTGAGAAGGAGGATGGTGTGTTGTCCATTGTGGCTGAAAAAGGAAAGTCAGCTTCAGAAGGGGGAAGGTCAAAAGCTCTGTTTTGGACATGCTCTGTTTAAGTTGACAGCAGGGCATCTGTGAGGAGTTGTCAGAAACATAGGCCTGCTAGACACGCATGAGATGTTAGACAGGTAAGTCAAGACTTTAGTTTGGCCAGAAAGTGATGGGTCCAGAATTGAGAGCTAGATCTGTGACATGTTAGCATAGGGATGATAGTTGAAGTTGTCTCTGAATGAATTTACCCATGGACATGATTGTAGAGGGAGAAGAGGGGACTAAGGACAGAAAGTTGGAGAGGAGGCTCTTCGAACAAAATACTGAAGGATCGCGTGAAGGCTGAGTGGGAATGTGGGAGAATTGGAGAAGCCAGTAGATTACAGGGTTTGCGCTTGAGTGATGTGGTTGCTTTGTGGGATGTTACTGTTAATTTTTTTTTTGTTTTTAAACCTTGCACAACTGGAAAATATTTCCTGACTCAATGTTTGAATTATCAGTTCTGCACTGTCTGCTATTGTAGCTATTGATGAACTTTGTGCTTCTGGTTTTAAGTTACATTTTTACTGAATAATAGTTTTTAAAAAATCAGCTGATGACCAGGGTGGATAAAAAAAATGGTATCCATTAAGAGATTTGAGGGGGGGCTATCTTTTTGGCTGAATAATTGCTTTCTTACTTTCTATTGCTTTCTTGATTCTGTCACACACCTCTCTTAGATCTCCATTCTCAAAGGATGTTTGTTTGTATTTTGTCGCACAGATCAATCCAGTATGATTTGAGCTTGTCTTGCTATACATTGTAATGTGCTCTTGGCCATTCAGAGGCTAGCACATCTCTCAGAAGAGGTGTTCCCCGTCTCTGTTGTGATGGAGGGATGTTGTGCACTTTGCTTCAATAACTGGAAGCATTTCTTCAGAGTATGCTACAAACCAGTCTTAATCTCATACAGCCATTTTACCAAAATCTGATATTACAGCTGTAAGGATATTCAGTCTGAGTGTTCCATGCAGCATTCAAAGAAATGCAGTTGATGATCGCTTCCCTGAGATTCACAGTGAATTGGTTCATTGATGTTTGTGTGGGCAATGTTCGGTACGATGGAATTTCTGTAGTGAAATCTTATTTTGCAGCATGGTCTGTCAGTGTGCACTGTGGAAACTGCAGTGTGGAGAATGTCCTGTAAGTATTTTTTGTGGCTGACCATTAAATCCAGTTGGTGCCAGTGTCTGGCTCTGGGTGTCTACACAAGACCTAGCAGTGATTTCTGGAGATACATGTTGGTAATTCAGTCCTCAGTGGGTGCAGAGCTCCAGTATGCTTTGGCCATTGTCGTTCATTTTTCCCACTCATGGTGGCCGGTGCATAGTCGGCACATCTCATGATGTGAGCTGATTCTCTAGCATTGAAGTGTCCCAGCAGAGAGTTTCTTTGCCGGTGGTAGCTTTCTGGTTATTCTGTCAAATTGTTTATACAACAAATCCTTTTCTGTGGAGATGGAGAAAAGTGTTGAAGCATATGTACTGATGTTGGCAAACCAAGTGAGATGGGTATTCTTTGTGGTACATGTTCTAATGTTGGACCAGGACATTTGACAATAGGTATTAACAGAGCAAGGAGCAATGGTCTCAAGTTGCAGTGGGGGAGGTCTAGGTTGGATATTAGGAAAAACTATTTCACTAGGAGGGTGGTGAAGCACTGTAATGGGTTACCTGCTGCTTTGTTTTCCAAATTATGGAGGCCCTTTCAATATTACAAGGGTACAGAAGGAAGGATGTAGAAGGAGTATTGTAGCAGAAAGGAAGCCTTCCTGGAAGGAGGAAATGGGTAAGGCTACATTTTAGTCATCGGTATTTTTAGTAAAAGGTATGGGCAGTAAACAAAAATTCACGGCCTGTGACCTGTGCATGACTTTTACTAAAAATACCCATGACTAAAACTTGGGCAGAGGGCGGCTGCCCGTGGGTGCCACATGTGCTCAGGGGCTGTGGGTCTGGGACCTCTGCTGGCGCTGGAGGGGGGCTGGTGGTGGCGTGTGGCCCCGGACCCCCACTGGTGCTGGGGGGTTGGGGTTGGTGCCTGGCTTCACGCCTCCCACCCCCCGCAACAGCAGAGTTTGGGTGTGGGAGGAGCCCGGAGGTTGGGGTACGGGACGGGATGAGGTGGGCTCTGGAGTGTGCATACCTGTGGGGCTCCCTGGAGGCAGCGACATCACCTGCGCTGAGCTCCTCGGTTGAGGCGTGATCAGGCAGCTTTGTGCTCTGCCTCCACCCAGATTGCTGACTTTACCGCTCCCGTTGGCCTGGCCGGGAATCTGTGGCCTCTGTGACAAACTTGCAGCCTTACAAATGGGACACTTAATGGAGAAGTGTAGGGGGCAGTCTGATAATACAAAGCCTTGCATAGGAGAGAGAGCTAAAGTGAGTGATAAAGTGTGAGAGTAGGAGGAAATCCGAGCAGAGATTTAGATAGGTCTACCAAAATTCCTACCTAAAGCAGGAGTATGCCATGCTTGGGGTAAAGGTAGCAAGCGATCTCCTCAATAAAAAGGAGGAGGGAAAGAAGGACAGGTTGGGGGGGAAGACAAGGAGACACTGAATGAGCCAAAAAGCAGAGTCATGAAAGGCAAGAGAGGTGGAGAATGAGCCAGAATGTCAAAAGAAGCAGAGATCACTAATGATGAAGGATCCCTTAGTGACTGTGGCCATGGTGATTTTGGAGATGCGGGTATGGAGAAATAACTCCACTCTCATTTTTGTGAGCTAGAAATACATACCTCGTTCATTGAGCAAAATGAAAGCTCTTTTTTTCCCTTGCATATTTTTAAAGCTTGCCAAACAAGCTCTTCTGATTTTTATATACATATTTCCTAATAAAGCCTGCCAAAGAGAGCCATTTGAAACTTAAAAGGAAATACTGCATAGGTTTAAGCCCTCAAAAAACCATTTTTGCATTGATCCTCAGAGTAAGCTTTATGTGGCTGAGCAGCTCTGTGCAGTTGGCCAGGTGCAGTTACTGTAAGTTGATCTCCATTAGACTACCAACCACTGAAAATGCCTGCGACACACGTTTGAATACACTCAGATTTACTATTTGATCAAGAATGAAAAAGTGTAATAGTGAGATTCTTCTGAATGTCACTGCTACAAACCGATTGGGGAAGCTGATAGGAAACTTAAATATAAAGGATGCTAACACTTTCCACAATTTTTTAAATAATCTTTTGAGACCCTCTAATACCTCCATTGTTTGCAGCAGGCCTCTGAAATTTGGCAGGCAAAAAGTGACTTTTTTTTTTCCCTATGAAATTTATTACAGGTTTTGTTGAGGTATAAATTATCAAATTCCATTCCTCAGGAAAACTTTGGTAACCTGCCAGAATGACTGAACATGAACATTCTAAAAAGCTAGGCTGACATCACCGCCTGGGAAGACCATGTAGCTGCAGCTGCCAGAGTGTTTGTACAGAGGGTAGGCTACAGAGCTGGGCTAGGCCCTCTCTCCCGATTACCCAGGGGGTTGGCATATGGCAGGGGTGGCCAAACTCTGGCTCATGACCCCCATACGGCTGTTTTACCACTAAAATGCAGCTTGCTGACCCCCGTCCCCCCTCCATCCCTGTTTCCCACCTACCAGACTTGCGGGGAAGCTTGGGACCTCTGCCTTGCAGCAGGGTAGTGGGGTAGGGGCTCCTGCCCAATGTCGGGGGTAGTCTCAGGGCTTCAGCCCTGCAGGGGGCACCTGCCAGGGCTTGGGGCTTCAGCAGGAGCAGGTCTGAAGCCCCATGCCCCCTCAGGTGCCTCCCACAGCCTTGGGTGATGCATTTGATTTTTGCAGTTATATCCAACCCTGGGGATTGGACTCCTTAATCTGTTTAAAAGTAAATAGATGTTAGAGTTGGGCTTGATAATATTTACAGATACTAGGAGTGGCAAGTCAACTCAACTGAGCTGGTTTATAAAGAGTTAGTGCCCTGTTTTCCTTCCTGTATAAACTTAGAAATGTTTTGCAGACCTTCTAAAGAATGTTTTTGCTACTTTATTGAATTTGAAAAAGAGAAGCAGTTCTAGGGCTCTGAGGAAATACAAGTAGCATAGCTCCATAAAGACAGGTACTTGGTGATTTGAAGGGGAGAAGAGACCCATTCAGGGGTACAGGACTGAATTGTAGCCCATGTTATCTTTCTTTTTAAGTTAAACCATTGTTTTTCTGTACACACTTCCCCCTGGCCATCAAGAATAAAATCTTGTAAAGAGCTTGCTGACTGGCTTTTATATTTGCTGCTGGAGCAGCAGATTCACTTCACGCATTGGTAAGGCTAAGATTTTGTCAGCTATTTTTAGTAAAAGACATGGACCGGTCATGGGCAACAAACAAAAATTCACAGAAACTTGTGACCTGTCTGTGACTTTACTAAAATAAGCGAGGGGGAAGGGTTAGTTAGGGGGGACGAATGACCACTGGAGTCCAGTGTGTGTGGGGCGGGGACCTGACATGCCGAGCCCTACTGCCCTGGCTCCAGCAGCTGTAGCCACAGGGGAGGTGTCCAGCCTTGGCTCCAGAACTGGCTGCAGCTGCAGGGCAGGGGCACACAGTACCGGCTCCAATCACAAGTGCACAGCCCCGGCAGGTGGGTGGAGGAGGATGTCATGTAGTAATTTTTGTTGTCAGAAGGGGGTCCTGGTGCAATGAAGTTTGAGAATCCCTGGTCTAGCAGACTGAGGTGTGACAAGAGCCAACGGCTGGAAGTCAAAGCTCGATACATTTAGACTAGAAATAAGGTGCACATTTTTAAGTTATTGGAATTTCCCAGCTTAACAAAAGCTGTGGTGGATTCTCTGTCACTAGAATGTTTTTAAGATTGGAGGTCTTTCTGAAAGACAATGTTATGGGCTTGATGCAGGAACTGTTGGATGAAACGGCCTGTGTCATTCATAGATATTAAGGTCAGAAGGGACCATTATGATCGTCTAGTCTGACCTCCTGCACAATGCAGGCCACAGAATCTCATCCACCCACTCCTGTGAAAAACCTCTCACCTATGTCTGCGCTATTGAAGTCCTCAAATCCATGGTTTAAGGACTTAAAGGAGCAGGGAATCCTCCAGCAAGTGACCCGTGCCCCATGCTACAGAGGAAGGCGAAAAACCTCCAGGGCCTCTTCCAATCTGCCCTGGAGGAAAGTTCCTTCCCGACTCCAAATATGGCGATCAGTCATGCAGGAGGTCAGACCAGATCATAGTGGTCCATTATTCTGATTTTTAAAATCTACATAAATTAAAGATCCACCTCTCATTGAAATTTATTGTTTATTTGGCTTAAAACATTATACCAGTAAGGACTTTAAGGCTGGGAATTTCAAAAATTTGAACAGGGAAGAAAGAGGTATTTAAAAAAAAACAAAAAACCCCATAAGGGCCCTCTATTACTTCAAAACATTAAGATCTGGCTTCAGGTAAACCAGCTGTAGCTACAGATTATATGTTGGGTGGAAGACTGAACTCTTGAATCTGTCTCCTGTGCACAGTGGTCCACAGACAGTGCTCTAAAGACACCTATCCTTTTTTGTGTCCTGCTCATTCTGAAAGTGTTCAGGAGTTTACTAAATTGTAAATACTCTTATTAGAATATAGCTTGAGCAGAAGGCATGACTGCTGTTGTCCTAGTTCAAAGGGAGTAGTTTCTGTTTAAATGTTCTTGCTTTGATTTTCAAGGAAAACTTGCTGGAAACTGTCAAGTAAGTACTAGAGACACGTGGAGGCAATCATGATGACGTTCTGGACACATTTAGATAAAAATTGTTTCACTAATTTGTGGTTTTAAATAACATGAATGTAGTGAGTATGTATAACTGTTCTTTGAAGCTAATTTATAGTATTCTTTGTCACGTCAAATGCCATTGACTTGCTGAAGAAACCTTGGCAGCTAAATTTTGAAACTATTTTCTACATATCCTACATAATGACATTCGACCCAGCTTTTTCAAGGGTATTGCAGGGTTTAAAAAGTAACTTCTCCTCCTTCTCCCTTATTTGAATAGCTGCAAAATTGAGGCTTTAATTAGTTTTGTTAGCCAAAATGGTCTCTGTTCATTTAAGAAAGGAATGGGATTTTTCTGAATGTACAATGTCTTTAAAACAAAAGTGACTTACCGTAGTTAAATTGTTTTCCTACATCTGGGATTTAAACAACTGGACAGAGAAGTCTTCGGAAACGGAACATTTCACTTCTGGTTTTAATATTGATAGCGTATCATGGGCAATACTGAAAATGACACTGAATTTTTGTAATACTTGTAAAGTGTATGAAACTAAATTGTGCATTTCCCTGTATAATTTACATTGTAAATTTAGCAGAAGTTTATAAAATTTCTTTGTAAACTTATTAACTTCTGTCCCATAACAGTTGAGCACAAAAGTCAGGTGCAAATGCACACGGTGAATCTGTAGTAGTCTTTCATCTGCATGATGTCCCTGACAAATGACAAAGTTAGCTATTGCCACAAAACGAAATGTCCTGGCACACTCTTTCCTTTAGAAGAAAGGGAATCTCTGTTTCTGCAAGAAGTTTGGAATGCTTAGGCGCCCTACTTGAACAAGACATGGGTCAGTTGAAAACTTTCCGTTTCCCTATGCAAACCCAAGAGATCACAAGCATGGCAGGAAGGGCACATCAAAGCAGCTGGTACTGGCTGCTGCATATGTTGGGTGACTGGGTGATGGCAGCTAGAAGCCTGAGGAAAAACTGAGGTAACGTCGATGGATCCTGCAGTCTCACTGCACCCAGGCCAGTCATACAGGGACTTTCCTACCACAGCCATGTGACTCTTTCAGAGATGCACTATCCTGAATTAATAAGAGTTCTGCATTTCTCCTGTGCAAATGGTGCTAACCATAAACACATGCATGCTCACAGAGAGGTAGCTATCTCAGGGGTTCCATCCCAGGGTATTTGGATCCCTGAAAATACCAAACTTTACTGTGTGTTCTGGACATTGGATGAGGAGCACTTGCTCCTGTACCCCAGGCTGTCATCATTCCTTTTCTGCTCCTAAAATGTCTTTAATCCAAACAATCAGGTTTCTATTGTGGAAGGTTGTTTGGAAAGCACTCTAGATATGGGAGTGGAGAAAAATCAGCAAACCCCAAGATGGACTATGCTGAGGATTTGAAGGAGGTACTTGGATATCGTAGTGATGGGCCTGGTATAAGAACCTGAATACAGGATAGGGTAACCAGATGTCCCTATAAAATCGGGACCGTCCCAATATTTGGGGCTTTTTCTTCTATAGGTGCTTATTCCCCCCCCACTCCGTCCCAATTTTTCACACTTGCTATCTGGTCACCTTAATACAGGATAGCACTGTAGCATCTGAGCGCCTTGGAGTAAAAAAGTTGCATTTTATATTTGCAACTGAAAGACTTATTCTTGATTACCTCAACGCTTTTTTTTCCCATATATAAAACCCTAGATACTTACATTTTAAAATTATATACATATAAGGCAGGCAGATGTGTAATATATATGGAATTGATGCAGTCTTGAACTGCAGTTGCAAGCCACTACCCAAAGTAGACATACAAAACTTGTAGGATTAGGTCAAATCTAAGAACAGTGAAAAGACAAAATAACCTTAAATCTCTAACAACTGAAGTCTCAGGATCTCTCAAAGTCAAAAGATAGCCACAAGGTGGCAGGTGGGGGTTAATTCCCTCTGACCCCAGAGATGTTGCTGATGGGGGCATTGTATGGTAGAGGAAAGGTTAACATCTCTGACTCAGCTGTTGTCAGGGCTAGTTGAACAGGTCCCAGCAACAGCACTCCATGTAGCTTTTCAAGATGTTATTCCTTGGACTCAACATCATGTCGTGAATCTAGGTTTGACCTCTATTGGAGCACTTTTTTCTGGGTTGAGTGGCCCAGCCCTCCAATCTCCCCTTGGAAGCTGTCTCAGTAGCTAGTTCTGGTCTGTCTGGGTTTATTACTCTATCTTCATTTTCTAATAAAAAACCAACTAGTCTTTGTATCTTCAATGAGTGATAGTGAGGACTCTTAGGGTATGTTTACAGTACGAAATTAGGTTGATAGAAGTTGATTTTTAGAAATCAATTTTATACAGTTGATTGCGTGTGTCCACTTTAGCGCATTAAGTCAGCAGAGTGCCTCCTCACAGCTGTGGCTAGCATCGACTTACGGAATGGTGCACTGTGGGTAGCTATCCCACAGTTCCTGCAGTCTCTGCCCCCCATTGGAATTCTGGGTTAAGCTCCCAATGCTTGATGGGGCAAAAACGTTGTCTTGGGTGATTTGGGGTACATGTCAGTCGCCCCTCCCTCCGTGAAAGCAATGGCAGACAATAGTTTCTCACCTTTTTTCCGTGCGCATGCCATACTGCTTTCAGCAGACAGTGCAGTAGGACTGCTAACCGTCGCCATCCACCACTTCTGCTGCAACTCTGCTCTGCTGCTGCTGTCTCAATGGCAAATTTCTCCGTGTTGTCTGTCATGGGCTCCCGGGTACGTGTATTCTTCCTCGGGAACTGTGCACGGTGCTAACAGTCATCCTCCACCACTTCCACTGCAACTCTGCTCTCATGAATCCACCTCTCAGGTCCTCTCGTCGTTCTCTATAAATATCTATTCCCATGGCATCTGTCGTCAGCCACCGCTTCCGCTGCAACTCTGCTCTCCTGCAGACGCCATACCACGGCAAGCATGGAGCCCGCTCAGATCACCGCAGCAGTTATGTGCATTGTAAACACCTTGCGCATTATCCTGCAGAACCAGAACCTGCAAAAGCAGACGAGGAGGCGATGGCAGGACGGTGATGAGTGATGAGGACATGGACACAGACTTCTCTCAAAGCACAGGCCCTGGCAATTTGGCCATCCTGGTGGCAGTGGGGCAGGCTTATGCCATGGAATGCTGATTCTGGGCCTGGGAAACAAGCACAGACTGGTGGGACCGCAGAGTTTTGCAGGTCTGGGATGATTCCCAGTGGCTGCGAAACTTTTGCATGTGTAAGGGCACTTTCATGGAACTTTGACTTGCTTTCCCCTGCCCTGAAGTGCAAGATGAGAGCAGCCCTCACAGTTCACAAGCTAGTGGCAATAGCCCTCTGGAACTTGCAACGCCAGACAGCTACCGGTCAGTCAGGAATCAATTTGGAGTAGGCAAATCTACTGTGGGGGCTGCTGTGATCCAAGTAGCCAATCACTGAGCTGCTGCTGCTATCAAGGGTAGTGACTCTGGGAAATGTGCAGGTTATAGTGGATGGCTTTGCTGGAGTGGGATTCTCTAACTGTGGTGGGGCGATAGACGGAATGCATATCCCTATCTTGGGACCGGACCACCTTGGCAGCCAGTACATAAACCTCAAGGGGTACTTTTCAGTGGTGCTGCAAGCACTGGTGGATCACAAGGGATGTTCCACCAACATCAGTGTGGGATGGCCGGGAAAGGTACATGACGCTCGCATCTTCAGGAACTCTGGTCTGTTTTGAACAGCTGCAGGAAGGGACTTACTTCCCAGACCAGAAAACTGTTGGATGTTGAAATGCCTATAGTTCTCCTTGGGGACCCAGCCTACCCCTTAATGCCATGGCTCATGAAACCATACACAGGCACCCTGGACAGTAGTAAGGAGCGGTTCAACTATAGGCTGAGCAAGTGCAGAATGGTGGTAGAATGTGCATTTGGATGTTTAAAAGTGCGCTGGTGCAGTTTACTGACTCGGTTAGACCTCAGCAAAACCAATGTTCCTATTGTTACTGCTGCTTGCTGTGTGCTCCACAATATCTGTGAGAGTAAGGGGGAGACATTTATGGCAGGGTGGGAGGTTGAGGCAAATCGCCTGGCCACTCATTACGCACAGCCAGACACAAGGGCGATTTAGAAGAGCACAGCAGGGCGTGCTGCGCATCAGAGAAGCTTTGAAAACCAAATTCATGACTGGCCAGGCTATGGTGTGACAGTTCTGTTTTTCTCCATGATGAAAACCTGCCGCCTTGGTTCACTCTACTTCTCTGTAAGCCAGTCGCCCGCCCCCCTTCGATCACTGCTTGCAGAGGCAATAAAGTCGTTGTTTCAAAATCATGTGTTCTTTATTTATTCATCACACAAATAGGGGGATAATTGCCAAGGTAGCCAGGGAGGGGTGGGAGAGGAGGGAAGCACCGAGTGGGGTGGTGGATGAGGGGAGGAGGGAAGGACAAGGCCAGACTGCACTTCAAAACCTATTGAATGCCAGCCTTCTGTTGCTTGGGCAGTCCTCTGGGGTGGAGGGGTTGGGCGCCTCTGTTCTTGGGCGTCTGGGTGAGGAGGTTATGGAACTTGGGGAGGAGGGCGGGTGGGCAGTTACACAGGGGTTGCAGTGGTGGTCTGTGCTCCTGCTGCCTTTCCTGCAGCTCCACCAGATGCAGGAGCATATCAGTTTGATCCCCAGTAACCTCAGCATTGCATCCTGTCTCTTCTCATCACACTGTCGCCACCTCTCCTCTTGCTCCAGCAACTTCTCATCTTGCTCGTCCCTCCGATCCTCGCATTCATTTTCTGCTTTCCTGGACTCTGCCATTGTTTGCCTCCATGCATTCTGCTGAGTTCTTTCAGTGCGGGAGGACTGAATGAGCTCAGAACATTTCATTGTGAGTGTTTTTTTTTTTTCGCTGCCTTATCTGCGCTAGCCTCTGGGACGGAGATGATAGGGGGAGCATTGAAACATTTGCAGCTGTGGGAGGGGGGAAAAAAGGGAGAGTAGTATTTAAAAGGACACATTTTAGAGAACAGTGGGTAGACTCTTTCACGGTGAACCAAGCTGTTAACATTACATAGCACATGTGCTTTTGGTACAAGGTCGCATTTTGCCTCGTATATTGAGGGCCTGCCAGTTTGGTGTGAGAGATCGCACGCAACAGAATTCAGTTTGCAGGCAGTTATGGTAAGCCACAGTCTTTTGGCTTCTTCAAAAGTGAGAATGGTTTCAAACAGCAGCACCCTGTTTTCCCATACCAAGCACCCATTGGGTTGGCCATTTTAAAAGGAGGGGCTGCGGTTTTCAGGTTATCGTGCAGCAGAAACCCAACCCAACCAAACCCCCCTCCCCCCACCCAATTCTCTGGGATGATTGCTTCACCCCTCCTTCCACCGTGTGACTGGTATCAGGGAAGATCCCTGCCAGCCAAATGCAAACAGCTCAGCATGAACTCCCCCCTTGCCCCCCAAACAGAGTGGTTAAAAGTGCGGATGATTTCTTTTCAGCCACAGGCAATCAGCCCAGTGGGAACGGCCACCTCTGAATGTCCCCTTAATAATGTCCCTGAAGGATTTCTGCTCCATCCCCAGACACGTTGACAGACTTTTCCAGTGGCTGTACTGGCTGTGAATGTATCTTAAGTCTTCAGGGCAAGTTAATCATTAAACACGCTTGCTTTTAAACCATGTATTAGATTTACAAAGGTACACTCACCAGAGGTGCCTTCTCCGGGTTGGGAGGGTATTGGCTCCAGGATGATAAACAGTTCCTGGGTGTCGGAGAGAACAGTTTCTCCGCTTGCCTGTTGTGCGCTCTCTTCCTCATCTTCCTTGTCCCCAAAATCCTCATCCCTGTTGCGTGAGACTTCCCCCCCCCCCCGCGGGTGTCCACAGACAGGGGTGGGGGATAGTGGTAGGAGCACCCCGTAGAATTGCATGCAGCTCATCATAGAAGCGGCATGTCTGGTACTCTGACCCAAAGCGGCCGTTTGCCTCTTTGGTTTTTTGGTAAGCTTGCCTGAACTCCTTAATTTTCACGTGACACTGCTGTGGGTCCCTGTTATAGCCTCTGTCCTCCATGCCCTTGGAGATTTTTTTTCAAATATATTGCATTTCCTCTTTTGAAACGGAGTTCTGATAGCACGGATTCATCTCCCCATACAGCAATCAGATCCAGTACCTCCCATTTGGTCCATACTGGAGCTCTTTTGCGATTTCTGGGACTGCATGGTCACCTCTGCTGATGAGCTCGCCATGCTGGCCAAACAGGAAATGAAATTCAGAAGTCCTGGTGCTTTTCCTGTGTACCTGGCTAGTGCATCTGAGTTGAAAGTGCTGTCCAGAGCGGTCATAATGGAGCACTCTGGGATAGCTCCCTGAGGCCAATACCGTCAAATTGCATCCACACTACCCCAAATTCAACCCAATGATGTCAGTTTCAGCGCTAATCCTCTTGTCCGGGAGGAGTACAGAAATCAATTTTAAGAGCCCTTTAAGTCGACAAAAATGGCTTCGTGTGGACAGGTGCAAGGTTAAATCGATCTAATGCTGCTAAATTCGACCTAAACTCGTAGTGTAGACCAGGGCTTAGCAACTTCATATTTTCTACTCTTTTAAGTGAATGTGGTTCTGCAATATTGAAGTTCCTAGCCTCTGTATCGGAATATTCCATGGTAACTGCTGGGAGCTTGGGTTGGTGAATGTCTGATATGCCTTCCTGCCTCACAAGTATTTTTTGATGTTTGGTTATTTTCCTGCCTTGAAGATCTCACTGGAGTACTTTAATTTCTCAGGAGTTAAGATATGTAACTTCTAAAGCTGGTAGAATTTTTCTGACCAGAATGTTTTCTCATTGGAAAATGTGGTTTTGTCAAAATCGACATCTTCCACGGTGACAGTTGTGAACTTTTTGAATTTTTTTCTTTGAAAATTAAAATGTTTAAATATTCCATTTTGATGAGTCCAATTCCAAGACTTTTTAGAATTGTTGTTTTGCAAAATTTGTTGATGGAAAGTAATTTCAAAATTTCCCATGAAAGGAATTATTTAAATAGCTTTAGTAACTTATTTCTTAGGGAGAAAAGAAATGTACTGTAATTCTTGTCCTCCAAATTATGCTGTAAGCTCTTCCCTGGAGAGCTGGAGATTTTAATTCGTCTTAAGGCAAATTCTTTTCTTCCAGCCCTTTCCATCTTCTCATTGTGGTTGGGATAAATTTTAGTGAAGGAAGAAGAGCATAAGAACTTAAAAGCCTTTTTTCTCCTGTGTGCTGCAGCTACTTTGCCACCGAGAGATTCGCTGCCATGTGAGAAAAGAGTAGGAGCTGGTAATATGCCTCCAGCCTGTGCTGGGAAGTAGAGAGCAATGCCTATGTGGCTAGTTGTAAAGTGAGGGGAAAAATGGGGTGAGTAATTGTTAATACTCAGAAGGCTGAAAAGTGTGTTACCCATGACTAAATTTGTGGTCCAGCTGATCAGCACTTTCCATTTATTAAAAGGGAAGACTCAACCACCCAGACTTCAAACATCCAGCTTGATCAGTGGGCCTGGTCATACATCTCTCAGGTACACAACAAGCAGACCAGACCAGACCAAACCAAACATGTGTCCTGGTCAGAGGCCTGAAACCAGTGATGCAACACCTTTGCAGATACAACAAACTAAACACTCATCTTGTCACTCACAGGATTAGTAGGATCCTCAAACACCTGTTACTCTGATCACATCAGCCACCACTTCATGTAAGACCTGGGTTTTTCTTTTAGATATTGCACCCAAATAGTAAATAGGCCCGACTGCTGAGATCGCATCCTAGGGAATGCACTGAATGCATCCAATGAAGTGAGCTGTAGCTCACAAAAGCTTATGCTGAGATAAATTTGTTAGTCTCTAAATTGCCACAAGTCCTCCTTTTCTTTTTTTTTAATTCACTGTTAAGACCTTTTTTTTTTTTAAAAGGTATTTTGTCTGCCATGACTGGAATTTATGACCTTGGCATTCTCTATTCCCAATGCTCTAATTCAGTGTTTTTTCAATGACTGGTCCGTACATCAGCACGCCCCAGTCCCGAAGAACTCCGACCAGTTTAGGAAGTCTGCAAGTCGATCCCTGGGATCAAAAAGTCTGAGAAACACTGCTTTAGTTCATATCCTCACTTTCACTTACATAGGGGTATTCTGTATACTGCTTTTGGTGTTAGTGATGCCATTTTACTTTAGTCCAACACTGAACATTGGTCTCTCTAATAAAAATACCTTTTCAGTTTAACTTTTTATACTATATATATATATATATATATATATATATATATATATATATATATAATATATATTTATACTATATATTTGCAATTTAATTCTGTTCAAAAGTTTATTTGTATTACATTCTGCTAATTTCAGACTTCCCTAGATTACATGGTCATAATGAGCCCTTCTAGTTTTAGTCTGGCAATTCTTGCATCAATGATTAATTACTGTTTTTGCTAAACATCTGCACCTTCTCTCCAGAATTTGAGTCTAAATTCAGTTTATAGCCATTTCATCTTATGTTTTTGTCCGCTAGATTAAAGAACCCTCTAAGATCAAAAATCTTCTCATAGGTATTTAAAGATCTTGTTCAAGTTAATGGATTTTTTAAAAGAAATCAGTTTGCCTTTAAAACAGGAAATATAATACAATCACTCCATAAATATTTTACAGCAAGCAAAAAGATTGCAGTTCAGTCTGTTAGCCTACTGTAATAAGGGGGCCTGGAAAGGACATAGCCCATCCTACAAGGACACGTGTTGATAATAATTGTTCTTTGGAACTTTAAAGTTCTTGAATACTGATTATATCGATGTGGCAAATATTTGCCATTAAGCTACAAGATGGAATTCAACCAGGAAATATTTCTGCAAATATTGGCACCAAAGGCTGAATTGTTGCAGACAAACTTTATTCATTCACAGTTAGCTTTACATGTAAAGAGTAGGCCTTAAAGTGGGAGGGAACAAAAACCCAGTGAAGGAGAAGGGACCCTTCCAAGAGTCATCTGTAACCAAGTTTTTTGTCCAAGTAACTCAGCCTTAAATAAAAGAAAAATCCCTCATGTACTTTGTATAAACTCTTGAAGTGTGTTTCACAGTTCAACCCTAGTAGACTTATTATTCAAGCAAATGTGTTTTATGTTCTTCAGTAGTGTTGTGGCCTGCATAGGGCCTCATGAGAGGAATGACTTGGCCTTGGAGTGAACTCTTAACTTTGTAGGAAAAAGAAACACTATCCCAATGTTGTCTTCTGGTCTTTCTCAAAAAGAGACTGATGATGTGGAAAAAGCCGAGGTACTCAATGCTACTTTGCCTCGGTCTTCACAGATAAGGTCAGCTGCCAGACTGCTGCACTGGGCAACACAGTATGGGAGGAGGTGAGCAGCCCTCAGTGGTGAAAGAACAGGTTAAGGACTATTTAGAAAAGTTGGACATGCACAAGTCCATAGGTCCAGATCTAATGTGTCCAAGGGTGCTGAGGGAGATAGCTGATGTGATTGCAGAGCCATTGGCCATTATCTTTGAAAATTCGTGGCGACTGGGGGAGGTCCCGGACGATTGGAAAAAGGCAAATATAGTGCCCATATTTTAAAAAGGGAAGAAAGAGAACCTGGTCCGCCTCACTTTAGTTGCCAGCAAAATGATGGAGCAGGTCCTCAAGGAATCCATTTTGAAGCACTTGGAGAGGAAGGTGATCAGGAACAGTTGCCATGGATTCACCAAGGGCAAGCCATACCTGACCAACTTCATTGCCTTCTATGATGAGATAACCATCTCTGTGGATATGGGGAAAGCAGTGGATGTGCTACATCTTGACTTTAGCAAAGCTTTTGATCCAGTCTCCCACAGTATTCTTGCCAGGAAGTTAAAGTATGGATTGGATGAATGGACTGTAAGATGGATAGAAAGGTGGCTAGATTGTCGGGCTCAACGGGTAGTGATCAATGGCTTGATGTCTAATTTGCAGCCGGTATCAAGCGGCGTGTCCCAGGGGCTGGTCCTGGGGCCGGTTTTGTTCAATATCTTTATTAATGATCTGGCTGATGGGATGGATTGCACTCTCAGCAAGTTCGCAGATGACACTAAGCTGTGGGGAAAGGTAGATACGCTGGAGGGTAGGGATAGGGTCCAGAGGGATCTAGACAAATTGGAGGATTGGGCCAAATGAAATCTGATGAGGCTCAACAAGGACAAGTGCAGAGTCCTGCACTTAGGATGGAAGAATCCCATACACTGCTACAGGCTGGGAACCGACTAGTTAAGCAGCAGTTCTGCAGAAAAGGACCTGGGGATTACAGTGGACAAGAAGCTGGCTATGAGTCAGCAGTGTGCCCTTGTTGCCAAGAAGGCCAACGGCATATTGGGCTGTATTAGTAGTAGCATTGCCAGCAGATTGAGGGAAGTGATTATTCCCCTCTACTTGCCGCTGGTGAGGCCACATCTGGATTATTGTGTCCAGTTTTGGTCCCCCCCACTAGAGAAGGGATGTGGACAAATTGGAGAGAGTCCAGTGGAGGGCAGTGAAAATGATTAGGGGGCTGGGACACATGACTCACGAGAAGAGGCTAAGGGAACTGGGGTTATTTTGTCCGCAGAAGAGCGAGGGGGGATTTGATAGCAGCCTTCAACTACCTGAAGAGGGGTTCCAGTGAGGATGGCGCTAGAATCATAGAACATCAGGGTTGGAAGGGACCTCAGGAGGTCATCTAGTCCAATCCCCCGCTTAAAGCAGGACCAATCCCCAATTTTTGCCCCAGATCCCTAAATTGCCCCCTCAATTGCCCCCTCAAGGATTGAACTCACAACCCTTGGTTTAGCAGGCCAATGCTAAAACCAGTGAGCTATCCCTCTCCGCATGAGCTATCCCTCCCCCCTAGGCTGTTCTCAGTGGTGGCAGATGACAGAACAAGGAGCAATGGTCTCCAGTTGCAGTGGGGGAGGTCTAGGTTGGCTATTAGGAAACCCTATTTCACTAGGAGGGTGGTGAAGCACTGGAATGGGTTACCTCGGGAGGTGGTGGAATCTCCAACCTTAGAGGTTTTTAAGGCCCGACTTGACAAAGCCCAGGATGGGATGATTTAGTTGGTGTTGGTCCTGTTTTGAGCGGGGGATTCGACTAGATGAGCTCCCAAAGTCTCTTCCAACCCTAGTATTCTATAAATTGGGATGAATGTGTGAGTTAAAATCACAGCTGTCTTGCAGCAGGTGATTGATCCTCTGCTGGAGTGCCTGTATGGGATTGCTGGCTTTGTTTTTGTGGGAGAAGGGTTCATTTCTTAGCTGCTGAGATGTCACTGGCAGGTCTATGGAAAATTTACCAAACACTTGCAATAGCCTGAATGTTCTGCAAGGTCTGGGTAAAAGGACAAAATATAAAAACATTGTGCCAAATGTCCATCTGTAACCATGTTGCAGCAATTAGTAGCTGAAAAGGATGGGAAAAAGTGTGACTTGCAGTGTACTAAAACCCAGGCTTGTGAATTTGCAGAAGTGTTCCTATGTCTGGACTACAAATCAAAAGCACAACAGGTCACAGTCCTGATCTGAAAAGTGACTCTGTATAAATGGCTCTGTGTATGGCAAAGTTACAGGACTAGTTTTACCCTCCGTCTCCTTTCTGGACTCTGACTGCATCCCTCGTGTGTCAGGCCTTGTGCTTTTTCCTATTTAGGGGTAGAATTATGCAGTTCTTCTACTATTAGACCAAGCTCTCGACTACAGTGCCCTGCATATCAACTGTTCTTACCCAATGGGTCCAGCTGGGTTCGGCTGCTGTGGTTTTGACCTTTGGGAGTCTGTAACCATTGGTGTAAATAGTGACAAGGCAGCCTTCTTAAAGCAAAAACATGGTTTGTTTTTTACAATAGGAACAAAACACTTTAGAGAGAGAGTTTTTTTTTAAAGCAGCCTACACACACACAACAAATCATGCTAAAAGGAAATGGTCTTTAAAACAAACTCCTGGTCTCTGTCAGATGAACTTGTTTACTAAAACAAAATAAAATCAAAACCAGTTCTTGGTCATTTTAGCAATGTTTCCTCAAACAGCAGGGTGAAAGCGTAGGTTCTCTTTAACAGAATCTTCCCAGACAGTGTTAGTGTGCCTTTCTGTGTTGCATGTTTGCACTAGTGCTTTTGGACCAAGGAAGCTCAGACTTGTTCATGTGCATGAAACATACGTAGGTAACCTTAGAACCACAAGTAGCTTGCTGTTTTTCATCCTCAGATGAGGAATTCAAACCAATGCTAACTGTAGTTTGGGGGTGGGAGGAAATACATTTTACAGTATGTAGGCTTACCTAGTGAACAGACTCAATATTCTTGTGGCACTCTAATCTTATGCAGTTGCAGAGTCATGGTAATTGGAATACAAATAGATTATTCTGAGATATTATGAGGGAGATGTTATGTATTCTCCTCATATTGGACATATACTTGTTATGCAGCAAGAGGGATGACAACAATATTGTATTATGCTTGTAACGTGGCTTTCTTGTACACAGTGATAAAATCCTAGTGTACCAGAACCCTGTTACTACCTGGATTTTCCAAAATTCCTCCTGTTTGGCTTTCAGAGAAAGCATTAAAATTTGTGTGTGGCAGATGTAACTGGACATTTCTAGTGCTTCCTGACAATTATATTAGTGAAATAATTATCCTCCTTTATAATTAAATGAGGGTCATTCTGCCCCAGCAGTCCAGTGGATTATTACTACATTGTAATTGGATCCATGGAAAATAAACTGCATTGTTTAATGTAATGCTCTTATTCAGCAGTTTCCTGTGCATCAGAAACTTGGCATACATTCTCTTTATTTTAAAGAAATGAATTTCTTGTCCATTATAATACCAGTGCATGGGTCTAAAGCCAACCATAAGGGTGTCTTCGCAAACTCAGCAAACAAACTAACAGGGTTCAAAAAAGAACTAGATAAGTTCATGGAGGATAGGTCTTGGAAAAAGGATAAAGGAGTTTTAGGCGCACGTGGTCTTCTCGTCCATCCTCCCCGTGGAAGGAAAAGGCCTAGGTAGAGACTGTCGAATTGTGGAAGTCAACGAATGGCTACGCAGGTGGTGTCGGAGAGAAGGCTTTGGATTCTTTGACCATGGGATGGTGTTCCAAGAAGGAGGCGTGCTAGGCAGAGACGGGCTCCACCTAACGAAGAGAGGGAAGAGCATCTTCGCAAGCAGGCTGGCTAACCTAGTGAGGAGGGCTTTAAACTAGGTTCACCGGGGGAAGGAGACCAAAGCCTTGAGGTAAGTGGGGAAGTGGGATACCGGGAGGAAGCAGGAGCGCGCGAGAGGGCAGGGGCCCTGCCTCATACTGAGAAAGAGGGATGATCAGCAAGTTATCTCAAGTGCCTATATACAAATGCAAGAAGCCTGGGAAACAAGCAGGGAGAACTGGAAGTCCTGGCACAGTCAAGAAATTATGAAGTGATTGGAATATCAGAGACTTGGTGGGATAACTCACATGACTGGAGTACTGTCATTGATGGATATAAACTGTTCAGGAAGGACAGGCAGGGCAAAAAAGGTGGGGGAGTTGCATTGTATGTAAGGGAGCAGTATGACTGCTCAGAGCTCAAGTATGAAACTGCAGAAAAACCTGAGAGTCTCTGGATTAAGTTTAGAAGTGTGAGCAACAAGGGTGATGTCGTGGTGGGAATCTGCTATAGACCACCGGACCAGGGGGATGAGGTGGACGAGGCTTTTTTCCGGCAACTGACGGAAGTTACTAGATTGCAGGCCCTGGTTCTCATGGGAGACTTCAATCACCCTGATACCTGCTGGGAGAGCAGTACAGCAGTGCACAGACAATCCAGGAAGTTTTTGGAAAATGTAGGGAAATGTAGTTTCCTCATGCAAGTGCTGGAGGAACCAACTAGGGGCAGAGCTCTTCTTGACCTGCTGCTCACAAACTGGGAAGAATTAGTAGGGGATCCTAAAGTGGATGGGAACCTGGGAGGCAGTGACCATGAGATGGTCGAGTTCAGGATCCTGACACAAGGAAGAAAGGAGAGCAGCAGAGTATGGACCCTGGACTTCAGAAAAGCAGACTTTGACTCCCTCAGAGAACTGATGGGCAAGATCCCCTGGAAGAATAACATGAGGGGGAAAGGAGTCCAGGAGAGCTGGCTGTATTTATAGAATCCTTATTGAGGTTACAGGGACAAAGCATCCCAATGTATAGAAAGAATAGTAAATATGGCAGGCGACCAGCTTGGCTTAACAGTGAAATCCTTGCTGATTTTGAACATAAAAAAGAAGCTTACAAGAAGTGGAAGATTGGACAAATGACCAGGGAAGAGTATAAGAATATTGCTCAGGGATGCAGGAATGAAATCAGGAAGGCCAAATCACACCTGGAGTTGCATCTAGCAAGAGATGTTAAGAGTAACAAGAAGGGTTTCTTCAGGTATGTTAGCAACAAGAAGAAAGTCAAGGAAAGTGTGGGCCCCTTACTGAATGAGGGAGGCAACCTAGTGACAGAGGATGTGGAAAAAGCTAATGTACTCAATGCTTTTTTTGCCTCTGTCTTCACGAGCAAGGTCAGCTCCCAGACTCCTGCACTGGGCAGCACAGCACAGGGAGGAGGTGACCAGCCCTCTGTGGAGAAAGAAGTGGTTCGGGACTATTTAGAAAAGCTGGACGAGCACAAGTCCATAGGGCTGGATGCGCTGCATCCGAGAGTCCTAAAGGAGTTGGCGGATATGATTGCAGAGCCATTGGCCAGTATCTTTGAAAACTCATGGCGATCGGGGGAAGTCCCAGATGACTGGAAAAAGGCTAATGTAGTGCCCATCTTTAAAAAAGGGAAGGAGGAGGATTGTGGGAACTACAGGCCAGTCAGCCTTGCCTCAGTCCCTGGAAAAATCATGGAGCAGGTCCTCAAGGAATCAATTCTGAAGCACTTAGAGGAGAGGAAAGTGATCAGGAACAGTCAGCATGGATTCACCAAGGGCAAGTCATGCCTGACTAATCTAATTGCCTTCTATGACGAGATAACTGGCTCTGTGGATGAGTGGAAAGCGGTGGAAGTGTTGTTCCTTGACTTTAGCAAAGCTTTTGACATGGTCTCCCACAGTATTCTTGTCCGCAAGTTAAAGAAGTATGGACTAGATGAATGGACTATAAGGTGGATAGAAAGTTGGCTAGATTGTCGGGTTCAACGGGTAGTGATCAAAGGCTCCATGTCTAGTTGGCAGCCGGTATCAAGTGGAGTGGCCCAAGGGTCGGTCCTCAGGCCGGTTTTGTTCAGTATCTTCATGGATGATGGGATGGATTGCACCCTCAGCAAGTTTGCAGATGACATTAAACTGGGAGGAGAGCTAGATATGCTGGAGGGTAGGGATAGGATAGAGAGGGCCCTAGACAAATTGGAGGATTGGGCCAAAAGAAATCTGAGGTTCAACAAGGACAAGTGCAGAGTCCTGCACTTAGGACGGAAGAATCCCATGCACTGCTATAGACTAGGGACCGAATGGCTCGGCAGCAGTTCTGCAGAAAAGGACCTAGGGGTTACAGTGGATGAGGGAAGCTGGATATGAGTCAACAGTGTGCCCTTGTTGCCAAGAAGGCCAGTAGCATTTTGGGATGTATAAGTAGGGGCATTGCCAGCAGATCGAGGGATGTGATCGTTCCCCTCTATTCGACGCTGGTGAGGCGTCATCTGGAGTATTGTGTCCAGTTTTGGGCCCCACACTACAAGAAGGATGTGGAAAAACTGGAAAAAGTCTAGCGAAGGGCAACAAAAATGATTAGGGGACTGGAACACATGACTTACGAGGAGAGGCTGAGGGAACTGGGATTGTTTAGTCTGTGGAAGAGAAGAATGAGGGGGGATTTGATAGCTGCTTTCAACTACCTGAAAGGGGGTTCCAAAGAGGATGGCTCTAGACTGTTCTCAGTGGTAGCAGATGACAGAACAAGGAGTAATGTTCTCAAGTTGCAGTGGGGGAGGTTTAGTTTGGATATTAGGAAAAACTTTTTCACTTAAAGGGTGGTGAAACACTGGAATGCGTTACCTAGGGAGGGTGGTGGAATCTTCTTCCTTAGAAGTTTTTAAGGTCAGACTTGACAAAGCCCTGGCTGGAATGATTTAGTTGGGGATTGGTCCTGCTTTGAGCAGGGGGTTGGGCTAGATGACCTCCTGAGGTCCCTTCCAACCCTGATATTCTATGATCAATGGTTATTAGCAAGGATGCAAAACCATGCTTTGAAGTGTCCCTAGCCTCTGTTTGCCAGAAGCTGGGAATGGGCGACTGATGATGGATTACTTGATTATTTGTTCTGTTCATTCCCTCTGATGTATCTGCCATTGGTTACTGTCAGAAGACAGGACGCTGGGCTAGATGAATCACTGGTCTGATGCAGTATTGCTTTTCTTATGTTCTAATAAGATCCAATGGCTGGAAGTGGAAGCTTGACAAATACAAACTGGAAATAAAGGTGCAAGCATTTATTAGGGTAATTAACCAGTGCAACAACTTACCAAGGGATATGGTGAGTTCTCCATCACTTGGAGTCTTCAAGATTGGATGTCTGAGATACACTGTAGCTCAACCACAAGTTGTTGGATTTGGTGGAGGGATGACAGAGTGAAATTCTGTCACTATGCTGTGCTGGTCGTCAGATGAGATATAGGAAAATAGTCCCTTCTGGCCTTAAAAGTTCCATGAATCTGTAGTGTGCCCCGCTGTGTCCTAAATAGCTCAGTGGTTTGAGCATTGGCCTGCTAAACCCAGGGTTGTGAGTTCAATCCTTGAGGGGGCCGTTTAGGGATCTGGAGCAAAAATTGGGGATTGGTCCTGCTTCAAGCAGGGGGTTGGACTAGATGACCTCCTGAGGTCCCTTCCAACCCTAACCTTCTATGAATCTATATGAACTTGACCCATAGGGAATCCCAGAAAAAATAAAATTTTGCTTTTTGCATCTGGTATAGATGTGATGGATGTTATTTCTCTAGTGCTCCTAACTTTTGAGTGATGTAGTCTATTAAGGAAATTCCCACCAGCGCAAATCATTTGGTGTGGACACACAGCAGTGTTGCAAACTATGGCTTACACCAATGGTATGTTTCCACATTAAACTGTATCAGTGCAAGACACATTTTGCACTGGTGCAGCATGTAGCTTTTAGTGATTTGCCTCTATATAGTTCCATTAGTGTAAACTTCCTTTGTAGACAGGGCATTGACACAAGAGTGAACTGTAGTCAAGATGTTGCTCTTAATTAGGGGATAGTTTTGGATGATAATGGCCAGTTCACATACAGTTCCCCTATGCTCCGGATCTTCTCAAGTTCTGTCTGGTATGTAGCACCATAGAATCATAGAATATCAGGGTTGGAAGGGACCCCAGAAGGTCATCTAGTCCAACCCCCTGCTCGAAGCAGGACCAATTCCCAGTTAAATCATCCCAGCCAGGGCTTTGTCAAGCCTGACCTTAAAAACCTCTAAGGAAGGAGATTCTACCACCTCCCTAGGTAACGCATTCCAGTATTTCACCACCCTCTTAGTGAAAAAGTTTTTCCTAATATCCAATCTAAACCTCCCCCACTGCAACTTGAGACCATTACTCCTCGTTCTGTCATCTGCTACCATTGAGAACAGTCTAGAGCCATCCTCTTTGGAACCCCCTTTCAGGTAGTTGAAAGCAGCTATCAAATCCCCCCTCATTCTTCTCTTCTGCAGGCTAAACAATCCCAGCTCCCTCAGCCTCTCCTCATAACTCGTGTGTTCCAGTCCCCTAATCATTTTTGTTGCCCTTCGCTGGACTCTCTCCAATTTATCCACATCCTTCTTGAAGTGTGGGGCCCAAAACTGGACACAGTACTCCAGATGAGGCCTCACCAATGTCGAATAGAGGGGAACGATCACGTCCCTCGATCTGCTCGCTATGCCCCTACTTATACATCCCAAAATGCCATTGGCCTTCTTGGCAACAAGGGCACACTGCTGACTCATATCCAGCTTCTCATCCACTGTCACCCTTAGGTCCTTTTCCGCAGAACTGCTGCCTAGCCATTCGGTCCCTAGTCTGTAGCTGTGCCTTGCGTTCTTCCGTCCTAAGTGCAGGACCCTGCACTTATCCTTATTGAACCTCATCAGATTCCTTTTGGCCCAATCTTCCAATTGGTCTAGGTCCTTCTGTATCCTATCCCTCCCCTCCAGCGTATCTACCACTCCTCCCAGTTCAGTATCATCCGCAAATTTGCTGAGAGTGCAATCCACACCATCCTCCAGATCATTTATGAAGATATTGAACAAAACCGGCCCCAGGACCGACCCCTGGGGCACTCCACTTGACACCGGCTGCCAACTTGACATGGAGCCATTGATCACTACCCGTTGAGCCCGACAATCTAGCCAGCTTTCTACCCACCTTATAGTGCATTCATCCAGCCCATACTTCCTTAACTTGCTGACAAGAATACTGTGGGAGACCGTGTCAAAAGCTTTGCTAAAGTCTAGAAACAATACATCCACTGCTTTCCCTTCATCCACAGAACCAGTAATCTCATCATAAAAGGCGATTAGATTAGTCAGGCATGACCTTCCCTTGGTGAATCCATGCTGGCTGTTCCTGATCACTTTCCTCTCATGCAAGTGCTTCAGGATTGATTCTTTGAGGACCTGCTCCATGATTTTTCCAGAACTCTCCTTTTGCTGAACCACAGGAAAGCTCAGCATGTACGTATGCACATATATGCGTTTGCGCACTCTGACCTCGATACGTTGTGCCTTTCATAAAGCTTTAGATTAATCTTTAAAAATGTTTTTGTTTTTATCAAACAGAATAACTTAAAATACAAACCGCCACATAGTGACAAATTCAACAGAATTTTTAATGCAAAATATACTGTGAAGACTGATGTTAATGGGATATAGAATCATAAAATCCCACAGAGTATATTTACAAAGGAGCTCTTGTAGATTATTCTGGTCCCCTAGTACTAGTTAGGATTGTGTTCTACACTGAACATGTTAAATTCTTCATTTAGTTTGCTTTTGACTTCCTTAATAGATGGTGCCCTCAATAGACATACCAAAGGGGTCCAGGGATACAAAGGTAACGTGTGATTTTAATTTGCCAGTATACCATTTGGTTGGTTGCAGTTTGACCAGTAAATGAAAGGAATTTGAAATGCTTCCGAGGTGAGAGAAATTCTGACGTCGTTGGCATTACTGAAACCTGGGAGGAGGATTCACATGACTAAAATATTCAGGAGATTGTGCTGCTGATTTTAGGGTTAGGGTAGGGCGGGTGAAAAAGGGTGGGTGTGGTAGCACTTTTAAACAAGTAAATGGTATATGTGATGTTGCGTTATTGACAGTTCAGAAAGACTCCTGAATGCTTATGAATCAATGAATAAAGGCCAAACTTGTATATAAAATCAACTTCACGAAGGTGTAAAAAATGAGATGAAATCATTTGGGGGGGGGGGGGGAATAAAACAGAAAAATGTGAATGCTAATTAGGAGCTATTTAAGAACATTTTACTAGATGCCCCAAAGGCCACAATCAGAAAAGGCTACTACACTTGTTAAAACAACCTGCCTTATAGGAGAAGTGAATGTAGTTATAAAATATAGGTAATAGTGTTCATTTAATATACTTAGACTTTCTTATGACATTTGCACAATAGTTTAATTAAAAATGAGAACAACCAAAATTAATATGGCACACATTAAATTAATTACATTGAGACATGTCAGACAGTTTTTAATTGTAGATTGGGAATCATTAAGTAGGTGTATTTCTACTGGGGTGGGGCAGCAATCAGTTCTTGGCCTTATGCTATTTAACACTTTTGTAAATGACCTGGGAGAAAACATAAATCATTATTGAAAGTTTGCAGATACACCAATTAGCCTGACAGCAGGCATGGGCAAAACAATGGAATGGGTGACAAGTGTGTGTCTGGATTTATCTGTATAATCTGAAAATGCCATTTTGTTCTGAAAAGCTACTTGTTTGTAAAACTGTTCTGTGCCTTCACCTTGGCTCTGTAGCCTCCATTTTGAGCTAAAACACAGGACATGTCAGAATAAATTATTGCACCTAACAGAGGATTAAGAGTGATGGGGCATAAACCTTGATGACCTTCTATTCAACTGGAAACACCATTGGATGAAGAGCTGGTACCAACAAGGAAAACCCCTACTGTCTTAGATGTTTTGGGAATCAAAGAATAGATCATCTGATGGGGGTTGAAGCTGACTAGGTAAGTCACCTGCGAGAGAGAGAGTACTGAAAGCTATATAAGGACAAGGTCGCTGACCACACCAGAACCAGGATTCTCTTTTTGAATGCAAGAAGAGGGGACCTGGACCCCTGAAACGACACTAATCAGGTCCCAAAGAATGCTCAGGAGTGCGCAGAGAACCAAGGCAGGGAATGGCATATATATCACTTGTGTTGTCTAAAAGTAAAGAGTGAGTGGTTTAGAAATCCCTCAGCAAAGTCTGACATATTGCCTTCAACTATGTCTCCGAAGAGCTAAACAGTAAATAAGAGTACCCACTAAGGTAGAGCTCTGGAGAGGGTATGCTTAACTACTGGGGAGTCTTGGAGGGATTTGGCCCTGGTCTTAGGGCCTAGGGCAGCTAGGCTGCAGGGCCTTTTTGAGAAGGGTGCCAAACGAATCTATGCCCAGGACCAAACCAGAGACCAAAGAAAGATTGAGCACCTAGAACCTACCCAGACCCAAGAGAGCTTAAAAGCACACGGACTTGGCATGTTGGTCCAAACACAGCAGCCTGGTGAGTGTCCAGCAAGGGGAGCTTGACCCAGAGCAGTGACAGGTGATATAGGACTTGAAAGGCTAGAAATTTAAAGAAGAACAATGAACAAGACAAAATAGGTCTTGTACAATGAACTTCATGTTGTTCCTTGACAAAATTGCAAGTGTGCTTGATGGGGGTAATTGTTACACTATACTTGGACTTTTGTAAGGTATTTGGTGTCCTCCTACATGACATTCTAATTTAAAAATAAAACAGACTAGCATTGTGCAAAATCAATATTGCACACAAGTAAATAGAGTAGAAGTTGTCTGTCTGATAGTCTGTGTAGTTAATTGTGAAATAGCAGCTAGCAGGGTGTTTCTAGTGGGGTTCCACAGGGAATGGATCTCGCTTCAGTACTATTCAGCATTTTCTCAACAATCTGAAAGAAGATATAAAATCATGGCTGAGGTTTGCAAATTCTACAAAGATTGTTAATTTGGCAAATAATGAAATAGTTCTGTACTAATGATTTATCAAATCACTTGGTAATCTAGGTACAATCAAACTTGTATTTTAATATGGTCAAATGCAAGGTCATACATCTAAGGACAAAAATGTAGGCCATACTTACAGGACTGCAGACTAAAAAGCAGCATCTCTGAAAAGGACTTTTGGCCTGTAGATAAACAACTGAACCTGAGTTTTTCAAATATGATGCTTTAGCTAAAAGGGCTGACCTTTTACTTGGCTATATTAACACAGGAATACTGATCAAGAGTAAAGTGGTGGTATTACGTCTGCACATGACACTAGTGCAACCACTACCAGAATACTGTGTGTGGTGTCCACACTGTAAAAAAGGTGTTGAACATGGGAAAGGGTTCAGAGAAGAACTACAGATTTGGGGGGGGGGGGTGTCTAGAAAATGTTCTTCACAGTGAGATTTAAGGAGCTATGTCTATTTAGTTTATCAGAGAAGATTGAGGTGACTTGATCATGATCTAAAAGTACCTTCACAAGGACAAGATATCTGATAGCAGAGGGTTCTTTAACCTAGCCGACAAAAGCGTAACTAGATCTGATCAATAGGAGCTGTAGTCAGAAAAATTCAAAATGAAAACAAGATGCACATTTTTAATAGTAAGGATAACTAATCATTGGAAATGTCACCTAAGGATGCTTTTGATTCTCCATCACTTGAAATCATTAAAGATTACATCTGTTTCTAAAATAAGCTCCAATTTAACCGCAAGGTTTCATGCCTTCCTCTGCAGCATGGGGCATGGGTCACTTGCCGGTTTAAACTAGTGTAAATGGCAGACTTTCTGTCATTTAAATTATGATCTGAGGACTTCTAACCTCTGGCAGAGTTACTGGTGTCCATTACAGGAGTGGGTGGGTGAGGTTCTCTGTCCTGCAATGTGCAGGAGGTCAAACTAGATGATCATGATGGTCCATTCTAAACTTAACTTCTGACATTAAAGACTATTCATAAGAAGAAATCACTGGATGCAATTCTCTGGCCTGTGTTATGCAGGAGGTCATACTATAGGATCGTAACAAGTGAAATTTATGAAGTCCTTGCAAATCTATTTTTAGATTTCTGCAAATCTAGTTTCATTAGTTTGCTGTTGGAAGGGGCTTCTAAAATCTTTCCTGTATTTTGGTTCAATGCATTATTTGTTAGACTTCTTAGCCTAACAGCCTTAAATAATTTCCTTTTTATCTCAGTATTTTGCTAAATATATATCAGTTGGTGGCAGTGTGAATTAAAACTGTATATATCATGCTCTTGATTTTATGTTGAGATATTTTTAAAGCAATAAAATCCGGGGTCTCAAACTCAATTTACCTTAGGGCCAATGCCAGTCCTCAAATCCTCCAAGCGGGCCAATAATATCACTGAATATGGTGTTCAGAAAAGAAAATGTTTATATTGTATTTTTTATTTCGAATTTCTTAGAAATAATAAAACTGTCATACAACTTTATACAATTCTTCTCCTGCCAGAGAGTTTTGAGTGTTTGCCAGACACCTGGCAACGCTTCAGTTCTGTCAGTTTGTTGGTGTTTGGCCTCCGTGACTGAACAGGTGACACATTCAGGACTGCAGCGAGGTGGGCATCAGATAGTTGTGTTTGGTATTTTGACTTGTTTATATTCATTATGGAAAAAAGTTACACGGTCTCCATGGCTGACTCTGCCCGGGAACTAGTGATGGTATCTCTGCCCATCTCCCCCAGCCAATGGGAGCTGCGGGGGGCGGCGCCTGCAGCCAACATTGCTGGCCGCATCTCCTCCGCGGGCTGCAGTGGGGAGGTGTTCTGGCCACAGATGGTGCAGTGCGGAGGCTCTCTGGCCACAGATGGTCCGCAGGCCAGGACTTTGAGACCCCCTGAATAAAATGGTTAAAAAGCCACACAGAAAACAAAGTCCACAAACACGATCTAGTGCACAGACAAAATGTGTAGGATCAATATATACATTTTGGTAATGTAGTTGTTCAACTCTTACAGTAAAATATCAAATTAAATTCTCATTTTGCTTTGAACATAAATTGCCTATTTCATATCCTTGCCATTTGAAATGGTTCTGTGTGGGAACAGCATTAGTTAATTATACACAACTCTCACACTTTCGTCAACGTAAGTGCCTGACACACAGTTTATTGTGTATCTGAGTTTGAATAAATATGAGTGTCATTGTAATCTTAATCTCTACCCTTTACGTTTTCAGCCCAGAATGTGACTGTTGAGGAAATTATCATTGCCTACAAACAAGCCTGTCAGAAATTAAACTGCAAACAGATATCCAAACTACTGAAGCAGATACAGGTATTGTGGATATTCTTATGTATGCAGCACAAAAATTTAATCCTGTTTAGCTCCTGGAATATGACTGACATGGAAACTCTAGAAGAGTCATCTGCAGTCATATCAGAACTGAAAATAAACTGTGTTGATACTTAGAATAATTTTCATGCCAGTCAAATATGGAAAAACAATAGTATTGTTTTCTAACAACTTGAGCAGGTTTTTTAGCAGATGAAAAACTGTTACAGGATGCTAGTATCTAAAGTATTTGTTACCAAAATACTATGCATAAATTATTTAATAAAATATTACTGAAGTCTGGGTTCTTGCCTATAGTTCTTAAATGGTTTTCTTTCTGAAGAGTGCTTACAGATGGGCTCCTTTTTGTGCTCAGTTTAAATAAGATGGATACGAGATTTCCAACACGGCTTATGTATTGTTTTCTATTTTATGCTATGTTTAATTATTTTTTGTTTTCTCAAGTGTGGGGATAATTAAA
Source organism: Lepidochelys kempii (assembly GCF_965140285.1). Lineage (NCBI taxonomy): Eukaryota > Metazoa > Chordata > Testudines > Cheloniidae > Lepidochelys > Lepidochelys kempii. The sequence continues at coordinate 9,124,996 of NC_136402.1, read as the reverse complement.
AGGTTGAGTATTAACCCTACATTGGTTTAAATTGAGGTATATTTTTTTCAGAGATAGTATATTGTGATACGTGAGGAGAAAGAGAAGAAAAAGGAGCATGCAGCATAAATGTTTAATGTAAAAAATATATGAAAGACTGTGGCAGGAGTGGGAGGTGGAAGCAGTAGAGGACCGAAGGGAAATGACAACTGCTCTTGGGAATGAAATTTCACGGGGGATGCTACAGTACTTTTCTAGACAGTACAGGATGGCACTAACGGAACCAATCAGCTTGCATACTTAGGAGTGTGTTGTAGACAGAGGAATTGTGTATGAAGTCTTATTTAGAACTGTACAGAGGGTTACTAGGATTACGTTGCCATGTAGTACAAATTCAGCACTGTACGGAAGTATAGATGAGGTTTTAATTTCAGTTGGGTTTCTCATAATATACTTGCACTGATACTTGGAAGTAGGGTGGAATGTTTTAAATGGATATTATTACATTGTAAACTTTCAGAATGTGTGAACAGATTACTGAGCTGATGGTATCCAGAGGTTGTGCAATCTTAATGCTAAATGTTTCTGAAAAGTCAGTTTAGGGCAGTGGTTCTCAACCTATTTATTATTGTGGGCCACATATTGAGAACCACAGTGGGCCACCTCCCCAAATTCCCCCACAAACCCCTATGCACAGTGCCCCCCTCCCAGAGACCCCCTTCACAGAGCAGGGCCAGGAGCTGATCCCCATGTAAAATCTAGGGGTGCTGCAGCACCCCTGCATACCCCTAGTTCTCTTGCCTATGCTGCCCAGAGCCCCCCCACAAACCTCCCCAGAAACTTACTCCTGTCCCCTGTGGCACTCACTGGCCCACTGATGGGAGGCGTGCTCCAGCAGGGCTGCCTGATGTGGTCTTCTCCTCAGCCGGCCCCACCCCCTTCCAGACCAGAGCAGCAGACTTTGAATTGTTTTTTTTGTTCAGCATACAGCTGGACTGCAGCTGTGTGCTAATTGGGCTGCAGACAGTCTATGGCTTGAGAAACAGTGGTTTAGGGCATCCTCCACAGGCTTCTCTCCCTATTGCTAGCGTAATAGTCTGCATGTTCAGCATAAGAGGAACAGTCTTTAAAAAGATTTCTTGTATCTTTTCTATTTCTGTGTTCAGCCTATTTGATTGAGGTGACTTAAAGATCCAGGGACTGTAGGGTTATGACTAACATACTACTTCTTTTTTCGAAATGCGTTCATTTGGTGTGTCGGATCATGATGACTTTCAGCGAACAAAACTGCATGTTGCTGGAACTGGAATACAGAATTGAAATTTCAAGAAGAACTTATCACCATAAATAAACTGTGAAACATATTTTTAAGTTTAATTACCATTGGCATTAAGCTTAGAAATACCAAATCAAACATCTTGTTGAATTACTGTTACAAATGACATCACAAATGTGTCTTAAAGAAAATACTGTGATGTAAACACGTTTCCAATCGGCATTAATAATAGTTAATCAAAATAACTGTCCTTTCTAAACTTCCTGGGTTCAATTTTTGTGAAATACAGAAACTATGTTCTTGTTAATTATTGCCTACATAAGTAGACTAAAAGTGTCAACCTACTAGCAGTAAATCAGCTAGACAAGAACTTGTTCATTCAGCCATCCCGTTACGTAATGGGACCAACACAAGATAAAATTAAAGATCCTGGACCTCCTTTTCAAGTCCTTAACAGCCAAGGGTACTGCTCTCTTAAGTGACCACTTGTCCCTACTGATAGGAATATTCTGGAGCAATGCAGAGAGGATATGTCTTCTCTTTTTTAGAGCACAATAGAAGACACATTGATTTACTCGCTTAGTAGAGGCAGCAACTAGTTGGCTGGCAAGCCGTCCTGCTCTGAACTTGTCCCCAAAGGGAATTAAACTCTATGGAGGTGCTGTTCTCCAATTATGGAGATTGCCCGCAGCATGATGCAGCATAATCCCCTTCCAGGATGATTCTGAGGCTAACTCTGATATTTGGTGTTTAGCGGTCAGCAGCCACAGCAATTTTGCTCAGGTTGTTTTTTGAGACAGTCCTCCCTTCCTGTGAAGCAGCAGGACTACTGCAGAAAGATCCACAGGTCCCAAAGAAGGAGGTCCTTTGGTTCTGGGGTTCAGCCAGCTGGCGCATGTCTTCTTCCTTCTTGTGCCCCCCCCCACTCCCCGACACCCCCATGTTAGGGTCTAGCAAGCACCTGTTTTTAGTTGTGTGTCCAGGACAGTGATCCAGTGGTAACCTCTTTCACCAGCCCCCTTGTTTGGGGACAGACCGGCTTGCTTTTACAGTGGTTGGGATTTGATTACAACAGACAACCTGATCTGACATGCTTCAGACCCAGTAATGTCGTACATTTCCTCTCCATCCCTCCACCCTGTCCCTCCTCAGGGACCCCTCTCATGAGAGACTACTTCTCAAGCAGATTCAGTCTCTACTGGCCTTGGGGCTGTGGAGGCGGTCCCCCTGCAGCATTGGGGACAGGGATTCTACTCCCAGTATTTCCTTATTCCCAAGCCCAAGGGAGGGATGAGACCTATCCTCCCCACCTCAACAAATACGTCAGATATGAGTTTCCGGATGGTTGCCCTGGCAACTATACTCCTTGCCTTAAATCAGTGACTGGTTCTCAGCCCTAGACCTTCAGGACATTTATTTTCATGTAGCAATTCTCCCAAGCCATAGGAGGTTTCTCTGGCTTGTTGTGGTGGGCCGACACTAGTAGTACATCATGCTGCCCTTCAGCCTGTCTTCTACCCCCCTGCTCTTTACCAAATGCATGGTAATGGCGAGTGACCGTGTATCTCAGGAAGAGGTAAATTCATATCTTTCTGGATGATTGCTTACTGAGTGGGCAAGTCGTCTGTTATGTCCAGTTCACTGTACACCCACTCAATCATCTGGGTCCCATCCTTAACAGTGGGAAATCAATATTGGTTCCATCTCAAAGAATTAAGTTTGTTGTGGACCTGGTAAACCAGAGGTGGGCAAACTACGGCTCGCGTGCCACATCCGGCCCGTGGGACTGTCCTGCCTGGCCCTTGAGCTCCTGGCTGGGGAGGCTAGCCCCCAGCCTGTTCCCCACTGTAGCCCCTCCCCTGCAGCCTTAGCTTGCTGCGCAGGTAGTGTGGCTGGCTCCGTCCAGGCAGCGGGGCTGCGAGCTCCTGCTGTTCTGAGTGGCATAGTAAGGGGGCGGGGGAAGAGTTGGATAAGGGGTAGGGGGTCCCATGGGGCAGTCGGGATGGGAAACAGGGGGGTTTGGATAGGGCGTGGGAGTCTGTCAGTGGGCAGGGGTGTGGATAGGGGTCAGGGGGGCAGTCAGGGGATAGGGAGCAGGGGAGCTGGATAGGGGGTGGGGTCCTGGGGTGGTGGTGGTTTGGGGTGGGGGGTCCTGGGAGGGGGCAGTCAGAAGACGAGGAGTGGGGGGTTGTTGGATGGGTCAGGGCTTCTGAGGAGGGCGGTCGGGGGTGGGAAGGGGTGAATAGGGGATGGGGGCCAGGCTGTTTGGGGGGCATAGACTTCCCTACCTGGCCCTCTGTACAGTTTTGCACCCCAGTGTGGCCCTTGGGCCAAAAAGTTTGCCCACCCCTGTGATAGACTCTATGAATTCAAGGGCATTTCTACTGACTAAATGATTCCAGGCAGTTTGCCGCTTACTCTGGACATGCAGTCCCAATCCTCAACTGCAGTCTGAGTATGACTGAGGTTGCTCAAGTTGCAGTGGGGGAGGTTTAGATTGGATATTAGGAAAAACTTTTTCACTAAGAGGGTGGTGAAACACTGGAATGAGTTACCTAGGGAGGTGGTAGAATCTCCTTCCTTAGAGGTTTTTAAGGTCAGGCTTGACAAAGCCCTGGCTGGGATGATTTAACTGGGAATTGGTCCTGCTTTGAGCAGGGGGTTGGACTAGATGACCTTCTGGGGTCCCTTCCAACCCTGATATTCTATGATTCTATGCTAGGCCTTGGCTATGGCTTTGTGTCCACAGGTAGTCCAATATGCCATGCTGCACCTTAGTCTTCTTCAAATGTGACTGAAGTTGTCGATCTGTTGTCAGCACTGTCATCCCTTGGGCAGACTGGTCTGTCTTCCTCCACCAATCTTGGTAGTGGATGGTTCAGGTCAATGTGTGTCAGGGCATTCTCTTCACTCTCTCCACCAGCCAGAACAGTTGTCACTGATGCCTCCTTAATAAACTGGGGAGTGCTGGATTCGCTGAAGGTTCAAGGCCTGTGGTCGGAACAGGAAGCTTTTCTACATATCAATAGTCTGGAGCTTCATGGCATCTGCAGTGTTTGTCAGACCTTCCAAGATCACATTGGGGCTCAGTGGTTCTCATACTCACGACAGTACCATCACCATGTATTATGTGAACAGGCAGGGGGGAAGCTCACTCCAACATGCTTTGTCAGGAGGCCATCAAGAGTCTGCTAGTTTTGCATCAGGGAGTACATTGCCCTCAGGGCCAATCTCTTTTCTCGGATCCATATTCCCCAGACAGCTTACCTCAGCCGGAGCTTCTCTCAGAATCCCAAATGGTCTCTGGAGCCCAGTGTCCTGCCATCTGTCTTTTCAGTCTGGGGCATTCTGACAATTCATCTGTTTGGCATGAGAACAAACAAGAAATGCAAGCTGACAGGGGTCTCAGGCCTGAGCTCCTGGACTGTTGCTTTGCACTTGAGCTGGGAACTGGTGTTCTTGTATGCCTTTCCTCCACTTCTGATCATCCCACAGGTCATTCTCAAGCTGAGATTGAACCATGCCAGGCTCGTTCTGATTGCTGCAGTATGGCCAAGAAAATGTTGGTTCTCTGATTGCCCCACATTATCATCTGGCATCCCATATCCCTTCCCCCTCTTCTCCTGACTCAGCATCATGATGAGGTTTTGCATCCCTTACTCAGCTCCTGCATCTCACAGTGTGGACGCTGCATGCATGGTTAGATGTGAAGGAGGTGGCACAGTGTTTGGAGGCAGTCCACCAGGTCTTGCTTAACAGTAGGAAGCCCTCCAACAGGGTTGTCTGTCTGGCCAAGTGGAATCCTCTTTGTCTATCGTCGTTAGCCTGGGGAGTTCAGCCAATGCAGGCTTGTATCCAGGACCTCTTGGACTGACTGTTACACCTTCAGTCATCTGGCCTTGCGCTTAGTTCACTGAGAGTCCACCTTGTTGCAATTTTGGCATTTCGTCCATCTATTTATGATAAGTCTGTGTCTTCAAACCCCATGGCAGTGTGCTGCTTGAAAGGAGTCCCTAATCTCCACCCACTAGTTAAAGAGCCAGTTCCTTTGTGGGACCTTAATACTGTTTTAGCAGTTCTTTTGGTACCTCCATTTGAGCCGCTGGCAACTTCCTCTTCGATGTCAGAAAACTGCTTTCCTTGTGGCGATAACATCTGCAAGGAGAGTTTGTTAGTTGAAGGCTTTGATGGTAGAGCAGGGGTGGGCAAACTTTTTTTCGCTCAAGGGCCACACTGGGGTGCAAAACTGTATGGAGGATAGGGAAGGCTATGCCCCCAAACAGCCTGGCCCCCACCCCTTATTCGCCCCCTCCCACTTCCCACCCCCTGAGTGCATCCCCCCCTCCCCCACCCCGGACCCCTATCCACACCCCTGCCCACTGACAGGCCCCTCAGGACTCCCACGCCCTATCCAAACCCCCCTGCCCCCTGGGTCCCCCTACCCCTTATCCAACTCTTCCCCCCCCACCCCCCCCGCTGTCCCCTTACCATGCCTCTCAGAGCAGCAGGAGCTTGCAACCCTGCTGTCCAGACGGAGCTGCCTGCATGGCAAGCTAAGGCTGCAGGGGAGGGGCCAGGGGCTAACCTCCCTGGCGAGGAGCTCAAGGGCTGGGCAGGACGGTCCCGTGGACCAGATGTGGCCCAGGGGCCACAGTTTGCCCACCTCTGTGGTAGAGCCTCCTTACATGCAAATTTCCAAAGACACAGTGACCTTGTAGCTGCACCCTAATTTTTCACCAAAGGTGATTTCTCAATTTCATTTGAACCAAGTTTATATATCTAAGGATGTTCTTCCCTAAGCCACATTTAACCCCCGAGGAGCACCATCTCCATGCTTTGGATGTCAGGCAATGTCTAGCGTTTTTCTATTCCTTGCCATGTCTGATTCATATGCAGACCAAATGAAGGGTCAAGCAGTCTCTTCACAGATACATGAGATTATCCACCTGGAGACTGTCACTACAGCATATGAAGTAGCTCCAGGCTATGCCCACTCAAGGGCTATGAGCTCATTCCACAAAAGCTCAGGTGACGACAACAACAATTCTATATTGGACATTTGCAGGGCAGCCTCTTGGTCCTCAGTGGTTTGGAGAAGTATGCACAATGCCATTACAGCTGCATCCAGATCAGATGCAGACTTCGTGAAGGCAGTTCTTCTTTAAATAGACACCAAGCCCAACCTCGTGCGGGGACTACTTGTGAGTCACCTACACAGACTACAAAGCTACATCTACTCAAAGAAGAAAAAACTGTTACCTTCCTGTAACTATTCTTCGCGATGTGATGCAGATATGTATTCCATGACCTTTCTTCCATCTCCTCTGTATCAGAGTGTGTACTTCTGACCTTCAGTGTGAAGGAACTGAAGTGGGAGGTCAGGGCAGCGCTGCCCTTGTATGTCTGGGGGCAAGAGAGCCTACAGCCATGGGGCATGAGAGCCACCACTACAGGTAGTGTTAGGCAGAGTTTTCCGGCTCTGGTGCATGGGACACACACCCACCTAGGATACACATCCGCATTGCATCTCAAAGAACAACAGTTGCAGGTAGGTAACCATTTTTTCCATACAGCTCTAGCAATTTTGCCTGCCTGTGAATTTATTTGTATGATGGTGGTGCATAGGGATTAACTGAGAAGGGAGCCCCATTGTACTAGGCACTATAAACATAAACTGTTCTTGGGGAAACTGTATTGTTTTATAATCTAAATGTTCAAAACAGATGAAAGGTGTCAGGGTTTCCTCCCCACTCTGAACTTGAGGATAGAGATGTGGGGACCTGCATGAAAACCCCCTAAGCTTTATTTCTACCAGCTTACATTAATCTGCTTTGAAAACGCTTGTGTGCACATGACAACTGATGGTTTTCACTGACTTCGCATTTGTTGGAAACTCTGGAGTCCTCTTTCAAAATGAACTTACTTTGCCGCAAAGCGAGTGAGGCTACGTCTGCACTATGCAGCTTTTAGCAACACGGCTGTGCCGGTACAGCCATGCTGCTAAAAAGCACACGGTGGAGGCACTGTTTGTCAGCAGGTGAGTGCTGTCCCGCTGACAAACTTCCACCCGCAATGAGTGCAGTGGCTTTAGCATTGTCAGCAGGAGAGCGCTCTCCCGCTGACAAAGTGCTGTTCGGACCAGCGCTTGTCATCGACAAAACTTTCATCTTTGGGGGGTGTGTGTGTGTGTGTGTGTACACCACCTCTGAATTACAAAAGTTTTGTCTTTCATTTGCCAGTATAGACAAAGCCTTAGTCTGATCTATTGTTTGAGTGCACCCAGTGCTACTGCAAACAGGTTTCACAGTCTCTCGGTGCCTGTCCCACGCTGCTTTGTAGTCGACTGTCGACCTGTCTGTTTACCTGTGCCCCCTCTCCTGCCCTGGGATCAAGTTGATTGGATGTCCCCTTCCTCGTTTATAAGGTGGCTGTTCATTCACTCCTGGATTCCAGTTTATCATGGTAGGTGTGCTTAATACTCCAGAAGCCCTGCAGCATGCCTCAAGCAGCCCTTGTCTCCGTGCTGAGACTGGATCTCAGTGCCATCTGGGGAGAAGCGTTGGTGCAGGTAGCTCTTGTTGCCAGCCACTTGGAAAAAGATCTGCTGGTGGGCATTGCGAGGCACGTGCTGGCGAGGGGCTATGACCAGAATGCCAGACAACACTGGATAAAGCGCAACCAGCTGAGGAGCACCTATGTTAAAATAAGGAACAACAGGAAGAAATGTGGCTGCTGCCAGCCATTTAGAAGACTAACTGGATTCCTGCCCTGAAGCAACCAACCCTGATTCCCAGGCAGCAGCTGAGGAGGCTGATCCTGTGGATAGAACCATCGCATATGCAAGGTTTTTTAAAACATTTTTTTAAATTAACTTAAATAGTAGTTTTAATTTACTATTCTGCTGTATGGCAGTAATAGCTTCTGTTCCAAGTGCCTCATGGCCAAGTGCAAGGTCCGTCCCTCCCTCCATTGGCCCACACTGTCCTTTTGTGCCCCTCCCATACGCTTTTCCAAAATTGCCCAGCTGGAATAGTCGCCATCAGCCACCGTCATGTGCTAAAGCCCTGGTTACCGACTGTTTTCAGGCCCGTGCTATGGAAGGCACATGCCTGTGTACCTATTGACTTATGTTTCCCTTCCTTAGCATCCTGCCTGGTGAATGTGCCTTTCGCCCCACCCCCCGCCCTCAAACCTCATTCACTGTCACCAAAACAGTTTGCTGGCAGCATTGTGCGGCCTTGGCTTCCCATGCCAGAGTCAAATAAGGAAAACATTCTTTCTTTTGTGCAAAATACAGAAGTTTATTGCGACAGTGGTTACAGGAAGGGAAGTTTGGTTAGTGTTCTCACCGTACAGGAGATAGACATGGACATTGCATGCCCATAAGGCTACAAAGAGGACAGCTCCCTGTAATATGCATTTACAGGGCCATTCTGACAGACTGGTAACAGTGAATGTTTTAGGCAGTCATTGCAGAACCCTGTCTATTTTTCTTTGCACTATTAACATGTCTGCAGGGGAGATAAAGCAAGGCTGAGAAATTGCTCCACTTTTGCTCATAGATGAAGGAATAGCTACATGGCCAGTCCCACCAGTATTGCTCATGACTCCTGTAACACACTGGGGGGACTATCTTGTTGAATAACTTCACAGCATATCTTGCTGCTCTGCCCTTTGCCTTTTTTTATTAGGCCATTCTCTGCCTCCTAGTCACCTGGCTCCTTGTCATGTGATCCAGAGTCAGGACAGCCTCAAGGGTATTACTCTTCAGCTCATCCCCAGATTCACCCTGTTAACCCTTCCATGTAAAACACCATGTAAAACCTCTCCAAGGCACAGCCTGAACTGCATAATTCCCATCACCCCCATGCTCCGAGGCACAACAGCATATAGTGCATGGACAAAAGTCCAAAAGCACGCACCACTTACCATCTCCAAGGTTCCTCAATACTGGAAAGAATCTAAAGGAGGTAAAGCCAAGAAAGAATGTTAAGAACACCACAGCCTCTCTAGAATATGAATAACCATTTATCATTTTTTTAATACCTCCACAGCTGTACTGGCCAGACCCTCAAGGAGAGGGTCCTTAACAGCAACGGAATGGCGAGGAAACCAGAGAGGGAGAAAACAGAAAATTTGTGATGAAAAATTCATGGACATCCTACAGAGTCCTCCCACTACCCAAAAAATGAAGAAAACTGAGGACCAATGGAATATGACAAGGAGCTGTCCAGGGAGATCACTGCAGTGGCAAAGGACAGCGAGGCAGTTGCCAGGAAAAGCTTTGCCATGGCTAAAGATAATATGGAGGAAGATGCAGAGGCAACTCCTGGGGATAATGCAAAGCCAAAATGCCCTGCTGCAGCACATGTTACTGTTGGGGCACCAGGCAAGGCAGTGCTACAGACTAGCACCCACCCATGTTTTGCAGCCCTTGGACAATACAGGCTACTGGGAACAACTCCTCCTCATGGCTGTACCCTTGCAACAGTGCACCCAGAGGTCATTCCCCTCCCAGACTCCAGCTCTTTTGAGCCCTCTATTGCCCCTGGTAACTTTGAGCCTGGGTACTCCACACCAGAAATCCCATGAACCAGAAGAATCATAACCAAGACATACCTTCGCCTGTAACTTTAAGCCTCCTGGCTTTATGCCCTACGCTGAACTGTTGTACTTTACTGTTTTGGTTTCCACTGCTGGTTTAATGAAACAGTTCTTCGTAGTTAGTTAATTTGTTTCACAATTAAAAGCATTTTTAAAATTTTTGTCTCAGTTGAAGGTTCATTTCTGTTTGTTACATAATAGATTATTCAGTGAAAACCTATATAATTTCATTCACAAGCAGTCAACAGTTCATTTTACACAGCAAATAGTTGTTTGCATTAATTCTTAAGCTTGTAGGCAAAGACACAAGGTACAACAGGGATTGCCACATTGTTGCACTTTAACTGCCCATAAACAACACTGAACTGCACAAAAATCTCTCCCCTGCCTCAGTCCATGCATAGGTTAATAGCAGGATTCACAGCTGCACAATTTCAGGCCTGAGACTCCAAATAAGAACGATAGGCATCCTGGATGCTGTTGCCCCGGCTGTTTGCATTCTGTATTGAATGCCTAGGTGGCTACACAAACCAGTGAGCCAGTCTCTGCACGTCAGCCTTCCACCTATCGCCAAGTCTTTCTCACTAATTCTCACTAATACTGTGCAAAATGCAACTTGCAGCTATAATCTTTGGGATGTTTTTTGTCTTACTTCCAAAGTATTTCACGAACAGTGCAATTTTACTTTCAGAAATAATAGGCACGAGTCCCATCAATGGCCCCAGTATGGCTTGGAGATCCCATATGTGCAAAACCATCAATAACTTCCTGAGCATTACCTAACTTTATAACTTGGTATTACAGTACCTCTCTGGCACTGCACACCTGCATGACAGTGGCTCCTACAGTCATTCTCTCTGCTCTGAATTGGTTGGCTATGGACCAGTGGCTTTCTGGGGTGGCCAGCTTCCAGGTGGCAATTGTGGCCTGCTTGCCCACAGGTATGGGGCACCACATGTTGGTAAACTACCACTGCAGCTCCAAGGCTAGTTCAGCACATATCTCCAAAAATGTTCCCCTCCACCCCCGATCCTGAATTCTCTCATCACTGCTGGTCATCCCAGGTCTGCAGGTCAGTCCTTTCCCATGAATCTGTGCTGGTTTCCTGAACCTAGAAACAGCACTGCAAGCTGTAAAGCAGCAGCTCCAGGAACTGGTCCTCTATCAATTGCTATCACTTCTTCTTGCTCATCCATGTCCCAGCTCCACTGCTGCTGAAGATCCTCCTGCTGGTGGAGCTGCTGCTGCCGCCACGTCATCCGCTTGGTGGTGCAGCAAGCAAAGTCCTAAGCCGAATTCATCTGGCTTCGAATGCTGAAATACAGTCCAAGTAGCCTTTGCGTATTTGAGGTTGCCCGTGTAGTGATACAGAGCGCCGTTGGGTCCATGCTGGCTTACAGCAATTTGAAAATGGCATTAGTTTGCCCATAAAGGAAGTATGGGATGGATACAGATGAAACAGGGGATTTTTAAAAAACTTGAACTAGCCATCTTGCTATGTATCCCACAATGCACAGCAAGAAAAATCCCTGAATGCGTACCGCTCCGCAACAAAGCAAAGGAGCATAAGATCTGCTTTGAGAATGCTACGCCCTCAATTTGCAGCAAACTGCTGCTGTGTGTACACATGATGTGCCTTGACTGAGCGCACACTGTCCTGTGTGCATGATATTACTACAGCTCGCATAATGTGCATTACCTGACGCGCAGAAAAAAAGCTGCAGATGAAATCCCCTCTTATAGACAAGCCCTAAGAAATGCTGTGGGTATGTACAGGTTTCTAGTGAACTCACGGAAGGGTGCTGGGAGTAATGCCCTTCCCTCGTATTTGTGGGGGAGTGTTACCATACCTTCCACTTCTGTGTTATCCTAGAGGAGGGATTTGTCTTCTGCTGAGTATAATAATGTCCTACTATTTCTCTTACAGGAATTTAAAGATCTATCTCCCAGGATAGATTGCTTGGATCTAAAAGGTAAGCCTCTTTCTCATAACCCTAATGACTTAGCTTTTTAAAGGAAATTCTTCGAGCAGAAACTGTTGTACTCTGTTTGTACAGCTCCTATCTCAGTGGTGTCCTGATCCTGAATGGGGCACTTGCTGTGCTAATGCAGTACAAATAATGCTAATACTGAGGAAACAGGAAAAGTTAATTTTGTAGGGGATTCTGCGTGAGAAACGTACCCATGTTCCAGCAATGCTGCAAAAATTGCTGTTGGGGTAGTTATCAGGCCATGGATATAGATAGGGCTTAGTTGACTTTACCACCCTCTTATGAAAGCCTGATTCATTACGTTTTCTCATGGCCAGTAGGAACCCTTGCAATTCTATAATCTGACCACCTGCATAATGCAGGACATGGCACTTCTCCCACTGATTCCTCTATTGAGGTTAATATGTTGTGGTTGAACTAGAGCGTATCTTTCAGGCCATGTCTATGCTACAGCATTATAGCTGCGGTGAGGCAGTGCCATAGTGTAGATGCTTCCTACCCTGATGGAAGGAGGTTTTCCATCGATGTAATTAATCCACCTGTCTGAAAGGTGGAAGCTAGATCGACAGAAGAATTCTTCCATCAACCTTTGCATCTACACTGAACTAATTATGGCACTCAGGGCACGATACTTTTCACAACCATGAGTGAAGTAGCTAGTTCGATCTAATTTTTAAGTGTAGACCAAGCCTTGGAATGTTCTCTGATCTTGATACAAAGACTCCAAAGTTATGGAGAAGAGGGAGATACATGAAAAATAGGGGAGGCTGAGGCATTACTTAAGAAAAAACCTGGCCAAATAAGCATGTTTAACAGCTTCCATCGAGGACAGTTGTATGAATGAGCCTAGGCTCCTGCTTAAGGGGCTTTCTGGAACGTGTAGTATTACTCAACGGTTGCACTCTTTGTCACTTCTGTAGAACAAACTAATATCCCCCCCCCTCCCCAGGGCTTCTTGCATTCCTTCATTCCCCTCACAAGTTCCCTATGTTCCACCTTCCCATCCCCCTCTATTTCAGGGACTCCCTGCAACCCCCTTCCCCAGTTAACCTTTTTATTAATGGTGTCAAGTATCGGAGGGGTAGCTGTCTTAGTCTGTATCCACAAAAACAACGAGGAGTCTGGTGGCACCTTAAAGACTAACAGATTTATTTGGGCATAAGCTTTCGTGGTTAAAAAAAACACTTTTTCAGATGCATGGAGTGAAAATTACAGATGCAGGCATAAATATACTGATACACGAAGAGAAGGGAGTTACCTTACAAGTGGAGAACCAATGCTGACAGGGCCAGTTCAGTCAGGGTGCATGGCCCCACAGTATGCCAACATTTTTTTTGGCTGACTTAGAACAACACTTCCTCAGCTATCGTCCCCTATGCCCCTCCTCTACTTGCGCTACATTGATGACATCTTATCATATGGACCCACGGGAGGAGGCCCTTGAAGAATTCCACCTGGATTTCAACAATTTCCACACCACCATCAACCTCAGCCTGGGACCAGTCCACATAAGAGAGCCACTTCCTGGACACTACAGTGCAAATAAGTTCTAGTCACATAAACACAAACCCCGTTGCCTACTCTGTCCCCATATCTACTCTAATGACACCATCAGAGGGCCCAACCACATGAGCCACACCATCAGGGACTCATTCACTTTCACATTTGCTAATGTGATATGTGCCAGCAATGCCCCTCTGCCACGTACGTTGGCCAAACCGGACAGTCTCTACGTAAAAGAATAAATAGACACAAATCAGACATCAGAAATGGTAATATACAAAAGCCAGAAGGAGAACACTTCAATCTCCGTGGATATTCAATAACACATTTAAAAGTAGCCATCCTTCAACAAAAAAGAACTTCAGAAACGGACTTCGAAAAGAAACTGCAGAGCTACAATTCATTTGCAAATTTAACACCACTAATTTGGGCTTGAATAGGGACTGGGAGTGGCTCGCTCTCTACAAAAGCAATTTTTCCTCTCTTGGTATTGACACCTCATCAATTATTGGGAGTGGACCACATCCACCCTGGTTGAATTGGCCCTGTCAGCATTGGTTCTCCACTTGTAAGATAACTCCCTTCTCTTCATGTATTAGTATATTTATGCCTGCATCTGTAATTTTCACTCCAAGCATCTGAAGTAGTGGGTTTTTTACCCACAAAAACTTATGCCTAAATAAATCTGTTAGTCTTTAAGGTGCCACCGGACTCCTCGTTATTTTTATTAATTACCTGGAAGTCTGGCCTCCTGTGACACAGGCCATAGAATTTCCCCAAAATAATTCCTAGTGTGTGTCTTTTAGAAAAAATCCAATCTTGTTTTGAAAATTGCCAGTAATGGAGAATCCATCACAATGCTTAGTAAATAGTTTTAGTAGTTTAATTACTTTGGAAACTTATGTCTTATCTCTAGTCTGAATTTGTCTAGCTTTAACTTCCAGCCATTGCATCTTATTTTATCTTTGTCTACTAGATTGAAGAGTCATTATCAAATATTTTTCCCCTTTCAGGTACTTACAGGTTGTGATCAAATCACGCCCTAGCCTTTTCTTTGTTAAACTAAATAGATTCAGCTCCTTGAGTCTATCACTGTAAGGCAGGTTGTCCAATCCTTTAATCATTCTCATGTCTATTCTCTGAACCCTCTCCAATTTATCAACATTTTACTGGAATTGTGGACACTGTATTCCAGCAGTGATCACACTTGTGCCAAATCAAGACATTCTATTACGTCTCAACCCCTACTCGATATTCTCCTATCCCAGGATCCCATTAGCCTTTTTGGCCACAGCATCGCACTTGGAGCTGACTATCTGGGGAAGCAGTGACCCTGAAAAAGTTTAGGGAGTTGTGGTGGATAGAGTCCCCCCTCTTGTAAGAATGGGCTGCATTCTTTGTTCCTGCATATATAGCTTTACTTTTGGCCGTATTAAAATGTATGTTTGTGTGTTTGTGCTCATTTTACTAAGCGATAAAGATTGCTCTGTATCGGTGACCTGGAATGTTCCCTCTAATTTTTCCTGTCCATGTGCGGAATTAATTTAATGTGCACCAATATGGAGATGTGTGGCTGGGATGGGACGACGGGGTTCAGAGTGTGGGAGGGGGCTAGGGGTGAGGGCTCTGGCTGGGGGTGCAGGCTCTGGGATGGGGCCCAGGATGAAGGGTTTGGGGCTAAGTCTGCCCTAGGGCTGTAGGGCAGACTCAGTGGAGTCTGACACCCCCCCCCCCCCCACACACACACACCCCCCCCGCCCAGCCCTCTCTATCTGCAGCAGCAGCTGGGCCACAGGGGAGAGGCTTCTCACCCTGCACACCCCAGGCTCCCCCATCATCCCTCACCTCACTGCCCTGACCTACCTCTATTCCCCCCCTTACCATACGGCCATCTTCCAGGCCCACCTGTGGCCACGCCCCTGAGTGCAGTGGGCATGCCAGTGCAGCTGTGCTAATTAAGTGCGTGGCCCTTGGCAGCTTCCTGCAAGGCTATGCAGGTGCACACCTTACAGCAGTGCTGGGCAAACTACGGCCTGCGGGACCATCCTGCCTGGCCGTTGAGCTCCCGGCTGGGGAGGCTAGCCCCCAGCCCCTCCCCTGCAGCTATATGGCCGCGTGGGCAGTGCTCTGGGCGGTGGAGCTGCGCGCTCCTGCAGGGCAGTGGGGCCGCGTGTCTGGCTCCGGCCAAGTGGCGCGGCTGCCAGACATGCTGCTCTAAGTGGCATGGTAAGGGGCCGGAGTGGAGGGTTGCTGTTTGTGCCGCTACACCGGGGCCAGAGAGGTTGGATAAGGGGCAGGGTATCCCGGGGTCCCGGGGGGCAGTTAGGGGACAGGGAGTGGAGGTTTGTGGGGGGAGGGTGTTGGATAAGCATGGGAGTCCCGGGGGGCCTGTTGGCATGGCGGTGATGGGGGTCGGGGTAGTCCGGGGACAGGGAGCAGGGGGGTTGGATGGGGGTAGGGTCAGGATTGGGGGGGGGTCTCGGAAGGGGGCGGTCGGGACAAGGACTGGGGGCGTTGGATGGGTCAGGGGTTCTGGGGGGGGCAGTCAAGGGGCAGGAAGTGGGAGGGGTTGGATAGGGGGCGGGGGCCAGGCTGTTTGGGGAGGCACAGCCTTCCCTACCCAGCCCTCCATACAGTTTTGCAACCCAATGTGGCCCTCGGGCAAAAAGTTTGCCCACCCCTGCCTTAGAGGGAACTTAGGTGACCAGCCCTCTTCATTATTTACCACTCCATCAGTCTTTGTATCATCTGCAAACTTTCAGAATTATTTTTTTTTCCAGGTCATTGATAAAAATATTAAATATCATAGAGCCAAGACCCCCGTGAGAGCCCACTAGAAACACTACAACCTAAAATTAATTAGAGCAGAAAGCTGGGTGCTCAGCAATTTTGAAAATCAGGCCATTTATTGCTGAGCTTAAATATGGATTTTGGAGCCTGGCTTCAGGCTCCTAGTTTTGAAAATCTTGGCCATATTTTTTAAATGTAATGGATTTTCTGATACCTTTTATGCTTATTCAGATTACGTGAATTACAATATTAACAGTTTTAGTTTTAGTTTTTCAGAACTGTGTGCTGGAGTTATTAGATACAAAATTAAAAATATGACTAGAAGAAGGTTGCATACAACTGAGAGGTACTGCATGTTGCATTTGTGTAGTTGATTCAGTTAAAAAGCAAAATGAAATAAAATGTCAAGCTCTAGTTCCCTACCTACTGATTAAAATTACCTGTGAATCTAAAGAATTATAGACGTTAGAGGTGGCAAAGATTCCATCTTTCCATTTTTGATTCCATCTCTGTCAGTGAAAGACTTGCTCTGTGAGATTATTTTCTAATGTTGAATCAATCTTTTTAAAGCATCCTAATGTGGCTTCTGTCACTTGATCTACTATGCTTTAGCTGAATACATGGGGCCATGCAAATCTGCTGATATCTACTTTATATCACAGACCATGTTTGCAGATCGGAAACAGATACACATTTTGTATCTGTGCAGGGCTCTCTGAATATATCTCCGTGGGTGTCATTAATATATAAGGCTATGATTTTGTTAGGGATATTTTTAGTAAAAGTCAGGGACAATCATGGGTAATAAACAAAAATTCAAAGCCCATGACCTGTCCCTGACTTTTACTAAAAAACATCCCTGACAAAATGGGGAGGGAGGAGGGTCCAGCATCCTGCCCCCTGCCTGCAGTGGTTGGGAGCTGTGGGGACCCTGTTGCCCACTGGCTGGTCAGCTGCGGGGGCGGAGGGGAGAGAGGGTTCCCCGGCAGTGGCTGGGCAGCTGTGGGAGGGTCCCCTCGCTGCCCACGGAGGATGGTCAGCTACAGAGCCCCCCCAGTGTCACGGAGTCTCTCTGGAAGTCATGGATTCCATGACTTCAGTGATCTCCGTGACATAATTGTAGCCTTACTAATATACAATCTACATTTTCCATTCTTAATTTTATTAGATTACAGTGATAGGCCTCCAGAAGCACTGCCCTTTCTTGCTGTTTACACTTTCCCAATATTTATACAGTTTGGAGCTCGAAATTGCCAGTTGACCTGTCTAGCATACGCGGCCTTCTTTGCTGCCACTTCCTCTTATCAGTCAGTATTAGAGTTAAAAATCAAGCTCTTGCATCAGAAAATTATTCCTGCTTTTTTAATAACATTTGTTTAAACTAACTGAAGACATTTGAGATGACCTAAGCTGCTCGTTGGCTTTCAGCCATTCCGATTGTTGCAGGAATCCCTAATGCTTGGTACAAATATTTCTAAATAATTCTGAATACTACGAGTGAACCTCTGAAAGTAGAAAATGTGTAAGGAACATTTGGACAATATGATTACAAAATAGTGAAATGAAAAGGCCAAGACTGGAGGCAAGTTAATCATGTATGTATTTTAGGGGCTGGTTCATTGTCTGTTTCAATTTATCTCCGCATATCTGTTCAGGTGAGGAATTCAAACGTGGAAAATATTTATTAAAGTCCAGGGCATTGGAGGGCTAGGTTGAGTCCCCTAGCTTCTTGGGCAGTCTTAGTTTTACACGCCCTGCTGGGTTAGGTCTGGAGCTTGTGGAAGAAGATGATGCTGATTCTGAATTCATAGTATTATAAAAATTAGCAGTGGAAAAAATGCTAATGGGTTATCTAGTCCATCTGCTTGGAAACCAGTCCAAGATAATTTTTTTTGTGTGGGGGGATTTAAATGTTTAACTTTGCAAATAATAAATGTTGTCTGCAAGAGCAGGAAGTAGCTTACCCCAACTGAAGGAAAAACAAGATCCATCTCTCCTTGCATTGCCTTGTTTTCTGTCCCAACGCCTAGGGTTCTAGAACTCACAGAAATGTATTTCTCTTAATACTGTGCATATTTTATGTACAAACAAAACACTTAACACTGGGTCTTCTGAGTTCACTCTGTTCTTTTCCCCCAGGAGAAAAACTTGACTATAAGGCCTGTGAGGCACTGGAAGAGATTTTCAAAAGGGTCCAGTTCAAAATGGTTGACTTGGAGCAAACGAACCTGGACGAAGATGTAAGTTTCATTTAATGCTATGTAATTTACCGTGGCTTTTTTTTGTTTCAAGATTAACAAAAATCCTGTAATTTTCTCTGCCTGGTACGGTTTTGTGTTCTGTTCTGAGCTTTTTCTTCATGCACTGAGGTTAGTGAGCGCTTAAAGGGATGTGCTCCAAATCTGACCTATACTTGCCATTGCTATTACCCTCTCCATTCATAAGGACACTTTATTTTATGTCTTCGTTTGCATTTTTGCTATTTCAGAAAGTAATAAATAGAATGAACCCTCGATATCCAGGTTCCAAATTGCCATAATTCAAATGGACCTGGAAGTCTCTTAAATAAACTTGTTTAAAAATCCATCTGAGGAATAACCTTTCTCATGTTTTATGTAATGTTAACTGGAATGTTTTTTCCCTGCCGGACCTGGGTTCAGGCTTTATATTCTGAACTTCCTGTGCTATGCTAATCTGCACAGTGTATTCTTTATGTTGTGTAGGTGTGTTGTAGCAATGCCATTGGCTCTAAAGTAACCCCAAAGGCCTGAAAACAGGTCCCAACAAGTAAGTGAAGAAGGAACTGCTATTTTACACAGTTTTGGTGCAGTGAACCCAGTGTGCTACATTAATGGCTTGGTATTTAAAACTGTGTTTATTTTAAGTAACTTATTTCACCATTAGCCCATTTCCTTAACTCTGTTAAATAATAAAGAATGAAAATTGTAAGCACCAGATGCCTGCTCGTTATCCATCTGCTTCTGGGTCCCCTCCTGTCCCTGAGTGCTCTCTAGTGACCTTTTCTTCTTCCTCTATGTAGCTGGTTCCCAAATGTCCTGCCTCACATCAGGTGAGAGGCAGATGAAATCTCCACCCTCTCAAACTCATTACCTCCAGAGGTAGAACTGTTTATCTTCCTTCTCTACCTCTCAATCCTTCTCTTCTTTTTTCTGTTACCATTGGTGTACAGTCTCCCAAATTCTCCCCTCCCCCCATTGCTAAACTATTGTCAATGCCTTGGTTGTTTCTTCCTGATCGCTGCACTCTTCCCTCTGACCTCAGCTCCCTGCTGCCCATTGTCCCCCTCTAGTGGTGGTGTTTTGGATAAACTGAAGTCCTGTTCTGCTGCTATTCTAGACAGATCACTGGCTTCATCTTACCCCAATCAAGCTCCTTCTTATTCCCTTTACCTCTGTCTGTATCTCTGCTATTATTTCCTCCTAGTCCCACACTGATAGGTAATCCCTGCATGCCCACCTGACCCTGACTTCTGATTCCATGACCTGTTTTTAGGACTGTCAGGCGATTTAAAAAAAATTGTGATTAATTGCAAGCCATTAATCGCAAGTGATTAAAAAATAATAGAATAATACCATTTATTTAAATATTTTTGGATGTTTTCTACATTTTCATATATATTGATTTCAGTTACAACACAGAATACAAAGTGTACAGTGCTCACTTTATATTTATTTTTGATTACAAATATTTGCACTGTAGAAAACAAAAGAAATATACTATTTCGATTCACCTAATACAAGTACTGTAGTGCAGTCTCTTTATTGTGAAAGTTGAACTTAAAAATGTAGAATTATGTACAAAAAAAACTGCATTAAAAAATAAAACAATGTATAACTTTAGAGCCTACAAGTCCACTCGGTCCTACTTTAGCCAATCGCTCAGACAAACCAGTTTGATTACATTTGCAGGAGATAATGCTGCTCGCTTTTTGTTTACCACATCACCTGAAAGTGAGAAGAGATGTTCGCATGGCACTGTTGTCACTGGCGTCACAAGATAGTTACGTGCCAGATGCACTAAAGATTCATATGTCCCTTCATGCTTCAGCCACCATTCCAGAGGATGTGTGTCCATGCTGATGATGGGTTCTGCTCGATAACGATTCAAAGCAGAGCGGACCGATGCATGTTCATTTTCATCATCTGAGTCAGATGCCACCAGCAGAAGGTTGATTCTTTTTTGGTGGTTCGGGTTCTGTAGTTTCCACATTGGAGTGTTGCTTTTTTAAGACTTCTGAAAGCATGCTCCACAACTTGTCCCTCTCAGATTTTTGGAAGGCACTTCAGATTCTTAAACCTTGGGTTGAGTGCTGTAGCTATTTTTTTGAAATCTCACATTGGTACCTTCTTTGCGTTTTGTCAAATTTTCAGTGCCAGTGTTTGTAAATCAAACATGTCCTGAGTCATCGTCTGAGACTGCTCTAACATTAAATATATGGCAGAATGCGGGTAAAACAGAACAGGACACATACAATTCTCCCCAAAGAGTTCAGTCACAAATTTAATTAACGCCCTATTTTTTTGACTAAAATCATCCTCATGGAAGTATGTCCTCCAGAATGGTGGTTAAAGCATGAAGGGGCATACGAATGTTTAGCATATCTGGCACGTAAATACCTTGCAATGCTGGCTACAAAAGTGCCATACAAATGCCTGTTCTCACTTTCAGGTGACATTGTAAATAAGAAGCAGGCAGCAGTATCTCCTATAAATGTAAACAAATTTGTTTTCTTAACAATTGGCTGAACAAGAAGTAGGACTGAGTGGACTTTCAGCTCTAAAGTTTTACATTTTGTTTTTTGAGTGCAGTTATGTAACAAATAAAATCTACGTTTGTAAGTTACGCTTTCACAATAACAGGTTTCAGAGTAACAGCCGTGTTAGTCTGTATTCGCAAAAAGAAAAGGAGTACTTGTGGCACCTTAGAGACTAACCAATTTATTTGAGCATGAGCTTTCGTGAGCTACAGCTCACTTCATCGGATGCATACCGTGGAAACTGCAGCAGACTTTATATACACACAGAGAATATGAAACAATACCTCCTCCCACCCCACTGTCCTGCTGGTAATAGCTTATCTAAAGTGATCATCAGGTTGGGCCATTTCCAGCACAAATCCAGGTTTTCTCACCCTCCACCCCCCCACACAAATTCACTCTCCTGCTGGTGATAGCCCATCCAAAGTGACAACTCTTTACACAATGTGCATGATAATCAAGTTGGGCCATTTCCTGCACAAATCCAGGTTCTCTCACCCCCCTCCCAAAAACCACACACACAAACTCACTATCCTGCTGGCAATAGCTCATCCAAAGTGACCATTCTCCCTACAATGTGCATGATAATCAAGGTGGGCCATTTCCAGCACAAATCCAGGTTTTCTCACACCCCCCCCACTCTTTCACAATAGAGATTGCACTACAGTACTTGGATGAGTGAATTGAAAAATACTATTTTGTTTATCAATTTTACAGTGCAAATATTTGTAATAAAAGCTAATATAAAGTGAGTACTGTACACTTTACATTCTGTGTTGTAGTATAAATCAATATATTTGAAAATGTAGAAAAACATCCAAAATATTTAATAAATTTCAGTTGGTATTCTATTTAACAGTGTGTTTAATCACGATTAATTTTTTAAATCACAGTTGATTGCGTCAGTTAACTGCGATTAATCGACAGCCCTACTTGTTTTGGTATGTTTTCTTTCTGCTGGATTGGAAGCTCTTGAGTGGGGCGTCTGGCACTATATGTTGTACGGTTCCTTGAACATTAGGAGCTATTCAGAAATGCTTAGCAATAATAATAATAAATTAATACTAGACTTCCTAATCACACTTGACGAGAGATGAGGTAAAAATGGTAAAGTTAAACGGTAAAGAACTGTGAAGGTCTAGGCCTACAATTCATTATCCCAAAGAACTCTGTTGTCCTTTTAAGGGAATAATTAAAAAGTGTTGCATGGCTTCAAAGCTATTGTGGGTACCTTTGGTGAAAAGGTAATTCTGGATGTCCTTACTGCATATATGGCTTTTCTTGTAAATCAGGTTTTCGCTCCTGCCAGTTATGTTGCAGCCAGAACAGCTGCAGAAAAGAGAGCACTGTTCCCTTAACTATGCAAATGTTGCTGAGGATAGGTAAGGGCTGGTATTTTGAGATTCTCAGATTTAAGATTTATAGTACTTTTCACACTTGCAGCACTTATATATATGTATTTTTTTTTAAAAAGGTAATCTCCAAGGAGGAGTCAGACTTTTCTTACAGTCTATGAAAATACCACATAATTTTAAGGCCAGAGGGACCACTGATGACTTGTATAACATAGGTCACAGAACTTCCCTTAATGAATTCGTTTGAACTGAAGCAGATCTCTTAGAAAATGTATCCAATTTTTACTTAAAAATTTCCAGTGATGGAGAATCCACCACAATCCTTGGTAAACTGGTCAGTGGTTTGTTGTCCTCACAATTAAAAACTTGTGCCGGATTTCCAGCCTGAATTTGTCCTGCTTTAATTTCCAGGCATTGGATCTTGTTATAACTTTGTCTTCTATATTTAAGATCCCATTATCAAATTTTTGTTACCTTTGTAGGTACTTGTAAACTTTGATCAAGTCACATTTCTGCAGGAGTTCTCTATTCCATTTGGTTGGCTATGTTGCAAGCAGATGTCATAATAAGACTAAAGGAGGATCATGAACAATATTTATTAGCTTATTAAGTAGCTGTTGCTGCATCTGCTACTGCACTGAGTTTTCTAGAAATCCCACTGGTCCTTTCCAGCTGTGATTATTTATTTGATTTTTAATATATATATATATATATATTTAGCCAAAGTTTTTATATATATATATATATATCAGGAAACTATTGTCTGACAGTTAGAACTGGTAGCCTTGTTGCATGTGACATTTAAAACTAGACTGGATAAAGAGAAGAAGTCCTGTAGGGAATAATCCTGCCCCAATTCTGGGCATGAACTAGATGGGACCAGTAGTTGGCTGACCTTCAGTTTGGGCAATCTTACTGTTCCTGGCAGGAGTTCAGCTCACTCCCAGGGTCTTTTCAGAGTCCAGTGTACAGTCCCCTTGCCTCCTAGCTTCTGGCAGCGCCTCCCAGGACCGACTGCAGGTCTCTATCTGGAAGCAGCCCTCCAGAGCCTTTGCTCATACTGAGCTTGTGGTGTCAATCTCCCCCAAACAGGGGAGATTGAAGGAAAAGGTTAGTGACTGGAGTCCCAGGGGAGGCAATTGAGGTTACTCAATTAGGGTGAACTGCAAAGAATAGGGCAGACGCTTCCCAAAGCTGATGGATATTGTGATACAGTAACTCCTCGCTTAACGTTGTAGTTATGTTCCTGAAAAATGCTACTTTAAGCGAAACCATGTTAAGCTAATCCAGTTTCCCCATAAGAATGAATGTAAATAGTGGGGGGGTTAGGCTCCAGGGAAATTTTTTTCGCCAGAGAAAAGACATTATACATATATACACAGTATAGGTTTTAAACAAACAATTTACTGCTGTACACAGCAATGATGATTGTGAAGCTTGATTGAGGTCTTGGAATCGGAGGGTAGGATATTTTTCAGGGAATGCTTTGCTGCTGAATGATGATCTAGCATTCAGCTGAGCCCTCAAGGGTTAACAGGTTGTTCATGTTTCAGAGTAACAGCCGTGTTAGTCTGTCTTCGCAAAAAGAAAAGGAGGACTTGTGGCACCTTAGAGACTAACCAGTTTATTTGAGCTGTAGCTCACAAAAGCTCATGCTCTAATAAATTGGTTAGTCTCTAAGGTGCCACAAGTACTCCTTTTCTTTTTGCGAATACAGACTAACATGGCTGTTACTCTGAAACCTCTCCCTACAATGTGCATGATAATCAAGGTGGGCCATTTCCAGCACAAATCCAGGTTCTCTCACCCCCCACCCCCACCCCCATACACACAAATTCACTCTCCTGCTGGTAATAGCTTATCTAAAGTGATCATCAAGTTGGGCCATTTCCAGCACAAATCCAGGTTTTCTCACCCTCCGCCTCCCCCCTCCTCCCCCCCCCCCCCCAAACTCACTCTCCTGCTGGCAAAAAGAAAAGGAGTACTTGTGGCACCTTAGAGACTAACCAATTTATTAGAGCATCATGCAGTTGATAGATTTCCACTCCATACGGCTAAATGCAGTGCCTTGCATAATGACAGGTTTCAGAGTAACAGCCGTGTTAGTCTGTATTAATAGCCCATCCAAAGTGACCACTCTCTTCACAATGTTATTCATGTAGCCTCCACTCTACAAGGCGGCAGGAATGGAGGGAGGAGACAAAATAGACTCATGGCAGTGACTGCAAACATTCCCTGCAGAAACTGAATGTGTTGATGAACCCACGCTATCCCACTAGAACGCACCACTCCCTCCACTTTCCAAAGTGTGAATGTGAGAGAGAGAGCGCCATGCGCCTTGCCCCCTTAACTACGCTGATCCCACTCTAAGTACACTGCCTTCTTAAGCAGATCAGTAAGTTGAGACAGCAGCTGCTGCCAGCAAGCTCCCTCCATTCTGAGCCCTGTCTCCTGTCATGTTCCTCCCTGCTCTGTGGAGATGGGGTACAGGAGCAGGGAGTGGGGAACACCCTGACATCAGCACCCCTCTTCTTCTCCTCCCCCTGCACAGCAAGCAGGAGGCTCCCAGGAGCAGCTCCAAGTCAGAGCGCAGGAGCAGCACACGACAGTGGGAGGAGGGTCACCTGAGCTGCCTGGCAATTAGTAACCTGCTGGGGGGCTGCTGGCCTACCCTGGTTCCAAGGCGCCCTCTTCCCCCCCCCCCCCCCAGCTTGCTCCAATGTGCTTCTCTTTCTGCAAGCAGTGGACAAAGCAGGCGGCTGCCAAACGACTAAGGGAGCATTGCGCAACTTTAAATGCGCGTGTGCTCTAATAGATCAGCAACAAAACAACGTTAACTGGGATGAAATTAAGTGAGGAGTTACTGTACTTAGATTTACAAAGCCAGCACAAAATAGCTTCTATAATATCTCACTGAAACCAACAACCCAGTTCCCTTAAAGTAACCCAGCCTCAGGCCTCCACCTAGACACCCAAGTCAAATATGATGAGGATTACTGAAAATCTTCATCATATAAAAAAGTTCTGCCAATCCTAAAGGATCACACATTACCTCCCAGGTTAATGAATATGCCAGATCTTACCCAAATACACGCTTACAGCCAATTCTTATTAACTAAACTAAAATTTATTAAAAAAGAAAAGCAAGAGACTTGGTTAAAAGATCAGTTTACATACAGACATGAGTTCAATTCTTGAGTTTCAGATTCATAGCAGAGATGCTGAGCTTTGTAGTTGCAAAGAGTTCTTTCAGAAATAGTTCATAGGTTATAGTCCAATGTTTATATTCAGGGTGGTCCAGTCAGAACTGGGATCTCAGTCCTTATGGTTTAGGCTTCCCCTCAAGCAGATCTAAGATGACAGGATCAGGACCCAAGGGTCTCTTATAGCAGCCACTTGCACATACAGTCCTGGGTGAACAATAGGCTTTTGATGGAACCTTCTGTTTTCTAAATCTCACTGTTCATTAACTATATGGATTAACATAAGATAATTTATCCATTAAGCAGTTTATCACAAACTTTAAAGAGACACACAGACAATAACATTATTGTACTCAAAATTCATCTAAATGTTAATATTCACTTTTGATCTCTGAATCAACAGCTATAGTGACAGACAAGAACTGTCTGTTTACATGGTTAACATTTGTGAGTACACACATGCAATTAGTATCACTTCTAACAATATAGTTTTGCATTTCAAAGTTCTAGTCTATTTACCAGGGAATGGCCCTAATTACCATTTCTAACAAGTTTCAAAGTAGCAGCTGTTAGTCTGTATTCACAAAAAGAAAAGGAGTACTTGTGGCACCTTAGCAACTAACAAATTTATTTGAGTATAAGCTTTCATGAGCTACAGCTCACTTCAGAAGTGAGCTGTAGCTCACGAAAGCTTATGCTCAAATAAATTTGTTAGTTTCTAAGGTGCCACCATTTCTAACAAGTCTTTACAGGTTGAATCTGGGTCAATTAGCCTGCAGGATGCTTAACCCTTTCTGGCCATATGATACATTTTGTATAAGATCCGTTGCATTTATTGAACAGTGGTAGCCATAATGATTTGCATGGTTATATTTTAATTAGACAGTGTCACAGTTAGAAACTGCCCCAAGCTGAGCTGTCTTTGCTACCAGAGCTCACTAGCTGTCCCTGACAACCTCCCTGCTTCTGGGAGAATTTTGTTTTTCTGTGGGCAGGCTTTTTTACACTCCAATTCTCCCGGTGGTGCATATTCTGCAGGTGTGCCTGATTGGCACTACCTGAGTGCAAAAATATTTCTTAGCCTTGCCACCAGTGGGATCGAGGTGTGTTCAATCACATACTTCCCTTCCAAAATCAGAAGGATTTCTTGCTTGAGCATGTCCCTGGGGAAGAAAAAAATCCACATTGTATGCTCTTTCTCTGCTTGGTACTGCACCCAGAAGCTGAAGGGCTAGATACCAGCGTGTAATCTGGGGATTTGAGTCCTTCATGGAGTTTACCCTATAAAAGGGCACATGGTTTATGACTAGCTAAAGGGGACTACCTAGCACATTATACCTCAGGGAGCCAACTTGGTGGCGAAAGGTTTCTTCTCAAGGCATGTTTACACTAGAAACTTAAGTCGACCTATGTTAAGTTGACTTACAACCGCAACAGTAATTATTGTGGTGGTTCATGTACACACTGTTTTCCTTTTGTAAGAGGTGCGCATCCTCATGTGGGAGCACTTCCACCAACTTAAGCGGCGCTGCCCCCCTCCCCCCCCCCCCGGCTCTCTGTTCCCCACCACCAGGAGTCCAGCTTGCTGCCTGCCCCCCCCCCCCCCACACGCACACATTCTTGGCTCCCCACTCCTTGCCACTGGGAGCCCATCTGTCCCCCCCATACTCCCGTCGGCAAGCTCTGTGCCCAGAGTCTGGGCAGCTTCCATGTTCCCTACTGGTGTATGCCAGATTAGAAGAGCTGAATGGGAAGTTAGCTATGATAGGTTGTACAGCCACCAGGTCTGATGGAATAATCTAGATTTTTGGAAGGATTGCTGGCTTGGAATTCTGGGGTGCTGCTCATTGCTTTTCTGGAGAGAACTGCTGGTGGCTTAACTGCTGGATGAAATTGTTAAAGATATTGTGGGTGTGACATTCAATACCTTGGGGTATTGTACTGGGGTATTGTACTGTAGCCCCCATATTCCTCATTTACATATAATTGTGATCTTGCATATAAAGCATTCCATGTAAGGTATCACAGGAAAGGTTATGATCTGCTGAAATCCACTGTTCATATGCATTAATGATGTATGTATTTAAATGGAAGTTTTGAGAATAGTTGTATGATTGTCACTAAAATATGCTGTGGGTTTGGGAAGTGCCCAGATACTAGCTCTCCAGAGACCATGACAAGGGAGGTAACCAGTGCCCAAGTGGTTGCTGAATAGACCTAATCAGCCGTTGTCCAGCAAGGGAGCTACAATGCAATGACTCTGTACAAGGTCACATGAGGGGAATTGCCCACCAGCCATGCCTGGACTTATGTTCTCCAAGCACATGGGACTAAGGGTATAAAACAGAACACAGTGGCCCCATGCTTGGCCTTTTCTCCTCCCCACATCTATGCTGCAAGCAACAAGGACTCTCTCAGAAGACTGAAGACTCCAACAGAGGAGACTGGCCCAGGTTTCAAGGGTGAAATCTGTGTATTATGAACTGCAATATCCAGTGGGGTGAGAAACTGCTAATCTAGATGTTGCCCAGGCTAATAGGGTTGAGAATTTAAGATGCGTGCTTACATTTTATTTTATTTTGTTAACTAACTCTGATGTTTTGCCTGTCACTTAAAATTTATCTTTTGTAGTCAATAAACTTGTTTTTACTGTTTATCTTTACCAGTTAGGTTGCCTGAAGTGTTTGGTAAACCTGCTCAGGTTTGCAAAGGCTGGTATAGATCCATTTTCCACTGATGAAGTGGGGAACCAATTAATAAACTTGCATTGCTTGTCTTGAGCAGTGCAAGATTGTATATTCCTGAGGTACAAAGGTGGTAGCTGGGGGGATTTGGCTGGTGCCTTTTTCAGTGTGACTCATGAATGGCTCTGGGAGCATTCATGCAATCTAGCTGGGTATGTGGCTCCACATGTGGCTCTGCTAAGTGATCACAGCACCTGGAGGGGTTTGCTGCTTGTCACTCGCAAATATGTGTGAGACAGCCCAGACTGGAGAGTTAAGGAGGAACATCGGTGCCACTGTCCCAGGCTGTACCCTGGGGATCATGTCACAGTGGGGTTCTTCTTTGAGTGCTTGCTCATGTCCATTCCAGTGTTGGTGTGCGCTTGCTGCGTGAGCCACCACTGGAAAGCTTTTCCCTCAGTGGTATCCATCAGGTTGGCTCTGGTGCCCCCTGGAGTTGCGCCTTTATAACGCGAGAAAACCTAGTCCTGCCGACCCACCACCCACTTAGTTCCTTAACTCTTGACAGAGGAGTAGGAGGATGGATTTTGGAATGGACATGAGCAACACATCTCAAAGAACAACAGTTACTGAAGGTTAGTAACTGTTTTTCTTCTTTGAGTGCTTGCTCATGTCCATTCTAATGTAGGTGACTCCCAAGCAGATGTTGGAGGAGGGTTTGGAGTTCAATGGCAAGCAGACTGTAGCATGATTCTGCCAAATCCAGCATCGTCTCTGGCCTACTGAATGATGGCGTAGTGAGTCGCAAAGGTGTGGACCGAAGACCAGGTTGCTGTCGTACAGATATTCTGGATGGGAACCTGTGCCAAAAAGTAGCTGAGGACGCTTGCTCCCTTTTGGATTGTGCCATCAAGGCCAGAGCAAGGACTTTTGCCAGGTTGTAGCACGTGCAGATACAAGAGATGATCCACAATTAAATCCTCTTGACTGCGACTGGGAGACCTTTCATCCTGTCTGCCCCCGCCACAAAAAAGTGAGTAGTCTTCCTAAACGTTATAGTCCTTTCTGCGTAGAAGGCAAGCGCACATCTGACATCGAGTGAGTGAAGCCTTTGCTCCTGGCTATTGGCATGCGGTTTCAGATAGAAAACCAGAAGGAATGTGTCCTGGTTACTATGGAATTGCGAAACCATCTTCGGGAGGAAGGCTGGGTGAGAGCGCAGCTGGACCTTGTCCTTGAAGAATACAGTGTGAGGAGGTTCTGAAGTCAGAGCCCTTATCTCAAAGACCCTTCTATCCGAAGTAATGGCCACCAGAAATGCCACCTTTCAAAGAACACATTGACAAGGGCTTGAATGGGGAACCCATGAGCCTCAACAATATCAGGTTGAGATCCCAGAGTGGGATTGGTTGTCGTATTTGGGGATACAGTCTATCCAGGCATTTGAGGAAATGAGTACAGATCAAGTTTGCAAAGATGGACTGGCCATTTATCCATGGGTGAAACGCCAAAATTGCAGCCTGGTGGACTCTAATCGATGACACTGATAGCATTTGCTGCTTCAGGTGTAGTAAGTAGTCCAGAATTAATGGCACTGATGACCGTGTGGGTGAAACACCTTTCTGCGCTGACCTGACTGAGAACCTTTTACACTTTGCCAGGTTCGTAGCTGTAGTGGATGGTTTCCTGCTCCCTGCAAGGACCTCTCGAACTGCCCTGGAACATGCTAGTTCCAAGGGGTTCAGCCGTGGAACTTCCAGGCCGTGAGATGAAGGGACTCGAGGTTCAGATGTCATAGATGGACGTGATCCTGGGATATCAGATTGGTGATTCCACCAAGAGGTCCAGAAGGGTGGTGAACTAGTGTTGACATGGCCAGACTGGGGCTATCGGGATCAGGCTCGTGCCTTTCTTTCTGACCTTGAGCAAGACCTTGTGTATGAGTGGAATGGGAGGGAACACATAAGAGATGGTCCTTCCAGGGGAAAAGAAACGTATCTGTGAGCGAGCCCGGGCTGTGATTCAGGAAGAAGTGCAGACGCTTCCTATTCTCTCATTCATTGAAAATCTGGGGAGCTCCCCACCTCTGGAAAATGTCCTTCCCGATTTCTGATTGAATGGACCACTTGTGATGGGAGAAAAACCTGCTTAGGCAATCCATTAACTCATTCTGTGCCCCTAGAAAATAGAAGGCTTTGAGGTGGCTTGAGTGGGTTATGCAGAATTCCCACAGGCAAAGGGCTTCCTGGCATAGGTGAGAGAAGCGCACTCCATCCTGTCTGTTCATATAGAACATCGCTGTCATGTTGTCTGTAAGTATCAATACGTATTTGCCTTTCAGGTGGGGCTGGAACGTTGGGCAAGCAAGGCGCACTGCTCTGAATACCCTCACGTTGATGTGTAGCGAGAGCTCTGCTTAAGACCAGAGGCTTTGGGTCCTGAATACCCACAGATGAGCCCCCCAACTCAGTACAGATGCATCAATGACTAGAAATATCGCCAGATGTGGTCTCGAAGGGGACACTTGTACATACTGCCCTTGGGCCAACCATCAAAGGAGGGTGGTAACTACTGAATGGGGAAGTGTGACAGCCATGTCCAAACGATCCTGGCCCAGCCGGTACCCTGATGCTAGCTGGAGAAGTCTGAGTCATAATCTTGCATGCTGCACCACGTAAGTGCATGAGGCCATGTGTCCTAGGAGTTTTAGGCAGGTTCTTGCCATGGTGGTTGGGTGGTGTTTGAGGCTTTCTATGATAATACCTAGGGCCCGGGACTGGATCTCTGGAAGAAATGCTCTGGCCTGGACCAAGTTGAGGACCGCCCCTGTAAATTCTATTCTTTTGAACTGGTGATTTTCTGCATGTTTATCAACAGGCCTAACTCTTTGAAGGTTGACATTTACGTTTTCCTCTATCTTGGCTTGGACCAACCTTTGACCAGCCAGTCAACAAGGTAAGGGTAAACCTGAACCCTTTGCTTCCTCAAGAAGGCTGCGACAACTACCACACGCTTTATGGAAACCTGAGGGGCTGCTGATAGGCCAAACGGAAGTACGGTGACCTGGTAGTGCACTTGGTTCACCGTGAAACGGAGGAATTTTCTGTGGCCTTGGAAGATTGAAATTTGGAAGTAGGTGTCCTTCAGATTGAATGGCATACTCGTCCCCTGAATCCAGAGATGCGATAATGGTGACCAAGGAGACGATGTGGTACTTCGGCTTGTTCATGAATATGTTGAGGTTTCACAGGTCCAGGAGGGGTCTGAGACTGCCACTGGCCTTTGGGATTAGGAAAGACCAGGAGTAAAACCCCCTGCCCCTTAGCTCCAGAGGAGGGTTGGAAGGAGGGGAAGAACTGAACTGCAGGGTGTATCCCAGTTCTATTGTGCGTAGCACCCACCAGTCTGAGGTGATGTGGGACTACGCCCAATAGCAGTGGGATAGCCGGTTCATAAAAATTGGTGACAGTGGATCCAGACACTGTCCTGGTATGCTATCCTCGGGTGTACCCTCAAAAGGCCTGCTTAGACCCTGCCTCCTACTGTAATCCTGTCTCAACTGAGGCTGGTAGAAACGGGGCAATGGCTGGGGCTTAAAGTGCTTTCTTGGCGATGCTGGCATGTGTAGTTTGAGGAACTTTAGAGTGACTCTTGAATCTTTCACGCTGTGTAGTTTAGAGTCCATTTGCTCTGAAAAGAGAGACAAGCCCTCAAAAGGAAGGTCCTGAATAGTCTGCTGCACTTCATATGGGAGGCCTGAGGCCTACAGCCATGAGCTCCTCCTCGTGACCACAGCCAAGGCTATGGTTCATGCAGCAGAGTCCGCCACATCTAATGTTACTTGAAGGGACACTTTTGCCACTGCTCTGCCCTCCTCGACTGGAGCCAAGAACTCATTCCAAGATTCCTGTGGCAGTAACTCCTTGAACTTAGTCATTACACCCCAGAAGTGCAAATGGAGTGGACATGAGCAACACATTTCTAAGAACAACAGTTACGAAAGGTTAGTAACCATTTTTTCTCTCTCCAGGTCTCCTTCTATGTATTAGCAAGCTGCTAGCTTCACGGATTGTTTATGTGCAGGTCACTTGTTGGAAATGAGAAGCTGATGTCTGTGACTATTTCCCAGAGAATGCTGCTGAATGCCTCCATAATTTTGTGTCAACTTTACCATTTGTCTTTTCCTCTCTTTGTTTTCCAGGGTGCCTCAGCATTATTTGACATGATTGAGTATTATGAGTCAGCAACACACCTCAACATCTCATTTAACAAACACATTGGCACCCGAGGCTGGCAGGCAGCTGCACATATGATGAGAAAGGTTTGTGTTAGTTCTTGAACATTTTAATCATCTGTTTAATTTACTGCTTGTAAACATCCAGTAATTCTAACATGATTGCAAGTTAGTGTAGGGTTAGATTTCAATGCCATTGGAACTCTGTTAATCTAACCATTTTTTGCATGGTGGGGAGGGAGGGATGTGCATACAAGAAATTACAGGTAGCTTTTTAAACTACAATGGGAAATTTCAACTAGTAGCTTGCTGGGGTGCTGGGAAGGAGGAAGGACTGTCTTGTGTTTATGGCTGTGGACTGCAATTGGGAGATCTGGGTTCTATTTCCAGCTTTTCCAGAGTTCCTGTATTACCATAACCAAGTCATTGAATCTCCATCAGTGTGATCAGTGTTAAGGCAATTCAGTGAGTAGCCAGTGCAGCGATCGGAATGCCAGAATGAAGTGCTTCCTTAAACCTGAGTTTAACAGGGAGGCTGCTGTGCACCAGCTGAGTTTCTTTAGTGCCTGTGTGCTCATTGCCAACCAAGCACAATACATTGAAGTGTTTCAGTGTGTCTGAGTTTTGTGACAGATGGGCCTGTTGAGAGGATTTTGCTCTGTAGTTTCATAGTGGGGCAAAATGTGGAAATGTTTCAGATAATTATCATTCCAACATTTATAAGGAAATAACCCAAGGCCTAAGGCTGATGGTTTTAAACTAAATATATATCATAGTAAAAATGGAACTTCTGCTTTGTGCAGACATTACCTATGAAAGAAAATATTTCATAGTAAGATGTTTCAACACAGTGTTCTACTTAATGAGATGGTAATTGGGGATGTGGGAATGACATGGGATATGCTTATCATGTCTGCTCATTCTGAAATATGAAAGTCCCATGAAATGTACTTTGAAAGAGATCTTTTTTTATTTGTATTACAGTAGCACCTAGAGGCACTGAAATTGGAGCCCTTACATAGTAAGACTGTCCCTGTCCAGAAGAACTTACAAACTAGACAGAACGGGCTAACAAAGGGTAGGGGATAGGAAGTATTATCCTTATTTTATAAATGAGATTATATGATTTATCCAAGGTCATACAGGAACTCAGTGGCAGAGCTCCTGAAACATAAGTGCCGACTCTGTGGATGCTCTGGGTCTGGAGCACCCACGGGGAAAAATGGTGGGTGTTGAGTGTGCCGAAGTGAGGATTTTTCCTTATGTTATATGTGAGCCTTACTGTTTTGCATGAATGCTGTGTGTGCCTCAGTTTCCCTGTGTATTGCACCAGTGTCTAGGTGGTGGGAATATGGGGGTGTGACTTCTGTGGAGGCTGCTCCAGCTGCCTGCACTGATTCTATAGCCACACCTTCATAACCTGAGACCCAGGAGGGGGATGCAACCAGGTGACACTGGGTCCCGGGAAGTGAGACAAAGGCAAGAGGAGGAGCAACGGGCTGGGCAGGGGCTAGATAGCTAGAAGCTGGCTATCGGCTGGCTTGGAGCTCGGGGAGGACCAGAGCCCTGGCTCTGGTCTACCTTCCCGCCAAGATGGACTTGGCTGAAAGTCACTGATTTCTGTGCTAACAAGTTCTGTCCTACGGTATGTTTCTGTTGACTAATAAACCTTCTGTTTTACTGTCTGGCTGAGAGTCATGTCTGACTGAGGAGTTGGGATGCAGGGCCCCTGGCTTCTCCAGGAGCCCCGCCCGGGTAGACTTGCTGCAGGAAGCTCACGGTGTGGAAGGGGATGTTGAATACTCTGAGGTCAGATCCAGGAAGGTCAAAGCTGTGTAAGCTTCTTGCCTTGGAGACAGTATGCTCAGAGAGAGGAGGCATGCTCCCCCTGAGTCCTGATTGGCTTCATATGGAGTAGTTCCAGAGCATCGCCCCGGTGACTCTGTGATAACTGGTGGCGGAGATGGGATAAACTGCACCCCATGGACAAAGCATCCTGCAGTAAGTGATTGGGGAGCAGTAAAATAAAGGGGGATTAGCAAGAGACGGGCATGCTGAAGGCTCCGAGAGGTGCCTTTCCAGGAGGAGCCTACGGCTTCACCCTGAGAGAGGTGGACCCCCGAGAAGGGCTGTTGCATTGAAGGGGTTCCTCCCAGGGATTGTGGGGAGCTGAGAGAGCACAGGTCTGTGAGTCCGTGACCACTTGGGAACAGCATGGAGATGGCCTATAAACATCTCCTTAAGAAGGACATTATGGAGCTGTGCAGAGAAAGATGGCTGCGCATTGGAAAGCTCACAAAGGCACAGCTGATTGCTCAGTTGGAGGAGGAGGATTGCTCTAAGAGGCCAGTTCCTGACGCAGCTGGGGGCGCGAGAGAGGCTGGGAGCAGCTGGGTGTCCCGGAGACCTGTGTCCCCGACCAGCAGGAGGTCTCCACCAAGTTCCCTGTCAGTGGATCTGAGATGGATGAAATTGGAGTTGAGTTTGAAGGAGTCAGAGGGCCATGAGAGACAGGGAAGGCATGAAGCAGGACAGCAGGAGAGACAGAGGCAGCAGGAGCTGCCCATGTCCCAGGTGAAGGGGGGCTGAGTCGCCTCCAGGATGCAGGGCTGACTGTAAAAGCTGGGATGTGCAAGTTGGGGATGGCACAGGTGTTGTACCTGAGCCACAAGGTGGGGAGTGACTGTCTAAAGCCAGAGCCAGCTAAGGGGGGCAGGGGAGATCAGAGACTGGTCTGCTCCCCAGACTAAGAAACAGGCCCAGGCCTTTATTGGGATGGCGGGGAATTACCAGAGATTTGTGCCTCACTTGAGCTCTGTGTCAGCTCCCATCACTGAGCTATGCAAGAAGGGTAAGCAAGACAAGCTGGTCTGGACCGGGCAGTGCCAAGGGCTCTCTGCATGCTGAAGGAGGATCTGATTAAGGGCAGAGTGCTGGGAAACCCAGACTTTGATGAGACCTTTATGGGGTTCACCGATGCCCCCCACACAGAGAAAGGCAGTAGCCAAATCCCCCCAAGTTCTCAGCCTCATACCTCAGACATATACATTCTTGCACTGCTCAGGATGAGCAGTGCAAATTTATTAATTGGTTCACCACTTCAGCAGTGGAAAGTGGATATACACCAGCCTTTGTAAACCTAAGCAAGTACTCTTACTTCAGGCAAACTCACTGGTAAAGATGAACAATTAAATTTATTAACTAGAAAATATGGATTCTAAGTGATCATAAGTGATAGGCAAAAAGTCAGAGTGGTTACCAAAATAAAATCTAATATAAGCACTCAGTCTAAACTCTCAACCATATTAGACTGGGTAACATCTAGAGTAAACAGTTTTCCTCATCCCACTGGATATTGCAGTTCATAGTACAGTTCATAGTACATAGAATCCCATGCACTGCTACAGACTAGGGACTGAATGGCTAGACAGCAGTTCTGCTACAGCTCACTTCATCATATGCATTCGATGAAGTGAGCTGTAGCTCACGAAAGCTTATGTTCAAATAAATGTGTTAGTCTCTAAGGTGCCACAAATACTCCTTTTTTTTGCGAATACAGACTAACACGGCTGCTACTCTGAAACCTGTCATAACTTCATATGCATTCATGATGTACATATTTAGATAGAAAAATGACTTTCAGCAGATCATAACCTTTCCCCAGTACCTCAGATGGCATGCCTTATATGCAAGATCACAATTCTATATAAATGAGGAATATGGGAGTTACAGGATGCTCCCCCAAGGTATAAAATGTCACAGTAATGTCTCATTGTTCTGTCCTTTTTTCACACCTTCTAAAGCTTCTATTTCTGTCTTTTAAAAATAAAATTAATTTGGTTGCACAATCAAGCTCTCAAGTTATGAAATACAAGACTTATAGTTGCTAGCGCAGCTTTACTTCTGCGCCCCCCCCCCCCCCCCCCCCCCCATGCATCCAGCCTGTTCTCTGAATGAGGCAAGGATTCTGTGGGGAAAAAATATGATCATGTAAGTAGACTATCATCATGTGCACAGACCAGGGAGCAGAATTAGTTGCATGGCCAATAATAAATCTGACATTGTATAACTTCAGGTGCTTTACTTTTCAACATAAACTTCCTTTTAATGTAGCTTTTTGTGTATAATGTCCTCCTTTTGAAAGTCAAAAGGAAAAACAACTTCTTTATGTAACAACTATAACTGTCCCATTATGAGTTGGGTTTTTAAATATTGAATCTTCAGCACGGACTTCGACCGCTTGAGCTACAGGATTAGGATTAATTTTTGGGGAAGCTCTGTGGTCTGTGTTATAGAGGAGGTCAGGCTATGTGATCAGAATGGTCCCTTCTGGCATTGGAATGAATGGGGGTGCAGGGAACCAACAAAAAGGAAAACTACGTTAGCTACTCCTGGGGGGATTCTGCGCCAAAAAAAAATCAAAATTGTGTACCAAAAAATTCAAAATTCTGTATATTTTATTTGTCAAAATAATGCAATATCATTATTGCACACCAGTTTCAATTGTTTTGGTAATTTATTTAAACTAAAATACAGAAAAAAGTCACAATAACTATTCAGTATTTCCTAAACACATGAAAGTTAAGTTACAAACACGTGGTAACTAATACCCTGCATTCTAGTTATAATGCTGGATTTTCATTTAAATTACGTTACAGAACACCAACCAGCGCCGCCCCCCCCCCCCCCAAAAAAAAAAGGAGAATGTCATTTTAAATTGCTCAGATTGTCACACATGAAAGTCGTACAGTTTTGCTAATCGTTTGTCCTGGACCTGGCTGGGTACTTTGGGAAGTGCTTGGTTCTGATTCTCCTGACATTTTATTGGCTGCTTTATTTGCCCTCAGTCTCTATTTTATTTACCCATTTAAAAAAAAATAAAAAATCCTGAGCTGTAATCTAACCCCATTCTGCCACTTGGACACAGGGAAAAAGTGAGAAAGCCCATAGATCTTCCTACCTGAGGATTCCCTTCCTGTCATTTATAATAAGAGTCCTTTACATCACTCTGGCAATGTAGGGGCCTTAAAACTTTCACCATTTTTAATGCTCCTGAGGGAATTTACTGAGAAGGGGAACAGTTAACTATAGGCATGCCGCTACATTTGTGCCTCAGAGAATGAGATCAATTAACTCAGGCAGGCTGCTTCCTTTGTGCCTCTTGCGTGCATCTTGCATAATAAAAAGCCCTACCCTTACACGCCAGGGAGCTGCAGTCGCAAGAGAGAGGGACAGTCTCTCTCTCTCTCTCTCTCGCTTGTTGGCATGCACATATGCCCAGCCCCGAAGGTGATCACGCAGGCACCCACGCCTAGCCCCTGTCTCTGAGGCTGCTCCAGGCTCGCTGGAACAGACGCGCTGCCTGGGGTGCTTGGGAAGAGGCGCATGTCCCCCGGCAGATTTATTTTTGCATTTTTCTGCATGGGGGGCACGGAAAAATGCTGGCCATATGAATTGGCCCCCGTATGGGCGCAGAATCCCCCCAGGAGTACTAAATTAGCTAGCAGCAGAAGACTGCCATCTCAAAGGGGAATCGGCTGCTGTCCCCAGGTGTTGGATCAGGGGAGTTACTGAGGGGAATCTAGTTTGAGGCATGCTCTCCTCTCCATTCTCCAGAGATGAAAGGCACCTGCACACTTTCCCTGTCACTACATCTGTTCTGGGAGCTCCTAGTGAAGTATCTGCTGCTGTTTTAGTGGCCTGTGTCTTTAGATTGTTCATGTTCACATACTTA
This sequence comes from Lepidochelys kempii, assembly GCF_965140285.1. Taxonomy (NCBI): domain Eukaryota; kingdom Metazoa; phylum Chordata; order Testudines; family Cheloniidae; genus Lepidochelys; species Lepidochelys kempii. Next base: position 9,086,866 of record NC_136402.1, on the reverse strand, counting down.
ATTTCCACGAGGAATGGAAGGAACAGAAGAGAAATAGCAATTTAACAGTTAATAATTTTGCTAAGCTTGAAAAGCACCTTTCAAGCCTGAGACCTTTCTCCCTGTCAAATTTCAAAGGTCTTCTGCAAACAATGAAGGTGTTAAAGCTTCTCAAAAAATCACAAGAATCTTTTATAGTAAGTATTAGCCTAAACCAGCTCCTCCTGCAATTCTCAACTGTACAGCATTCTGTGCATCATAACCCAGCATAAATGAATTGTCACATGTACGTTCTGCATTCTGTCCATATCTGGTAATCCTACCCTGGATTTTCTTACATCCTCTTAGTTTTGGATTTAGCTGGGGCTAAGTATTATTTCTGTGAAACTCTCCCAGGACTTGCTTGTATAGAGTCAGAACCATCCAGTCATGGCAGGAAACTTTGTATGTATTTGGAAAAATGCCTACTTTTCCAGGGGGGTTTGGTCATTTTTTTTAGTTTGGCTGAAGGGTTTCTATTACTGTTCTCTCCCATCCTCCTGCCGCTTGGTGGACAATAATGCAGAAAAAGAAGAAAGATGAAACCTAATAGCTAGAATTGTCTTTGCATCGTCTAGCCTGAGGAATGCAAGTTAATCAGACATTGATTCTAAGCAAAATCATGGAAAGGTTACGAGAGAGATAATAAGTAAAGAGTTAAGTTAGTGGCATAATTGGTGCTAATTAGCGTGGTTTTAAGGAAAACCGGTCATGTCAAAGTTCATATAATTTTTTTGATTGAGATTACAAAGTAGACCGGTGTAATTAACTTAAATGTTTGACCACACAACATACGGATTGATTTTGTATAATGCTGATCTATTAATGTAGCCATGTTAAATGGATTAAAAACTGGCTAACTGATAAATCTGTAAATTAGGAATCCACCAACAGGGCTATTTCTAGGAGGGTTTCACAGGGATCTGTTCTTGGCCCAGTGCTATTCAATATTAGTGTTGTGGGAGGAAAAAGTAAAATCTTTGTTGGCAAAGTTTGCAGATGACACAAAATTTAGTGGAGTGGTAAATAATGTGGATACGTCAGTTATATGGCAGATCTGGATTGCTTTATTAAAGTGGACTCATTTGCATATGTTTTCAACTGTACTTCTCCTTCCCTCCCTCTCTGGACTATGTGTCCAGTTGCAGTGTCTTTCCCCTTTGCTTCTTGTCCCAGTCTTTTCCTAGCTACTCCTAGTTCTCTCCCTGTACCCTAGCTCCTTGTTCTTCCACTGCCCAAGTGCCTACCAGTCTCCTTGCCTAGCCAGTGTATCTCTTCTTCTCTCCCAGAGTATCCCTCCCCCACCCCCAAGCTGCAATTTCTGGGAAAGTCCTGTTCAGCCCCAGGTTGGCTGTGAAGTTCTAGCAAGTTTCTTCTATTCATTTGTGGATTGACATTTTTTTTAAAAGCTTAAAACTTGGCTAAATTTGGGCAGTTTTTTATGGGGACAGTGAAAGGCATATCCTGATCCAAAGGATGCCATCAGCTTAATTTCAAGTCCCTGCTCCAAAGCATAGGGGTATTAGAGCAGGGGTTCTCAAACTGGGGGTTGCGATCCCTCAGAGGGTTGCCAGAGTAGTTACATGAAGGTTGTGAGCTGTCAGCTCCATGGGACTGACAGCCCCAAGCCCCCATTAAGTTAAATTAAGCCCCCATTTTTAATTTATAAGGGGGGGGCACACTCAGACTTGCTGTGTGAAAGGGTTCACCAATACAAAAAGTTTGAAAATGACTGCTTTAGAGAGTCTTAAAGAAAAGGAGGGTCGCCAGAATTGAAGATTGTAGAACATTTTTTCCCTGGTCTTGTTCTTGGAAAAGGCTAAATAATTTTAGTTGAAATTTTCCAAAAATATTCATCCTGAGGCAGATACCCAGCATGGAAAATTTCTGCTCAAATGGTTAGTTTGTCAACGTTCTAAATCACCAAATATAATACAGCCAAATTACTACTGCGGGAATTCTGTGCCAAAATTAAAAATTCTGCACACATTTTTAAATTCTGCAAAATTCTGCATATTTTACTTGTCAAAATAACACACAACAGTCATGCCCTTTTCAATTATTTTGGTAATTTATTTCAAAATACCTGTCAGCAAGTATGTCCGTAACAATACAGACAACAAAAAAGATCCAGGAAATGTTTTTTGACAAATAGATTCCTTACTGGGCATATTAATACAGCACTTTCAGTAATTCATTTAAACTACAATATAGAAATGTATTTCCCACACCCCTCAGAAACAGTGCAAACGCTTGGTGGAGTCAGTGGTAACGGAGGAGGTTAGGGAGAGGGAAATTAATTTCTGAGAGCCTGGGAGTGAATCTGGAGGGTTCTTGGGTATGGCGGGGGGGAGAGAGGGGGAGTACGGAACTGTTGGGTTTTTTGTGGGGGGAGAGGGAGGGATTGTTAGGGAGTTGGGGAGCCTCCCCCATGAAGGCCCTGGCTGACCCCTATTCTCTCCCATTCATTCAGGCACATCTGCCCCGTCTGTCTTTCCCTGTCTCCACCACTAACCCTTCTGAACCCCAGTCTGTGACCCCTCCAGCAGCCCTGTGTGCCCCACTCTGTCTGTCACCTGCACCTGTCCCCTCAGGTATGTCACCGTGAGAAAAAGCAGCCCCTGCTCTCTCCCTCGCTGTGGCTGGCAGCTCCGGCTCATGAGCCCGCTAGCCTATCTTCTGGTGCCACCACAGCCTCTAGTGGGTGAAAGGTGCAATTGCAGCACCTTGCCAGAAGAATGTAGTATTCTGTGGAGAGAAAAAATCTGGAGGAGACGTGAATTCTGCACATAGAATCATAGAATATCAGGGTTGGAAGGGACCCCAGAAGGTCATCTAGTCCAACCCCCTGCTCAAAGCAGGACCAATTCCCAGTTAAATCATCCCAGCCAGGGCTTTGTCAAGCCTGACCTTAAAAACCTCTAAGGAAGGAGATTCTACCACCTCCCTAGGTAACGCATTCCAGTGTTTCACCACCCTCTTAGTGAAAAAGTTTTTCCTAATATCCAATCTAAACCTCCCCCACTGCAACTTGAGACCATTACTCCTCGTTCTGTCATCTGCTACCATTGAGAACAGTCTAGAGCCATCCTCTTTGGAACCCCCTTTCAGGTAGTTGAAAGCAGCTATCAAATCCCCCCATATTCTTCTCTTCTGCAGGCTAAACAATCCCAGCTCCCTCAGCCTCTCCTCATAACTCGTGTGTTCCAGTCCCCTAATCATTTTTGTTGCCCTTCGCTGGACTCTCTCCAATTTATCCACATCCTTCTTGAAGTGTGGGGCCCAAAACTGGACACAGTACTCCAGATGAGGCCTCACCAATGTCGAATAGAGGGGAAGGATCACGTCCCTCGATCTGCTCGCTATGCCCCTACTTATACATCCCAAAATGCCATTGGCCTTCTTGGCAACAAGGGCACACTGCTGACTCGTATCCAGCTTCTCGTCCACTGTCACCCCTAGGTCCTTTTCTGCAGAACTGCTGCCTAGCCATTCGGTCCCTAGTCTGTAGCTGTGCATTGGGTTCTTCCGTCCTAAGTGCAGGACCCTGCACTTATCCTTATTGAACCTCATCAGATTTCTTTTGGCCCAATCCTCCAATTTGTCTAGGTCTTTCTGTATCCTATCCCTGCCCTCCAGCGTATCTACCACTCCTCCCAGTTTAGTATCATCCGCAAATTTGCTGAGAGTGCAATCCACACCATCCACCACACATCATCCACATGCACAGTGGCACAGAATTTCCCTAGGAGTAACAAATGTAAGGTCATATATTTAGGAGCAAAGAATGTAGGTAACACTTACAGGATGGGGTGGGGACTGTATAGTTAGAATTCATAGGCTCTGAAAAAGATTTGGTGAACCACATGGAGAACCATCTGAATGTGAGCTCTGAGTGCAAGGTGTGGCTAAAAGTGCTGGTGTGATCCTTGGATGTATAAGCAGAGGAATACTGAATAAGAGAAGGGAAGTGGTATTATCACTGTATATGGCATTAATGAGACCCTTGCTGAAATACTGTGCCCATTTCTGGTGTCCATGTTTCAAAAAGGATGTTGACAACATAGGAAAGGGTTCAGAAGAGCTACAAAAATTATTCAAGATCTGGGAAACCTCCCTCACAGTGAAAGACAAAAATCTATTTATCAAAGAGAAGGTTAAGAGGTGACATGATCACAGTCAAAGTGCCTGGGGAGAAATTTTCTGGTAGTAGAGGACTCTTTAATCTAGCAAACTAAGGCAGACCAAGATCCAGCTGCTGGAAGTTGAAGCTACACAAATTCAGATTAGAAATAAGATGCAAATTTTTAACAGTGAGGGGAACTTGCCTATGGCAGCAACTTATCAAAGGATGTGGTGTATTCTTCATCATTGGAATCTTTAGATAAAGACTGGATGTCTTTCTAACTTTATATGGTCAAACTCAGGCACAAGTTATGGGCTTGATGCAGGAGTCATTGGGTGAAATTCTCTGGCCAGCATGATACAGGTCAGATTAGATAATCATAAGGGTTTGTTCTGTCATAAAATGTATGAATCAGAAAATCTATTGAGTGCTCCACCTATAAACAGTCATCTTGAAGTAGTGTTGCAGGGTGACTCCTGTGTGAGAGGCTAGATAAGTCCCCCTTCACGAGACAGGAGAAGGAGCTCGGCGCTCCAGTCAAACACTCATGGGTCCACACTGTTGGAGCAGAAGACTAAAGGACCAGTGATGCTTTGAGCACTCTCCAGCCGCTTCTTGTAACCAACAAACAAAAGACGAAAAGGAAACCCACACCATAAGACCTAAAAAGAAAAGGAGTACTTGTGGCACCTTAGAGACTAACCAATTTATTTGAGCATAAGCTTTCATGAGCTACAGCTAGCATCCGATGAAGTGAGCTGTAGCTCACAAAAGCTTATGCTCAAATAAATTGGTTAGTCTCTCAAGTGCCACAAGTACTCCTTTTCTTTTTGCGAATACAGACTAACACGGCTGTTACTCTGAAACCTGTCATAAGACCTAAGAAATTCTGTGGATGATGAAATGTTGCCCGCCCTCCCTCCCCCCGGCTCCTTCCAGCAATGTCATGCATGGAGGAGGGGTAGTTATCAGAAATGGAACAGAAGATCCAGCTAAGATTATTCCATCCCTAGATGTTGCTGCTGCTGTTTGCTTATTATTAGTATTACCATAGTGCCTAGGACCCCAATGTGATAGGCACAGTACAAAGAGTACAGAAGGCATTCCCTGCCCCATGGGCTTTACAGTCCAAATATAAGACAAGAGACAGCTGGATACAGACAGATGGGGAGTACAAGTAACCAATGAGACAACATTGGTCAGCATGATAGGCTGTGGTCTGACTGTCAAGTTTTTTTAAAATAGGCAGAGTTTTGAGGAGTGATTTGAAGGTGGATAGTGAGGGAGCTTAACATGTTTATGGGGAGCACCTCCCATAGTGAGGGGTCAATAGGTCAGTATAGGAGAAAGAAGAAAGGTGCTTGTTTCAAAATTTTACAAATGAGCAATGGAGGCTAGCATCACAGGTTGATCAGAGGCAAGCGTAGATAATAGCAAATTGAAAGATGATACGTAGGGTGGGAATTGACCATGAAGGGCCATGAAAATGAATGCAAGCAGCTTCTGTGTGATGTATGGAGAAGTGGGAGCTAGTGGAAGGATGCAAAGAGAGGGGTGATGTGGTCAGACTGGCAGGCTAGGAAAATGATCTTTACATTAGCATTTTGAATGGATAAGAGTGGGGTAAGTTTGCATTTTTCAAGACCATAGAGAAGGATGTTGCAGTAATCAAGAACCAAAAAGATGAGAGCTTGGATGAGAATTTTGGCTGTGTGGATGCATAGGAAAGGCCAGGTCTTTAAAATATTATGCAGAAAGATTTGTCAAGATTTAGACTTAACCTAGTTTTGAGGACCTGGGGATGTGTGAGTCGAAGCTGATGACCAGGTTATGAGCCTGGATGACAGACAGGATGCTGATGATGTCCAAGATGATTCTGCTTTCTAGTCAAAAAAGGATGTCACTATGTGGATATCCTTTCTCCAGCATGGGGGTGGAGGGGCGGGGGAGGTAGGCCAGACATGATCAATAATACATCTGAAGAAACAAGTTCAGTAGTAATTCCCAAGAAGGCACAAGCATGCCACCTTTGTATCCTGATTTCAGAGACCTCCTCAAACAAAACAGGAATGCTCTAACAAACCCCAGTGTCTAAACAGCCAAACACAAGAGTTCTGTGTCCTGTTGAAGGACAAAACTGATTTTTATTGCTGTGACGCATGGCCAGAAAGGGTTAAACATCCTGCAAAATAACCAACAGAAGACATGTGGGGAGATAATGTTTGTGTTTTTGTGTATTTACATATGTATGAGTAGGGTGGACAATGTAATCAACAGTCCCTCTCTATGTTGTATTCTGATCATTCAGAGGTCAGAGAACATACTATCATGTAAATGAATTGTAAACACGGGATATATCCGTATTCATCTCTCTTTGAAATGTACTGTGAATGGTGGAGGAACAAGCAAATGGCCTTATGTTAATTCGTATAGCTAAGTACCGGTGATGGACCTTCTTCAAAATCATCCTAATTACCTTTTGTTCCCTGAGGAACCCCAACTTGTCAAAAGACATGAAATTGTATAAAACATCCTTGGGTCCTGACTCTGTCACCTCAGATCTGCTTAAGCTTCTTCAGGGGAAGTTTGAGTCACAAGACTGAGGTCCCTATTACGCTGGTACGCCCTGAATGTGATATTTGGATATTGGACTATGAACTATTTCTGAAAGAACCCTTTGCAACTATGAAGCTCACCATCTCTGCTATGAATCTGCACCTCACTGAATTGAACTCATGTCTGTATGTATACTGATCTTTTAAGGATACTTTCTTTTGTTTTTTAATAAATTTTAGTTTAGTTAATAAGAATTGTCTGTAGCGTGTATTTGAGTAAGATCTGAAACCTGCATTAACCTGGGAGGTAATGTGCCCAGTTCTTGGGGATTGGTAGAACCTTTTCTTTTATATGATGAAATAAGATTTACAGAAATTTTCATCATATTTGTGGGTATCTGGATGGAGGCCTGAGGCTGGCTCACTTTAAGGGAACTGTGTTGTTTGGACTTCTGAGTAACCAGTAAGGTAATAAAGAAGCTGTTTTATGCTGGTTTGGTGAATCTACGTATTGGAATATCCACCAGCTTTATGGGGATTGTCTGCCCCGTTCTTTGCAGTTCACCCTAATTGAGTGACCACAGCTGGCTCCCCACTCAGACCTCCATCACAATTGCCCTTTCCAAAATAGATGCTGTAAGATCCTCAATTCTAAAAGACTGTGTGTCCAGCAGAGTCTTCCCAAAGAACCATCAAGAAAAACGGAGTTGAGCTTCTAACAATTAAAAGTTGCAGCCTTGGCTTTAAGCCTCATAGGCAAAGACTTGCTTCTCTGGAGGCATTCTAGCCCAGATGAGTGAGCTCTCAGGATGTCAGAACCAAAAGGCAAGAAAATGATGATGTTTCTGCCTGATTGTGCTAGCTTCTCCTTCAGAGTAGATGCCTCTCTGGTCTGGGTCAGCCAACTTCAGTATTTAGTAGGCATCTTCATTCAGTTACTGGAAAAGCTGATCATGGCCTCCAGATTTTTCAGATGCAGGGGGTTGGACTAGATGACCTCCTGAGGTCCCTTCCAACCCTGATATTCTATGATTCATATAGATTGGACAGAGCTGAGGCAGATAAAGATTAAAAAGTCCCTGCTGTTACGGATATGTTCTATATCTGTACATATGTTTAATAAAATGCCAGTAGATAAGTCAAGAATAGCATAGTTCTTGGGGTTTGTAGGACCAGTGAAACTTACAGACTGCAAATAGGTTCCTTTGTGCAGCCATTTATCTGAACTCTTAACACCTCTCAGCTCCAGAGTCCAGCTGGAGGGGATTACACACAGCCCTACAAAACAAGGAACTTTGGTTAATTCCACTGGGAATCCACTAGTTTCAGAGGAGAAAGGAACTGGTATTCCAGATGTGGAAGGGGCAGAAATACTTGTCTCTCAAACCTCAGTCCAATGAGCCTTTCCATGTGACTGGAGACCTGACAAATTCTAGGGAAACATTCTTGCTGGAAGAGACGCCAGGCAATTCTCACCCAATGGGGGACAACTACCATGGATAAATAAACTCTGGAAACTCTCTAGGATATTCTGTAGAGTTTGAGTCCTTACTAGAAACCTGTTGTCATGGAGTCACCAGGCCGATGCTCTGGAACTGCTCCAAATGCAGCCAGTCAGGAATCTGGTGTAGCATGCCTCCTCTGGGTGTTGCTAGGGCAAGAAGCCTACATGGCTTTGGCCTTCCTGTGTCTGACCTCAGAACATTCAGCATCCCTGTTCACTGTGCACTTCCCGCAGCAAGTCCGCCTGAGCAGGGCCCCTGGGGAAGCCAAAGGGCCCTGCACCCCAATTCTGCAGTCAGCCATGACTCTCAGCTAGCCAGTAAAACAGAAGGTTTATTAGTTGACAGTTACACAGTGTAGAACAGAACTTGTTAGCACGGAAATTAGTGACTTTCAGCCAAACCCATCTTGGCGGAACCCTGGGCCAGTTGCCCTGGACTCACCACTCTGAGTTCCAAACAGACTGCCCTGGACCCTGCTGCCTGGCCTCCCACATGCCCATGGCTCCTCCCCTGGGCTTTGTCCTGCTACCCAGGCAAAATGTCACCTGGACACATCCCCCTCCTGGTTCTCAGGTTACGAAGGGCATCGGCCATAGCTTACATGCTGGCAGCTGGGCAGCCTCACCTGGCCCCAAGGGCCTCAGCAAAAGTCACACACCCAATTCCTACCACCTAGGCATTGGTGTAGTACACAGGGAAACTGAGGTGTACATAATATTAGTACAGAACAGTAAGACTCCTATGCAACATAACAAGGGGAAAAATCCCCCTTCGTCACACCTGTCCTTCGGGATTTCAGAAATTCAGTCCAGGACCGAGAGTGTAAATTGCCTGATCAAAATTAGCCCCACTGGGAGAGTTCCTTTGAGGCACAAGTATTGTATTGTTCATTGTGCCTTAGAGAGTGGGGGCAACAGAGCAGTCTTAGACCATAAAAAACAAAACTCTGCTCATCACTCTGGTATCCAGGCATGGATCAAGGCATAAACATGATAGGAACATACCTTGGGTCCCTGGAGTGCCTTGATGATGACTCATAGGCTTTGGGGGCAGAAGGGGCCATCATGATCATCTAATCTAACCACTTGCAGATTGTAGGCCACAGAAATCTCACCCACCCGCTCCTGTAATAGACCCAAAACCTCGGTCTGAGTTACTGAAGTACTCAAATCTTTATTTAATGACTATCACAGAGAATGCATCATTTACTGTAGTTCCATGGGTTCCCAAATTGTGGTATGAGTGCCCCTTGGAGCATGAGAGTCATCTCTGGGGGTATGCAGGAGAAATTGTATAATGGTGGATTTTATTTACTAATTTATTGCATTTTCATAATAGGCCACTCAGATGAATCTTTAAAACTCTGGGAATTTGTTATATAAACTACAATGGTACATTGAGGTAAATTAACTAATGAGAAAACAGATACAGAGACGTTGACGTACTGTGATTTGCGGTGAAGGCTCTGTACAGCATGGGTTCAGTTGCCCAGTAACTGGCCAGTCTCTAACTCTCTAACTGAGCTCAGAATTTAGGATTGTTTTTTTTTATTCCAATTGTTTGTTTCCCTATATATCTGTATGTAACAGTGAAGTATGGACAGATGACAAGATAGGTAGTGCTAAGAAGGAACACAAAGTATCAGTGATGAGAAGGGTAGGGGTATGTAGGCAGCTGGTAAATCTGGAAGGGGATATGCAATAAGAAAAGTTGGGAACCTCTACTCTAGTTCAAACCAGCAAGAATTCCATGCCCCGCTCTGCAGCGGAAGGCAAAAAACCCTCAGGGTCTGTACCAATCTGATTTATGGAAAATTTCTTTGCAGGTGCAGTCTTTAGCCCACTGCGTCGTCTTCAGTCCATGCACTATCCTTTTCTGGGACGATGGGTAAACATCCTCCCCATAAAAAGACGAAAAAGCAGAGGAATGTAATAGGAAGAGAGTATGAGATATAAGCTCTTGTATCAGAGGCCTGGGCTCACAGAATCTGGCAAGAACAGGGCTGAAATACACATTACTAAGAAGTGCTAGGCGCAGAGTACTCATGCAAACACATCCTGATATCCAGTAGTACCAGAACATCCCGATATCAAAGATGGTACAAAAATATTCCCTAAGGATAACAGGAACACAATGACGCCTCCTGCAAGATAAGGTCAGGATGACAGTACATCATAGAGATGTTTTGATCAAACCAACATGTACAAGGTGATGGGTGATAACTAGCCACATAAGGGGCAGTAACTGTGTCAGAGGGGCAGTATGTAACTTGTTCGTATTGGGGTATAAATATGTATCTCAGAGGAGTGTCTTTGTCTAGCCTAGGGAGGAATGGAAAGTCCCACCGTTCACTGAGCTGGTCCATTGTTACGGGCATACATGTATTAATGTTACGGGAGAGTCTGCGGGATGCTAGTACCGTGATTAGTCAGCAAGAAACCTGGCCTGGTGCCTACGTAACTTGGTGGATCTTGTGGTCATTGGGCGGTTCGCTCAAGGTCTGCTGTGCCGGCTGTCTGCGCAGAGCTGGGGCAGCACACAGGGAGAAGGCAGAGAGAACACATGCACACGCAGCCAAATATCTCACTACACCTGTTTCAGCACTTTACTCCTCTGATGGTTAGAAACTTTCAACTAGTTTTAAGCCTAAACTTGTTGCTGGCAGGTTTATATTCATGTGTTCTTGTGGTAGCACTGGCTCTTAACTTAAATAATTCCTCCTTTCCTGGTGTTTATCCCTGTGATGTATTTATGGAGAGCAATAGTATCTCTCCTCAGCCTTGGTTCGGTTAGGCTAAACAAGCCAAGCTCTTTAGGTCTCCTCTCATAAGGTAGGTTCTTCATTCCTTTGATCATCCTAGTAGCCCATCTCTGCACCTGTTCCAGTTTGAATTCATCTCTCTTAAACATGGAAGACCAGAATTGCAGAATTTTTCTTGTTAGTCCTTAAGTGCATGACCTTTCGTTTTGCTCTATTAAATGTCAACCCAACCATGCTATTAAATGTCAACCCATTTCTATTACTCTTGTTTTCAAGTTTGTCCACATCTTCTTGTATCATATTCTAGTCTTCTTCTGTATTGGCAATACCTCCAGGCTTTGTCATCTGCAAAATTTATTAGCATGCTTCCACTTTTTGTGCTAAGCTCCTAATGAAAATGTTAAATAATATTGGTCTCAAGACCGATCCTTGAGGAAACTCCACTAGTAATCTCCCTTCAGTCTAACAGTTCACTTTTCTGCATGATCTATTGTTATCTCCCCTTTAACCAGTTCCTTACCCACCTTTTGATTCTCATATTAATCCCTATCTTCTCCAATGTAACTAACAATTTTCCAAGTGGAACTGTATCAAATGCTTTACTGAAATCCGGGTAGATTAGATCTACTGTGTGACAGGTTGGGTCACAGAAACCCCCTTGGGACTGCCACCTGATGTGCTGAGACTACCTCTGAGCCCGTTTTCCCTGCTAGCTTGGGACTCCAGAACCCTGCCTTGTTGAGCCAGACACGCTTTCCTGCTGCAAACACAGACCCGGGTCTGAACCACGTCCCCCACAAGTCGCAGGCTTAACTGAAAACAGCTTAAGAAGTGCTCCTGTCTCCAGCACTCAGATAACCAATCCCAATGGGGTCCAAACCCCAAATAAATCTGTTTTACCCTGTATAGAGCTTATACATGGTAAACTCATAAATTGTTTGCCCTCTATAACACTGATAGAGAGGTATGCACAGCTGTTTTTCCCCGCTCCCCCTGGTATTAATACATACTGTGGGTTAATTAATAAGTAAAAAGTGATTTTATTAAGTACAAAAAGGAGGATTTAAGTGGTTCCAAATAATTTCCCTAAGTTAAGTATCCTCACACCTTCTTGTCAACTGTTTAAATGGGCCATCTTGATTATCACTACAAAAGATTTTTTCTCCTGCTGATAATAGCTCATCTTAATTAATTAGCCTCTCATGGTTTGTTTGGCAACTTCCAACTTGTGTGTGTGTGTGTGTGTGTGTGTGTATATATATATACACACACACACACATCATCTTACTATATGTTCCATTCTATGCATCCGATGAAGTGGGCTGTAGCCCATGAAAGCTTATGTTCTAATAAATTTGTTAGTCTCTAAGGTGCCACGAGTACACCTGTTCTTTAGACAGAACAAAGTAAATTACCAAACAAAATAAAACACGCAAGGCTAAGCCTAGTTTCAGAGTAGCAGCTGTGTTAGTCTGTATCCGCAAAAAGAAAAGCCTAATACAGTAAAAACTAAATGCAGGTAAATCTCACCCTCAGAGATGTTCCAATAAGCTTCTATCACAGACTGGATGTCTTCCTAGTCTGGGCCCAATCCTTTCCCCTGGTGCAGTCCTTGTTCCAGCTCAGTTGGTAGTTAGGGGATTTCTCATGACTGCAGTGCCTTTTGTTCTGTTCCACCCCCTTGTATATCTTTTGCACAGGGTGGGAATCCTTTGTTCCTCTCTGGGTTCCCACCCCTCCTTCTAAATGGAAAAACACCAGGTTAAAGATGGATTCCAGTTCAGGTGACATGATCACATGTTACTGTAAGACTTCATTACCCACTTTTCCAGCACACAGGTATACAGGAAGACTTAGAAGTAAACAGAGCCATCTACAGTCAATTGTCCTGGTTAATGGGAGCCATCAAAATTCCAAACCACCATTAATGGCCCACACTTTGCATAATTACAACAGGACCTCAGAGTTATATTTCATATTTCTAATTTCAGATACAAGAATGATAAATTTATACAAATAGGATGACCACACTCAGTAGATTATAAGCTTTGTAATGATACCTTACAAGAAATCTTTTGCATGAAGCATATTCCAGTTACATTATATTCACACTCATTAGCATATTTTCATAAAATCATATAGAGTGCAGCATCATATACTGCATTTCCTTTGTCTAGAATATCCGTTATCTTCTCAATGAAAGAGATCAGGTTAGTACCAGGCCATCTGCCTTTTGTAAAACCATGCTGTATTTTATTTCAGGTACTGTTTACCTCTGTCCTTAACTAATTCTTTCTTTCAGAATTTGTTCTAAGACCTTGCATACAATTGAGGTCAAACTAAAGGCCCTGTAGTTTCTCAGATCAGTTTCTTTTCTTACATATAGGCATGATACTTGCAAGTATCATACCTATATGTAAGAATATGGGGGGGAGCGATAGTTCAGTGGTTTGAGCATTGGCCTGCTAAACCCAGGGTTGTGAGTTCAATCCTTGAGGGGGCCATTTAGGGATCTGGGGCAAAAATTGGGGATTGGCCCTGCTTTGAGCAGGGGGTTGGACTAGATGACCTCCTGAGGTCCCTTCCAACCCTGATATTTTATGATTCTAAGTCTCCTGTCATAGGATATGGACCCCCAAGTTTGCGAATTCATTAAAAATGCTTGCTACTGGGCTGGCAATTTCAAGTGCCAGTACCTTTAATATTCTTAGATGGAGGATATCTGGACCCTCCAATTTGGTCCCATTAAACCTTGAATTTCGTTTCTACCTCGAATTTGGTAATTTCTGCTTCTATAGCCTTGTTCTCATTAGCCAACCTTCCACTGCCCCCAAGCTCCTCATTACCCTGATTTAAAAACTGAGGCAAAGTAATCATTTAGGTATTGGGCCATACCTGCGTTATCTTTAGTCTTTACCCCATCCTCACTGCATAGTGGACCCGGTTCTTCTTTCCTTGTTTTTTTTAATTTATATGGCTAAAGAAGCTTGTATTGCTGGTTTCTAATTTCCTTTGCAAGATCCAACTCTGCTTGGCTTTTGGCAGTTCTCACTTTTTTTCTCTGCATTTTCTGACATAAACATGAGTTTATTGAAAATAGATTTGTCAAATTCTCTTTTATGAGATTACAAGTTTGGTTGATAACTAGAGCATTGATGTAATAGACGTCTGTAAGGCATTTGTGTTGGTAGCACACAACATTGTGATGAAAAAACAGAATGATCTCAAAATCAACATGGCACACATTAAATGGATTAAAATCTGGCTAACTGAGAATTCTCAAAATATAATTATAAACAGGTAATCATCATCTTGGCCCTATTTTGACGGGGCTGACAGGCTCCCTACCTGACTCTGCGCCTCCCCGGAAGTGGCGACATCCCTCAACTCCTAGGCGGAGGCGTGGCCAGGCAGCTCTGCATGCTGCCTCCGCCAAGAGCACCATCTCCACAGCTGGGAACCGTGGCCAATGGGAGCTGTGGGGGCAGTGCTTGCAGGCGGAGGCAACGTACAGAGTGCCCTGATCGCACTGCGCCTCCCCCCTAGGAGCCAAGGGATGTCGTTGCTTCTGGGGAGGCCTCCTCACCCCAAGGCAAGCGCTGCCCAAAGCCCTTACCCCCTCCCACGCCCCAACACCCAGCCCCCTCCCACACCCAAACTCCTGCTGCTGCTGCTGGGAGAGGGGTGCGGTGGCTTGTGTCTTCCCCAGCAGCAGCCAGTGCAACTGGCTAGGCGCACCGGCTGCTGCAGAAGTCACGGAAAGAAGTCATGGATTCCATGACTGTGACCTCTGACAAACTCACAGCTTTACGGGTAAAGTTTACGGTGACACAAGTGTGAGGAAGTGGTAAATACTGAGAAGGACAGGTTGCTGAAACAGGGTGATTTGGATCACTTGATATGCTGGGTGCAAGCAAATACATATATTAATATAGCTAAATGCAAGGCTGTAAATGTAGGAATCAGGAATGTAGGTCACACTTACAGCATGGGGGACTGTACTTTGGAAAGCAGTGACTCTGAAAAAGATTTGAGGGTCATGGTGGATAATCAGAAAAAGATATTCTGTGTTCATTTTCCTCAGCCAATGTATAACTACAGTAGGCCCAGTGAAAAGGGTTTCTCCATATTATTCAAGAACGTTGCAAGAAACTTCCTCCAATTTTCATACTACAGCCTCTTTTTTTCAGACCAATCATTACCTTTGGGCCTACTTGCCTTGTAGAGTATCTATAAAGGATTTATTAGTTCTAGTGGCTTCTTGAAGACAGGAAAGGTGTCGCATTTACCCTCATTTTGGAATACCTCATGCAGGCTTATTTGGATGAGTAGACTAACTGCAGTACAGCAGTTAACATCTCATTCCTGTAATCTTCAGCCAGGAACAAGTCCCCTTTCCCCAGTGAAGACTGCTCACTGTAGTTGTAGACATGAGCTGTTGCATGGTATTTCTTTCAAATGAATGTATGCAAAGATTGTTTCCACGTTTCTTCAGATGGCCATATCCATATAGTCATCAACCAATCTTGATGAAGTTCCTATGGATGCTGGGCTCATGCACAGAGTTCCTGATCTCAGAGCCATTGACTGAAAATATCCTGCTACCAGCACTGGGCACAGCACCTCATCAGGATGTTCTGAAGATTCCCGCTTGAGGTGTTCTAGGCAAATCTGCTTAATTCAAATAGAGTTCTTAGCCCCATCCCAGTCTGCAAAGGTTTGTTCTTTTTCCCCAGACTGGCAGGATGTGGTATGATGGCTTGAGATGGATATTCACAGATTGGTATCATTTTGTTTCTTACCTTAAAATTTCCTTTTTACTTATTTGTAAAGATCTTTCTAGGTAATCTGTTCCTATGATAATCAAATTTCTCGGTATTTAAAAACAGACCATTACAATCAGTACTGCAGATGGATCATTATTGCTATGGTAGCCCAATGCCAACATTTATTTTTTGGTGTACCTCTCCTCACCTCAAAGCTTGCCTAACTAGCAGTTTACAGAGTGCCTCGAAGGCCACCAGAGGAAGTGAATTCCATGAGCAAGAGCCATTGACTGAAAATGTCCTGCTACCGGCACTAGATTTTTACCCTAGGAACCCATGCTAAAGTGCCCAGCTTACCTTAGCGGCTCCAGTGGAACCTGGGTGGATGGAACACATTTCTTGAGTAACTGGGTCCCAAACTGTTGAGGTCTCTCAGATGCTTTTCCCTGGCCAGCTAGAAGAAGAGCAGGTGACAGCTAAAATACAAATTAGCCTAAAATGAAAAATGACTAACTCCTAGAAGATGCATCTTAGTTGTTCCCTGGGGAATTAACAAAAGAAGCAGGGATGTCTGAAATCACTCATCTTATTTACTTTGAAAATCTGGAGAGCCGTTCTGGCCTCTTCACTTCAGCAAACTCATCACTTCCCTTTATATTTCCAAGGCATTTCCTCTGAAGCAGTGAAAAGGCACAGTCCACAATCGGCTGAATTGCATAATGCGGCAATTTGCTGGCAATCCACTGTTTGAAGTACTAGGTGTTACTGACTAGAGGGGAGCTTGTCATTCCTATATTTTGTATTTGTTACTGGCAGGCTGAATTCTGGAATGCAGTATGTTTTTTTCAGAGTCTATGCCCCTTACCGCTGGTTGAACAGTCACTAGTAGTTGGATTAAAATGTTTGTTGCTGAGATATAGATATATACCCAAATTCTGTTTCATGGGTGAAAAAAGAAAAGATGGTTTTATGGTTAAGGCACAGGTCTTAAGGCAGGGAGATTGGTGTGATATTCCCTTCTCTGTCACAGATTCATGATATGACCTTGAGCAAGATATTGCTCCTCTGTGCCTTAGTTTTTTCTCATTTTTAAAACCATGATATGTAACCTAACTATTTTTCCTAGGGAGTTCAATAACGTTTGTAAAGTGCTTTGAGAGAGACCCAGATGGAAGGGCAGATCAGGCAAAGTATGTGCAGAGTCTGTGCCCAGCTGACTTGAGTAGAACTTAAATGTGTTTGAAAGTGTGCAATGGCTACATGTTTTTGTTTTTGTTTTGTTTTGTCATCTCACCCCTCTGCCTTCCTTTTCCAGACTAACTGTCTGCAGTACCTGGATGCTCGGAACACTCCTCTGCTGGATCACTCGGCGCCATTTGTTGCTCGGGCTCTGCGCATCAGCAGCACCCTGGTAGTGTTACACTTGGAGAACGCCGGCCTTTCTGGGCGCCCGCTCATGTTACTAGGTGAATAACCTGGAGAATCTTGTTCACAAGGCATGGTCTGTTTCCTGGAGTAATCACATGTGGTTGTCTCTTCTTTGCATCTAAACGCCTTTTATTTACTTGGATAACTTCTTTGTTTTTAATGTCTTGAAAAGAGAGGACAAACTATTCTACGTCAAGTGATTGTCCAGACTTGTTCCGCTGTTGGTGCACGTGTGCCCTATGCATGTGAGAACCAATTCTTTTGGTCAACCGTGTCCACTGGCTGCGCAGTCACACATCCCACCCAAGGGTATAAAGGGCAGAGTGGCCCCAACTTTCCCTCAGTTACTTTTTACCACCCATGGCAGTGAGATGAAACCCCTGCTGTGTCTGCTTATTTGGCACATACTGTGATTTTACCTAGCCTTGTATAGAATATTTAGATAGTGTAGTTAGTACCGCACCTCCATGTCAGTCTTCTCTGAAATGCATTCAGCTCCACACACAGGGCCACTTAGACAGGCAGAACTGCAAGGTCTCAATGCATGGATGAGACAATGGTGTAGGGAGGAGGGTTTTAGATTTATTGGGAACCTTTTGTGGGAAGGAGATGCCCATATAGGGTCCACCTAAAGTAAAATAGAACCAGATTGCTGGCATGTAAAATTAAAATACAGCCATATTTCAGGTAGGCTGCTTCATTGACTCTCGGGCTAGATCACCCTCTTCAAAGAGATGATTAAGCCTTTTCAGATGAGCCAGTTGGTACAGCCATAGGTACTTGAAAGGCAGGAGGAAAGATAAGAACATCAGCTCCAGGGGAAGAGCAACCATTCCCTGCTGTAATATTCTCACTGTTCCCTGACAAATCTGTGAATCCATCCATGTCGGCCTTCACTGATGGCTTTAAGGTATTCCAGGACCTGATGAAATGTGTGCTAGAAGCCTTAGACGTAGCCCTGGAAGTGATTCAAGAGAAGCATCACAAACTCCTGGACATGCTACATCCTTCTACACCAGGGAGACTTGCCATCCCCATTAATAAAGGCGACAAAAACTGTCTGGCATCCACCTACATCCATCCAGGTCACGTGATAAAAAGCAGATGGGAGGTACCAAGTCCCTGCTAAGGAATTCAAATGTATATATTTTTTTATTCACACCAGTTTCTGAGCACCAGTTTCTTCTATGGTGATAGTAGTTTAGGACTTCTTCGGCCACAAGATGTATTTGTAGGCTAACCTCCAGTTAGGAGGTTACCTAGGGAGGTGGTAGAATCTCCTTCCTTAGAGGTTTTTAAGGTCAGGCTTGACAAAGCCCTGGCTGGGATGATTTAACTGGGAATTGGTCCTGTTTCGAGCAGGGGGTTGGACTAGATGACCTTCTGGGGTCCCTTCCAACCCTGATATTCTATGATTCTATGAGGCTGGCCTTCCTATCAGGCCCTCCTCTCAAAATATGACTGTCTAAACTGGGACAGTGTCTCTGTGTATAGACAAATGGCCAAAGGAGCAGCAGGAGAAGAAGTCATCTTTCATGGCAGACACACCTCTGACTGCCCACACTTGCTATAAGTTGTGCTGATACGTTTGTTACAGTGCTCATAATGACCATAGTTCGTAGATGGAAATCCGCATCATGCAGGTGAAGAGCTATCAATCCATCCAGCTCACAGGAAATTATTCCTGGCAGGAGCATCCTACTGCCAATTTGGAGTCCTGCCCTTCTGTCTTTCTTACAGCATCAAGGATTTTTACGAATAGGTAATAGCTGTTCTCAACCAACTTCTTCATCATCAAACATGGACAGCCTACTGAGGACTGTTGCGCTGGACAGTGACCATGGTGATGCACAGGACAGTGTGTAGTGAAGTTTCCAGATCTGGCTCAATCGTACAAATCTATGAAACTTTGGGGTTGCCCTATAGGCGGTGCCAGGTCAAGTCACAACATGCACCCCTTTTGAGTGTTGGAGAATTTGAGAGCGCAGTGTCCTGAAGAGTTTTTGTCCATCTTGACGAAATGGTCAAAGAGCATGCAACACTGCTTTTGAATATAATCACTGATTGAAGGGAGGTTAGATCTCTGAGAGATTAAAATATTTGGTATTAAGTTAAACCACTTTATGTTCAGGATTTGGCATTGACAGCCTGTATGGAATGCCTCCAGCTGCTCCAAGTCTGAATAGAGTAGGGTCCAGGTTTGACATTTGTGGCAATACAGGTAATACACAGTTTTGATAGACACACAAAGCTCAGGATCAACACAGACATGTTCTTGTGTCCACAAGAGAGACACAGACTTTATGCAGGAGGCAGCAAGACCTAGTAATTGAAGAATGTCCAGTTTGCTGTGACTGCTTGAACTCTGCTTGCACCCTAGGTAGATAACCTCATCAGCACTCTTGACGGCACTCACTGCACTGGGGGGTTCTGATGGCCCAGTTCTGAATTTCTGGACCATGGTCTTCTGCCATGCGACATTCAATCCCATATTGTGGATGGTGTCTTGGAGATGTTGGTGGGCGGGGCTGAAATTCTCTGACTTCTCAACAAACAAGGGAATGTTGTTCATGTTGTCTTGGTCAGCAAACCCTTCATGATCATCCTTGATTCTGACATGTGGAGTGGCAAATACTAATATACAGTCAACAGCTCAACAATATAATGCTGGGATGAGAATGCATCATTGCCGCACGCCTGGGGATGTGTGGAAATGTGACCAAAGCCATGAACCAGTGTGCACTCTTGCTCCACTACTGTTCTGAAGATCATACACCAGGTTTAGCAGAACATTTAGTACTGAAACTTCTTTCAGTGCAAGCCAAAGTGCTGACCTGTTGACCAAATAAAAGGTAATGTGTTGATGATGATATATGCCACATGAAGTGAGTGGTTAATTTCTAAGTACAGCTCATCTAGAAGCCAAAGAGTAAGAACAGTGTCCATTGTCAACTGTCTAATAGTTAAACATGATTACTGTAGACGACGATGTCCACTAAGGAGTGACTGCCTTCTACCAAGAAGAACATAAACAAAGACCTTTCCAGGGACTGATGATAATGAAATCGGATTGTAGTTGCCTTGCTCGAGGAGAGATCCTGTGCCCTGGTATGCTCTGATGCCGTCTTTCTGTAAGTACTTTGCCTGATGCCCACGCTTAAAAAGAATTGATGTAGGCCGATGCTTACCGGTTCCAAGGCACCTTTCAGCAACTGGATCGGAATACCATCTGGTCCAGCAGCACGTCCATTCTGTAACTTTTGGTTGGTCTTTCACAGGTCGGCGAGTGATGGAGGATGAGGGTTGTTGCTGGGTCTGCTGCTGTGCAGTTTGTCAGGTCACGTAGCTTTGGACGGTCATCAGCAGGTGCACGGTTCAGCACGCTTTCATAATGTTTTTCATCTGTCCAGGACCGCATCCATGTTGAGCAGGGAGAGCCATCTAGTTTCATAATGGGGGATGTTAAAAGGCAGAAGTGTCTGAAGCCAGTTATTCAATGGTGTCATATGATGTAGCATTACGTATACAATCCAGGCGATCTTCACGTCATCTAAGAGGATACCGAGGTTATATATATGCTCCTCAATGGGCCATGTATATTTCATGGCATCAACAGGATCCTCAGGAGACAATGGCCATTGGACTGTTGGTGGATGTCTGGCTTGCAAGGTGGTGGAAGATGCAGAGAGACTGAGTGACAGCTAGTCTGTGATCTAAGTTTGTTGATGTTTCTGTGTCGCCAAAGACCTTGTGAGATTTCATTATTGAGCGATATCTGGCAGTCATGTGGTCAGTTTCTTTCATGACATCCATTATTTGAAATTCAGGTCCAGCGATGGTTGTTATGGGCTCCTGGTTTAGGCACCTTAACAGACAATCCCTCAGTGGCACATGGTGTCAGAAGCCAAGAGATGTATTTGTTTGGTGAACCCAAACCAAAGGAACCTATCATGGATTCATACCCACTTCAATCACAGCCTGTCATGGCATTAAAATCTCCAAGCACAAGCACTGGATTTTTGCTACTAGTTGGTGATAGAATGCATCCTGTTGCATGGGTGATGCATCAGCTGTCGTTGTGGCCTGTGCACCAACGCAAAAGTGTCCATAATGATGCTGGAACCGAGCATAGAGTAAGCATGGAAAGATGGGGTTCTTTTTATTAAATTGTGTGCTAGAAGTTTGTCCAATAAACAAGTGCCACTCCTTGAGTTTGGTGTGGACCTCGAAAGTGGGGGGACGTTGCTTTTTCCTCAGTGACTTGGTTGCTTTTCTGTGGTGCCAGCAGTTAGTCTACAGTGGTTGAGGTCTTTGACAAGAGCTTGTACCCTGTGCCATTCAGCATTAACACATTCCATGTGGTGACACAGAACGTGCCTCTGAAGTCTGGTTTGCCCTTGATCTGGTTTGGTCATTGTGGATGTGCATCCACAAGTGGGGTTTGGGTCGCTTCTCTCCTATGCATGCAGAACATGCCCCTCCTCCTGGAGTTAGTAATAGAAGGGGTTTTAACCCTGGTGCTATTGTCGGGGTCTGTCGTAGCTGGTTGCTTTTATCCCTTCCTCGCCCCACTCTGCCTCCTTGGGATTGGGGAGATACAGAGGAGTTTATTTTTTGGGGACACCAGTCCCCCTTCCCAGGAACTTCCCTGTCAGATGCCATTGGTTTCTGTGGGTGTGGATGACCATTATGAAGATCTCCTTCTGCCCTATACGGCTCATGCATCCGCAGTTGTAGGTCATCCACCTTCATCGCCATTAGAACTTGGCCCTCGTCAGCTGAGTTGCCACTGGCCTTCACTCATTACACTTAGCAGAGGCCCTTATTGCATACTATTGACTGGGGCCAGTCAGACTTGAAGCTTGTGTGGGCAGGGTCTACCACACACTGAAGTAGAGAAGCTTACACCACTGCTACCTGGGTACCAACATCAGGCTCACCCATAATCACCAGTGCATGTCTGAGATCTCTAGGACCCATGACCTCATACACTTATGTCACACAGATGCCAGAGGTCATCTGCAAGGGTGATTTGAAATCAGTGTATATATACCTAGCAGACACCACATGGACATGCTGGTCAAGATCCCAGAAGAAGTTCTCTCCTTGTTAAACTGGTGGAAAGACCCATTCAGGTATACAAGGGTGTGCCTGTCTCTGCACTTCTACCTACCAAGACTCTGATAGACACCCACCCTCAGGAATGGGGGGCTCATCTAGATCCTACAAGGCTCTTCTTGATTGGAGCTGCCTGGCTCTGATAAAGTGGCCCTTTGACAGTCCCTTATTTGTATAAGGGATCCTCAAAAATCTTCATTTCCCAAAAGCCCATTTTTTTCTTAAAGATGGGAAAACTTGTTTTTTTGAAAATGATGACTTTCAATGATCCCTTAGGTAAATAAGGGATCGTTATCAGAGGGCCACTTTGCTGGAGCTGGATAGTTCGAAATGGAGAAGAGCCTTTAGGGAGGCCCTGCAGGGCTTGTCTTGGAGAGTGTGTTGGGGTGTAGATTGGAGCTAGGAGCCCTAGGTGGGGGTGCAGCATCAGCTGTGAGGGAGCCTGGAGCCCCTCCCTGAAAACCCCCTCACTTTCCTTTTCCTAGAGGAGCCTCACTAGCAAAGGGCATGGATGGCAAGAAATGCTGGATCAGGGCTGGCAGCTCCACTCTAGGGTAGATGCAACCCTTAGGGGCGGGTAACTGCTAGTTCCAGTTGTCCTGCTGCTGTTACCAGGAGTTCCCCTACTTCTCCCTGCTCTTGTTCCCCTGGGATGGGCTGACAAGCCTGGAGCAGCTTGCGGAAAGCAAGCAGGAGCACTGCTGGAATGGCTTCTGACTCTGAGGTCATAGGTAGGGTCCTGCTAAATTCACGGTCTATTTTGATCAATTTAATGGCTATAGCATTTAAAAATTAATCAATTTCACAGTTTTAGATGTTTAAATGTGAAATTTCATGGTGTTGTAACTGAGGGGTCCCAACCCAAAAGGGGCTTGTGGGGGGTTTGCAAAGCTGTTGTAGAGGGGTCACAAACTGGGTGAGGTACGCAGAGCTGAGTCTGTTTCCCTCTTTTCTCTCTCTCTCTCTCTCCCCCCTGCCCTCCCAAGAGTGGCTATGCAGGGGAAGAGGAAGTCCGGTCCCTCCCCAGCCAGGTCATGATTAGCAGCTGCAGCCCCAGGCATGGTAGAAGCCCCCAGCTGGGGTGCCCCCCATTCTACCCCTTCCCTACAATAGCTAGATTTCATGGGGGAGATCTGATTTCATGATTTGCAATGTGTTTTTACTGCTGTGAATTGGTAGGGCCCTAGACATAAGAGGCTCCTGCAACCCATGGCAGCAGAGCCAGCTTGTGAGGCAGTGGCAGCCTTCCCATCCTAACACTCAAGCCCCACTGCTTTCCCAGCTCTATCCTCCTTGTGTCCCCCTACAGATATCCTCCTCCAAATATCCCATGTTCTCTGACTGCTGTGCCTTGTTCTTCCAGGCCTCCCCCACAGGACTCACTCTTGAGTTCTGGGTTGGGAGGGACTTTGAAGCTCATTCTCACCCCCTCGGCTCATGGGAGTGCCCCTCTGGGTCATCCCCATCTTGCTTTTTCACATGGGGAGGCTACCAGAGAGGGCCACTGCCCTCCCTATCAAAGGGGGATGTCTTCAGGGGCACAGCTGCTGTCCTCCCACCTCCTGGGAGGCCTAGGCTCGCTCACAGCCTGGCCCTCTATAGGCAGGGGCTAAGGAAGCCCCACCCTTAGTACGATGGGTTCTTGGTAAGGGAAAGTCCTGCCACATGTAGCATGGTACCTCTTCCATAGGAACCCCTGTTTCTAGAGGACACTGAGAGCAGCATTCACTGGGGGTGAAGAGCTGGGTTTTCTTGGCGAATAAGGAATCATTATCAAAGGGATCATTGCTTGCTGGGAGCTCAGAGCTCTGACACACCAGGATCTGAAGAGGGGAAAAACTGGTGCCCCCTCTGGCATGGAACATAATTGAGGGTGAGGCAAGGAATGGAGCCATCTGTGTGCTCCTTCCCAAATACCCCTCATCTACCAACAATTCTTCGTTGGGGGGAGGGGCCCTGAGGTTCTCCTTCCCTTGATTAGGGAACAGTAGAGGGAAGAGACTCCAAAGTTCCCCTTACCCTTCTCACTCCCTCCAGACTTTACCCTTCCCTGTGATGCTGCTCTCTGGGGCAAGAGGAGGTCAAAGCCGTGCAGTGAAGTGGGTCGTCGCTGTGACGTGAGGTGCTGCAGCTTCTCACAGCCGTGGCCCCATTTGTCTGCTTCACAAAATGCCCCCACTGACTCCATGTCAGTCCCTGAAGCCTCTTCTCAGCTCTTCCACCTGTGGGACTCCCTACTACTGCTGACCCCTTCATGGGCAGGAGGGCTGGGGTGGGAGGATGAGGCAGGAAGAGGGTAATTCTCTGAGCTGGGGCTGTGATGCAGGGAAAGGATTAATCTACGGCCAGTGCCTTTGGTAGTTGGAGTATCTGTCGCAAAGGAGCCAGGGCCAATGTGGAGGGAGAGCTGGGCTCTGGAACATGGGGGTTCTGTGAACGTTTGTAAACCAGGGAAACTCAGCCAAAAACTGCAGAGTTCAGGCTGCCCGTCCCTGCCTCATACCCTTCCAGAAAGTGTGTGTATGGGGGGGCTAAACTTAAGCCTCTGAATGCCAGGAAATGCAGAGTTAAAAGGAATGCCTCCCACCCCAGACCACTACCACACCTGCCCTCCATGGAGATTGCCACAGACACTGGGCATATAGTAGAATCTTGTCTCTCCCTAAAAGAATCTGCCCTTTTCTGTGTGTTCAACACAATTCCAAATCCTTGCTTTTATTCCCATGCTCCCCTGCCCGTCACTGGGCTAAGTGTAGCCATGGCAATCAGGGAGCAGTGCAGCAGGTTGCCAGAGCTTGCCCCTGCCACCTAAGGGGGCTTGGAGCTACAGCTGCAGAGCTCAAAGATTCCTGTTCGCTGGCCTGTGCTATGCAGGATGTCAGGTCAGGCTGCAGGCTCGCAATGTCCCTTCTGGCCTGGAAATCCATTAACATTTAAAAAACTTAGCAGCTTTCTCCAATCTCCCTCACCCTTTCTGCTGGCCCCGAGTCTTAGGGAGGGATACAGCATTGAGCACTCCCTTAGGAGAACAAAGACAGGAGGGCGGAGTTAAGGTTAGGTGGGGTGTTGTAGGAGCCATTTTCTGGGTTTCAGAGGCTTTAAGTTCAGGCCTCTCAGTGTTCTGGAAGGGGATAAGGCACCACTGGCAGCTGTTGGTTAGTGAATCACTGCTAGGCTGGAGCTAGGCATCTTTGTGGTCACATCAGACCGCAGGTACAGGCATATTGCAGACAGGTAAGCAAAAGATGGCTTTGCAGTTAATAGGCTATTAGTGTAACTTCCCTGCTATATGCTACCCTTTGAACCATGTTCTTACATCTGTCAGGGATACTTGAGAGAGATTCTCACCTGGGCTGCATGGTCCAGTGCTAAAGTTGTTACTCTGGGTCTAGCATTCTGGTTAACAGGGTGGTTGTGATCTTGGTGTGAAATGCAGAACTTAATGGAAAATTGAAGTTTTATCTCCTCTGATCTGCTTTGATACTGCTGCTGACTAGCAAATCCCACTAGTGCTGGCAGAAGTGTAATGGTCGATTCAGTGCAAGATTATAGCCTACCGTTGTTCTGGGGGCACAAAAGGGGAAAGGGCTCAAGGGGCCACGGCACTGTGCCTGATGTTATGCAAGGCTGCGTGCAGTAGCAGCCCTTGTAGTTGAGGTGAGCAAGGGCTGCTCAGGACTCGTTGCCCTGCTGGTGTTGCCCTCTACGGAGGCCATGGTAGTGGATACTTCACCCTCTCTCAGGATTATGCCGTGCCTCTCCCCATCCCCCCAACGCACACCCCTGGAGACGTTGGGCCCGTGTCTCCTGCAGCTCCACAGTCATGCCTCCCAGACACAGGTTAGCCCCATGACTTTCTTGTCACTATAAAGCATTGAGACAGCCATACTTGTGTCCTGCTGATGATTCTTCTGCCTCGTTAATTTATGCTGATATTGAGACTTTGACATATTATATGAGTAGGAAATTTGCATAAGATAAGTATTGATGGCACTACGAATGGTCTGTATGGACATGTGTTCTTCTGCAGCATCCAGCTTGAATAAGCCTACGATACATGGCCTTGTGTGCCATACAGAATGCATTAACGAGCAGTTAGTAGCAGGATAAACATGCAGACCTAAAGCAGTAATGAAAGAAACCTAAAGTTACGTCTCCTTTGGTTACATGCTGTGTCAAGGTGTCTTGTGGGTCTGCAGGCAGGTGCCCTGCTCTCTGTGGTCTTCTGTTCTGTAGCTGTGTTACATGAGCTGAAGTGTAATTCTCTGTTCTTTGTTTTTTAGCAACGGCTCTGAAAATGAACATGAACCTACGGGAACTGTATCTAGCTGATAACAAGCTGAATGGATTGCAGGACTCTGCTCAGCTTGGCAATCTGCTGAAATTTAACTGTTATATACACATATTGGACCTGAGGAACAACCACATCTTAGATTCAGGTGGGAGATCCTCCTTAGTCTTCGTACTTCCTTTCTCTGAGAAATGTTGTCAGAGCGAGAACTACATTTTAAATGTTCTCAGCTGAAAACATAAAATCTTATTGGATCCTGTGTCACACTCCAAGGTTGGAAAATTTGCCCTTTAAAAGCAAGCTAAGCCTTCATTCCTTTCCCATTCTGAATATTTTTACTTCTCTTTCTCTTTAAGAGTGACTGTTTCCTCCACCCACCCCGAACGTACTGTCTTAATAAAGACAGCGAATGTCTAGTAAATCCTCAGACTTTAAACAGTGAATAAATTAACTTGAATTCTTTAACATGAGGTGGAATATAGGAAGTTATAGTCCCCAGCCTCCACTTTCTTTGGGAACACAGGGACAGCTGATGCTGCTCTTATCTCTGAGACACTACTTCTGTGTAATACCACAAAAGCCCCATTCAGGAACTGAGCAGCACCAGCAGGTTGGAAGGAAGAGTCCTACCTGTTAGACTGAAATTCTGTCTCTGGAAGTACCATCTCCTCTTTCCCCCAGGCAAGGAGCTAGCTTGAGGCGTTTTTGAGCAAAAGGACAAAGGCCTAGGGCTGCTGGAACACCTTGACAGAGAGGTAGTAAGAGGCTGGCTTTCTGGAACTCTTCCTGCACTTTTCTGAGGAGCCCTGCCCAATACAGCAGCAGGCAGCTCCTGCTGTCAAAGGGAAAGTTGAGGTGGGGGCTGGACAATTTCCAAATGTGATCTCAAATTGAGAGTTGAAATGAGTTTTTTAAAAAAGCAGTTTAAGCCTTTTTAAAGAATGATAGCATTGTAAGACCATGTCTGCACTACCCCTTATGTCAGCAAAACGCACGTCGCTCAGGGCTGTGAAAAAACATACCCCTGAGTGACAAGTTTTGCTGGCATAAGCACTGTGCACACGAGCGCTTATATTGGTGAGAGATGCTCTCCTGCCAACATAGCTACCACCTCTCATTTAGGTGGTTTTATTATGTCGATGGGAGCTCTCTCCCATCAGCTACACGAGCGAACTTTCGGCAGCACAGCTGTATCACTTTAAGCTTGCGAGTGTAGATATGGCCTATGTCTTTCTAAGTGCTTGGAGCTTAGACCCAGTTAAGGCACCTTAAATCACTTGAAGGGTCTGATCACAAGCTGTCACATGCCCACAATTCCTGTTGAGTAAGAGCTGTGGCTGCTTGACACTTTTCAGGATAGGATCCTTGAGGTGCCTCACTCCTCCTAGAGATTTCTCAGTGTCTTTTACTCTTTTTCTACTTTTCAAAAGAAAAAACACCAGTGAAATTAAAAGCAGAAACAAATGTCAGTACAAAATTCTGTGTTTTCAGTTCAGTGTTAGCTCAGCCTTTGTGCAGGCCTGAAGTATGTTTGGTTACTATCTTCCTGGTCAGCTGAGGTGCCTATCATAAATTTGGACACTCAGTCTATTTTATTATTTCTGAGTTAAGGTTGTTGAAGTAACCTTAAGTATCTGAATTTCCTGCCCTGATTCTTGGCATCCTTAATGACATCTGCTGCAAACTCTTCCCCCAATTGGCCTTATTAATATGCTGCAGTTAGCAAACAATATTTGGTAAAGATGCATGCTGCAGGCAGGTATTCTCCATATTACATGTGCATTAAGCCTCTTGCCAAAGGTCATACTGGATACCTGTGTCAGCACTGGGATTAGAATCCAGAGCTCCTGTCATGGATGTACATTTTATCCACTGGACACAGGACCCTCCAGGGAAGTCCCTTTACCTACCTGTTTGTAAAGCCATCTGTGGAATGGGGCTAATAATGCCTATAGGCAAGGGAAACAAGGCTCTGGTGGCCTCAGTCAAAAGCTGTTGTATTCAAAAGGTTTCAAAGCGAAATATTTCCTATTATGGGATTTACAAGTTCCACTTACAGTTCTCTGTGAGTCACTGGAGTTTGGAATCCCTGAAGTCTGGAGCTCCTTCTTTATAACTTTGATTTAATTAGTTTTGGTTGCATGTCATTACGGAGATGCTGGGTGTGACTCTGTATGTAAGGTTGCCGCTAATGTTCCATTACCAGGCCTGTTGTGACCCCGCACCATGGGACTGCAGTCCAACTGTTAAGATGAAGGAATTGTAGGCCTACATCTTTCTGTAGCTAATGTAAGCATGCAATATATTTTTGTTAAACAGATTTTCCAAAGTGTGGGAGTGGAATAAGACCGACAGTGTGAGGTTTCACAATAGAAAACCAATGTGCTTGTGATTTTTTTTTTCCAAGCCCCCTGTATCTGAACACTGCCTTAGTGTTATATAAAGAAATATATATAAATATATAAATAAATAAATTGGTTAGTCTCTAAGGTGCCACAAGCATTCCTTTTCTTTTTGCCTTAGTGTAGGAACTTTCCAACTTCTACACACTTACATTTGAACACACAGTTGTGAATCTTATTGGTATTTCTGGAGAAAAAACAAACGTTTCAGAGTTAGGCAGGGAAGCCAGGATACCAGTTTATCAGCAGCAAATCCATCTATCATCTAAAATTCTTCTGCCCGTGTTTGTCCATGTAGATTCAGCTCTTGGTGCACATGTGTCTCTTGTGTGAAATTGGACTGTTTTGGCCAGCAGCATTCACTGGGGCTGTGCCTGGGCCCTAGATGTCCTCATGCACCCTGCCCCTGCCATTTAAGAATACAAAGAACAGAGTGGGCCCCACCATCCCTCAGTTCCTTCTTACCACCCGGACAGTGAGACACAACCCTTTCAGGGTCCGCCCGCTTCTCTGTGCACTGCGCTAGTTGAGATTGTAATAGTGGTAAGTCTTGTTGGCTGTTGATAGCACACACAAAAATCTTTGGTTTAGTCAGGTTCTAGTTTCTGATTAAATGCACATCCTAGCCTCCACATACAGGGGCTCCAGAAAAGTGGCAGAAACAAAACTTGGTATTTAAAACCTGTCCTTTGTGTGATGCTTCAGTGCCACGTAATAATGGGCACTCTAGGTGCCTACTGTGTTTCAGAGAAGGACATATTCCTGAGCAGTGTGTACCATATGTCAGGTTTCAGAGTAGCAGCTGTGTTAGTCTGTATTTGCAAAAAGAAAAGGAGTACTTGTGGCACTCTCACAGATCTTGGGAGACAGGCCAGTCCTTGCTTACAGACAGCCCCTCAACCTGAAGCAAATACTCACTAGCAACCACACAACAGAACCACTAACCCAGGAACCTATCCTTGCAACAAAGCCTGTTGCCAACTGTGTCCACATACCTATTCAGGAGACACCATCATAGGGCCTAATCACATCAGCCACACTATCAGAGGCTTGTTCACCTGCACATCTATCAATGTGATATATGCCATCATGTGCCAGCAATGCCCCTTCTGCCATGTACATTGGTCAAACTGGACAGTCTCTACGTAAAAGAATAAATGGACACGAATCAGACATCAAGAATTAGAACATTCAAAAACCAGTCGGAGAACACTTTAATCTCTTTGGTCACTTGATTACAGACCTAAAAGTTGCAATTCTTCAACAAAAAAACTTCAAAAACAGATTCTGATGAGAGACTGCTGAATTGGAATTAATTTGCAAACTGGATAAAATTAACTTAGGCTTGACTAGAGACTGGGAGTGGATGAGTCATTACACAAAGTAAAGCTATTTCCCCATGTTTATTCCCCTTCTCCACCCCCCACTGTTCCTCAGATGTTCTTGTCAACTGCTGGAAATGGCCCACCTTGATTATCACTACAAAAGGTTTTTTCCCCCCTCCCCCGCTCTCCTGCTGATGATAGCTCACCTTAAGTGATCACTCTCTTGTTACAGTGTGTATGGTAACACCCATTGTTTCATGTTCTCTATGTATATAAATCTCCCCACTGTATTTTCCACTGAATGCATCCGATGAAGTGAGCTGTAGCTCATGAAAGCTTATGCTCAAATAAATGTTAGTCTTTAAGGTGCCACAAGTACTCCTTTTCTTTTTACCATATGTCAATTCTTCTCTAAGCAAACTCAGAAAGGTAGAGAAGCCCGCTTAAAATTGTTCCTCCTGAAGCACTGTATGTAAACCATCTTGGACGCTGAAAGGAAGGACACACAAAGATCTGTCTTCCGGTCTCCCTCTCTGTGAGCACCCTGGTAAGCTGAGATTCCACCCTGAGTTCCTGGGCTACATCGATGAAGAGGCCCCAGTTGTCTGCCTCCATTCCAGTTCCTACAACCTCTGACAGGGCTAGGGAAGAGCACCACTAGTGTAGAGTAGGGGCATAGGTCACCCTACACAAGACTCATAAATGACTCATCTTGAGCTCAACAGCCGAGAGGCAGCCAGTGGCCTGAGAAGGGTTCTTTTGGTGCCCCACTACTGACTGTTAGAGAATGGTGGCAGTACCCACTAAACCTGTGGGCCACGTGTCTCTTGGCACAGATCCTTCGGTACGTGGTGTTTTTGCACCAGCAACCTTGAATCAGCGTTCTTGGTACCTAATATGTCATTACCGAGGGTATATATGGTACAGAGTGGTTTGCCTCTGGGCACAGTACAATAGTTTCCTTTTCTTAAAAGGCTGAGGGTGTTGATAACTAAGTGTCAGCTACCAAGTCATTGGTACCACCTTGACCTCTCGTATCTCCAGTGCAGACTTTGCCCCCTACCCAGTCAAGACGATCCCTCCGTTGGAAAAGGTGTACTCCTTTTGTTCATCCCCATGGGGCATAGTAGGCACTCCTCCCCTTCACACCTTCCTTCCCCTCCTTGGGTAACACAGTGGGGTCAGGAAGAGACGCTGGGGAGGGATCTGTAAGGGACATCAAGAAATGACATAGGGCTCATAGGAACATCCTTCCTGGGACCTGCCTCTCTATATCTCCTACCCGAATGCCATACTCATAATAGCCTTGCTCCTGTTGGATACTCTGGGGTGTGCAGCTGTATTCAAGCAAGCTTTCATCATCGGCCCCCTCTAGGGTTCGGTCTAAACCCATGTGGCCAGGTCAGCTAGTGCAGCTTCAAATCCTGGAAAGGTAGAACAAGGGAAGTGACTATGAACAACATCTACAAGGGGAAAAGCGACTTGTCCCCACTGCAATCTCTTTATCCTTTCCCAACAAGACTAAATCCTTGTATGCCGCTTTCAGTCGATGCCTTCAAGGCGTTCCAGGACCTCTTCAGGTGCATGGCAGAGACTCTAGAAAGTAGTGCAGAAGTCTCTCAGGCTGCAAGATGTCCATGAGTTTTTCATGAATGGCAGGCTCAGCATGCCTATCAATGAGAGGCTGTTGGAGCTTGCAGAAGACCTATGGCACATGTCAGCATCCATCCCAATTGCATCCAAGTGAGCTGACAGACTCCATTCCAAGGGATATGAGTATCAGGGTTGCTTCTGGTATCGGCAGTCCAAGGGAGGCCGAAGCATCAGATTCAAAGAGAGTAGACCTGTCAATGCAAAGTATATTCATCTGCCAGCCTCCAGCTGCACGTGGCTTATTACCAAGCACTTCTGTCAAATACTATTATTTCAGTTGAAACAAACTGTCTCAATATGTGGATGGGGTACCCCACAAATCGCAAGAGGAGATAAAGACCCTTGTGTCTGATAGCCCACACATCCCCTATAGGCTGTACTGGATGCACACCTTGGCTGCCTTGGTGGTTGTGAGATCTTCCTGGCTTCAATCGTCACAAATTCCCAGTAAGGTCCAAACAGCAATTGAGGACCTTCCTTTTTAGGTCAACGAGATTTAATTGAAAGATAGGTGGGGCCTTTGATTCCCTTAAGGACTCTAGGACTACTTGGTGCTCCTTGGGCCTCCATATTCCAGGCCCAAGGACCAAGTAAGTGAGACCACAGGCTTCCTTCAGGCAGCATTCCTCTACCTAATACTGTTACCAACCTCGACGACCTTGAAGTTTCTGAGAAAGAGGTAAATGTTCTAGTGTTGACAACTCTCTGCCTCTTCCTCTGTTAATGCACAATATGCATCTTCCACTGGCAGCAGGTTTGGCATGTTGCTGGTGTCAAGAGCCTGGTAGAACCTCCAGAGGGAGCTCTTCTCTACCTAGCCCTCCACTCTTCAGCCCCCAAAGGGTCCATCTAAAATCAATATCTGCACATCCCCATCCTATCCAGGGCCTTGCTCTGTTTTCCCATCATACAATGGTAAGGTTTCTTTAAAGGCCTTATTCATGGTTTTGCAGTTGAGGAGCCTCTTGCAACCTCCAGCGTAGTATTAGCAGGGTTGAGCCCTTGGCAACCTGTTCCTATACAGTTTATCTCTGGAGACTGCCTTTCTGGTAGCCATTCCATCAGCTCAAAGAGAAGGGGAGAGCCAGACCTTTGTGGTGGGTTCCCTTTATGCAGGGGACAGGGTCCTTCTCAGGCCTCATCTCAAGTTCTTGCAGTTGTTTGAGTTCCACTGGTACCATTTGATTCATCTCCTAGTTTTCTTCCCCAAACTTGACTCAACTTCTGGGGAGGCTAAACTTCACACCCTTGACAGGACAGAACATTCAGAAACACACCCCAGTTTTTGTGGTCTTTGCAGTGACTCATTTCCTCTTCAGAATTATGTGAGTGGGTCTCCAGCTGTATATAAGGACATGTTACGAGTAGGGCTGTAAGAAAATCATGGGCCACAATTTTTGTTGTGGAAACTGCAACAATCACAACTTTTTGGCAACACCACTCACTGTAATTTGGCCCGGTTGTCTCTCCATCATGACAGACGGATGGCCAGGTCACACTTCAGTGAGAGGCATGGTGAGCTGGGGTGGTGGCGGCAAAGGAGGATGAGGCTGGGGACCCATGCAGCTCAAGGCTAGGCTCTCTAGGCCACTCACCATAGGTGGCGGGTATTTAGGGCTAGAGGGGGCTCAGCCCTCTGAAATTTGAGCCACTCCACTGCCAGAGTGTAAAGCCTGGCTTGGCAGGCAAATCCCTGCCTCCAGTAGCACTGGGGCCAGCTTGGTGCTGAGATGCCTGGCTGCCCAGCAGCAGGATGGGCAAGGAGAGTCCTCGGAGCCCAGTTGCGAGGTGAGTCCAGAGAGCCACAGGATGGTGCTGCGGGAAGAGTCAATCTTGAGTGTGGCCAGCCCTGACTTCGGTGCAGTGGTGGCGAGCCTGTCCCTCGCCAGTGTTTACAAGCAGAGCTGGGGCTGGTGCCATGAGAGGGGGAACGAGGCAGCGGGAGGAGAAGAAAGGGGAAACGGGGCTGTGGAGGAAGGTGCCAGATATAGGAACAGCCAGCTGCACACACCGACATTACCTCTAGGACTTTCTGAGTTGGGGCTGGCTTTAGGGTGCCTATATTTTCCCCCACCCCACCTCACCTCCTGTGGATTGGAGGAATTGTGGCAGGGGGGATCCAGCCCTTGCTGGATGGTGAAAGACAAGCTGCCAATTCAATGACTGTTAATGAAGAAACTGGTGATTTTCTATCTTTTATAAAGCTACACCAGAAATGTTCTCTACTGTACTTACATTCTGCTGTGTCCTAATATCAATCACAACCTACTTTAAAAACAGACTATTTAAATTGTTACGTGATAATCAAAATTTTGGCTTTTGGATATCTCTGTTTAAGTAATTTCTCTTTCATGAGAGGATAAAGATTTTATTTTTGTAATAAAAATTCTGTATTGAGAGAAATTTTCATTGTAGCCACCTTGCTGCTTAAAATGAATGAGACCTGTCTGCATGCTGTTGCCTGTAATGTTCTTTTGATCCAGCACAGTATGTGAAGTTCTATTTTGTGGTTTACTGACGGCAGCATTCAAAGCCTGTGGAAAAGAAGGGATTAAATAAGACAAGAAAAGTGCTGTTAAAGCCTACAGTATCTGTGTGTTCACATCAGACTGTGCTGGCATCGTGACTATTGAAGTGCTGGCCTGTAAAATGCTGAAAGCAACCGAATAAATCCGCTCTAACTGATACTGTTTTATAGGCTTGGCATACATCTGTGAGGGCCTAAAGGAGCAACGGAAAGGGCTGATCACTCTGGTTTTGTGGAATAACCAGCTGACTCACACTGGCATGGCTTATATGGGGATGACACTGGTGAGTAGATTTCAGGGGGAGAAGATTAGCGGCTTTTGAATGATCCTCATTTAGAGAGTAGTTTGAGGTCTAAACTGGGAGCCTATGGAGAGGAGAGGAAGATATAAACCATCCAATTTGCTTATCTTATAGATGTGTGTTCTAGAGCTAGGCATAATTGTTCTGGAATAGCCCAATCAAGCCATCGACAATTTAATGCTTGCAGAGTGGGTGGATGCGATGTTCTTGTGCAGCTGCATGAAGTGCATTTCTATTGCATAGAAATGAAGAGAATTAATGTAGCATATTGGAGGGGTCAGGGCAAGCAGTCTTTCAGAGGAAAAGGGCAGCTGTCAGACTGGAGAGGCAGCATTTGCAAGGGATCAGGAATACAAGGAGGATGAAAAATAGGGCCTGTTACAGTAAAAGGCAGGATGAGAGTGCACTATTTAGCTGCTATATGTCCTCTGCTGTTCACCCCAACCCTGTTGGTATGTTCTGCTTAGTAGCAGCAGGCCTAGCTCTTCCTGCTCTGAGGCCCACCTTTTTGCTGTCTCTTTTCCTGCCCGCCTGGGTTATCTTTTCTTATGTTCTCTCTGCTAGTAATTTCTCTCATTTTCCTTTCTCCTCTGCTTATTCTTCCTGTCTTTCTGCCTCCACACCTACCATCTCCCCTCACTCCTCTGCCTCCCTTATTGACTCTCCTTTCTACCCATTCCTCACAGTGAAGATCCAGTGCCCACCTCTGATGGAGGGAAGGTGAGAACTATGGCTGCCAGCCTAGGCTGGGTCAGTAACCATCTGCAGGTAGTTGTGGTGTGGCTAAGTTACCTGTAGACTTCCCATGGCAGCACAAGCCATGACAGTATATGCTGGAAGAGCAGGCTTTAGCACTAATGCAGAGGATGTAGGTAGGGCAGGGAGTCAGCCTGCGACAGGCTGAAGGAATGGATTGGTTTCCAAGGCACGTGTGCGCTACCAGGCCAATGGCAATTTCACAAGCTCAGTAACCAAGGCCTCCTTTGCTCTGTGGGGATTGAAAAATAAAAAACATGGACAAAACAGTAATGTCTGTAAAACTAGCAGCCCTGGAAATCAGTGGCTGTATGCTCGGGAATATAGGGCCTCCCTAAGAAATTCCCATTTTGAACTTGGAAGGGCCTAAGAGAGTCCGTTATTTAGCTGTGGTTGCTAGGTGTTGATGTGAGTGAGGGTCATTACTTTTTTGCGCTGACATTCTGTTGTAATGTACCTCTTTCACCTTATTTTTCTGTTTGTGTCCACAGCCTCATATGCAGAGTTTGGAGACCCTGAACCTTGGTCACAATCCCATTGGGAATGAAGGTGTTCGTAATCTGAAGAATGGACTCATTGGAAACCGCTCTGTGCTCCGATTAGGCTTGGCTTCTACTAAACTAACATGCGAGGGTAAAACAGACTTTCCGTATTTTGAGGGATCGTTACTTTCAGGATGATCAATCATTGATGCCCCCAACCTTTTTGTCATTACTGAGAATGCCATTGATAATGACAGTTACAGGAATAATGTCACTCTTGGCTCTTGTGATATCATAGAAGATTAGGGTTGGAAGAGACCTCAGGAGGTCATCTAGTCCAACCCCCTGCTCAAAGCAGGACCATCCCCAACTAAATCATCCCAGCCAGGGCTTTGTCAAGCCAGGCCTTAAAAACCTCTAAGGATGGAGATTCCACCACCTCCCTAGGTAACCCATTCCAGTGCTTCACCACCCTCCAATAATTTTTCCTAATATACAACCTAGACCTCCCCCACTGCAATTTGAGACCATTGCTTCTTGTTCTGTCATCTGCCATCACTTGAACTCCATCCTCTTTGAAACCCCCCTTCAGGTAGTTGAAGGCTGCTATCAAATCCCCCCTCACTCTTCTCTTCCGCAGACTAAATAAGCCCAGTTCCCTCCGCCTCTCCTCATAAGTCATGTGCCCTAGCCCCCTAATCATTTTTGTTGCCCTCCGCTGGACTCTCTCCAATTTGCCCACATCCCTTCTGTAGTGAGGGGACCTAAACTGGACGCAGTACTCCAGATGTGGCCTCACAAGTGCCGAATAGAGTGGAATAATCACTTCCCTCGATCTGCTGGCAGTGCTTCTACTAATGCAGTCCAATATACCGTTAGCCTTCTTGGCAACAAGGGCACATGGCTGACACATATCCAGCTTCTCGTCCACTGTAATCCCCAGATCCTTTTTTGCAGAATTGCTGCTTAGCCAGTTGATCCCCAGCCCGTAGCAGTGCATGGGATTCTTCCGTCCTAAGTGCAGGGCTCTGCACTTGTCCTTGTTGAACCTCATCAGATTCCTTTTGGCCCAATCCTCCAATTCGTCTAGGTCACTCTGGACCTTATCCCTACCCTCCAGCCTATCTACCTCTCCCCACAGCTTAGTGTCAGCCACGAACTTACTGAAGGTGCAATCCATGCAGTCATCCAGAACATTAGTGAAGATGTTGAACAAAACCGGCCCCAGGACCGACTCCTGGGGTACTCCGCTTGATACCAGCTGCCAGTTAAACACTGAGCCATTGATCACTACCTGTTGAGCCCGACAATCTAGCCAGCTTTCTATCCACCTTATAGTCCATTCATCCAGCCCATACTTCTTTAGCTTGCTGGCAAGAGTACTGTGGGAGACAGTATCAAAAGCTTTGCTAAAGTCAAGATGTATCATGTCCACCACTTTCTCCATATCCACGGAGCCAGTTATCTCATCATAAAAGGCAATCAGGTTGTTTAGGCATGACTTGCCCATGGTGAATCCATGTTGACTGTTCCTGATCACCTTCCTCTCCTCCAAGTGCTTCAAAATTAATTCTTTGAGGAACTGCTCCAGGATTTTTCCAGGGACTGAGGTGAGGCTGACTGATCTGTAGTTCCCCAGATTCTCCTTGTTCCCTTTTTTAAAGATGGGCACTATATTTGCCTTTTTCCAATCATCCGGGATCTTCCCCAATCGCCGTGAATTTTCAAAGATAATGGCCAATGGCTCTGCAATCACATCAGCCAATTCCCTCAGCACCCATGGACTTTTTTTTTTTTGTTTGTTTGTTTGTTTTTGCTTGGGCAGTTGCGCTCTCAAACTTGGGGGTGGTAAATTTTTTGCTTGGCTGCAAAAAACTTAGCGCCGGCCCTGCCCATTCACCATAGAGTCTTTCGACCAAGCTAGGACCTGAAGCTTTATGGGGGGGAGAAAACCATCAGAAAAAAACTTTCTTTGCATTGGAGCGGACTTTTTCAGGCATTCTGTGTACCCAGATGCAATGTTTTGTCTTTGCTAGTCCCTTTTATGATTGCAAAGCAATTTCCATTATATATAATCCCTTGGTTTCAAGTGCTCAAAACTTTCCTAACTCTTTTGAACTGGTCTGTGAATCTTGGTGAATTTTTGGAAATTTGACCGAAGTCCTTCCAGTCATGTGTAAGCTAGGAGAGTGTGGGGAAAATACAGTATTTCAACTGTGGGGGAAAAAAAAAATTATGATGTGTTTTTAGTTGGGAGGATAGAACAAAATTTCCTGAATTCCTTTGACCTAGAAATTTGGCGGGTATATCATCCTTGAGGTATAGTGCTTGTTTTGCTAATAACACTAACGAATATTAATTTGTATGTTTTCTCTACCACATACAGTCTGAAGGTCCCTTAATTTAAAAATACGATGTTAACACTGGATGCGTGAGACCAGTGCTTCTCAAGCTATCCGATGTGGGGGACCGGCAATTTTTTTTTCCAACATGCGCGCAGACCGGCAGCCAATGGCTTACGGACCAGCACCGGTCTGCGGACCACCACTTTGAGTAGCGCTGCATGAGATTATCATCTCGAACTAATGGATTGCATAGTGGGATTCCTAGTTCTTTAAACTGCTGCAGCCCCGCCAG
This sequence comes from Lepidochelys kempii, assembly GCF_965140285.1. Lineage (NCBI taxonomy): Eukaryota > Metazoa > Chordata > Testudines > Cheloniidae > Lepidochelys > Lepidochelys kempii. The sequence goes on along the minus strand of NC_136402.1, from coordinate 9,048,214 downwards.
CAGTTCTTTTGAGCCAAAGAAATGTTTTGGAAAATCCAAGGAATCTGGCAAAAGGGCTGCAAGAGCTCCCTGGTTGGGGAAGCTCTGTGTTGGCTGAAGGGAATGAGTATGAGCGTGGGACCTACGAGGTCCTGACTTCCATTTACCCTTCTTCACTGAATCACCTTAATTTTCTGTACTTTACAACCTTTATTAGGTGAAGCCTCTCGACTTCTTGGGGAATGTCTTGTGTCCTAGTGCCCCACCAATAAATGGTTTTGTCTCTCTGTACCTTAGTCAGTCAGATGGGGCTATTAGCACTGCTCACCTTCAGTGATGCTCTTCGCTAAAGTTATGTAACTAGAATTGGTGCCTTCAGATTACCTTAATTAGTCCTTATTGGAGGCTTCAGATTTTTTTGGATTTTTCTTTGGACTCTCTTGCATCCCTTTTAATCTCACTGTTACCCCCCTTCCCTCCACATCAACCACTGTCCTCTCCCATGGAATTTCTGGAGTTGTTTCCTCCTGCAGGATGGCTAAGCAGCACCTGAGGGATTCGACAGGAGAGGTGGTGATAGCTTCTTCACACCAAATATTGAGATGGCAAATAAGGGGGACAATTACAACAACTCACAAATAAACCTTTTGATTCCAATAAAACAGATGGTCTGACCACAAGAGACAACCCTTCATATCAACCTCCTGGAGTTCAGAATGGTCAGAAATGCCTGTCTTCATTTCCTCCCTCTCATTAGACACAGATCCATCAAAGTCAGGACAGACCATGTGGCCTGCATGAATCAGTTGGCAAGGAGGGGCAAGATTGTGCCAAAACAATAAAGTAATAAAGTTGTGGAATTGGTGATAAAGCATCACATAAGGATATCAGCAATGTATCTGCCCAGCATACCAAATACCACGGACAACACACTCTGCAGATGTTTCCCCAAGAATACACGTGGGAGTTTGATTCTCGGGTTCTACTGTGAATCTTTCAGACTTGGTGGTTTTCCAGAAGTAGACCTTTTTGCCACACCCACAAACAAAAAATGCTACCCATTTTGTCCAAGGTGTGTGCATGTGGGGCGGGGTGTTTAGGTTGCAATTCACTGGGGGACACCTTCCTCCTGCCTTGGATGGACAGACTGTTGTAGTAGGAAGAGCGCCTGAGACATAAGCCCTTGTATCAAAGGCCTGGTGTGAGGCAGAACCTGCTCACAGAATCTGGCAAGAACAGGGCTGATATTGCAGAAATACATGTTCCTAAGAAGTGCTAAGCACATAGTACTTATGCAAACACATCTCAATATCAAGTGGTACCAGAACGCCCCAATATCAAGGATGGTACAAAAACATTCCCCAAGGATAACAGGAACACACTGACCCTTCCTAAAAGATAAGGTCAGGATAACTCTACGTAATAAAAAATATTTTGATCGAACCAATATGTACAAGGTAATAACTAGACACGTCAGGGGGCGGTGAGTATGTCAGAGGCAGTACTAACTTGTTTGTATCAGGGTATAAAAATGCATCTCGGAGGGAGTATCTTTGTCCAGCCAAGCGGGGAATGGAAAGTCCTGCCATTCACTAAGCTGTGTCCATTGCCACAGGCATACATGTCTTAGTATCTTCGTAAAGTCTGCAAGGTGCTATTACTGTGCTTTATCGACAATAAAGCTGGCCTGGCGCCTTCGTACCTTAACGAATCTTGTGGTCATTGGACGGTTCACTCAAGGTCTGCTGTGCTGTCTGTCTGCACAGAGCTGGGGCAGCACACAGGGAAAACACACGTGCAGCCAAACATCTAACCACAACTGTTTTATGCCTTCGCTCTGACGCCTCTCATTTTCAAGGTGATAAGATCAAGCAGAACAAGGCCAGAGTCATTCTGATAGTCCTGACGTGGTCGAGAGAAGCACTTTCCCTTACTGTTTCACCATGTTCTCTATTCTCTGATAGATCTTTCAACTGTCTCTTAATTTCTCTCTCAGGATGCCAGACCCCTGACACATCCCAGCTTGGTCATCCTTTGCCTCAAGTCATGGTCCCTGAATGGTTCTTGGGGCTAGATCCCTCTTGAGCTGCGGCGATACAACATGTGCTATTAAATAGTAGAAAAATTTCCACCAGAACTTACCTCCAGAACTGGACATGATTTGGCCACTGGTGTGAACTCCACAGTACTGCTTCTGAATCTGCCCCAATTCCTCTCATTCTGGAGTACCTGTTGCAGCTTAAGAAATTGTCCCTCAATTGCATCAAAGTTCACCTGGCTGCCCTAACAGTCTTTTATACTACTATTGAAGGTTTTTCTTCGTTTGCTCACCCCACAACCACGAGATTTGTGAAAGGCTTAGGGAATCTGCTCCCATAGGTAAAGGTTCCTACGTCTGTTTTGGACCTGAATTTGGTTCTCAAAAGCCTCACGAAGCCCCCGTTTGAACTAATGGCCACCTGGTCCCTCTTGAATTGATCAAGAAAACAGCCTTCCTAGTGGCGATTACCTCCGCCCGCAGAGTTGGAGAGGTTGGTGTTTTAATGGCAGATCCCCCTTTTACAGCATTTCACAAGGATATGGTGTCCTTTTATGGCTGCATTCCAGGTTTCTCCCGAAAGTAACTTTTGAATTTCACCTGAATCAGACCATATACCTGCCGGATTTCTTCCCAAAACTGCATGCTTCCAACCGGAAGACTATTCTCCACACTCTAGATGTCAAGAGGGTGTTATCCATCTGTCTGGATAGAACTAAACCATTCTGTAAATCCAATAGACTATTTCTTTTGATTGCAGACAAATCTAAGGGTTCCACCATTTCTACCCAGAGACTCTCGGAATGTATTTCCAAGTGTTTTATAGTTTGCTACCAGGCTGTCGACATTCCACCCCCCACCAGCATTTTGGCACACTTGACCAGATCATAGTCTATATCTATAGCTTTCCTTAAAAATGTTCCCATTCCAGAAATCTGCAGACCTGCTACATGGTCTTCAGTACATACTTTCTTTAGACACTGTGCCTTGGTGGATGCCTCCAGGTGTGATGCTGCAGTTGGCAATGCAGATCTCTCTTCTGTGATGGACTCCATTCTGAAGCCCCCTCCTCCTACTGGGGATACTGCTTGGAAGTCACCAAGACTGGAACACCCATAGGGACACTACTCAAAAAAGAAGTGATTACTCACCCTGCACAGTCGTTGTGGTTCTTTGAGATGTGTGTCCCTATAAGTGCTCCACGACGCACCCTCTTTTTCTCTGCTTTGGAGTTGCTTCTGAGACAAGGGGGTGCAGAAGGAACTGACCCATACAGAATAACATAGCCTTGGTGAAGGGCACGAGGATACCAGTGGTGCATGTGCAGGCCAAACGGACACTGCTGAGGAAAATCTCTGATCAAGGGCACATGCACACCAAGAGTGGAGCACCCACAGGGGGACACATCTCAAAGAACCAGTGTTATTGCACAGGGTGAGTAACCTCTTCTTAAAGTCTTAGAAGACATGGTCTCATCCACAAAGAGCCTACAATCTATTTGCTTACGAAGCATCTAGATGTTTTGGAATCCGTGTAGTAACTTACTGGTATGTATGAATGAGTTTTCCAAACTGTACTTCGATGGGAATATGAAAATTGTCAGTTGCTATGTTAGATTTATAGTTTCTTTCATCTTAAAAGATCCCACACTGTATATACAGGAAACACTTGAGTCCCCTCTGAAAGTCAGGTATTTTTGGTTTAGAAAACATCTGCTTAACAATGCATAAAAGAACACCTGGGTTTATGACAGGAAGTGAAGAAAACCATCTTCAAACTGCAAAAAGAAAAGGAGGACTTGTGGTACCGTAGAGACTAACAAATTTATTTGAGCATAAGCTTTCGTGAACTACCGCTCACTTCATCAGATGCATGCTGTAGCTCACGAAAGCTTATGCTCAAATAAATTTGTTAGTCTCTAAGGTGTCAAGTCCTCCTTTTCTTTTTGCGGATACAGACTAACACGGCTGCTACTCTGAAACCTGTCATCTTTAAACTGTAGCAATTGGTGGAATGTAGGAAGGCAAAATGGCATTATAAAATTGAAATACAGCCAGAGCATCAGTGCTAATTCCTTTACTTGGCAGAAAGTGCCTTGGGGTCTTTTATTTATGGGTGACCAGGATGTTGTATTTTCAATTCATTGAAAACAAATAGAGTTAATACTTAGATTTTTGTAGAGCAGATTGTTACAATAGCAAGAATCTGGACAAAATTCTGTAATGAGAAATGGGCCCCATCTCACTAAGCCTTAAAGCAGTGCTACTCAAAGTGGCAGTCTGCGGACTGGTAGCAGTCCGCGAGCCATCGGCTGCTGGTCTGCGCGCACATCGGGGAAAAAAAAAATGCCAGTCCTCCACATCAGATAGCTTGAGAAGCACTGGTCTAAAGTACACAAGTAAGAACCTTTCTCTGTTGTTTATGGGGAGCATGTTGTGAGCCAGTTTCTTTTTTTTTTTTCCATTGTCATGGTTCATCATCGGAGGTCTTTATTCCCCTGCAGGTGCTGTGGCGGTAGCAGAATTCATTGCAGAGAGTCCAAGACTCCTTCGACTAGACCTGCGGGAGAATGAGATTAAAACGGGGGGTCTGATGGCATTGTCCTTGGCACTGAAGGTCAATCATTCTCTGCTCAGGCTGGATTTAGACAGGGAACCGAAAAAGGAGTCTGTAAGTTGCACTGCATTTTTTGTGCCTATGAACTTTGTGTGGTTCTAGACTGACATTATGTCTCAGAGAATATTCATTCTCTCTCTAAAGCTTCCCACCATAGCCAAGCCCATTCCTATAAACAACCAAAGCAGGAACCTCCCAAACTCAGTGTTCTAATGCTGGGTCTAGCAGAGATATAAACTTCTGGGTGTCTTTTTTTGGTCGTTGTGCTCCCCAGGGTCATTGTGCCTGGCTCTCTCATCTACCACAGCAACATGTTGAAGGTAGACCCATCCTTTGTCCCATTCATCAGGGGCTTGTTACTTTGAAACCTCCCATTGGAAAGCTCCCAATGTCATGTCACATAATGTCATGGCATATTAATGAGGTCCTAACTAAGCTGTTGACAGCTCCTTTTGAGCACTTGATGCCTTTCAGCTCAGGCTTCCAATATGCAGGGTCATTTTCCTGGTGGCATTGACTCTGCTCACACAGTAAATGAGCTTGCTGTAGACTCTGGTGACTGCACACCCTCCAGTGGATCATATCATGGTAATGGAGTTAATCAGTCAATCATTCTGCTAATGTTTTTCCATATCGGTGTACCTGTCCAGGTGATTCTCCTCTTCACAAGCTGTAAAAAGGTCCTTTGGATTCTTATCTACTCAGACAATCCACCAAGCTTTTTCTCACTTAATGCCAACTCTCTAGTTTCTTTTCTCTGAGAAAGCCATGTATTTAAATGGCTGCGAGACTCTCTCTCACTGTAAGGTCATATTGAGGCTCGTTGTGTATGGCACAAGTCTGCTTCAGCAGACTTGATCTGTTCCCATCCAGGAAATTTTCAAGGCAGCCATAGGGGAATTCTTTGTATGCATTCAACAAACACCACTGTTTTGATTCATAGATTCTAAGGGACCGTTGTGATCCTCTAGTCTGACCTCCTGTATAGTGTAGGCCATAGAACATGATTAGGCCTCTAGATAGGAATCAACATTTGATCTGTTAGAATTTTTCTGAGCTAGGGCCATCCAGACTCTGATCTTTTATTTTTTACTCCGTTTTTGGAATACCTTTATGATCTTCTTTCCAATTTCTTAGCGAAGTCTCTCAGTTTACCTATATCCTTCATAACCTCGATGTATACCTTTTTATACCTTTAAAAAATGTTAATTTTGGCTATTTTAAGATGTTAGCCTTGGCTACGCTTCCTACAGTGTGGTGTTTGTCATTGTATCTTTAGCAAAATGATAGTTACTTACTGGTAATAATTGTTCTCTAAAGATACCCATGACATCACTTGCCCATCAGTCATTCCATAGAGTTGAGTCAGTCCTTTCTATACCTATGGGAGTGATTAGACTTGTTATTTTTTTAATATTTGCATTGCGATGGCACTGAAATCAGACCCCAAATCAGGATGAGTGGGGGTCCTCCCATCGCACTGGGTCTTGAAAACAGTGAGAGACCATCCCTGCCTCAGTGTTACAATTTGAAAAGGAGTCATCCTCGGAGAACAGCAATTACAAATACATAATTTTCTCATTCCATCTTGTATCAAGGCAGGAAAGCAAAACAGACTATTTCTTGTAGTCACTTAATGAGAAAGCTTTACTACCTTTTAAAGCCAAAACCTATTGGCTTTGCTAACAAAGTCTCCTTGCTTTTAATCAAGTACATTCAAATACAGTAGATGGATCGATTATTCTTATAACTGCAATAAATGTTTGCTGAAGTTTACTAGTTGGTTTACCCACCCAAGTGAAGTTAGTTTTATCGCTGTTCCCATATTCTGTGTGTAAGCAATTGGATAGCCTGTAAAATTGATGCAGAAACGGATTTCTGCACCAAGATTGAGTTGTGCCGAGAGAGCTGTAAATATGCTATATGCTGTATCTCAGACTATTTGCAGTTTCAGCAGTGTTTCTCTCCCTCTTGCAGGTGAAGAGTTTTATTGAAACCCAGAAGGCTCTTTTAGCTGAAATCCAAAATGGTTGCAAGCGCAACTTTATTCTGGCCAAAGAGAAAGAGGAGAAAGAACAGAAACTTCAGCAATCTGCCTCTATGCCAGAGATCACCATCACTGAGCCGATTGAGGAGGGACCTGTGGAAAACAGCCAAGGTGATGACACAGCAGCAACACCTGAAGGAGATGAAGTGGGGGAGACTTTGGTGTCTAAAGAGAACAGGCATACAGACAAGGCAATAAACAGTGACAAAGATGGGGTGATATATTCAGACTCTGACACAGATGATGAGGTAGACCCTGGGTTAGAGACTAAAGATCTCAGTAAATCACAGAAACAAAATGATTCTGTTCATGTAGATAATGTGCCCCAGTCATTTCTTTGTCCTGAAAAGACAAGGGATGCATTTAGCTCAGAGGACAGAAGTGCCCCTTCAAACATGACTGAAGAAACAAAGTGTGAGCCCAAAGGAGGGGGAAGCATTGAGACTATACCAGGGGCTCAGGCACATGCTAACACTCAAGAAAATGAGAGGAGAATTTCTGTTTCCAGTCCTGGGCGAGGCCATAAAATCTTTGTAGTGACACGAGTGGAAAATCTACCAGAGAAAACAGCAGAAAACACTACATGGCTGAAGGAGAATATCAGCAACCTGCAAGGCAATGCAGTGAAACAGTCTAAACTGATAGCTCAAACCCTACCTATGAAGACTGAATTTTTGGACTTGCAGGCAAATGGGACTGTTTCCAAGTTGGCAGCCAACTTGGAAAATGCACCATCAGCAGGAACCCCTGGATCAGTTTCAGAAAAGATGAACTCTGGGCCATGCGAGAATACAGTTCATGAAACTCCACTTCCTAATGGGCTAAAGACAGAATTTGTTCATGCTCTACCAGATACGTCCTTAGGCTGTGATGGGAAAATGGGGAGCTGTGCTGTCGAGCATGGTAAGACTGCTTTACTTTATTCTAGAATTTATTCTCTGTTGTGCTGAACTTGGATCTTCAAAACAAAGTGCTTTCTGATCCCTTGTTCCTCAGCTCATGTTATTGATAGCCAATAAAAAACATTTCAAAAGTCTGTCTCTTGGGGCTAGTACAGGATTGTTCCCTGTTCTATTTTCTGCAGTGTTTTAGCTTGTCTAATTCTGAATATTCCAAGTTTCTTCTGCCACTATTCTTTGAACTTATTCCACAGTCTGATAGGTCTCATGGTCAAAAGGTTTTTCCCAATTCAGCCTGAATTGCATCCTGTTACTCCTAGCTAGACGTGTTTTTAATTTATTTTTAAGGCCAGAAGGAACAACTATGATCATCTAGTCTGACCTCCTGCATAACACAGATCAGAGATTCCCGCAGGAAATTATTTCCCCCTTCTATATGAGTGAACACTATCAGTCCTAATACCTTGAGGCTCTAGTTCTGGAGCTTCTCTTTTACGTGGACATTGTATTTTGTGAACTAGGTCCATGGTTCTCAACCATTAACACAGCATGATTCCATGTCTACAAGCAAAAAAGTGTTGGGACCCCCTCACATCTACCCCAAAGAGCAGAGTGAGTGTTCTCACCCCCCCACCTCGCCCGACCCATTCGCAATCACCCCTGAGAGTTGAGGCCTCATTTATTTTAGGAAGATACTCAGTTTTAATTTTAATTTAAAGACTCCAAATGACCACTTGCCTCAGTAAGCTGTTCCAATGGTTACTGATTGTGTCCTCTTAAACATTTTTCATTTTGTTTTGGTTTTACACCATTCAAATAAAGGTACTGTAGATTTACTGCTCTAGACATGAAGATATGGTTTGTTACATTGACCTGTTAAGGGCTCCCTAGGATCAAGGTTTGCAAGATGTAGTAGAAAAGCCTGTGTGGACCTTATGGTTTGGGGAGACCACAGAGGAGAATAGTTCTTCTTAACTTCCCCTTGTCTGACTGAGAAGTCTGAAGTACTTCTTCCTTTCTTCAAGCTCCCTGGACAGGGACGCTAAGTAGGTTTGGGTCCTTTCACCTTCCTCCAGACAGGGCCAGTTATCCTAACAGAAAGTCCCCTACTGATTGTTCAGCTACCTTGGAGGATCACAGAATAGCAAGGGCAGCTTCAGTATTTCCATGAGGGGATAACCCAACTGCTATGATTAGTGACTCTTAGTCGTTTGGCAGTGCAATAGTTTCTCTTCCTTCTGTGTCCCAGATACTACTGTCATATTGTTCGGAAACATGCGAACAGGGAAAAAGATTCAAACAACCACAAAAGTCCTGCTACGTTTTGAGGCTGTCATTCCATTTCCTGCCTGAGAAGTATGTCCTGGGAGCAGTGATTTTCCTACACACTCCCCCGAATTTCCCCCCTCCCATTTTTGTGAACTAGTTACATGCCAATTTAGTGACTGTTTGGAAATTTGAATTGAAATTGAAACATTAATACACACTTTAAAAGCATATACAGTGTGTCTGAAAAAGTATAATAGATTTGAAAAGTATGACCATAGACTAGCTTCCTTATACAGCTGTTGTTTTTTATGACAATGTCAGTGCATTCATTTTGGTGATGTTGGCCAACCTAATCATTTCAAATGATGATTTGTAAGCAAAGTCAAAATGAGCTCTCCCTGACAGCTAGTGATAAGCTAGGGGCTCGGGGGGGGGGGAAAGCTTCCGGACCAGATTGTATTTACATTCACACCTAATCTATCTAGGTATCCAGCAAACAGAGCTGTGATGCCCAAGTGATAGATTTTGGCTGGGGTTAGGTTACAATCACTTGAATGGGGGAAGGGGGGGGGGCATGAAATGTTGTTCTTACTGTATGAGTAAAAAGAAAAGGAGTACTTGTGGCACCTTAGAGACTAACCAATTTATTTGAGCATGAGCTTTCGTGAGCTCACGAAAGCTCATGCTCAAATAAATTGGTTAGTCTCTAAGGTGCCACAAGTACTCCTTTTCTTTTTGCGAATACAGACTAACACGGCTGTTCCTCTGAAACCTGTATGAGTAAAGGGCAGTAAAACTGTACTTAGCCTGTGCTGATTGATCAAGAGAGAGGGTGGGGACCTGTCCCTCTCCACTGTTTAAAGACAGAGCTGATTAGGCTCCATAGTCTCTTTTGTTCTGTTAAGTGACCACTGCAGCTGAAATCACTGATAATCAGGTGTAAGTGCTTAGTCCTGCTGTGGGACAGTGTTTCTGTGGAAGACACAGCCCAGACTGCACTAGCTGTGAGGTTCCCACACTGAGAGCTCAGCTGAAATCACTGAGAGCTGGGTGGAACCTCAAGAGACCAACTTGCAGAGGTCACAGTGGCAGGCAGCAGCAGAAGGTGATGGTGCAGGGCCATTGGTAACAGTGCGATGGAGTGAACGGTGGCACAACGAACAGCAGTGGCCAGAGCGAACAGTGAGCAGCTGGAGGAACGAGCAAGGTGCCTTCTTGCCCCCCCGACCTGGGAGGTGTACTCATGTGAAAGCATTTCTGAACGATGAGTCTCCACTGACCAAGGACAACACCGGTGAGTGGGGTGCGGTGGAGGGAAAAGTGAGGGGCACATTAAATAAATATTTGTTTGTTGGACTTAGTGACTTTGCTCCAGAATGCTAGATTTGTGACTGAGAATGGAAACTTTATATAAATATGTTTCCTAGTAGGCCAAGATTTTTAAAATCCATTATTTGCCAAGGTTATCATCTCACATCGTTGCCATCTTGAGAGATCATTATGTTGGGGAGTTTCTGTACTAAACATTTTTATTATTATAATTAAGTTTTACATAAGAATGGTCATACTGGGTCAGACCAATGGTCCATATAGCCCAGTATCCTGTCTTCCAACAGTGATCCAGGCCAGATGCTTCAGAGGGAATGAACGGAACAGGTAATCATCAAGTGATCCATCCCCTGTTGCCCATTCCCAGCTTCTGGCAAACAGGCTAGGGACACTCAGAGCATATTGTTGCATCCCTCCCCATCCTGGCTAATAGCCACTGATGGACCTATTCTCCAGGAATTTATCGAGTTCTTTTTTTAATCCTGTTATAGTTTTGGTCTTCACAGCATCCCCTGTGTTCCACGGGTTGACTGTATGTTGTGTGAAGTACTTCCTTTTGTTTTTTTAAAACCTGCTGCCTATTAATTTCATTGCGTGACTGCTAGTTCTTGTGTTACGTGAAGGATTAAATAACATTTCCTTATTCACTTTCTTCGCACCAGTCAAGATTTTATAGACCTCTGTCATATCCCCCCCAGTCGTCTCTTTTCTAAGCTGAAAATTCCCAGTCATTTTAATCTCTTCTCCTGTTTCATACCCCTAATCATATTAGTTGCCCATCTCTGTACCTTTTCCAATTCCAATGTGTCTTTTTTGGGATGGGGTGACCAGATCTGCACAGAGTATTCAAGGTTTGCACGTATCATGGATTTATACAGAGGCAATATGATATTTTCTGTCTTATTATCTATCCCTTTCTTAATGATTCCCAACATTCTGTTTGCTTTTTTTGACTGCCGCTGCACATTGAGTGGATGTTTTCAGAGAACTATCCACAATGATTTCAAGATCTCGTTCTTGAGTGTTAACGCTAATTCAGACTCCATCATTTTGTATGTATAGTTGAGATTGTTTTGTGCATTACTTTGCATTTATCAACATTGAATTTCATCTGCCATTTTGTTGCCCAGTCACCCGGGTTTGTGAGATCCCTTTGTAACTCTTCGCAGTCTGCTTTGGACTTAACTATCTTGAATAGTTTTGTATCATCTGCAGATTTTGCCACCTCACTGTTTACCCATTTTTCCAGATCATTTATGAATATGTTGAACAGTAATGGTCCCAGTACCGACCCCTCAGGGATACCACAATCTCTCTCAATTCTGAAAACTGATAATTTATTCCTACCCTTTGTTTCCCATCTTTTAACCAGTTACTGATTCATGAGAGGACTTCCCTCTTATCACATGATGGCTTACTTTTCAAAAGTCAATTTAAATTATATACATTTTTTTTTAAATTGTTTTTTTAGAAATCTAGACCTGTTGTGTTTTGGTGTATTTTGCATTATCCTTATGTTAAATTTGCATTATACTAACAAAACATTTAATTTATTCATATCTCTTTTATATGTTGCAGGTCAAAGTGAAAATGAAAAGACCAAAAAACAATACAACAATTTTTCTACTCAAAGGCCTCAAAAACTAACCAAGGTGAAGAACACATCAAGAACCAAGAATATATCAAAAAGAAAAGGAGTACTTGTGGCACCTTAGAGACTAACAAAATTTATTTGAGCATAAGCTTCCATGAGCTACAGCTCACTTCTTTTTGCGGACACAGACTAACTCGGCTGCTACTCTGAAAAGAATATATCAACATGTCATCTGACAGGTCAAGTGGTGCATCTACATCCGGCCAGCCCAAAGCACAAATACAGCTACTTACTGAAGAAACAGTGTCTCCAAAACCTAAAGGCAGTTCCCGATGTTTGTTGGTTGAAGTGTTCCCATTTATTGAAGTTACAAAAGATTGCTACTGGCACACCTCTTCCAAAAATGCTTACGAAGAAGGAAAGCTTCCCAATGTTACAATTGGTAAAAGTGGAGGACTTTGGTTTGTCAGATGGATCAGCAAAGCCAATGCTGACAAACTACATGAAAAGGCAGCAAAACACCAGGCCTCTGGAGTGCATCAACATGCAGAAAGCCTTATAAGCCCCCTTTCAAAGCCAATTTTAGAAGTATTTAATGAGGCTGTTAAGAATGCTGGAGACACAATATAGTTCATGTGAACAAACGTGGCTGTGGCATCCTACTTTCTATTTAAGCAAGAGATACCACACACTACAAACTGGAGGCCAATGTTAAGTGCATGGTCACTTGTTCATCCTGAAGTTGAACACTGGTTCCGAACAAGACCAGCAAATGCTCACTATCTTTCTGCAAGAAACTCAACTGACTGGCTAGAAGCATGCGGTGCAACAGTGAAAGACTCAACATTTGAAAAAGTGGAGAACTCTCACACCACATTCAAAACATTTGCATATGTGGCTGATGAATGCACTGATGCAAATGGGCATCAAGTATTAAGTCATTGTATACGTTATCTTGATGTCAGTGGTAGGCCAGTAGATGCATTTCTAGATTTTCAAGTTATAGAAGACACATCGGCTGCATCTGTGACAACCCATATCTTAGAAGAGTTAAATGCTTGTCAATTGGACCTCAAAGAGATGGCTGCTTGTGCATTTGATGGAGCTGCAAACTTCTCTGGAAGACATGGTAGTGTACAAGCTTTGCTCGGAGAAAAGTGTAACCCTGATCTCTCCTATACACACTGCAGAGGCCAACTACTCCACCTAGCACTAGTACGAGCTGCAGAATCTTCAAAAGACATTAAAAAGCTATAAATTTAATGTCTTCATTATATTCTTTTTTCAGCAAGAGTCCAAAGAAACTGATTTCAGAGTAGCAGCCGTGTTAGTCTGTATTCGCAAAAAGAAAAGGTGTACTTGTGGCACCTTAGAGACTAACAAATTTATTTGAGCATAAGCTTTCGTGAGCTACAGCTCACTTCATTGGATGCATTCATCCTGAGCTACAGCTCACTTCATCGGATGCATTCATTGGATGAATGCATCCGAAGAAGTGAGCTTTAGCTCACAAAAGCTTATGCTCAAATAAATTTTAGTCTCTAAGGTGCCACAAGTACTCCTTTTCTTTTTGCAAAAAGACTGAGTATCTTGGAAAATATAGAAGATACACTGGGACTGAAGTTCAAATTACTCCAACCCAGGAAAACCCACTGGCTTTCTCATGAGCGATCCTTGGCTATTGTCTTAAAATTACTCCAGCTGTTATTACTGGCTTTGGAAAGTATCTACCAAGATGGGATGGATCTAAGTAGTGAGGCTGGTGGATTACTTTTGCTGCTACGTCCAGAGAAGACTATTGCCATTCTCTCTACTATGAAACCACTTGGGTCATTAAACAATGCTATCCAGGCATCTGCTACAACAGTAGTAGATCTTTGTCCAGCAACAGAAGCTACATTTGGATCAATCAGAGAGCTATCCATTGAAAAAGTACTGGAAGAAGCAAAGACATCAGTCCTGAAGTTGACTGATGAAGGCATTTATATTAAATCCTTAAGTGAAGAAGACAAGAAGTGTTTAAGACAGCTGAAAAAGTACACAGACTTGATTCTTAAAAATCTACAACAGCAACTTCTAGATTCTACTCAACCTCTACATAGCTTTTACAGATGCCTGTCCTATAAAACACCGACAGTTGAGTGGAGTGAGGCACTATCAGCAATGTGGCTTCCATGTGATCAGGATAGAATAGAGAATTTGAGCACAGAGTGGAATATCATACGATGAATGAATGAAGATTTGACTTCAACTTCTTTTTTATCATCACTAGTGCCTCGACCCGATCTTTGTGCTCTGTTTCCTGGGATGAAAGAAGTAGGAATTCATCTCTTGCTACTCCCAGTCACAACAGCTACAGTTGAGCGTTCTTTTTCATCCTTGAATAGAATTTTGTGTTCTGAAAGAAGTCTCCTTCTGCCTGATCATGTGAATGAACTAATGAGCATATCAATTGAAGGAATGGACGTACCGAACACACGAGAAGCCACCAAAGATGAGCACATTGTATTCAAGAAGTTCATTAACAGAGTTGTGCAAAATTATAACAAGAAACCAAGAAAGAGGTAGTGCTTCATAGAAGGCTTGAGTAGCCAACTTTAATTTGTGTGGTGATTTTAAAACATGAGTTAAATCTAATAAAATGGTCATGAAACATTTTTCAGTTTTTACTGTGATGCCATACAGCCCACCTTCACCCTCACAGTCTCATCCCTCATCGGCCCTGACACCCCCCCTGTAAATTCGAACACCCCACCCCCCCACCCCCCAATTTCAATTCCTGGGGAAACCACTGCCTGGGAGCTACCTGGCTATGTTCCACACTAGCGTGCTGTCAAAGGCTCTAGTCTGCGCAGAGATGATAGTGCGAGTTCTTCACTGATTGTTGCAGGTGACAGGAAAATGGCAGGGATTAGTTATAATACCATAGATTGCTGTGACCAGCACCATGCTTTCCTCAAGCTTCCTTGCAGAACGGTTGGCAAGGGGTTTGCAATTCCTTCTTCTGTGACCATATGTCAAAGCCTATGACCCATTTCTTGACCCAGTCTGCCCTGGGATCAGAAGTCAGGCTCTTTTTCTTTCTAAGGGTTGGATGATGCTTGCACAATATTAAAGTAAATATAAATACACTGGTTAATCAAATTATCCACATGCCTTGGAACACATGCCATCATCCCTTGTGCATGACTTTTTAGTATTCATATATTATTTGTATGATGTTAACATCTAGAAGCCCTAGCCAAGGACTAGGACCCCATTATGTTAGGCACGATTCTAATACAGAACAGAAGGCTGCAGCAAGAGCTTATGTTCTGATAGGGGAGAAAAAGGAGGGACTTGTGGGATGGGAAGGGAAGGCGAGGTGAGGGAAGATGCAGGTAGATTACTGATAAACCTGGGAAGCTGAGTAACACATACCGCCTCCTCAGCCGCCCTGGAACCTACATGACACTTATCAAAAGCTCAGGTTTTTCTTCCAGAAGAGAAGAGACCAGAGCTTTTCCTGTGGGGTGACTTGGGGTCTGGGGAGGCACTGTGCGGCCGCGGGGAAGGGGCTCTTGTTGGCCCAGAGCTCCTCTGGCTGTGGTGGCAGGGGCTGGCTCAGGGATCCAGCTGGCCTGGGACTCCTCCAGCTGCAGAGTGGGGGGGCTCGAGGCTTCTGACCGGGGGGGTGTGCAGGCGGAAAGGGTGGAGCTGGGGGCTAGCCTCCCCAAAGGGGAGGCTCCACCCATCCCAACTCCCATTGATTCCAAGCGAGAGCTAGACTGAGGATCCCCGAGGAGGCATAAGTCACCATAAAGAATGTAGTTCACTTGTTTCATGGGTGTGTTGGCTTTGTCGGGCTGGCACTAGAAGCCCTTAGGTTTATTCTTATTATTGTAACATTCAGAGGCCCAGTCAGGCCTCTTTGTGCTTCTTTTGTCACTACAGTCAGCATATCGAAGGCTTATGGATATAGGGAGTAGATGAGATGGGTAAGAAGTTGCCTTCTGGACACTTAAAACTGTCATCCCTAACTAAAGCTAACCTTGAGAGCTTACATCCCCTTCTGCGCTCTGCTTTCATTGTTCCTGCTTCATGGAAATAGAAAATGACTTGCCCAGACCTTCCCACAACCCAAACACTTCCCAAAGGAGGCCACCTGGCCATACAAGAAACCTAGCTTTGATTTCCAATCTTAACTTATTTCTTGGGCCAGCCATAGCTGGAAATTCTCTGCATTGCAGGGGTGTGGTTACAGCTGGAGTCTTTCACTCCCTTGGCAAAACAGTGCTCATTCCCTAGGGAGAAAGTGTCCAGTGTCACTCTGTAGTGACCTTTCGGACCAGTTTAAGGGACGTTCACTTTTGTAAACTAATTTCTAAAATTGCCATTTCTGATAGCTCGATCTTGAAACAGTTCATAGCATTTTTTAAAAAAAGATTGCTTTTATAACTAGTTTTATGATGGCTTTTTTCCGTCTCGATGATGATTTTCTAAAAGAGATGCTCTAATTCAGACAGGAATTATTTTGGGAGTTCTATAGCTTGGGTTATGCAGGAGGTCAGACTAGGTGATAGTGGGCTTTTCTACCATTGGAATCTGAATCTATAAGGGTTGCTCAGCAAGGGAGAAGCTGCCTAACTGACCATAGAAGGGAAATAATGACCATTCCTCTGCACATGGTGCTGTCAAATGCCCAAAGTAAACCAAAGAAAAGCATAGAAACTTTTTCCCAATAACTGGATTTTAGGAATCAAAGGCCCCAGTCCGGAAAACACACACAATCAACTCTTAGCATGTGAGCAGGCACGTTAAACTCAAAGGATTGCTCACTTGTTTGAAGCTGAGCATGTATACAAGTGTTTGCAGGTTATGTGCTTGAGTGTGCAGTTTGCTGTAATTTGCAAAATGGTATGCTGTTGGGGGGGGAGGGGGGGCTTTGCTCTATTTTTTTTATTTTCTAGAGCTGCTCAGGCTAGTCAGAAATAGTGTTCATTCAGCTAATTTAGCCTGCTTTTCTACTTGGAAATTATCTGTGAACTGACTGATTTTCAGGAGTACATTTATTTGTGATGGCTTGACCTTTTTTCATTCTTTGGTATGAAAATATGCCCACAGGTGGTAGTTGGTTAGAAATGCAGGTTCGAATGCTTGTCATCGGTACTGGGGCCTGAAGGCAAGCGTGTGTAATTGTTCACTGTGTAACCCAGGTGTGACCAGGTGCCTGGGATGGACCACATTAAGAATGCCACACTTGGGGCAGACTACAAGAAACAGGGCAAACAATCCCCAAAACTGGTGGTTTATTTATACTTAGTTACCAAGCCAGTAACAAAAGAGCTTCTGCAGTACCACACTGGTTAACCAGAAGCCAAATACAGTCCCCCTTGAGGCATTCCAGTCCTTGGCTCTCATCCAGATGAACAAGTCTAATATAGTGAGAGGTTACTGAAAACCCAATTCACCATATGTAAGGTTCTTACTAATCCCAAAGGATCAGACACTTATCTCCAGGTCAATATATAGCTCAGACCTTATCCAAATACCTTGCTGTCAGCCAATCTTTAATAAACTAAGTAAAGATTTATTAAAAAAAATAAGAATTATAAATAGTTAATGTATCATATGCATACAAATGATTGCGAAGTCCTTATATCAGATTTGTAGCAGTGATGGAATAGACTGCTGGCTTGCAAAAGCCTCTCTGGTATCTTCCAAACGATTGGAAGGTCTTTGGTCCATAGTTCAAGATGCTCCTTTTTGTTGTAAATTCACAGTCAGGAGAATTAGAGCAGGAAAGGAGCAAACTGGAGATGTATTAGATGTCTTTTATACCCTCTGCCATGTGCATGGAAATGTACTGTCCCAAACAAAGCCCATAGCCTCTTTGTATGGGAAGTTACTGGCCCAGATGGAGTCTTAGGTCACATGAGAAAATCACGTGCCACTACACGTTTTGCTGAATCAGAGGGGGAAGTCATTGACTCCTCACTGTCTGAGGCACCCGCAGGAAGGGCCTACTGGGCAGGATAAGATTCTTCAAAGGCCCATTGTAAGAGCTGTGTGTCCTTAATGGGTCATCAACACACAGCTGCCTAGCCCTGATGTAAATCTATCTGGGGTGGGGTGTCACCCTGGCATACAATGCAGGTTTGAGATGCAGATGCATAGCCAATATTCATAACTTCAGATACAAAGATGATACATGCATATAAACAGGATAATCATACTTAGCAATTCATAACTTTTCTGTTAAGAATAATAGAATCGTAGAATATCAGTGTTGGACGGGACCTCAGGAGGTCATCTAGTCCAACCCCCTGCTCAAAGCAGGACCAATCCCCAACTAAATCATCCCACTCAGGGGTTTGTCAAGCCTGACTTTGAAAACCTCCAAGGAAGGAGATTCCCCCACCTCCCTAGGTAACCCATTCCAGTGCTTCACCACCCTCCTAGTGAAAAAGTTTTTCCTGCTACCACTGAGAACAGTCTAGATCCATCCTCTTTGGAACCCCCTTTCAGGTAGTTGAAAGCAGCTATCAAATCCCACCTCATTCTTCCTTCCCGACCCCAATATGGCGATCAGCTAAACGCTGAGCATATGGGCAAGATTCACCAGCCAGATACCCAGGAAAGAATTTTCTGTAGTAACTCAGATCGCACCCCATCTAACATCCCATCACAGGCCATTGGGCCTATTTACCATGAATAGTTAACATGATTTTGGCAATTAATTGATCTTTATCCCATCATACCATCTCCTCCGTAAACTTATCAAGTCTAGTCTTAAAGCCAGATAGGTCTTTTGCCCCCACTGCTTCCCTTGGAAGGCTATTCCAGAACTTCACTCCTCTGATGGTTAGAAACCTTTGTCTAATTTCAAGTCTAAACTTCCCAATGACCAGTTTATATCCATTTGTTCTTGTGTCCACATTGGTACTGAGCTTAAAGAATTCCTCTCCCTCTCCGGTATTTATCCCTCTAATATATTTATAGAGAGCAATCATATCTCCCCTCAACCTTCTTTTGGTTAGGCTAAACAAGCCAAGCTCCTTGGGTCTCCTTTCATAAGACAGGTTTTCCATTCCTGGGATCATCCTACTAGCCCTTCTCTGTACCTGTTCCAGTTTGAATTCATCCTTCTTAAACATGGGAGACCAGAACTGCACACAGTATTCTAGATGAGGTCTCACCAGTGCCTCGTATAACGGTACTAACACCTCCTTATCTCTACTGGAAATACCGCGCCATAAAAAAAAAATTTGCTTGGAGTAGTGCCGTTAATATGTGGGAATAACTTGGTCTTTTCTTTTTTCTGATGTATATTACTCTTTACTTGTGTAATAGGTTGGCATATTGCCTAGAACTAATTTGGTTGATTATGAGAAACAAGATTGAAAACGTTTAATAAATTTAAAGAAAGAGAAGACCCTTCCGGTCAGCATTCCTAGTGTCACTTGGTTTTAAATGGGAGGGATCTGTATTTTTATTGAACGGAGCGAGAATGGCATTACTGTGCAGTAATTGGGCTCCACAGAGGGTATTTGGGTGAAGTTGTAGGGCTTGTGTTATATAGGAGGTCTGATGAGATGATGTAATGGTTGCTTCTGTCATTAAATGCCAGGAAACTCATAACCTTTTATTGCTTTGTCTCTTTGCACCAGTCTCTTTTTTTTTTATATAAATTAATACAAGAGGAGGGAAACAGCATTATGTTTGAGCACTTACTCCTAGTCCATCCCACGCTTCCTAATTTACGTGCCCCATTGATCCCAAATTTGGAGAGGTGACATAATGTTTGTTTCTTAATGAAAATTGATTAGTCTTAAGGTTGCTGATTAATGAGGTTAATCCTTGTTTGTTTTCAGAATTAAACTGTTCCAAGAATGAGAAGGAGCTGGAGGAATTGCTCCTAGAAGCAAGTCAAGAGACAGGGCAGGAGCCACTGTGACACTTTAGGTAAGGAAGCTTTGCTAGGTTTGAACGGTATTCCAGTCACTGGCGTAACAGAATCAAGGCAGAAGGAGACTAGAGTTTCTGAAAGCTGCTGCTGTTGCTGTGATGAAGGGAATGAAGATTTTTTTCCTCCACCATTTTTTCTACAACATCCTAGTTGCCAGAATAGCTCTGGGTGTGAGACAGGCTGGTGAATCTGTGCTATCTTCATTCAGACACAGTCAAGCATGTCTGTAATAAAAACAAATTCTAGACCTAGGTCAACCTGACTTCACACACCCAAAATATTTTCCCTATGCAAAAAATAGTATGTGATGATGTAATTGTATCAGAATGCATACGCATAAGGAGGTGACAGTGTTAGTGAAGCACAGGATTTCCTTGTGGTATTTCCGAACTTCTGAGGGCCTGACTTTACAACCCGAATATCGTGGTTTCAGTGCAGTTTTTTGTGTATAATTTATTTATATCAGTGGTTTTCAACTTCTTTCACCTGTGAACTCCTGAAAAATTTCAAATGCAGGTGTGGACCTTTTTGGAAATCTTAGATATAGTCTGCAGACCCCAGGTTGAAAACCACTGTTCTATGGCATTGACAACCTTTCATGGACCCCTTAGACATAGACTGAAGACCCCCAGGGGTCCGTGGACCACAGGTTGAAAACCACTGATTTTTAGAAACATATATATAATATATATATATATAGTATGTTACCATTATCATCCACTCATAAAACTTCTGTAGGTGGAGAAGCTATACAGATCTGTGTGATGCAGAGAGGATACATTACCGGATAGGTGCAGGCCCAAAGAGCTCTCCAATCTGAGTAAACAGTGGTACAGACTGAGTGGAACATCTGTTTCATCTTCATGAGGCTGTGGCCTATCCTGGTCTCGTTCACTGGCATTGTCCAGATGATATGATTTACCCTGGCTGAGCATTAGATCATCTAATCTCACCCCTGTATATCACAGGCCGTTAAATTTAACCCAGATATTTAGCCCAAAGTATTTCAGTCCTCAGGAGACTAAACTGATGTGTGCCACAGGAAGAGAGCAGAAATGATCAAGGTGCCACGAATGCCCGAGGCCCCTGCAATAGCAGGGAGTTGATTAGGTGAGATGTGGTCAGATGATCTCAGCAGGCAATCCACTGCAAAGAAAGGCGAAAAAACCCCAAGAGTCCTGCCAATCTGACCTGGGTCACAGTCTGTTGATCAGTATGACCCTGAGCATGTGAGCAAGGCACCCCAGCCAGGAATCTAGAAGAGAATTATCTGCACCGCCTCAGAGCACTGGTCCATCCCAGCTGGTGTCCCATCTCCAGCCATGGCCAATCTCTGATGTTTCAGAAGAAAGTGGGGAAAAACCCAGCAACCCCTACTGAGAATACATCTAGTCAACTGTGCATTATGGGGAAAAAATGGTGGAGGAATCACAGAAGTGTAGGCATGGAAAGAACCTCCAGATGTCCTCTAGTCCACCCATCTGTGCTGAGGCAAGACCAAGTAAACCTAAGCCATCCCCGACAGATGTTTTGTCTAACCTGTTCTTAAAAGCCTTCAATAACAGGGATTCCACAACCTCCCTTGGTAACCTATTCCAGAACTTCACTATTGTAACATATCTTAACATATATGAATACTGTTATCAGGTCTTACCTCAGCCTTCTTTTCTCTCGACTAAGCATGCCCAGTTCTTCGAGTGATTGTTCATGTCCATCCAATTTAGGTGTGTGCGCTTGCCACATGCACCAGTGCTGGAAGTTTTCCCCTCCGCGGTATCCGTAGGGGACCGGCTCTGGCGCCCCCTGGAGTGGCGTGCACATGCCACGGTATATAGGGCGCCGCCAGTTCCCCCCACCCACCATTCCTTCTTGCCGCCAGTGACCGTGCTGGAACTGTTGCTGCTTCAGTTAGCACTCTAGTTGCTCTTCGTTAGACTAGTTACCTTCTGTATTGTACTGTATATAGTTTTATAGTGGTGTTGATAAATCCCTTAGCTATAGTTAGAGACTTGGACTTTGCCCCAAGCTTTAAGCTCTGTGATCGCTGCAAGAGGCCCATGCCCTTTAGTGATCCACACAGCAGTTGTCTGCGTTGCCCGGGCAAAGGATACGTTAGTGAGAAGGCCAAAAGTTGCAAGTCCTTCAAGCCAAGGACTAAGAAGGAGCGCAGAATTCGTTTAAGACTGCTGCTTATGGAGTCGGTCCTCACTCCGGCACCAGAGCAACGCTCCGACTTAGCGCTGAGTACCGTGACCTCAGTGTGCAGCGCCCCACCAGGACCATCCACTAGCCGGCACCCATCCCCATCCATGGCTCCAACCAAGAAGGAGGGACGAGGCCAGTCTCCAACCTCCCACAAGGATAAGACTGGGTGTGAGCAAGGTCTCAGGTCAGGCAACTCTTCACCCATGTCAGGATCTGGGCCCAAGCTCCGGGGGAGCGATGTAGCCCAACATGCTCCCCACTGGCTACCCCGGATAATGGAAGAGACCTCTGTCAGCTTCAGGTGCTGTCCACGCCGGAGGCCCTGCATGTGGTGCAGGAGATCATGTCCCTCCTGGTGCCGCCCACACTGGCTCCAGCAGTTCCCCGGTCACAGGGTAAACCCACGTTCAGACCATTTCAGTTCTCACCTCAGCAGCACCGTTCCCCATCGCAGGTGATGTCCTGCCAGTGCTCGCCGTCCCATAGCCACCACGCATCTGACTGGAATAGGCAGACACAGCGCAGCCCTATTCGGTCCCCGGACCTTGGGTACAGGCAGAGAGGCTCGAGGCGCAGCTTGCCGGCCACTGGGAGCAGACCTTTGGAGGCACCCTCCCCTCACCCCCAGCAGGAGTAGCAGTCCTGGCACCCGGTATCTCTGAGACCACAGTACCGCTCCAGGGATCCATTGAGAGATCAACGGTACTATTCTTCGGACTGTCACTGATCCCGTAGGAGGGCATCTCCGCATGCAGGTACTTCCCAGCACCAAGCCCGCTCCTGATCCTGGTACTGCTCCTCATGCGCGAGACGTAGATCTCCGGCTCCAAGCCTGGTCACCTGGGAGCAACCATTCAGGATCCAGCCCTGGTTCGGAGCAAGGTTCCCTGACGGTGGGACAAGCTCTGGTATTGGTGGTACGGGTTACATTGTCAGCATCAAAACCAGCCCCGTGGCCTCAGGCACAGTAGCTGATGCCGTGGTACCCACTGAACCTGTGGGGGTTCACACAACCCTCCCAGGCCGCCCGCTTGGTGTCCAGAGCCTCGGAGGAGAGACCAGCTGCCTCCCTCTCCCACCCTCCTCCGATGCACGAAGCCTCGGGCTCAAGGACCCCGCAAGTCCAAGAGGGAGCAGGGGAAGAAGTCCCTGGGCCACCAATGGTTGGGGAGGACCCTACGGTACTGGCATCTTTCTCGTCGTCGCCAGATGAGGCTATAGTGGAGCCCCCTCCCCCAGTTTCTCTGAATCTCGCTAATGTGCACCAGGAACTACTGAAAAGGGTCGCTGCCAACCTGGGTCTTCAGGCGGAAGAGCTAGAGGAGCCCTCGGACTCTCTCTTCGATGTCCTCTGCTCCATGGCACTGGCCAGGGTGGCTCTGCCCCTTCATGATGAGGTCTCTAAGATCACTAATGCCCTGTGGCAAACTCCTTCCTCCCTGCCCCCCATCTCCAAGAGGGCTGAGCGCAAGTACTTTGTGCCATCCAAAGGCCACAAGTACTTGTACACCCACCCTGCTCCCAAATCTCTAGTGGTAGAAGTGGTTAACCACAGGGAGCGACAGGGTCAACCCAGGGCTACCCCTAAGAACAGACTCCAAGAAACTAGACTTGTTTGAGCGTAAGGTTTATCCATCTTCTAGCCTCTAGTTGAGGGTGGCGCTGCAAACTGAGGTCACGGTACTCAGCACAGAGTCGGAGCGTTGCTCTGGTGCCGGAGTGAGGACCGACTCCATAAGCAGCACTCTTAAACATCAGGCCATCCTAGGATGCTATGATTTTAACATGTGGCAAGCCATGGGCAAGTTCGAGGGCTCTCTTCTTGAGGCTTCTAGGAAGGCATTCCGGGGCTACTATGGAGGAAGGCACAACTGCAGCCAGGGCGACGCGCCAGGTGGTGGTGGATGTGGCGGACGCTGCCTCCCGAACCATGGCCTTGGCAGTCACCATGCGCTGGGCATCCTGGCTGCTACTCTCTGACTTGTCCACAGAGCAGTTGATGCAAGACCTTCCCTTCGATGGGCAAGCCCTGTTTGCAGAACAGATGGACAATAAGCTCCATGGCCTAAAGCGTTTTAAGCTGCAGCAGCCTCAGGGCCAGGGGAGCCACCCTCACCAGGCGCCTCCCCATAAGAAATCCTGAAACTACAAGTGTCATCCTAGAGAACAGCCTTTGCAGGCCTCTCAGTCAAGCTCTACCCACAATAAGCAGGCGGGCAAGTGCTCGTTTTGAGGGTACGCCCAAGGGCAACATACCGGACTGTTCCCAGGATCCTCCTTCCCTTATTTTGGCCAACCGCCTTTCTCCTTTCCTCCCTGCTTGGGCATCTATAACATCGGACTGATGGGTCCTCAGTTCGGTGGCGCAGGGTTACACCCTTCAGTTGCTTTCTCCCCCTCCTTCCCACCCACCCCACCCCCGTCTCTCTTCAGGGACCCCTCTCACGAGAGTCTCCTCAAGCAGGAGGTAGAGGGGTTACTGCAGCTAGGTACGGTGGAGATCATTCCTCCAGAGTTTAGGAACAAAGTGTTCTATTCCTGCTACTTTTTAGTCCCGAAGGCCAAGGGTGTTCTATGACCTATCCTGAACCTGCGAGACCGGAACCACTTCCTAGCAAAACTAATGTTCCGCATGGTCTCCCTGGCCTCCATCATCCCCTCCCTGGATCTGGGAGACTGATATGTCACCCTCGATCTGAAAGATGCATACTTTCACATCGCCATCTTCGAGGGAAACAGATGCTTCCTCCAGTTTATGGTAGGTCCCAACCACTATCTATTTGTCCCATCTGGCCTAGCGACAGCACCACGGGTATTTACCAAGTGCATGTCGATGGTGGCTGCCTACCTTAGACGTTGGGGTGTCCAGATCTACCCATACCTCGACGATGGGCTAGTTAATGGCAGAGCCAGATCCAAAGGGATGTCGCAATGCTGTTAGCCACCAGCCGTCGCCTCAGCCTGTTGGTGAATGACAAAAAATCCATGTTAGTTCTGGTACAGAGGATAGAGTTCATTGGAACGGTGCTCGACTCTACCTGCGCCAGGGTGTTCCTTCCACTGGCGAGATTCAGGGCATTGATGGACTTCATCGCAGAAGTCTCTGTATTTCCCCTAACCACAGTCAGGGTTTGCCTGCGCCTACTAGGTCACATGGCAGTATATACATATGTGGTGTGCCATGCCAGGCTCCGGATGCGACCCCTGCAGCAGTGGTTGGTTAGGGTCTACTCCCAGTCCAGGGACCACCTGGAGAAGGTCGTCACCATCCCCACGACGGTACTTACCTCGCTGTGATGGTGGACCAATCTTGGGAAAGTCCTGGAAGGAGTTCCCTTCATCAGAACTCCTCGCTTAGTCGAATTGGTTTCGAACGCCTTGGACCTTGGCTGGGGGGTGCACCTTGGCACCCTCCAGACCCAAGGTATAGGGTTCCCCTAGGAACTGATGCCACACATAAAAGTCAAAGAGCTCAGGGCAGTGCGCAGAGCATGTGCAGTCTTCCTACCACACCTGGCGGGCAGGGTGGTCAGAGTCCTCACGGACAACACAACCTCGATGTTTTACATCAACAGGCAAGGCAGAGCACAATCCTCGGCCCTCTGCCAAGAGGCACTCTGTCTCTGGGACTTCTGCATCGACCACAGAATTCATCTAAAGCATGTCACCTTTCGGGTGCCAGGAACATGCTAGCAGATCACCTAAGCAGGGACTTCTTCTCTCACTGCGAGTGGGTGCTCCACCCAGATGTAGCCGGCATGATCTTCCAGAGGTGGGAAGCTCCCCAAGTGGATTTGTTCGCTACCGGGCAGAACAGGAGGTGCCATAGGTTTTGCTCCAGAAGGGGGTCTGGGCAAAGGCTCCCTCTCTGATGCCTTCCTCCTGCTGTATGCATTCCCTTCAATTCTGCTCATCAGCAAGGTCCTAGCGAAAATCAAGAAGGACAAGGCACAGGTTATCATGATCGCCCCAGCGTGGCCTCGCCAGCACTGGTTCGGGATGCTATCAAGCTTTTCAGCGATTCCTCCCGGCCCCTGCTGAACCGACTGGACCTGTTGTCACAGGATCACAGCCAAATCCTGCACCCCAACCTCGCATCCCTCCACCTTACAGTATGGATGCTGTGTGGCTGAACCCAGATGAATGGGCCTGTTCGGAAGGGATCCAGCGGCCGAATGGGGCATCTCCCCTTCGCATTCTTCGGTGCAGTCGATCGTGGACTACCTGCTTCATTTAAGGAACCAGAGCCTGGGGCACTCCTCTATTGTGGTGCATCTGGCGGCCATTTCAGCCTTTCATCCGCCAATCCAGGGGCCAATCCAGGCTGTGTTCTCCCACGACATGATGGTCAGGTTCCTTAGAGGCCTCGAGAGACTCTTTCCTCAAGTCCGGTCCCCAGCCCCTCAGTGGGATCTCAGCTTGGTTCTGTCCAGGCTCTCAGGCTCACCGCTTGAGTCTTTGGCTTCGTGCTCCCTGTCTCACCTATCGTGGAAGGTAGCTTTCCTGGTGGTGGGGGTGATGTCGATCAGGCGAGTCTCGAAGCTGCGAGTTCTGACCTCAGAACCACCGCACACAGCCTTCTATAAGGACAAGGTCCAGCTCCAGCCCCACCCAGCCTTCCTTCCCAGGTGGTGTCCACTTTCCACATGAGCCAGGACATCTTCCTTCCGGTTTTCTGCCCTAAGTCCCATGAGGCTAGTGAAGAGAGGTGCCTTCATACTTTGGATGTAAGAAGGGCTCTGGCTTTCTACCTCGATCAGACAAAGCCTTTCCGTAAGTTGACTCAGCTTTTCTTCTCTACAGCTGATAGGATGAAGGCCCTCCTAGTGTCCACACGGAGGATTTCTAACGGATCACCTCTTGCATTCGGATCTGCTTCGAGGTGGCAGGAGTCCCTCCACCACCAATCATCAGAGTCCAGTGTACCAGAGCACAGGCATCTTTGGCAGCTTTCTTGACACACTTCCCGATCCAGGACATCTGTTGAGCCATGACGTGGTCCTTGGTGCACACATTTATGGACCACTACGCCATCGCTCAGCAGGCCAGGGACAACGCTGGGTTCAGCAGAGCCGTGTTGCAGTCTACACGTCCGTGAACTCCTACCCACCTCCGAGGGGTACTGCTTGGGAGTCACCTAAGATTGAATGGACATGAGCAATCACGCAAAGAAGAAAAGACGGTTACCTTTTCCGTAACTGGTGTTCTTTGAGATGTGTTGCTCATGTCCATTCCACATCCCGCCCTCCTTCCCCACTGTCGGAATTTCTGGCAAGAAGGAACTGAGGGTGGGGGGAGCTGGTGGCCCCTATATACTGCGGCATGTGCGCACCACTCTAGAGGCTGCCAGAGCCAGTCCCCTACGGCTACTGCTGTGGGAAAAACTTCCGGCACCGGTGCATGTGGCGAGCGCACCCATGCCTAAGGAGAATGGACATGAGCAACACGTTTCGAAGAACACCAGTTACAGAAAAGGTAACGGTCTGTCTTTTTTTTTTTTTAATAAACTTTCCTCAGTGGTCAGGCTTTCTAAACCTTTTATCATTTTTGTTGCTCTCTTCTGGACTCTCTCTTAGTGTGTTGCCCAAACCTGGACACTGTACTCCTGCTGAGGTCTCACCAGGTAGAGTGGGACAGTTACCTCCAATGTCTTATATCAGACATTCCCGTTAATACACCCCAAACTGATAATAGCCTTTTTTGCAATTCGATCACATTGTTAGCTCTTGTTCAATTTGTGACCTACTATAACCCCCAGATCCTACGTACCCCTAGTATGACCATCTAAAGCTATTTATTTCCCATTTTGTAGTTGTGCATTTTTTTCCTTCCTAAGCATTTTACTTTGCGCTTATTTTTATGGAATTTCATCTTGTTGATTTCAGACCAATTCTCTAATTTGTTTGTCACTTTGAATTCTAATCCTGTCCTCCAAAGTGTTTCCAAACCCCTTCCAGCTTGCTGTCATCATTAGATTTTATAAGCATGCTCTCCACTCCATTAGCCAAGTCATTAATGAAAATGCTGAATAGTATCTGACCTAAGATAGACCCTCTGGGGGCAGAACATCACTAGATATGTCCTCGCACTTTGGCGGTGAACTACTCTTTGATTATGGTCTTTACACCACCTTTTAGTAATTTCATCTGGACCACATTTCCCTAGGTTGCTTATGAGAATGTCATATGGCACTGTATCAAAAGCTTTACTTAAAATTAAATTATGTCATTTATGTCATGCTTCCCACCTATCCACTAGACTATTAACCTTGTCAAAGGAGGAAATCAGGTTGATCTGGCATGATTTGTTCTTGACAAATCCATGTTGGCTATTACTTATCACCCGATTATCCTCTAGTTGCTTATAAATTGATTAATAATGTGTCTCCATATCTTTTCGGGTATCAAAGCTAGGCTGACAGGTCTGTAGTCATTCCTTTTTTAAAGATAGGTACTGACCTCTCACGTCGTCCTCACCCTGAATGGGCAGCCAGGGTGGTTATCGCACTCCCAGAGCTACTGAGCCCTTTCAGTGCTCTCTTTATGGTAGTGGGACCACTGGACTCTAATCCACCTGACATTAAGATGGTGTCACGGATCCACAGGATCTGTGCTGTGCCCAAACTTTTAAACAGAACTGGTGGTTCTTCAGTGTGCCAGACCCACAAGGGGTCCCAATCTTCCTTAAGGGCAGGCCACATGGCCCCATGCCTCTGAGACTGTCTCTGGGCTCCAGCTCCTCACCTTGAGTTCTGCCCAGCAAGTTCCACTGTGGTAGTCTCCTATTCTGAGACTTGTGCCCTCTTCTGGGACCAGTACACCTCAGCAGGATTTGCAGGGACACCAGGCAGCCTTTTCAAAACAGAGTGGGGTTTATTAGTCAACTGCCATACAGCGTCGGAAAGTCCTTAAGTTAGTAGAGAGAAGTACAAGCTAAGACAGAGTTCATACTGAGTTCATACAGAGTTCATACTAACGACACAGCTCTATCCAGCCAAGCTGCTCTAGAATCCATTTTGACTCACTCTTTCTGTCTGTCAGTCCCAGGGGAGAGCTCTGTGTCCTTCCAAAGGCCAGTTCTTAACACAGCCACCTGACACCTTTTGGTCCATTGTCCTCCTCCTGCAGGATCCCTACTGAGTTCAAAGGTCTGCCTGCTGGAGTTTCCCATTGTTAGGTATCAGTTATTCAGTCTTTAGGGTTCAGTTGTCTTTCCTTTGATATGGGTTGGTTTCAGCCAGTCCTTAGCAACCCATTCATATTGCCCCAGATAGTTACTTGACACAAGCACCTCATGTCTCCTCTTCTACCTCAGGAACATTTTAATCCTTCTGCACTCACTGGGTAGCAATTCAAGTATGTCACTTCCCGCCTGAGAGAGTAGGTGAGTGGAAATAATATCTTTTATTGGTCCAATAAATATTACCTCACCCACCTTGTCTCTCGACTATCCTGGGACCAACACAGCTACAAGTACACTGCATACGTCCAAGCATATCGATTCCTAATATTATTACAGACGATTTCCACTTTGTCACAGATGGGCCTTGGAAGGACCCAGCTAGGGTGACCAGATGTCCCGATTTTATATTTTGAGTCTTTTTCTTATATAGACTCCTATTACACCCCCACCCTCTGTCCTGATTTTTCACACTTGCTGTCTGGTCACCCTAGGCCCAGCAATCTAGACCTTTTTGTTGGGCTCCCCCAGTTGTTCGATCCAGGTTGTGATGTTCTGAAGGACTCAATGTGCTATACATCTGCATCAAAGGTTTTATTAAAAAGGAAGTGTAGTTTAAACCCTGGTGGTTAGGAGCATATGCCATTCCTGTGTGATTTGTCATATACTGCAGATTGAGACATCACCAGAGGTGTTGCTTTAGAATATTACGCATGTGCTGTACACGGAGGTCACAAATAATGCATTTTAATAGCAGTTGCCCTTAAAAACTTTTCAGGAGGTTTTGTTACTAAATAAGATTATTAGGGTAACTGCCATACTCTATAGGGGTTTCCTATATTAAGTGGAAGAAATACTGCAAACACTGAGATTTGGTTTATCTAGGTAACTAATGATGATTAGTATAGTAACTCCTTGCTTAACATTGTAGTTATGTTCCTGAAAATTCTACTTCAAGCGAAATGATGTTAAGCAAATCCAATTTCCCCATAAGAATTAATGTAAATAGGGTTCCAGGGAAATTTTTTTCGCTACACAAAAGACTACGCACACACATACATATACACAGTATAAGGTTTAAACAAACAATTCTGTACACAGCAATGATGATTGTGAAGCTCGGTTGAGGTGGTGAAGTCAGAGGGAGGAAGAGGGTGGGATATTTCCAAGGGAATGCCTTACTGCTAAACGATGAACTAGCGCTCCACTGAGCCCTCCAGGGTTAACACATTATTGTTAATGTAGCCTCACGCTCTACAAGGCAGCAGGAATGGAGGAAGGGGAGACAGCATGGCAGAGAGAGACAGAGACAGACACCCTGTGTGAGAGAGAGAGATGCGCATTGTCCCTTTAAGTACACTGACCCCACTCTAAGTACAGTGCCCTTTTAAGTAGATCAACAAGTTGTGACAGCAGCTGCTGCCAGCAAGCTTCCTCTGTCCTGAGCCCTGTTGTCTCTTCCTCCCCTCTCCTCACCCCCCCGCGCTCTATGGAGATGGAATAAAGAAGTGGGGAGCAGGGGGGAAGGGGGCACCCTGACATTAGCACCCTTCCCTCCCCCCTCCCGCACAGCAAGCAGGAGGATCCCAGGAGCAGCTCCCAGACAGAGGGCAGGAGCAACATAGAGCAGTGGGGGGAGGGACAGCTGAACTGCCCAGCAGTTGTGAACAGGGAACTTAGGGGAGCAGGGAGCTGATGGGGGGGCTGCCGGTCCACCCTGGTTCCAAGCCCCCACCAGCTAGCTCCAAGGGGCTGCTCTTTCTGCAAGCAGTAGACAAAGCAGGCAGCTGCCAAACAACGTTATAAGGGAGCCTTGCGCAACTTTAAACAGAGCATGTTCTCTAATTGATCAGCAACAAAACAACGTTAACCAGGACAATGTTAAGTGAGGAGTTACACAGATGTAAAAATACAATACAGTGTTATGTTTTCTTAAGAGCTGTGCTCCAAGTTAGTGTGTGTATCTGAATTTAAATAAAATTGTAAAGGGAAATGTAGGGTACCTAGCTGGATGTCAGTTGTTGTTGAAATAGATCTTGAGAGCAGGTATTACTAAACTCCTGTAGTAGATGATGTAGCCTTAGGCAAAGAGGCTGGGAGCTATTCCAACTCCATTCTGTGGTTTTATATAAGTTAGGGTAAAATAACATATGGAATATATTTATAAGGAAAATAAATCCTCCTGTCTCAGGACACAAGCCAGCCACTGACTGCTGGGGTTAGCAGCACGCTGCCTCTATAGGGCTGGCTAGTCGATAGCTTTGGGTGATGGAGATTTTTGCAGCTTCCTCAAGAGCATCTGGTACTGAGCACTGTACAAGAGAGGCCACAAGACTTCTGATCCTGTCTGGCAATTCCTATGATGTCTGACTTTGTGTTTGTTCTTTCTCACAGTTCCTCTGGGTCGATCTACATTGAGCTGAGGCTGTCTTGGGAAATGCCTGTGTAGCTTTATTCCCTTCCCACTCCACATGATTCAGAAGAACTTGGTCTGCAGTACAGAGGTTGTTTTTTTTTTTTCAAAACAATGTGATATTTCCTGCCCTAGACACTTTTTCCCACATTCTTGACTCTGCCCTACAAGGAAGGACTCTGATATTTTCAAGATGATTCAGGAAGGGAAGGAGAACAGATTGAAAATCTTACCAAAAGAGTGATTTCCCTACCTGATTCCAAGGTGAGCTCTGACACCTGATGGAAATGGCACTATTTTCTGACCTTCTGTAGACACTAACTGATGCATTTACATTTTTCTTTCTATGTTTCTCTGGAATTACCACTGTTACTGAGTAATTTGTAAGGAGAAGATATCCTCAATCCTGGAGAATGGGCATTGGACTATTCTATTGGACTATTCATTGGAATATTCTCCAATTCAAATGGGAGATTAAAAACCCAGAATCTCATGGTTCAGGCCTGGATTTGCTTTCCACACACTACAAGTGTCCAAGGTCTCTGAAGGCTAGTTTAAGAAAACTGTTTTCTAACCTGGAAACCTGCTAGCAGAATGGTTGCACATGATTGTGTCCCTGGGAAGAGTGGCACTGACAAGCTGTAGTCACCTGTTGAAAAACTTGTATCGCCAGACAAGCTGTCCAGGACAGGCTGCATCCACAGCCACAATGGTTATTTATTTTAAATTCCTTTTTTAGGTATATATTTATCATGAGCTTCAAAGTACTGAACAGGATTTAACTTAGAAAACAATGTAGAATTACTTTTAGTCTAACCTGCAACCTTTTTGGAACTTTACTCCTGGTTTGCAGAACTCTGCCAAAAAGCACCATCAGAAATACCTTCCCGTACAAACCCTATACAGAACACCACAATGACATAACTAGCTAGTGTGCTTGTGTGCACACAAACATGTTTGTGAGATCCACATTTCAGGGGGCTCCCTGCCTGTGATGCATTCAAGAGGCTAATGCCCTTGAGGCTCAGGTGAAATTCCTTACATTGTTGTGTGTCTTTTGGGGGAGAAGGAACCATCATGGCTGAGTCTATTCTAGTTTCCTAACTTTATAAGCTTAAAAGAGAAGGACAAATTACCCCCTTTAGCAAGGTTTTCTCAAAGCCATATAGTATGGAACTGACAGTGTGAGAAAGAGGGTGGGATGGGGCTGACTCAGTCATCTCCATTTGGGGATTCATCTAGCAATCTAATACTGAGCCAGAGGCAAATATACAGTAGAAGTAGTTGGATCCTCTACATTTTATTATATTAAAGGAAGTCTAGGATCACCTGGTTTGTTTAAGTTACTGCCCTCTTTCTGTTTTGAATTTTCCAACTCCTTTGTATTTGGCTGAGGAAAGATTCAGGGGACATGTTACACCATTAAAAGATGAACAGGAATTTGACTTTTCATGAATGTGTAAGTAGCTTTCATTTAGCTGGTCAGTGGGCCTTTTGATTCAGTGTAAAATCTTGCTTTAGAGAATATTTGTCCCTTTTACCAAAGGTTTTTTGGAATGAATTTTCAGTTCTGCAGTGGAACATGCTCCATTCTATAAATTGCGCTTAATACAGAGATTCCCAGAGGCTGTCACACCTTTGATAGGATGAATATACCATTAGAGGTGCTTTTCCTTTACTCTTCTTGCCAAGGGAAGGAATCTGGTTGCTCTGGAAAAGGTGTTCAATTTTCTCAGGGAGGGTTCTCTCTCAATGTCCCAGGGCTTGCGAGATTCTGCTGGCCGAGCACTCTGGTATAGAGAGTGTGGAATGGGTCATTGTTTTAGTCTGCAAAGTCTCACTGCAACATACCACACCCTGCACAAAGCATGACACCCAAAGAGGCCATTATTCTGAAGCCACTATTACAATGAAAGCCAGAATTGCCAGAGTGCAAATCACCTCACTGATAATCCAGATGAATGGAATGCCTGCCCCTGTACCCACAGCCAGAGAGAGGAGCTGGCCTGTTAGGGAGGAACCAGCAGTTCCAAGGCAGCATTGAGGTGTTGGGCAGAAGGCTTCAATATAGCACATGCAAGAGGAACAATCAAGGAAGGGAAACAAAGTTATGCAGCAAACCTTTTTTTGATCATGTAGCAAGGCCTGTTAGGGTAAATGATATGGGTCATAAGAGATTGAGCCATCTATATCCTTGAGTTGGAGAGGAAGGAAGACTCGGTAGGTTAAATTAGGTCTTGAATTACCATTTGGCTCAAATCCACGAGGAATGGCAGACACACACACCTTCCCACCCGCCCCAAAAAATTGCTATCGGAAGATAAATATTCCTGTATATGTGGATTACTGCTCTGCTGTGAAGAGAAATCTCGGAAGGAAACTATGGTACTAATCTGTAATTTAACAAATTTATTGTATAAACTAACCAGAGAAACAGCCTAGAGAGGGGGCTGTTGGGTAGAACTTAAGCTTTTTTTTTTTTTTTTTTTTTTTTCTCCTTAAGTGCAATAAATCTATCAGGGAGCTGTGAGGGCACTTCGCTGCATGGGAATCAAGGCTGGAGATGCAGAAATTTTAGCTCTTCATGCACTGAAACTGAATCACATTAGGAATTTGCTGCATTAACACTACATACAAAGGATGGTGATTTATTTGCTAATGTTTGTCATTTCTTTCTGTTGTGTATTTTTGTTAACACTGTTTTCTATTAAATGAAAACTGCATTTGTCACTGACTCCTCCTGTCTGTTTGGTACCTACAAATGACACTTGTTTGGTCCACGGCAAAGAAGAGACTGTGAGATTTCAATAGATCTGAAGCAATTCCCTTTCCAAAGGAGCTCTGCAGAGCTAGTGCTGCTATCCACTACCCCAGCGAAAAGAGCTGTTAAGAAAACCAGACGGTGGTTTGAAGTTCTGCATCATACCTATTGGTGTGAGCTTGATAGGGAAGTCTCAGTCCAGTGGCTCAGCCGCTGAAATGCTTGTCTCCTCTCCCAGATATTCCTGTTCAGAATCTACTTGCCCTTCTGCTTTTCTCTTTGATGTGTAAAATACCTCTCAGGCAAACCCCTGTAGAGCTACATGAGGATCTTCAGTAGGACTGTCAGCAGCCCTTATTAAAGCACAGAAATCTAGATTCAGTAGTTAAGAATAAGGATCTGAGTTGAACCCTCTGCTCAGCCTTCCGGCAGGTGTTTTCACTGCCGTGTTTCCTGAAGCAGAGCAGAACCCACTCTGGCACATCAGACGGTCTAACTGCCCTTGGTTGCGGTGTGTGCATCTTCTGTTAATGTTACTCGATATGCACTGAAATGAGGCCATGACATGTCAGTCATACTGTAGGCACCATATTAGAAACCTTTGGCAGGTGTCTTACAGAGCATGTGCAGCAGCTGCTTTTCAAAACTTCACTGTCCCCCTGAGACTCTTTAAAATGGCAAAAGCATCTGGTCTGGTATCCTATTTCTGAAATGGCCACGATGCGTATTGCAAGGCAGTCTGTGGCAGTGGGAAAACTGGCTTGTGTGTTCTTGGACCTTGTGTGATGTGATGTTTTAAACTCCCAGATAGGGGAACGCTGACCAGATTGTCGATGCTGAAACTGAACATCCCTGGAACTTTGGATAGAGCAGGGATCTCACTAGCTTCGCGATGCTTCCCTCAGAAGCTGAATTTTCAGATGTGGGGGGCCTAAAGTTAAGCACCTGAATCCATGCTGGGAACCTAATGTAAACATGGTCAGATTAGCTTCTATTGACTTGAGAGAAGTTGAGGGTGTGTAGGCCCTCTGAAAAGCAGGGCACTCTTACTTAGTTGCTTCACTTAAGACACCTTGGTCTGAAAATACTGGACATTGAGCCCAGTCCTGAAAGGCATTGAATGTCTCCTGCAAGGTTCATAGAATCCCTGATCTCCCCTTGAAGTCTGGAATTAAGTGGGCCCAGCACCATCCAGGGTCATCCCCTACTAGATCCTTCCCATACCTCATCAAACTCTTCTACTCCTGCTGCTTGTCAATGTGGAAAGTAGAGATCTTTCTGAAAGACACCTTGATTTTAAATTGAAAGCACTTCATCAAAAGAACAAATCCAGTGGGGCATCAAGAGCTACCATGTTTGAATGGGGCCTGTGTCTCAGACTTCCATCAGATTGACACATTTCTGCCCTTTCAATCAGAGTCTGAAAATGAGAGCAGGAAAATAAATGGACTTATCTGAGCCTGCCAGGGTGCGCTGTGCCATGGACAAATAGACTATTACACAGAACCTTTTCCCCAGGGTAAAAAGTAACACTGCTCTAAAAGGGAGAGGGGCCACAGCCTGTATCAGCAGTCCTGATAATGCAACAAAGAAATTGCCCCCACTGAACCTTCTATCTTTTATAACTAAGCAAATAGAGAGAATCCATGACACACAACTTTCAGCTAACCAGGTACTCTTCTTCTGTGCTTAG
Source organism: Lepidochelys kempii (assembly GCF_965140285.1). Taxonomy (NCBI): domain Eukaryota; kingdom Metazoa; phylum Chordata; order Testudines; family Cheloniidae; genus Lepidochelys; species Lepidochelys kempii. The sequence continues at coordinate 9,012,244 of NC_136402.1, read as the reverse complement.
AACTCCGACAGAATGGGAGTGTTACCTCTGCCCAGAGCCTGGTGGCAAAGAGACTTGCTCCTGATCACCTCCTTTCTCACTGACCAGTTGCCTCACGTGGATGGTTTTTAGGTACCAAAAGACTTGGAAAGACCATGTAACCTGCCTTTAACTGAATGTTGACATCTCCTGTAAACCAGCACTTGGGTATTAAAGAGTTAATATATTTCATTTCAGTTTTATTAGAAAGGCTGGTATCAGGCCAGTACTTGCTTTGTTATCAAACCCTAGAGAACTATGATGTGTTTTACCGCATTTATGGATTTCTTGTAATACTCTTGGTTGAAATAAAGGGTTTCCTAATTTAGTCTGGGATTGTCTATGGTAAATTCCCTTCCCATTTTCAAAAAGGACCACTTTGCAGGTTGACTGGCCCAGACTTCTAATGTCCTCTCTCTTTCCTTTCCTCTCTTCACCCACCTCTGCGTGAGAGTTCTCATGGTGCCTGCAGCTGGGGAGCCCCCCGCCCCTGGAAAGGAAGAAGATAAGGAAATGGGTGAGAATCCCACTGCCCAGAGGTTATTGACACAGAGGGCAAGTCCTTCAAAAGCAAGGGAGATGGGCTTACTAGTGCCCTTTGAGGGGGTGGACCAACATGCAGCCTTGGGGGGGATATTGATACAACTGCCGTGGCCCTCCCCCGCCAGAGCGCCAAACACTTCCTAAAGGTGAGGCTGTATCATCACCCCTGTTTTACAACAGACAGGGACTGGCTTCCCCAAGGCCACACCAAGAGTTGTTTGCAGAGCCAGATCCTGCCTCTTCTCCCTACCATGCCGACACGTCTACCTTAGGAGCCCCATCCCTCGGCACTCCAGGGAAGGCACAGAGGGGGCTGTCGATGTTGGTGCTACATCATAAAACTATCCATGTGCTGTGCACACAGGAGCTGGTCCCGTGACAGGCTCGGCAGCCTCCGCTCTCTTTTGTAGTTCATATGGATGGAGGGCAGTCGGATAGGTCCCTGAAGAGGAACGTCTGGCTGTGGCCCATGCAGAAAGGGGCTCTAGCATTGTACTTAAGAGTTACACCCTCTACCACGTATCAGGGGGTAGCCGTGTTAGTCTGTATCCACAAATACAACAAGGAGTCTGGTGGCACCTTTAAAGACTAACAGATTTATTTGAGCATAAGCTTTTATGGGTAAAAACCTCACTTATTCAGATGCATGGAGTGAAAATTACAGAAGCAGACATAAATATATGGACACATGAAGAGAAGGGAGTTACCTCACAAGTGGAGAACCAGTGTTGACGGGGCCAGTTCGATCAGGGTGGATGTAGTCCACTCCCAACAATAGATGAGGAAGTGTCAATTCCAGGAGAGGCAAAGCTGCTTCTTTAATGAGACAGCTGCTCCCAGTCCCTATTCAAGCCCAAATTAATGGTGTTAAATTTGCAAATGCATTTTAGTTCTGCTGTTTCTCTTTGAAGTCTGTTTCTGAAGTTTTTTTGTTCAGGTATAGCTACTTTCAAATCTGTTACAGAATGTCCAGGAAGATTGAAGTGTTCTCCCATCGGCTTTTGTGTGTTACTATTCCTGATGTCCGATTTGTGTCCGTTTATTCTTTTACGTAGGGACTGTCCGGTTTGGCCAACGTACATGGCAGAGGGGCATTGCTGGGACATGATGGCATATATAACATTAGTAGACATGCAGGTGAATGAGCCTCTGATGGTGCGGCTGATGTGGTTGGGTCCTCTGATGGTGTCACTAGAGTAGATATGGGGACAGAGTAGGCAACGAGGTTTGCTACAGGGATCGGTTCCTGCGTTTGTATTTCTGTGGTGTGGTGTGTAGTTGCTGGTGAGTATTTGCTTCAGGTTGGGGGGCTGTCTGTAAGCGAGGACTGGCCTGTCTCCCAAGGTCTGTGAGAAATTGTTTTCCAGGATAGGTTGTAGATTGTTGATGATGTGCTGGAGAGGTTTTAGCTGGGGGCTGTACATGATGGTGTTCTGTTGTTTTCCTTGTTGGGCCTGTCCTGTAGTAGGTGATTTCTGGGTACCCGTCTCGCTCTGTCAATCTGTTTCCTCACTTCCCCAGGTGGGTATTGTAGTTTTAAGAATGCTTGATAAAGATCTTATAGGTGTTTGTCTCTGTCTGAGGGATTGGAGCAAATTTGGTTGTATCTTAGGGCTTGGCTGTAGACAATAGATCCTGTGATGTGTCCTGGATGGAAGCTGGAGGCATGTGGGTAAGTATAGTGGTCAGTAGGTTTCCAGTATAGGGTGGTGTTTGTGACCATTGCTTATTAGCACTGTAGTGTCCAGGAAGTGGATCTCTTGTGTGGACTGGTCCAGGCTGAGGTTGATGGTGGGGTGGAAATTGTTGAAATCCAGGTGGAATTTGTCAAGGGCCTCCTTCCCGTGGGTCCATACGATGAAGATGTCATCAATGTAGCGCAAGTAGAGGAGGGGTGTTAGGGGATGAGAGCTGAGGAAGCGTTGCTCTAAGTCAGCCATAAAGATGGTGGCATACTGTGGGGCCATGCGGGTACCCATAGCCGTGCCACTGACCCTCTACCATGTCTTTCTTGAAATGTGGGCACTTAGGTAAGTGGTGGTTTGATTTGTCGAATACTCAGGCTTCCCTTTCACAGCTAATTTGCACATACTGTCCCTTAGACAGGTCACTGCATACAGATCTGTGCAGGAAGAGGTTAGATCTGCCCCTGACTGTCTTGGTATCCAGCCCTCCACCTCCAATCTGTCCCCTACAGTTGGGGCTTGTGGGTGTCAGGCACTGGGTGGCAAGACCCTTGAGCAAGTGGGCTTTAGCAGCGGGCTATTTCCACCCACTTTAAGGCCTCTCTATGCTGCCAGAGCAGGGTAAAGTCCTTGAAGTATAATGATTGTTTGTTGGACTGGGACCAAACAGGCCTGCGTGCCCCTACCTTAGCCCGACTGCCCTATGTGACAGGGTCGGGCCAGATAGCTCCAGGAGAGTGATCCTATTGGGATTCACCCACCCACTACTAGAGGACCTCCCCCAGCCTAAGGGGAGTATCCACAGGACCAGGATTCCAAGCGAGTACGGGGGACAACTAAAGATAAAACAGGGACAGGAGTGAGGTCATAGGGCTAAACGAAGAGAACTTGATGGGGAGTATAGCTAGATGTTTACACTCTCCCATGTAAAATGGAGATGCAAATGAACCCTTCTAAGAAACAGCTGCTGGAATCTATTGTATTGACTTAACGTTACAGAGGGGGCTGGCTGCGACTTTGCTTTTGGGTTAGAAATGGGCTCAAACGGACATCAGCGGGGCTGACGCTTCGTGCTATGTACATGCTACAGCTGCACCTAAGCATTTATGTGCAATTGCTCACAGCTAAAATCTTCAGCTGCTGCATTTGTACCATCCAGCAACCCCACCCTCTGCCTCGGCCTAAACATGGGGCTGGGAGCTGGAGGGAGCCACCCTAGGAACTTAGAAAACTCATGGCTTCGTTGCTGTACACACAACATACCTGACCCAAATCCACCAAAGCCAGGAACCGGAGAGCATCACCCACCGGTTCACACCCTCTATGGTTCCACCCCCAAGTACCCACCTTAGACTACACATGGTAACTTTATCTCTGCTCTCTGGAGATGCTCGCCTTCCACTCCCCACCTTTACCAAACTATCCCCTCCTACCTAGGCTGACCAGATGTCCTGATTTGATAGGGACAGCCTTTTCTTATATAGGCACCGATTACCCCCCACCCCATCCCGATTTTTTACGCTTGCTGTCTAGTCACCCTACTCCTACCACAAGTGCGTACCAATGGAACGAGTTCATTTAGGGAGGGAATGTTTTTTTTTCCCCTGAAAGTTAAATTGATATAACCCGTTCTGTGGGTGACATGAGAGCACAATGTAGCTTAGTCCTGTAAACTTAAGGAACCAAATCAGTGGTTTTAAAATTTTTTAGGCTGTGTGCCCCTTTCCAAATAATGTCATCTACTGCATCCCCCCATCTGAGATAGGCAACGGGGGGGGGGGGGAGACGAAGGGTTACGTGCTCCCCCGATTTCTGTCTTCCATTTCACAACTGCTTTTAGAGATTTTCAAACGGGGGGGGGCATGGAGGAATGTTCAGGGGGGTGAGCAGCCCCATGCAGCCAGGCTCAGGGAAGGACCGCCACCTTCGCCCTCTAAGTCACCTCAGGTGACCACCCAGCCTGCCCGGATTGCCGGGGGGAGTAACAAAAAATTGTAACTCAAGGGGGGGGGGGTCAGTTTAAAAAGTTTTTTAAAAAATTGCCTTGCATTGGTGTTTGCCCCTCTCACCCAAATGTTCCTCTGCGCTCCCATAGGGGGCAGGCCCCACCATTAAAAAACCTCCACGCTAAGCTATGCCACTAGAAACACCCTTATATGTGCCTAGCAGTGTCTGCAGTAGGGGCTGCCTAGCTCTAACCGTACACGTTTCTAACATAGCTGCAGCAGCACAAAACTTGGGTAGCCCAGCCCTCCGGTGTTAGCAGTCATAGAATATCAGGGTTGGAAGGGACCTCAGGAGGTCATCTAGTCCAACCCCCTGCTCAAAGCAGGACCAAGCCCCAGATCCCAAATGGCCCCCTCAAGGATTGAACTCACGACCCCTGGGTTTAGCAGGCCAATGCTTTTCTGTTGCAAAATTGCCACCCTTAAGTCTTTTACTGAGTGGCCAGAGAGATTGAAGTGTTCTCCTACTGGTTTTTGAATGTTATGATTCCTGATGTCAGATTTGTGTCCATTTATTCTTTAGCATGGAGACTGTCCGGTTTGGCCAATGTACATGGCAGAGGGGCATTGCTGGCACATGATGGCATAGATCACATTGGTAGATGTGCAGGTGAATGAGCCCCTGATGGCGTGGCTGATGTGATTAGGCTTTCTTCCGGCAACTCGCAGAAGTTACTAGATCGCACGCCCTGGTTCTCACGGGAGACTTCAATCACCCTGATATCTGCTGGGAGAGCAATACAGCGGTGCACAGACAATCCAGGAAGTTTTTGGAAAATGTAGGGGACAATTTCCTGGTGCAAGTGCTGGAGGAACCAACTAGGGGCAGAGCTCTTCTTGACCTGCTGCTCACAAACTGGGAAGAATTAGTAGGGGAAGCTAAAGTGGATGGGAACCTGGGAGGCAGTGACCATGAGATGGTAGAGTTCAGGATCCTGACACAAGGAAGAAAGGAGAGCAGCAGAATACGGACCCTGGACTTCAGAAAAGCAGACTTTGACTCCCTCAGGGAACTGATGGGCAAGATCCCCTGGGAGAATAACATGAGGGGGAAACCTCCTTATTGAGGTTACAGGATCAAACCATCCCGATGTGTAGAAAGAATAGTAAATATGGAAGGCGACCAGCTTGGCTTAACAGTGAAATCCTTGCTGATCTTAAATACAAAAAAGAAGCTTACAAGAAGTGGAAGATTGGACAAATCATAGAATATCAGGGTTGGAAGGGACCTCAGGAGGTCATTTAGCCCAACCCCTGCTCAAAGCAGGACCAATCCCCAATTAAATCATCCCAGCCAGAGCTTTGTCAAGCCTGACCTTAAAAACTTCTAAGGAAGGAGATTCTACCACCTCCCTAGGTAACGCATTCCAGTGTTTCACCACCCTCCTAGTGAATGAGTAGGGATGAGTATAAATGATCAGGGAAGAGTATAAAAATATTGCTCGGGCATGCAGGAGTGAAATCAGGAAGGCCAAATCACACCTGGAGGTGCAGCTAGCAAGAGATGTTAAGAGTAACAAGAAGGGTTTCTTCAGGTATGTTAGCAACAAGAAGAAAGTCAAGGAAAGTGTGGGCCCCTTACTGAATGAGGGAGGCAACCTAGTGACAGAGGATGTGGAAAAAGCTAATGTATTCAATGCTTTTCTTGCCTCTGTCTTCACGAACAAGGTCAGCTCCTAGACTTCTGCACTGGGCAGCACAGCATGGGGAGAAGGTGACCAGCCCTCTGTGGAGAAAGAAGTGGTTCGGGACTATTTAGAAAAGCTGGACAAGCACAAGTCCATGGGGCTGGATGTGCTGCATCCGAGAGTGCTAAAGGAGTTGGCAGATGTGACTGCAGAGCCATTGGCCATTATCTTTGAAAACTCGTGGTGATAAGGGGAAGTCCCAGCTGACTGGTAAAAGGCTAATGTAGTGCCCATCTTTAAAAAAGGGAAGGAGGAGGATCCTGGGAGCTACAGGCCAGTCAGCCTCACCTCAGTCCCTGGAAAAATCATGGAGCAGGTCCTCAAGGAATCAATTCTGAAGCATTTAGAGGAGAGGAAAGTGATCAGGAACAGTCAGCATGGATTCACCAAGGGCAAGTCATGCCTGACTAATCTAATTGCCTTCTATGACGGGATAACTGGTTCTGTGGATGAAGGGAAAGCAGTGGACGTGGTGTTCCTTGACTTTAGCAAAGCTTTTGACACTGTCTCCCACAATATTCTTGCCAGCAAGATAAAGAAGTATGGGCTGGATGAATGGACTATAAGGTGGATAGAAAGCTGGCTAGATTGTCGGGCTCAACGGGTAGTGATCAAAGGCTCCATGTCTAGTTGGCAGCCGGTATCAAGTGGAGTGCCCCAAGGGTCAGTCCTGGGGCCGGTTTTGTTCAATATCTTCATAAATGGTTTGGAGGATGGAGTAGATTGCACCCTCAACAAATTTGCAGATGACACTAAACTGGGAGGAGAGGTAGATACGCTGGAGGGTAGGAATAGGATACAGATGGACCTAGATAAATTGGAGGATTGGGCCAAAAGAAATCTGATGATGTTCAGCAAGGACAAGTGCAGAGTCCTGCACTTAAGACGGAAGAATCCCATGCATCGCTACAGATTAGGGACCGAATGGCTCGGCAGCAGTTCTGCAGAAAAGGACCTAGGGGTTACAGTGGACGAGAAGTTGGATATGAGTCAACAGTGTGCCCTTGTTGCCAAGAAGGCCAATGGCATTTTGGGATGTATAAGTAGGGGCATTGCCAGCAGATAGAGGGACGTGATCGTTCCCCTCTATTTGACACTGGTGAGGCCTCATCTGGAGTACTGTGTCCAGTTTTGGGCCCCACACTACAAGAAGGATGTGGAAAAATTGGAAAGAGTCTAGCGAAGGGCAACAAAAATGATTAGGGGACTGGAACACATGACTTTTGAGGAGAGGCTGAGGGAACTGGGGATGTTTAGTCTACGGAAGAGAAGAATGAGGGGGGATTTGATAGCTGCTTTCAACTACCTGAAAGGGGGTTCCAAAGAGGATGACTCTAGCCTGTTCTCAGTGGTAGCAGATGACAGAACAAGGAGTAATGGTCTCAAGTTGCAGTGGGGGAGATTTAGGTTGGATATTAGGAAAAACTTTTTCACTAAGAGGGTGGTGAAACACTGGAATGCGTTACCTAGGGAGGTGGTGGAATCTCCTTCCTTAGAAGTTTTTAAGGTCAGGCTTGACAAAGCCCTGGCTAGGATGATTTAATTGGGGATCGGTCCTGCTTTGAGCAGGGGGTTGGACTAGATGACCTCCTGAGGTCCCTTCCAACCGTGGTATTCTATGATTAGGTCCTATGATGGTGTCACTACGCAAAAGAATAAATGGACACAAATCTGACATCAGGAATCCTAACATTCAAAAACCGGTAGGAGAACACTTCAACCTCTCTGGCCACTCAGTAAAAGACTTAAGGGTGGCAATTTTGCAACAGAAAAGCTTCAAAAATAGTCTCCAAGGAGAAACTGCTGAGCTTGAATTAATATGCAAACTAGCTACCATTAACTTGGGTTTGAATAGAGACTGGGAGTGGCTGGGTCATTACACATATTGAATCTATTTCCCCATGTGAAGTATCCTCGCACCTTCTTGTCAAGTGTCTAAATGGGCCATCTTGATTATCACTACAAAAGTGTTTTTTTCTCCTGCTGATAATAGCTCATCTTAACTAACTAGTCTCTTACAGTTTGTATAGCAACTTCCACCTTCTCTGTATGTGTGTATATATATCTTCTTACTATATGTTCCATTCTATGCATCTGATGAAGTGGGCTGTAGCCCATGAAAGCTTATGCTCAAATAAATTTGTGAGTCTAAGGTGCCACAGGTACTCCTGTTCTTTTCACCTTGAATGGTCCCCTGAAATATGTGTTAACTACTTACGCTAAACAATATGTTCCACCTTGTATTTAGCTGTGCTGTTGTGAGTACCTTTCCCAGATCTGAAGAAGAGCTCTGTGTGGCTCGAAAGATGGTCTCTCTCAACAGCAGAAGTTGGTCCAATAAAAGATATTACCTCACCCACCTTGTCTGTCCTGCCTCCAGGGCCGCCACTGGTTTAGGTTTTTGTCTGCAAAATCCAGGGCTCCCGGGGGCTTCAGAGTGCGTTCCATGGCGCACGCTGCCAGCTGCAGAGAACTCGCACCTCCTCTACGGCCACTGTGTTTCATTACCAGTGAGCGAGGTTGCATGTGTGGAACTTTATTAAGCCCTGTGCACTGCTCTGTCCATGTGGCTGCATGGCTTCCCGCCTATCTCCTCACACTCCCTGGTGGCCTGCCACTACCAATGCGTCCCGGGAACCTGGGCCCTCCGCCTCCAGTTCCCCTGATCATGGTGCAGGGTTCACACTTTAAAAAGAATCTGAAAAATTGTTATGGGGTCAGAACAAAGCTACATGAGCAACTGGCGCTCTGAAGAGGTTGCCTTGCGGTCTAAGCTGCACGGCCGCCCAGCAGTCGATCCAAGGCCGTGCCCTTCAGGTGCCCCTCCCCGCACTGCTGTTCTGCTCCTGCCCTCTGCCTTGGGTTGAGCCCCTGGGAGTCTCCTGCTCGCTGTGAAGAGCGGAGTGGGGGCAGGGGAGGGAAGGTGATGTCAGGGTATCCCCCTCCCATGTATCTCATCTCTGCAGAGTTGTGGGGGGGGAGAGGGAACACAACAGGGCTCAGGAGTGGGATGTAGGATGGAGCTTGCTGGTGGCTGCTGCTGGGTCTGAAGAAGCAGGCTTCAGCCTGGTGAGTGCAAATCTACTTAAAAGGGCAGTGTACTTAAAGGGGGAATATGTGTGTATCTCTCTCTCGCTCACACACCACACACTCTGTGTGTTGCTCGCTCACATACCATGCTGTGTGTGTGTCTCTCTCTCTCACACACACCTCACTGTGTGTCTCTCACACTCACCCACCACCCTGTCTTTCATACACTGTCTCTCACACACATAACATGCTGTTTCTCTCTCTCATTCTCACACATGCCCTACACTGCGTGCCTCTCGCGCGCTCTCTCACACACACACACCTCTCACAGTTAATACAAACCCAAGATGTTGAGAACACATCAAGGAATCAAATGATAAGAAATGGCTATACAGGAATGCAAATGGAAACAAAGGAGGAACTGGAACTGTACATTTATGAGCATAACTTGGATCTGGCTGATATTACTAAAATCAGGTGGGATGAGTCCCATAACTGGATTGTTAAAATCGGTGGTTATAACCTAGTTAGGAAGGATAAAGTGGGCAAAAGGAGAGGGGAAGTGGCATTCTAACAAAAATGGCATTACTTGTTTCCGAGTCACTGACAACCCGCAGGAAAATGATCTTGAATGCTTCTAGGTCAATGTCCTCACAGAGAAAGCACATGATGGGGTATTAGCTGGTGCCTGCTCCAGCTCACTGAATCTCACGAGAACAGGATGGCCAGCGCCTTACGCACTGATCCATCGTGCGTAAGAGGAAAAGCTGCATACTCACGGGGAATTTCAATTGGAGTGACACACGCAGGCTGTCTCCTACTGCCAGTACTAAAAGGTCCTTGCAATTTCTGAACATGACAGGTGATGATTTCCTAACTAACTCAAAAAGTGTTGCAGCCAACATGGAGGAATTTTTTATTAGCCCTTGTCTTAACAAATCAAGTTTCAGAGTAACAGCCATGTTAGTCTGTATTTGCAAAAAGAAAAGGAGTACTTGTGGCACCTTAGAGACTAACCAATTTATTTGAGCATGAGCTTTCGTGAGCTACAGCTCACTTCATCGGCTGCATACTGTGGAAAGTACAGAAGACGTTTTTATACACACAAACCATGAAAAAATGGGTGATTATCACTACAAAAGGTTTTCTCTCCCCCCACCCCACTCTCCTGCTGGTAATAGCTTATCTAAAGCGATGACTCTCCTTACAATGTGTATGATAATCAAGGTAGGCCATTGCCAGCACAAATCCAGGGTTTAACAGGAACGTCTGAGGAAGGGGGCAGGAAAAAACAAGGGGAAATAGGTTACTTTGCATAATGACTTAGCCACTCCCAGTCTCTATTCAAGCCTAAGTTAATTGTATCCAATTTGCAAATGAATTCCAATTCAGCAGTTTCTTGCTGGAGTCTGGATTTGAAGTTTTTTTGTTGTAAGATAGCGACCTTCATGTCTGTAATTGCGTGACCAGAGAGATTGAAGTGTTCTCCGACTGGTTTATGAATGTTATAATTCTTGACATCTGATTTGTGTCCATTTATTCTTTTACGTAGAGACTGTCCAGTTTGCCCAATGTACATGGCAGAGGGGCATTGCTGGCACATGATGGCATATATCACATTGGTGGATGTGCAGGTGAACGAGCCTCTGATAGTGTGGCTGATGTGATTAGGCCCTATGATGGTGTCCCCTGAATAGATATGTGGGTACAGTTGGCAACGGGCTTTGTTGCAAGGATAGGTTCCTGGGTTAGTGGTTCTGTTGTGTGGTGTGTGGTTGCTGGTGAGTATTCGCTTCAGGTTGGGGGACTGTCTGTAGGCAAGGACTGGCCTGTCTCCCAAGATTTGTGAGAGTGATGGGTCGTCCTTCAGGATAGGTTGTAGATCCTTGATGATGCATTGGAGAGGTTTTAGTTGGGGGCTGAAGGTGACGGCTAGTGGCGTTCTGTTATTTTCTTTGTTAGGCCTGTCCTGTAGTAGGTAACTTCTGGGAACTCTTCTGGCTCTATCAATCTGTTTCTTCACTTCTGCCAGGTGGGTACTGTAGTGCTAATAAACGATGGTCACATCAACACCACCCTATACCGGAAACCTACTGACCGCTATTCCTACCTACATGCCTCCAGCTTTCACCCTGACCACACCACACGATCCATTGTCTACAGCCAAGCTCTGCGATACAACCGCATTTCCTCCAACCCCTCAGACAGAGACAGACACCTACAAGATCTCTATCAAGCATTCTTACAACTACAATACCCACCTGCAGAAGTGAAGAAACAGATTGATAGAGCAAAGAAAATAACAAAGAAAATAACAGAACGCCACTAGCCATCACCTTCAGTCCCCAACTAAAACCTCTCCAACGCATCATCAAGGATCTACAACCTATCCTGAAGGACGACCCATCACTCTCACAAATCTTGGGAGACAGGCCAGTCCTTGCCTACAGACCGGCCCCCCAACCTAAAGCGAATACTCACCAGCAACCACATACCACACAACAGAACCACTAACCCAGGAACCTATCCTTGCAACAAAGCCCATTGCCAACTGTGCCCACATATCTATTCAGGGGACACCATCACAGGGCCTAAGAACATCAGCCACACTATCAGAGGCTCGTTCACCTGCACATCCACCAATGTGATATATGCCATCATGTGCCAGCAATGCCCCTCTGCCATTTACATTGGTCAAACTGGACAGTCTCTACGTAAAAGAATAAATGGACACAAATCAGATGTCAAAAATTATAACATTCGTAAACCAGGCGGAGAACACTTCAATCTCTCTGGTCACGGGATTACAGACATGAAACTTGCGATATTACAACAGAAAAACTTCAAATCCAGACTCCAGCGAGAGACTGCTGAATTGGAATTCATTTGCAAATTGGATACAATTAACTTAGGTTACTTTTTATAAATGATTCAACCATTCCCAGTCTCTATTCAAGCCTATTTCCCCTTGTTTATTCCTCCCCCCCCACCCCACTGTTCCTCAGATGTTCTTGTTAAACCCTGGATTTGTGCTGGAAATGGCCCACCTTGATTATCATACACATTGTAAGGAGAGTGATCACTTTAGATAAGCTATTACCAGCAGGAGAGTAGGGTGGGGGGAGAGAAAACCTTTTGTAGTGATAAACACCCATTTTTTCATGGTTTGTGTGTATAAAAACTTCTGTATTTTCCACAGTGTGCATCTGATGAAGTGAGCTGTAGCTCACGAAAGCTTATGCTCAAATAAATTGGTTAGTCTCTAAGGTGCCACAAGTACTCCTTTTCTTTTAACAAATCAAGAGGGACTGATCACAGAACTAAAAATTAATGGTAGCTTCGGTACAAATGATCATGACTTGATCACATTTATAATGTGTATGCAGAATAAAGTACAGACCAGTAGTATATACAGAGAGAGTTGGTACTTTAAAGTGACCAGTTGCCCAGAGCTGGAAACAATTATGAGCCAAATCATCTGGAGGAAGAATTGAATCAGAAAAGTGGGAATCAAGAAGCCTAATCAAGGAAGAAGGCTGTACTGCTTAAAAACCAATCTGGTTTAGAGGGGAAACGACGGCAACTACAAAAAATAAATATATAACAAAAAGAAGAAAGGGGAAGTTGATAGCAATGAATATAAATCAGAACTTAGGAACTGTAAAAAATTGATAAGGGAAGCAAAGGGACACAAGGAGACATCTATGGCCAGGAGAATGAAAGACAAGAAGGAGCTTTTGAAATATATTAGGAACAAAAAAAAGCCTGACCATGGTATTTCTTCATGAGTAGATGGAAATGGTAAAATTATCAATAATAATTCAGAAAAGGCAGCAGTGTTCAACCAATATTTCTGTTCTGTATTTAGGGGGAAACAGATGATATAGTCTCATCATATGGTGATAACCCTCTTTCCATTCCACTACTACCTCAGGGTAGAAGCTACTAAATTCAGACATTCTTAAATTAGCAGGTCCAGATAACTTGGTTCCAAGAGTTTTAAAAGAGCTGACTGCAGAGCTCACTGGGGAAATTCATGAAGACTGGAGGAATGATAATGTTGTGCCAATAGTCAAAAAGGGTAAATGGGATCACCTGAGTAATAGGCCTGTCAGCCTGATAATGATCCTATAGCAAATTAATAGAATGGCCAATATGGGACTTGAATTAAAGCAGGGTAATACAATTAATGCAAAGCAACATGAGTTTATGGCAAACAGAGCCACAAATGAATGTGATGCCTTTTTCGATGAGATTACAAGCTTGGTTGATAAAGGTAATAGTGTTGACATCTGTAAGGCATGTGACATGGTATTGCACAACATTGTGACTATTTAATATTTTTATCAATGATCTGGAAGAAAACATAAAATCATAACTAATACAATTTGATGACACAAAAATTGGGGGAATGGTAAATAATAAAGAGGACAGGTCACTAATTCAGAGTGATCTGGATAGGCTGGCAAACTGGGCGCAAACAATATGTGTTTTAATATGGTTAAGTGTAAATGTATACATCTAAGAACAAAGAACGTCAGCCATATTTACAGAGGCAGTTACTCTGAAAAAGATTTGTGAGTCAAGGCAGATAATCAGCTGAACAGAAGTTCCTAGTGCAACACTGTGGCTAAAACAATATAGGAGGTTACACTACATGATCACAATGGTCCCCTCTGGCCTTGGAATCTATTAAAATACCAGTAGCTGACTGTATATGTAGCGAGGCCTGGTGTGTTGGTTTCTTCAGAGTTATTCCTGTGTAACAAGCCAAAGGTACAACATCAAAGACATGTTTTCAGATGAGCTCTTAAGAGAGATGTTGCAGAGAGACAAGATGGCTGTTCTACCTGGCAGGTTTGGAGGTGAAGGCTGTTGCAGGGATAGAGGTGAGATTGTGAGGAAGGGCTGAGAGGAGACACACAGTGGATGAGTTATATCAGGGTGACTGGCACAAGACTATGGAGGAGGTGTAAGCAGAAGTCTTTTCTGGACTGGCTCTAGGATGAATGGGGATCCTGCAGGGGTGTCTGTGGATGGGTGTGTGACATTCTTTGCATTCTCTAAATACCGACACCATGAGTGAGAAGAATAACTAGTTTATTGTTCAGCTTGAATTCATAGCTGCACCATCAAGTCAATTGTTTTCTTCAAAACAACATGGCACGTCCTGCCCTAACAACCCCCACTGCCTTCAGGGGGATTGGATGGTGTAGAATCCAGGGCAGAATTTTGCCCTCGATCAATAATTCTTCAGGACCATCTCCAAATTCTCATATACCTGTTAACATTCTAAGAGTCATCTATTAAGTCTAGTATTTATATCACTATCTCGTCCTTCTTTTAAACAATGCCTTCCTGTCTCTCAATGTATACAATATACATTTCAACATCACATACACAGAAATCAGCTACTTTGTATGTTCTGCTTCTCCAAGCAGAAGAGGCAACTTGCACTTCACCCTCCAGCAAGCGTTTACGTCCTTATACAATTTTCTGTAAAGACTTACGACACTTTTAATTCGTAGTGGTTTAAGAGCTTCTTAATGTATTATCTTCTTCAGATTAATTAACCTCTCCATTTTTCTCTATTCTGTCCCACAATGACAAGTTCTAAGGGGTCATCTGCAGGAGACTTTGTATCTGTGAGCTCAGGGCGTGTTTATTAAATCAAAGGGCAGCCAACACATTATACACTTGCGAGGATTTTGGAGCTCTCTCTGCTTTTCTAATCACCTCTTTGTGGTGTAGGCACAAGGATGCACTTTGTTGCCAAAGCTAAAATGATGGAAGAGTGTGTTCTTCTGAAAAATCAACGTAACTTTGTTTAATTTTCTGGTTCTCATTCATCTTATTCTCTCTTCATTCTGAGTCTTGTTTAGCTTTTTTCTTGCTGGGAAGGTTAATTTTCATCCCTCTTCTCAACAATTGAGTTGGTGACTCTCCCTCATCTACTAATGCATGCATGGAGCTAATTCAAAGGATTTGTAGCTTCTTCATCCACTTCTTCACCAGCTGTACTAAGCTCTTGTTTAGCCCATTTGATCTAAAACGGTTAGAAGTTGAGATCATATGCTTAAAATCTACACCAACTGAAAGCTGCTTAATTTCTGTGGGGGGAACATTCCATTCTAATAGCCCTGAACACTTTGGCCCACATTCTTAAAGGTATTTTGCTATTGCTCTGCCCACTGTTGCAAAGTGTAGAACTATATTCACAAAGGGATACAGGCTCATAAATCCAACATTTTAGGCATCTCAGACATTCAAAAAATCACCACTCAGTTGCTACCTAAACCTAAGTCCCCACTAAGCACCTAGTTTCTACCAGTTTTAAATGCTTGCTCTGCCTGATTTGGAGGAAGGACTTAAAGCCAGGTTTCCCATCTTACTGGAAAATGCCCTAACCACCAAGCTATTCTGGGTTGGAGCCCTCTCCTGTTGGAGTGACTCCAGTTTGTATATTTACCAGAGCAGGGACTCGAACCTGCTGCTTCTATATCCTAGGCAAGTGTGCTAATCATCAGGCTATTTAGCCTCTCTCGTGTGTCCTTTGGCCCTAGGAATATTTATTTAATACCAAATGGAACAGGTTCAACAGAAGAGCCAGAAAGAGCCACCCCAGAATACCCAATAGCCTGGTGGTATGGGCGCTCACTTGGGAGATGAGAGACCTTGATTCAAATCTCCGCTCCAAATCAGGCAAGGGTTTGAAAACAGGTCTCCCGCCTCCCAAGCAAGTGCCAGAACTAGAGCCCTGCAAATCCATGGGTATCCGCTTTATATCCGTGGACTATTTCTGCAGCTAGCAGTGTGGCTGGGGACACACATTTTGTATCTGCCGGGGCTCTGATGGTAAGAGCCACACCCAGGGGAGGTGGAGCATCCACCGCAGCTCCCCACAGCTGAGAATCTCTCCCACCTGTCGGTCAGATCCGTAAGGCCCAGATCAATGGGAGTACCTTTGTGGAGCTGGGTCCTAATCCCTGCCCTTTCCTGTGCATTTCACTCCTGGCTGGCTATGGTGGCTCCCTGCTCAGCTTGCTGGCTTCTGAGAATCCCTTTATCAGGCACCTAACTCTCCCCATACAATGCTTAGGGAGCCTGGATGCATAACTTAGGGCTGTGAATTCCACTGGGTGGAAGGGCACTGGGGAAATAGGTGTTGAAACACCTAAGTCCCCTTTGTGAATCTACCCCAAGTGACTAAGATGGCTAATTCACACTCTCAAAAGTGACAAACACTTAAGACCCAGATCCTAACTCCTATTGAAATCAATGTCTTTCAATGATTTAGGCTGCTAAGTCACTTTTGAAAATGGGATTTAGCCATCTAAATCACTTAAACCCAGATTTTTAAAGATAGTTAGGTGCTTAACTCCCAGTGGAAGTTAGACACCCTAACTCCCCTTAGAAATCTGGGCCTTAGGCCTTGCAATGCTGAATGGAACACTGCCTAAATACCTTTAAAAATCTGGGTTTTTAATCTGGAATTCCATGTCTTACAAAGATACTTTCAAATGTTCACATTTCAGGGTGCAAAGAGCAATAATCAGTAATGAACTTCACTTGTTCTTTGCCACATGAGAATCCATGATGTCCACTGGCATAGCTGGGCCTGAATCAAGCAGTTCAGATATACATTCAAACCTCCGCAAAACTTCAGGGTATTCCAATGCAGGGTTTTGATTTGGCCCATCTCTGACCATTTGATAGCCTCTGTAGTATCAGACAGGGAATCATGGGTCTGTAGATTGTATCTCAAGTAGAACAAATAGCTTACTCACTATTTGAGAAGCCTCTGGGTTTATTTCTTTTACATATGATTCCCAAATAGCCTCCCTGTAGCATTCACTGGTAAAGTCACTGGAGTATAATAGTTTTATGCCTATGAACAATCATGCCATTCATTGCTGTACATTTATATCTGTAACCTCCATAGTCTCTTGCTGACTGCTGTGCATTACCTTTGGCCATCCTTTCATAATTGTTTTCACTCTTTGTGGCCTTTCACTTGCTGTGAAAAGGGATCACCAAGCTTATATCTCCATGTCTCTCTTCCTCAGCTTCTTTCTCTAACGTAACAAGTATGGATAGGGCATCAGCTGGCAACACTTCATTGCTATGACACAGCTTTTTCTCACATCTGTAGCTTTATCATCATACTTTGCACTCTTATAGAACAGGTAATATGCTATAGAGACCTGGGTCTGTTTCAGCCTCTGCTTTCTGGTCAAAATTTCTCCTAGCACTTAAGCAATATCCCTAACAGCTCTGTTTGTATTTGTGCATCTAGTTTCTGCATCTCTGTGACCTGAAAGCATAAACTGTAAACTGTCAGCTTTCTTCCCACTATTGCAAAATCAAATTGCGAGGCACCTATTAAGATTTGTATAGGACTTCAACTTATATAGCACTTTAATCCTGGCTCCTGTACAAGCATCTCTTTCAATTCCTTCCAGGCTTTTCTGATAACTGCAGGACCACCTAATTTTCATTTTCTAGCAGCTCACTCAAAGCTGATGTTTTTGTAGATGATAAAGTATAATTTTAAGCCAGTCCTAAGCTGGTAGTTAAAGATCACACAGGGAGTGCAGAAAACTGCTGGAGTTCTTGCCAGGAAGAGGGAGACAGTTTGCAGCTCATTTATGGTTCCCTGGTGGCAGTGAAGTGTTGAGTCGAGACTCAAGCTTTTCTTGCCTTCAGAACTGTCTCCCTGCTGGTGACTGAGCATTTTCAAATGTAGATGGTTTAACACAGTGGTTTTTAACCAGATGTGTATCCCTGGGGGTACGCAGAGGTCTTCCAGGGGGTACGTCAACTCATCTAGATCAGTGTTTCTCAACTTGTGGGCTACGAGCCCCAGGGGGATCGTGGGATGGGTTTAAGGGGGTTGCAAGTACAGAGCTGGCATTAGGAGATGGCAAGCAGGGCAGTTGCCTGGGGCCATGTGAAGCTAAGTTACATGCTTCAGCCCTGGGCAGCAGGGCTCAGGCTTCAGCCCCATGCTGCGGGTCTCAGCTTCAGGGGTACAGTAGCCTGGAAAGGTTGAGAACCACTGGTTTAACACACAGCTCAAAAAAATCCTTAGAGTATGTCTTCACTGCAGAGTTAGCTTGGGTCATTAACAGCCGGGCGTGAGTGACCACCCTATAAATCCACACCCACATTACAGTGTCCTCACTGGTGCCTCGCTCCCCCACGTGTTGCTAGGACTTCTAGAGCTATAGCCCATGGTTTTTTGTGCTGCAGTAAGATCAGCCACTCGGATTTTTTCCTAGTGAATTGTGGGAGAACTTGTCAGTCCTTCAGGGCACACAGTCTTCCAGTGCCTTCCCATAATTCCACTATCAGCACTCGAGTGATTTAACCCGCATCTTCATTGCAAATGGGCGGGTTACCAGCCCAAGTGAAAGTGGTACCCAGGCTCCAAGCTGCAGCTGTAGCCAGGCCAGCTAGCTGGGACAGAAGGCACAGTTAACTTGTGTGAGAGGGTTGTGTGGGAGGTGAGGTTAGGGGCAACACCTGGTAAGAGCGAACTCTGCAGCAAAGACAATACTCAAGAAGTTGCAGATCAGCTGACCTCAGAGGAAAGAGTTGGATTTACTTGCTCCACAAGGACTTTGCTGTAAATGGAATCAGAGCTTTGGTCTGAAGTTCATTCCCGCAGGCTGCAAACTGAAGTGAAGCAGGTACTTTTCCAGGCCTTTTCTATGATATTGCGGGTCCATACAATTCATTTGGGCTTTAAAGAAACAATGAACAATTCCTATCAGAAACACGTTAGGTCAAACAAGACAGAGAGATGCTCATACAACTGAATACAGCTGCATCTCTCCTGAGCTTAATTATCAGGTTTCTTTATCAACAATATGAAGAGGTACAACGTACAAAAAGGAAAAGGTTTCCTCCCCACGACCAACAAAACAGGGAACAAACTCCAGGTGTGTTAACTCTGGAAGGCTGTTCTGCTTTGGTCTGGTCTGCTTTTCTTCGAGCCCTCCACACCCCAGTCACTGGCCTTAGCCCACTAAGGCAAAATAAGAGTGCTCTTTCACCAAGGAAGAGAAACTCTTGCCCTGTGTGAAGATCATACGGACTGACATTCATCACACTCACAGAACCTCAAGGCTGGGAGGTTCATTAGCAAAACAGCCCCAGAAATGTATTTTGGCAGAGTTTGCAAACCCCACGAAACGGGGCTTTCCCCTCGCTTTTCTCCTTTCTCACACAGAGAACCAGGTCTGGGGAACATGACAGCAATATGGGATAAGTGAGGAATTCTGGCTGGGGAGCATGACAGCTCTGCTGGTGACTCACTGATGTCACTTCACCTCCCTTTCTTTATTTTAAAAATGTCCCTATCTCTCAAACCTGTGGGAGGCCTACTTCATTAGTGTGTGTGAAGAACCAAGATCCTTAAATGCATTGAAGTGCACAGTATTATGAAATCAGGAGGGAGATGTAAGGGAAGTATTACATTCCCCCAGCATGCACAAGAGGGAAAGTCGCTGAACTAAAACAAAAGGTGAACAAAGTGTGAGCTTTCCCCTGTTGAGGAGCTGTGCTCGCTGTGGTTCCTACAGGAAAAGCATCTCAAAGTGCCTTGGCAGTCCCTGCTCTTTAGGATACATCCACAAACAGGAAAAGAGGAATCCTATGGCAGGCTGGAGCGGTCCAGTGCCCGGGCTCAGAAGGACAAGCTGGAACGAGCCTGACACCCAGGCTCAGAAGGACAAGCTGGAGCAGGTCCCGCAGCCAGACTCAGAAGAACAGGCTAGAGCAGGCCACCTTGTTGCAGCAGGGGCACGTATAGATCTTGTCCCCTATGTGCGTTCTCTGGTGCTGGACGAGTGTGGAGCTCCGCGTGAAGCTCTTACCGCACTTAGAGCATTTGTAGGGCTTCTCGCCCGTGTGCGTTCTCTGGTGGCTGAGGAGGGTGGAGTTGAGGCTGAAGCGTTTGCCACAGTCAGGGCACTGATACGGCCGCTCCCCCGTGTGGCTCCGCTGATGTCTGGTCAGGGTGTAGCTGCGGCTGAAGCGCTCCCAGCACTGGGTACACTGGTAGGGCTTCTCACCCGTGTGGGTTCTCTGGTGGGTCAGGAGATGCGAGTTCTGGTGGAAGCGCTTCCCGCATATGGTGCACTGGTAGGGCTTTTCGCCTGTGTGGATCCTCTGGTGCGTGATGAGGTGGGAGCTCTGGCTGAAGCTCTTCCCACACTCCGTGCATTTGTAGGGCTTCTCGCCCGTGTGGGTTCTCTGGTGCTCAATGAGGGTTGAGCTGCGACTGAAGCTCTTCCCGCACTCATTACAAATAGTCGGCTTCTCTCGCCGGTGAGTTCTCTGGTGTCTAATGAGATGTGATTTCCGGCCAAAGACCTTCCCACACTCCAGACACGCATTTGGCACCTCCCCTTTGTGGATTCTCTGCTGCTTTCCCAAAGCTCTCTCTTGGGGAGCAGACTTACCCCGTCTCTTCCCTGCAGGCTTTTGCGGCTGCTTTTCTGAGCTCTGCTGACTCTGGGAAACATTTGATTTGGATCTTCTTGATAATGTCCCATGAGGTTCCACTTTCTCAGGCCCTTCCGGCTGAGGACTGTCATCCTCTTCACTCTCACTTGCAATCTCATCATCTGCTAGGATAAAAAGAGAGAGTAACTGCCTGAGCTCAGGAAAAATGAACCCAGGGAAAGGGGAAATGCAAATAAATAAAACAATGCTGATAAACGTAGAAACTGGGAGCCAGGACTCTGGGCCCTTCCCAAGGGAGATAAGAGGGAAAGAGCTTTCGTCAGCTTCCTGTCTGAAAACCCAGAGAAAAGAAATGAAGGGAAAGGAGGGGCTCTTAACAGAAATCAGTCAGGTTGGTGGAATGCAGCGGTCTACCCTGAGGTCACGACAGCTGCTGGTTACACTAACAAACTAAAACAATGAATTTATTTGCGCATAAGTTTTCGTGGGCTAAAACCCAAGTGGCCATGCCCAAATAAATGTTAGTCTCTAAGGTGCCCCAAGGACTCCTCGTTGCTTTTACTGATACAGACTAACACGGCTACCGCTCTGAAACCTGTCACCATGTGAGTAATGAACTAGCATATTGATCATACTGGTTCCTTAGATTCATAGCTATTAAGGTCACATGAGACCATTAGATCATCTAGTCTGACCTCCTGCATAACACAGGCCACAGAACCTCACCCAGCAATTTCTGCATCAAGCCCATATAATGAGCTACATCATATCTTTTAAAAAGATATCCAATCTCGATTTAAAGACTTCAAGTGATACAGAATCCAGCAGTTCTCTAGGTAAACTCTCCCACTGGTTAATTACCCTTACTGTTAAAATAACAGCACCATATTTCTAGTTGGGATTTGTTTAGTTTCAGCTTCCAGCCACTGGATCTTGTTATTCCTTTTGATGCTAGATTAAAGAACTGTTAACTATCGGAAACTTTCTGCTCATGTACACTCCCTTCTTGACGGTCTCGTTGATAAACTAAATAGAATGAGCTTCTTTAGCCTGTCACCATAAGGCAGATTTTCCAGACCTCGGCTCATTCTTGTAGCTCTATAGTGAACCTTTTCTAATTTTTCAACATCCATTTTGAAGTGTGGACACAACAATTGGACACAGTATCCGGTAATGGTCCCACTGATGCCATATACATAGGCAACAGGACCTTCCTCCTCCTAAGTGATATTCCCCTACTTATGAATACAAGGATTGCGTTCACCCTCTCAGCTACAACACTGTGCTAGTAACTCTTGTTCAATTGTTTATCTATCACTATTTCTAAGTCACTGCTTTCCAGGGTACAGTCCCCTAGTCTAGAAGTGTGACCATGATTCTTTGATCTTCAGTGTGTGACCTTGCATTTGGCTATGTTATTTACCACTCCAACAATTCGTGTCACCAGCAAGGGTTTTATATTTTCTTCTGTTAGTATATAGGCCTGTTTGTTAGCCTGGGATAGAATTTGGGGTTAGACTTTTTGATCCTTTTTTACACATTTTAATACAAAAGTGACAAAGGCACTGTGATGTTGCTTCTGCCTCGTCAGATGGATTTGTTAGTACAATGGGAACAGATAAGAGCAGTGAAAGCCTTACTCAAGAGCACACTTTAAGATTGCCTTGAGATAGGGGTTGAGGCAAAGTCAAGCAACCAGTCGGGAGGGGCAATGGGTCTGGGGGGACAAGGGGAGGGGAGGTATAAATAACTAAAAGACCAGAGAAATGCCAATCCCTGACTGGAGCACAACCTCACACCTCGCCCCTCCCATGGGGTACAATGATTTTGTATAATGCCTTTTTTTTTTTTTTTTTAATCACAATGTCACAGACTTGAAGGCCAGAAGGGACCATCATGACTATCCTGTCTGACCTCCTGCATGTTACAGGCCACAGAACTTCGCCCACCCACTCCTTTAATAGACCCATAATCTCTGGCTCAGTTACTGAAGTCCTCAAATCATGATTTAAAGACTTTCAGAGAATCCACCATTTATTCTAGTTTAAACCAGCAAGTGACCCATGCCCCAAGCTGCAGAGGAAGCCAAAAAAAACCAACCCAATCTCACCTGGGGGGAAAATTCCTTCCCGATCCCACATCTGGCAGTCAGTTGGACCCTGAGCATTTCAGCAAGAACCAACAGCCAGACACCAGGGAAAGAATTCTCTGTAGTAACTCAGAGCCCTACCCATCTAGTGTCCCTTCACCAGCCATTGGGGATATTTGCTACCAGCAGTCAAAGATGGGCCACATGGCATTGTAGGCAGTCTCCTCATACCATACCCACCATAAACTTATCAAGCTCAGTCTTGAAGCCAGTTAAGTTTTTTAGCCCCACTGCTCCCCTTGGAAAGCTATTTCAGAAGTTCTCTCCTCTGATGGTAAGACACCTTCATCTAATTTCAAGCCTAACCTTGCTGATGGCCAGTTTAGCCATTTTTTCTTGTCTCAACACTGGCACTTAATGTAAATAACTCCTCTCCCTCTCTGGTATTTATGCCTCTGATGTATTTATAGAGCACAATCATATGTCCCCATAGCCTTTGTTTGGTTAGGCTAAACAAGCCAAGTTCTTTGAGTCTCCTCTCATAAGGTAGGTTTTCCACTTCTCTGATCATCCTAGTAGCCTTTCTCTGCACCTGTTCCAGGTTGAATTAATTTTTCTTAAATATGGGAAACCAGAACTGCACACAGCATTCCAGATGAGGTCTCACCAATGCCTTGTACAATAGTGCTAACACTTCCCTATCTACTGGAAATACTTTGCCTGATGCATCCTAGGACTGCATTAGCCTTTTTCACGGCCACATCACATTGGTGGCTCATAGTGTTTCTGTGATCAACCAACAGACCCAAGTCTTTCTCCTCTGTTGCTTCCAGCTGATACATCTCCAGTTTATAGCAAAAATTCTTGTTGTTAGTCCCTAAGGGCATGACGTTGTGATATTAAATTTAGTTCCATTTCTATTACTCGAGTTTTCAAGGTCACCCAGATCTTCCTGTATGATATGCCGGTCCTCCTCTGTATTGGCAATATGTCCCAACTTATCCACTTTTCGTGCCAAGCTCATGAATGAAAATATTAAGCAAGATTGGTCCCAAGACTGATCCCTGAGGAATTCCACTCGTAACCTCCCTCCAGTCTGACAGTTCACCTTTCAGTATGAACCATTGTACTCTTTTCTTTACCCAGTTCCTTATTCACCTTTCAATTGTCATATTAATCCCCATCTTCTCCAATTTAATTAATAACATCCCCTGTGGAACTGTATCAAATGTCTTACTGAAATCCAGGTAGATTAGATCTACTGTATTTCCTTTGTCTACAAATTCAGTTATCTTCTCAAAGAAAGAAATCAGGTTGGTCAAGAATTATTTACCTTTTATAAAACCATGTTGTATTTTAGCCCAATTACTGTTTACCTTTGTCCTTAACTAGTTTCTCTTTCAAAATTTGTTCCAAGACATACATTATAGAAGTCTAAGTATATTATGACAATACAAGGGCCTTTATAAACCAAATATGTAATGTCATCAAAAAATGATAAAACTTATTTGACAAGACCTATTGTTAAGGCTGTGATGGGTTCAGTCACAGAGACCCCCTTGGGATTGTCACCTGATGTGCCGAAACTACCTCTAAGCCCGTTTTCTTTGCCAGCTTGGGACTCCAGAACCCTGTCTTGTTGAGCCAGACACGCTAGCCTTCTGCAACACAGACCCAGGGTCTGACCCACGCCCCCAAAGCTGCAGACTTAACTGAAAACAGCTCAGCAAGTACTCTTGTCTCTAGCACCCAGCTCCCAATGGGATCCAAACCCCAAATAAATCTATTTTACTCTTTTTAAAGCTTATACAGGGTAAACTCATAAAGTGTCCACCCTCAAAAAAAAAAAAAAATAGAGAGATATGCACAGCTGTTTGCTCCCCCAGGTATTAATCACTTACTCTGGGTTAATTAATAAACAAAAGTGATTTTATTAAGTATAAAAGTAGGATTTAAGTGGTTTCAAGAAATAAAAGACAGAACAAAGTAAGTTGCCAAGCAAAATAAAACAAAACACGCAAGTCTAAGCCTAATACATTAAGACACTGACTACAGGTAAATCTCACCCTCAGAGATGTTCCAATAATCTTCTTTCACAGACTAGACTCCTTCCTAGTCTGGGCCCAATACTTTCCCCTGGTACAGTCCTTGTTCCAGTTCAGGTGGTAACTAGGGGATTTCTCATGACTGGCAGCCCTCTTTGTTCTGTTCCACCCCCTTTTATAGCTTTGGCACAAGGCGGGAATATTGTCTCTCTCGGTCCCCACCCCTCCTTTTAAATTGAAAAGCACCAGGTTTAAGATGGATTCCAGTACCAGGTGACATAGTCACATGTCCTGTGAGACCCCAACCCTCCATTCTTCCCAGCCTGACTCACAAAAACACAGGAAGGCAGGCAAGTAAACAGAGCCATTTACAACCAATTGTCCTAGTCAATGGGAGTCATCAAGATTCTAAACCACTATTAATGACCCACACTTTGCATAATTACAATAGGACTTCAGAGTTATACTTAATATTTCTAGTTTTAGATACAAGAATGATACATACATACAAATAGGATGACCACACTCAGTAGATTATAAGCTCTGTAATGATATCTTACAAGAGACCTTTTGCATAAAGCATATTCCAGTTACATCATATTGACACATATAAACATATTTTTATAAAGCATATGGAGTGCAAAGTCACACCCTCCTCCTGAACATACTGCCGGAGTCTTGGACACTGTCCATGGTGGAGGCAGTACATGTAAAACCCCTGTTTGTCTCTGGTTACACACCTTTCCAGTACCTTTAAACCCTGTGATGTCATTCCTAGGTGTTCTCGTGAAGTTTTGGGTTCCTGGTCCCTGGGTGCCTGAAAACATGTTGGGGGTGGAGGCGGCAGTATTGCTAATAAAATGCAGACAGCATTCTGGAGTGCAACGTCCCAAAGGCTACATTTTAGTCACAGGTATTTTTAGTAAAAGTCATGGATAGGTCACGGGCAGTAAACAAAAATTCACGGCCTGTGACCTGTCTATGACTTTTACTATGTACCCCTAACTAAAACTTGGGCCGGGGGACTGTGCGTGATCGGGGGGATGGGATGGGGGTGCTGCGGGTGCTGGTGGCCCAGGACCCCTACTGGTGCTGGGGAGGAGGCGGGCGGTGGTGCGTAGCCCAGGACCCCCACTGGTGCTGGGGGGTTTGGGGGTTGGCGGGGCTGGCAAGCTCCCTATCCAGCATGTCCCTGTAGCTTGGGGCTTTGTGTGCTGCTCCCTCCACAAACGGCAGTTCTGCAGCTCCCATTGGCCAGGAACTGCAGCCAATGGGAGCTGTGGGGGCGGTGCCTGTGGGTGCGGGCAGTGTGTGGAGCCCCCCTGGCCACTCCGCCTAGGAACTGCAGGGACATGGCGGTGGGAGCCAGGGACTGCCACCGCTCCCCCTCGCCCCCCAGGTAAGTGCTCACACACACCCCAACTCACTGCCCCATCCCTGAGCCCCTTCCCACACACCCAAACTGCTGCTGCTAGCCCAGCCCCTGAGCCAGCACTGGCTGTTGCCGAAGTCATGGAGGTCATGAAAAGTCATGGAATCTGTGACCTCCGTGACAGACACACAGCCTACTATCCATAAAACTATGTTATGCTACAATCCTTTAATTATTTACTGAGTCCCAGATCAGCCTTTCCATGATTTTGTTTGGGACAATGTCACACGAACTAGCCTATATAGTTCATAGATTGCAAGCCGAGACCACTGTGATCATCCAGTCTGGCCTCCTGGATAACACAGGCCAGAGAACCAGGCCAAATGATCATATCATTTAGAAAAATATCCAATCTTGATTTAAAAATTGTCATTGATGGAGAATGCATCACAACCCTCAGTAAATTGTTCCAATGGTTAATTACCCTCATTGTTTAAAATGTATGCCAATTTCCAATCTGAACTTGTGTAACTTCAACTTCCAACCGTTGGATTGTGTTATTCTTTTCTCTGTTAGATTGTTCCCCATGTAGGCACTTATAGACAGTAATCAAGTTGCCCCTTAACCTACTTTTTGTCAAGCTAAACAGATTGAGCTCGGAGTCTGTCACTATAAGGCAGGTTTTCTAATCCTTTAATCGTTCTCATGGCTCTCCTCTGGACCTTCTTCAATTTATCGACATCCTTCCTGAATTGTGGACACCAGAACTAAACGCAGTATTCTAGCAGTGGTCACACCTGTGACAAATACAGAGGGAAAACAGCTTCCCTATTGCTGCTCAAAATTGTATGCATTCTAGGATCACATTAGCCCTTTTAGTCACAGCATTGCAGTGAGAGCTGATGTCCACCTGATCATCTACCACCACCACCACATCCTTTCCAGTCATTGTTTCCTGGGACAGAGTCCCCTATCCTGTAAATATGGCCTACATTCTTCATTCCTAGGTGTATACATTTGCATTTAGCTATATTAAAATCCATATTATTTTACCAAGTGATCCTATTTATTCTTTTAAAATATGGTTACATTAGCTTTTTTCCAGTCCTCTGGAACTTTCCTGGTGTACTAAGATTCATTAAAAGTCAACATTAATTGTTCAGAGAGCTCATCACTTAATTGTTTTAATTACAAATTGTTGGTCCTGCTGGTGTAAACATGTCTAATAGTTGCTGTTTAACATCCTCCCTAGTTACTGATAGAATATAAAGTATTTCATTATCATGCTAAGCTGTGAATATATCATTCTACTTCTTTCTAAATACAGAACAGAAACATTTATTGATACTTCTGCCTTTTCTGTATTATGATTGACAGTACTGCTTTCTTTATCTATTACTGGATCTATATCCTTTGTAGAATTTTGTTCCTGACAGACAGATATAAATAAATCTCATTGTCCTATTATCCTGGCTACATATTTTTCATTGATCCCTTTAGTTTCCTTTATCATCTGCATTTCCTAACTGCAGACTAGGACTCTTTGCCAGCAATTTACTCATTTTTTCTTGTATCTGTTTTTCACTCCTGCTTTCATTTCCCTTCTTTATCTGGATATGTTTATTTCACTTTTAACCCCTTCTAGCCTTAAAATCTATGAACAAGATGAAGTGAGACAGAACTATGGTGTTTGCAATAGCTTTGCTGGAATTCCAGCTTTATACTTGGCAGGGAGATGTTTTCTCAGTTGGTTTAACTTCTTCCTCACCTGGGTGGGTGTCTTTTGAGAGTTTCCTTTCCGTGAAGTCCTGGAAACTTGGGACCCAAAGATCTTCCCATTTTGCCATTTGGATGAGCACAGCAGAGTCAGCGATTCCACTCACTGCAAAGCAAAGAAGTCGGTTCAGTATTCCCCAAATAGATTTTACCTGCCGTGGCCCATGATGTAGGCTCATCCCTTTCATGGGTGGAGGTTGATATGTATTTGCATAAATGGGAAAATGGATACAGAAACTAGGCATTGCTAAACTTGATCAGACTCAAGGTCCATCGAGTCCAGTTCCATGTCTATGCCAGTAGCCAGTAAAAGATGGGGTTTTGTGGTGTAAGAACCCCACAGTAGCAGATATGGGACAATCTGCCCCCACCCTTCCAATAGGTCTCACAGAATCACAGAAATGTAGAGCTGGAAGGGATCTAAAGGGCTCATTTAGTTCAGCTTAGCCCCTCCCCAGCCCTCCCATGCAGGGCCAGGTATACCTAGACCATCCCTGACAAGGGTTTGTCCAGCCTGTTCTTAGAAACGAACCTTGGAAACCTGTTCCAATACTTAACCACCCTTATAGTTAGAAAGTTTTTCCTAATATCCGACCTAAAACTTCTTTGCTGCAGATTAAGTCAATTACTTCTTCTCCTATCTTCAGTGGACATGGAGAACAATTGATCATGATCCTCTGTATAACAGCCCTTATATATTTGAGGACTTCTCATATTTCCACTGTCTTCTTTTCCCAAGACTAAACATGCCCAGATTTTTCCCCCCAACATTTCCTCATAGGTCAGCCTGTCTAAACCTTTTATCATTTTTGTTGCTTTCCTCTGGACTCTCTCCAATTCAAGTGTGGTGCCCAAAACTGGGCACGATATTTCAGCTGAGTATAGCAGAACAACTACCTCCAGTGTCTTACACACAGCACTCCTGTTAATACACCCCAGAATGATATTAGTGTTGTTTGTAACTGCATCACATTGTTGGCTCACGTGATGATCTCTTACAATATCCAGATCCTTTTCTGCAGTACTGCCACCTAGCCAGTTATTCCCCTTTTCGTCTTTGTGCATTTGATTTTTCCTTTCTAAGTGCAGTACTTTGCACTTGTCTTTATTGAATTTCATCTTACTGATTTCAGACTCCAGTTTGTCAAGGTCATTTTGAATTCTAATCCTGTCCTCCAAAGTGCTTGCAACCCCTACCAGATTGGTGTTGCCTGAAAATTTTATAAGCATACTATCCACTCCATTCTCCAAATCGTGAATGAAAATGTTGAATAGTATCAGACCCAGGACAATGTTACCCCAGTCTGACAATGAAACGCTGATAACTAGTCTTTGAGTTTTGTCTTTCAACAAGTTGTGCACACACCTTACAGTAAATTAATCTAGACCACATTTCCCTAGTTTCCTTATGGGAATGTCATGTGGGTCTGTGTCAAAAGTCAAGCTATCTACTCTTTGCTCTTAAGCAAAGTAAGCAGTCATGGGATAAGAGGGAAGGGCCTTTCATGGATCAGTAAATAGTTAAAAGACAGGAAACAAAAGGTAGGAATAAATGGACAATTTACACAGTGGAGAGAGGTAAATAGCGGGGTCCTCCAAGGACTGGGACAAGTGCTGTTCAACATACTTATAAATGATCTGGAAACAGAGGTGAACACTGCACTGCA
The DNA here is from genome assembly GCF_965140285.1 of Lepidochelys kempii. Taxonomy (NCBI): domain Eukaryota; kingdom Metazoa; phylum Chordata; order Testudines; family Cheloniidae; genus Lepidochelys; species Lepidochelys kempii. Next base: position 8,982,853 of record NC_136402.1, on the reverse strand, counting down.
GACAATACAAAATAACTCAAGATAGTTAAGTTCAAAGATGACTGCAGAGTTACAAAGGGACCTTACAAAACTGGGTGACTGGACAACAAAATGACAGATGAAATTCAATGATGGTAAGTGCAAAGTGCTCACTGGAAAACATAATCCCAACTACAGATAAAAAATGTGGCGGTCTAAACTATTTGTTAGCACTCAAGAAAAAGATCTTGGAGCCACTATGGAGTCTGTGAAAACATTAGCTCCATGTGTCGCCGCAGTCAAAAAAGCAGACAGAATGTTGGGAACCATTAGGAAAGGGATAGATAATAAGACTGAAAATAGCCTAATGCCACTACATAAATCCATGATACGCCCACACCTTGAATCCTGCATGCAGTTCTGATCATCTCATCTCAAAAAAGATGTATTACAATTGGAAAAAGTTCAGAGACAGGCAAGAAAAATGATTAGGGGTATGGAACAGCTTCCATCTGAGGAGAGATTTAAAAGACTGTTCATCTTAGAAAAGAGGTGACTACGGGGGAATACGATAACGGTCTGTAAAATCAAGAATGGTGTGGAGAAAGTGAATAAGGAAAGTGTTATTTATCCCTTCACACAAAAAAAGAAGCCAATGAAATTAACAGGCAGCAGATTTAAAAAAAAAACGTAGAGAAGACTTCTTCACACAGTGTTCAGTCAACTGTGGAACTCATTGAAAATGGATATTGTAAAGGCCAAAAGTATAACCGAGTTCCAAAAAGAATGAGATAAGTTCATGGAAGATTGGTACATCAATGGCTATTAGCCAAGATGTAAAGGACGCAACTCCATGCTCTGGGTGTCCCTAAACCAGTGATTGCCATAAACTGGGACTGGACAACAGGGGATGGATTACTTGGTAATTGCCCTGTGTTCATTCCCTCTGAAGCATCTGGCACCAGCCCCTGTTGGAAGACAGGATACTGGGGTAAATGGACCATTGATCTGACACAGTATGGCCATTCTTATGTTCCATAGGCCATAACCCCATTAAAGAAGGAAATTAGTTTGTTTTGGCATGATTTGTTATTGACAAATCCATGTTGGCTATTACTTGTTACCCTATTTTCCTCTAGGTGTTTACAAATTGTTTAATAATGTATTCCTGTATCTTTCCAGGGATCAAGTTAGACTGACTGGTCTATAAATCCTCACGTCCTATTTGTTCCCCCTTTTAAAGATGGACACAAACATAATGCCTTTCTCCAGTCTTCTGGGACCTCACCCCTTCTCCACAAGCTCTTGAAGATAATCACTAATGGTTCTCTAAGATTGATTCATCTAGTTCAGGGGATGGCCAACCTGAGCCTGAAAAGGAGCCAGAATTTACCATTGTACATTGCCAAAGAGCCACAGTAATCATCCATAGGCTTGATCCTAAGGGTACATGATGCATCCCATCATCCATCGGCTTATGGTACATTTCATCAGTCCCTGCCAACTTGAATACATCTAACTTATCTAAATATTCTTTAACACGTTCTTTCCCTATTGTGACTTGTGTACCTTCCCCCTTGTTGTTAAAATTGTTTTGAGCATCATAAGGCAACTTTTTACAATATCTTTGGGAGACCAAAGTGTATTAAGTGTTGTGGCAGGTTGCCACAGTCGGTGAGGCCTACAAAATAATGGGCTTAAAACAATTCTATAAACTCTACTACCCTGACCTAAAACCAGGGTTCGCGGACAAAGATCATAGAGATAAAACTGTTGTTGGGAAATTGGCAGGCCATTATGTGGAGAGTCAGCCTGGGTTTGATAGAAAACCTAACAATGAAGGGATGGGATCAGATCATAGGGACTGAGCGCAAGCAGAGGCCCACATGTGGCAGCAGGGAAGCCCTGAGATGGGTGGGACAAAGGAGTGTCTCATCTGTGATCAGCCATGTCACTTTGCCTGGGACTGTCTGCTCCGCCCAGTGCGATGCTCAGAAAGCCAGCTGCAACCCCAGCCTCACAGAGTTAACTGGGTGACAATCTCCAGAGGGAGGGAGTCACATAGTACACTGATGGCATACAATGTTCATGCTGAGCCAATCACACCCCAAACTACTGCCCATATTTCATGCTGCACCCTCTTAGGTGCAGACCAATTGGACCCTCAGTGGGATGGAAGGTGGCAGTCAATGGGGAGACATTCATTGAATGGAGATACCCCAGGACCAGGAGAGATACCAAGAGAGATAGTTAAACTCCATGTCCTGAAACCCCATCAAATGCTCTCAGGGTGTGAAACGTGGCTAAAAACTCCTGGTATAAGAGCCTTCACTCAACCTACACCACAGGTTTCTATACAGACTCAGGAAGGCTTGGGGCACAAGGGGTAAGTGTACTGTCAGATATTCCATATTCTTTGCTTTGGGGAATAATATGGCTCTAAAAACAGAAGGGATGAATCAGACCCCCTCTGCTAACTCCAGGCCTTCAAGGGACTGTGTTATCATAGAATATCAGGGTTGGAAGGGATCTTAGGAGGTCATCTAGTCCAACCCCTTACTCAAAGCAAGACCAATCCCCAATTTTTGTCCCAGATCCCTAAATGGTCCCCTCAAGGATTGAACTCACAACCCTGGGTTTAGCAGGCCAATGGTCAAACCACTGAGCTATCCCTCCACCCCCCAATGCTAACAGGAGTAGCTGAAAAGGTGGTGTTGGGGGTGGGAGAAGGGAAGGGTCATATCCACCCTGCCAGTATCCAAGAGGAATCAGATTACTTTCTCAGTATATGCAAACAAATACCAGAGGAGAGGGTGGGTGAGATAGCCGCCTACTCCAGGGGACAGAGTAGCAGCTGTGTTAGTCTGTATTCGCAAAAAGAAAAGGAGTACTTGTGGCACCTTAGAGACTAACCAATTTATTTGAGCATGAGCTTTCGTGAGCTACAGCTCACTTCATCGGATGCATCCGATGAAGTGAGCTGTTGCTCACGAAAGCTCATGCTCAAATAAATTGGTTAGTCTCTAAGGTGCCACAAGTACTCCTTTTCTTTTTACTCCAGGGGAGTGAGGAGACCTACTGAATTAAAGGGAAACCCTCTGGGTCCTGGAGCCCAGGCCAGGGAAATAACTTCTCCGACTACTCTTACCAGGGAGCCAGCGGAAGTACAGAGCATGGGGATGACAGTGACTCCAGCCAAAAGTAGGGACACTGAAGCAGCTGCAGTGCACTGCTCAATCTATCCAAGGGTGGGAAATGCCCAAGCGTAAGACAGCTGCTTGGGAGATGACAACAGTAACTACAACCAGCAAAGAAGGGGAAATTCTCCCCAGAGTCTAGGACTGCCTGACGATCTGTCAAAATGTAAAGGACCCTGAGCCTGCTGGAGGAAAATCTGTTGCACTCCTTGACTCAATATACAGAGATGAAAAGGCCACCCCATTGGGACAGGGGATCAATACTCCTCCCATTCCCCCATAGACGCTGAGGTAAAGCCACAGGAGTCCCCGGGGCCCCAAGAGCCTGAGAAGGTGGCCAGAAAGGAATTTGGCTATGGGGGATGTTTCAAGACTCTCTCTTGTCCAACCCCTCTGCTGTAAAAGCAACGTCTGGTTGAGAGCCACTTCACAGGGAGGCAGCCCTGCTTTATTTCTCTCTTTTGTCCAAAGAGTACATGGGGACTCAACTCACTGCCAGAGGAACTGATACCTTGAGGGACAAAGGGACACCACACACCCTCCCTAAAAACCAGATGGAAGGTGGGGGTGGGAGGACCAGGTCTCAAGTTCACACCCAAAGGTTTTGGGGGAACAAGGGCAAGAGGGGGAAAGCAGGAGCTCCACCCTCTAGGTTCTAACAGGAGAAATTATATAGGATGATTGTTAAACTGTACAGTTTTTGAGGGATGTATGCCGACTTGCTAGCAGAATGTTTATTACATGCATAGGTGAAATATTAACTTATGAAAGGTAATGGCTTAAACTCCATTCAGGGAATAAACCTCTAGATTCCTCTAGGATGCCAGTCAAGCACCACAGTTACACCCACTTATTTAGGGAGAAGATGAGAGACAGACAAGGCAACTTCCTACAATATCTATGGAAGACCATATCATATTAAGTATATAAATGGTTTATGTATCATTTGTGGGCCAGGGATTGTATACACTCCATGGTGGGGAGATGGATACCACAGCTCCTCCAGGAAGTGAAAACAGTAACAAATGATTAAGGCAAATTGCTCATGTTATAACATCTCCAGAGAGGTACCACTGCCTAGGGAAGCTCATATATTCTGATTCAAACCGGATTCTACACAGATCAACAGACAAAAAGGGGACTTCTGGATAACTTCCCCCCCATTTTATCTAAAGAATGAACGTTCTTTGCTTAGAAAGAGCTGTGTGATTGCTTTCTCTCCAAGGACTATGAAAGTTAAGACAGGCAGATGATTTGCTGGGGACATCACAGCGTAATCTAGGGAGATGTGCAGCCTTAAAACCCCTGGTGAAGAGAGAATAAGACATGCATGTCTGTCCAAAAGAGGTGATGTCTCAGAGCCAGAAACTTTTAAGTGGGTGCCTTGAGGGACCACAGAGAGGGAGTACCGGTGCAGTTACCTTGAAACTGACAATATGGTCACAAGTAATCATCTTAGTTAAGAATGTCGCAAAACACAAATTAAACATCTCAGCCTTCTTGATGTCACCGGTTATTAGCTTTCCTTCCCTGCTACGCAGCGGACCTACACTTTCCTTCACCTTTCTCTCCCTCTTAATGTACTTTTAGAAACTCCTCTTATTACCTTTGTATGTCCCTTGCTAGGCATAACTCATTTCCTGCCTTAGCCTTTCCGATTTTGTCCCTGCAGGCTTGTGCTATTCTTCTCCACATCCCCTTAGCAATCTGTCCATATGGCCACTTTTTGTGGGATTCCTTTTCGATTTTCAGCTCATTCCCATGCGCCTCATGGAGCCATATTGGCCTCCCCTTCCTGCTCCTTCCTTCTGATCCAGTCCCATTTGCCTCCTCCTCTGCCAGACCATTGCTCCTTCTCTTTACCTAAGTGGGCCGGGGGGAGGGCGGGGTGCCCCGGCAGACCGAGGGGGGGAGGGGAGACAGAGGGGGAGGGGGGGACTCCCCAGCCGGGCCCCCGGCAGACCGGGGGGGGAAAGAGGGGGCGCCCCGGCAGACCGAGGGGGGGAAGGGAGACAGAGGGGGAGGGGGGGACTCCCCAGCCGGGCCCCCGGCAGACCGGGGGGGGAAGGGGGGGCGCCCCGGCAGACCGAGGGGGGGGAAGGGGGGCTCCCCAGCCGGGCCCCCGGCAGACCGGGGGGGGGAAGGGGGGCTCCCCAGCCGGGCCCCCGGCAGACCGAGGGGGGGGAAGGGGGGCTCCCCAGCCGGGCCCCCGGCAGACCGAGGGGGGGGAGGGGGGGCGCCCCGGCAGACCGAGGGGGGGGAGGGGGGCTCCCCAGCCGGGCCCCCGGCAGACCGGGGGGGGGAAAGAGGGGGGGCCCCGGCAGACCGAGGGGGGAAAGAGGGGCTCCCCAGCCGGGCCCCCGGCAGACCGAGGGGGGGAAGGGGGGGCGCCCCGGCAGACCGAGGGGGGGAGGGGAGACAGAGGGGGAGGGGGGGACTCCCCAGCCGGGCCCCCGGCAGACCGGGGGGGGAAGGGGGGGCGCCCCGGCAGACCGAGGGGGGGGAAGGGGGGCTCCCCAGCCGGGCCCCCGGCAGACCGAGGGGGGGGAGGGAGGGACCTTCTCCCCTTTCCCCTCCGGGGGTGGGCTGCAGGCGCCCTTTAACGAGGGAGCCCCCGCCGTTACCGCCCCCACTCACCGCTCCGGCCGCGGGGGCTGCGCGCAGGGGGAAGGGCCGGGGGGCTCCGGGGTCCCGGAAGCGGCTTGGACGGCGGCTTCCGGTGGGGGCCGGAAGCTCCCACAGCGCGGCCCCGCCCCCGGCCTCGGCTGCGGGGCCGGTTTTAACCCATCGCGCGCCGGAGGCCCGCGAGGCGCTTGAGCGTCCCCGGAGCCCGGGGCCGGGATGCCCGAGACGTCCCCGGGGGGGGGTCGCTGCGTGTCCCCGGGGCCGGGATGCCCCAGACGTCCCAAGGGAGTTGCTTGTGTGCAGGGCTGGCTCTAGGGTTTTTGCTGCCCCAAGCAAAAAAAATTTTTTGGCTGCCTCTGCTTTTTTTTCTTGCCCCCGGCTCCACCCCAGCTCTGCCCCTTCCCAAGTCCTTCCCCAAATCCCCGGCCCTGCCTCCTCCCCCGGGCCTGCCACATTTCTTCTTGGTACAGCACCAGGAATCTGATTTAGATCTCCAGGGCAGCATCTGCCTCCAGACCCATGGTGTGGCTTTAGTGCTTTGAAAAGTGTAAATAAATCAAACCTCTCCATCCCAACTCTGAGAGCTGGGAACAGACTAGTGCCAGAGAAATCATCTTGCTGAAACTAACAGAAAGTGCATGGCATAGCAGGGCTGGATCGATGATGTGGAGAAGAGGAAAACAAGTGGAAGGAAATTCTAGCCCTATTAAAGTCAAAGGGAAAACTGCCATAGACTTTTAATAGGGCCACAACTTCACCCCTAAAGATTTTCTACAGGGCCTGGCTGACTGTAGAGAGCTTGGGGTTGGCCTGTGGAGATGATCTGTGGTATGCTCAAGCTGTATGGCCTGTTAATGAAGAGGCAGTTAAATAGGCCTGGTTTGCAGATCCCATTCCCCGCTCACTGAGTATGGCTGGCAAGGGACTTGACTCATCCCGCACATACAGGCGTAAAGCATGAAGGGTTGTGAACAATTATTCTCCAACATTCTTTATTCAGACTGACAAATTACTAGCAAACAAAGAAGACATCTGTGCCTTCTCCTGGGTTAGATGTACACCCTGTCTCACGGTGTACTACCAGCGTACATACAGCTATCAAAATAAATATTTTCTTATATAAATTATGTAGTTTAAAAGTGTGTTTCACTATGGATTGGATACTTTACATGTATTTACAGAAATCACAAGGCTTTGCTTTATTTGCTTGCTTAGTTTTGTTCTCTAAAAACAAAATTGCTATATTTCAGCTGAGACAATCATCATATTACATCAATGCACCCTCTTCCATCGGTTTTTAAGGCCAGAAGGGACCATTGTGATCACCTAGTCTGACCTGAATAATAACATGCCAGAGAATTCCATTCAGTAATTCCTGCAGACAGCCCAACAACTTGTGGATGAGCTAGGACAGATTGTTTGGAAGGACTTGATTGCAGTCTATGTGTACCCACATATGGAGAAGATATTTGATAGGAAAGGGCCTTTTAATCTAGCAGGCACAATCATAAGAAGATCCAATGGCTGGAAGATGAAGTCAGCAATGCTCAAACAGGATGTAAGACACACATTTTGAACTATGAGCATAATTAACCATTGCAACAGTTTGCAAAGGAATGTGAGAAATTCTCCATGACTTATGTCCTTTAAATTCACATATGGGGGTAACATTTTCAAAAGTGCCTAAGTGATTTAGTAACCTAAATCCCATTTTCAATGATATTATGGGTAAAATTTTCAAAAGTACCCAAGTAATTTAGGATCCCACTCCCCACATATTGAAAATGGGACTTAGGCTCCTAAGTTACACAGGCACTTAGCAAAGTTTTACCAATTGTCTGCTAGATTAAATATCTTCTCATGTAGAGGCCACGGTCAAATCACGATGTGACCTTCTTTTCAATAGGCTAAGTAGATTGAGTTCCTTTAGTCTCACTGAGATTCTTATAGCTCTTTTCTGAACCCTCTTTAATTTTTCACCATCCTTTTTAAAGTGTGGGCACAAGAACTAGACAAAGTATTCTAGGACTGCTCTCCTCATTGCTTTATACCACCTCCCTCTTCCTACTTCAAATTCCCCTACTAATACATCCACATGTTGTGTGATCTCTTTGCCACAGGATTGCACTAGGAGGTCATGTACACAAATCTGTACATCTGTGACCTAAATTTTCCATTTCCATGCTATAATATTATATTCTAATACCTGACAAGTTCTATGCAATGAAATCAAGAGAGCCTTTATTTGAATGCATGCACTCAGCGAGTTGAGACTGATCATTTAACCTTAACTTTGTATTTCCTGATTGTAACATGCTTCCTCAGCAGTGCCCTGCCACAATGGACAATGGGAAACCTGCAAAAAAAAGTTCTTTAACAGAATCACAGTTCTCTGCTCCTCCTGGGTGAGTGTAACATCCCCATAGGGGCAGCACTACTCCACAGAGGGGACAGGCTGCTGGTGCTCCTCAGATCTGTACCAGTGGAAGATAAACAGTCAAACATCCAAAGGCTGGGAAACTGATTGTTGGAACAACAGAGAAAACGAGAGTATAATAAAGTAGTAAAAGAGTAGAAAAACTTGGGGACGGAGCTTTGTGTAGCTTTAAATCAGCAAAATAACCGGCCACATGATGGCATTATAAGGCAAGAAATGAGACACTCTGGTAGGTGTTCTATACAGAAGCCTGACTGAGACTTGTTTCACTCTATTCATCTAAATTCAAAGGGAGAGAGATGCAGAGATGGAGCTAATAGGTGACTATAATGTTAAAACCAGTAGAGAGCTATAATTCCATGCACCTAATGCCACACTACGACACCTCATGCCTATGGGCTGCGCAAATCACTGATGCCAGCTTACGTAACTCATGGTGGTGCGCGTGCACACTCAGCTCATACCTTCACAGCTGATCATCATTCGACCAGCACACTCGCACCATAATTACAACACTTGGCACCTTCATCCTGTACCTGCATACTAGCATCCCTTCAAATTTACCAACCTTCGTAGTCACGGACTTACTTATCACCTTTGCTATTACACACATGGATCACTGCCTCCTGCTCCATTGCAGGGACACATCTCCATACACCGTACCTGGTAAACTGATTCCCATTGACACAGTGCTCTGGCAGTGTAAAGGGTCCTTATCAGTTTCTCCCACTTTAGGCCCCTTTATACTGCCAGAGCACTGTAAAGTGGCCTGAGTATACATGAGAATTCAGACAAGTTACCGCTCACTTACACACCCCACATCTGGTCAAGGGCACGTTCTGCTCAATACTTCATCCAAGAGAGCCAAACTGTGTGGGAGTGGCTAAGGGAAGGCTTCGGCTTAGTATTTACAATACTAGAGGAAACAATTGGTGTTTGTCTAGAGCCTGGTTTTGAAAAGTTGCTTCCAAATTTACATCTGCAATTTTGTGGGGGACAAGAATTGTGAGTGAAATTTTATTGCACTTAAATATTTAGGGAAAAGTTTTCAAAAATGGGCCCTGACTTTTGCTACCGCAAGTTTTGGGTGCCCAGCTTAAAACACCTAAAGTTGAACACTCAAACATCCGATGAAGTGAGCTGTAGCTCATGAAAGCTTACGCTCAAATAAATTGGTTAGTCTCTAAGGTGCCACAAGTCCTCCTTTTCTTTTTGCAAGTACAGACTAACACGGCTGTTACTCTGAAACCACTCAAAAAAATGTTGGCTTTAGCTATGTGGCTGCACGCAGGTAGTTAGAATCACTGTGCTGAGATGAGGCCACAATTATCTGGGCCTGCAATGTCAGAGGCCAGCTTTAGACTCTCTTAAAAAGGAGGACTTAGTCTGTTATTTTGGCTCAGATGAGCACTGTATTCTCTCAAACGTGAGAGATGGCAGCATTTAAGTAGTTTTGACTTAACTACCTAGGTGAGGGTAGCTGCAAATTTAGTCAATAGAAGCACCGGACTGATTTTCACTGAATCATTCAATAGTTCATAAATGGTAACTTTTTCCTTTTTTCCTTTCTAAGGCAAATAAGGGAAGTCTTTTCAATTGTTTAACTGCATTCCTCTAAACCAGAACACTGCACACCCTTAGACACCTGGGCAGACTTAGTTACGTTTGTATCATTGGCCTTATTCAGTGAATTAACTGCTCGAATTAGACCCAATTTTTGCCTTATTGAATGGTCCAGATTGATTGTGGACTTTAGAAAGGTGTTGGCCTCCTGTACTGTGAAAGGAAAATCATGAGACAAAAAATTCTCAAAGAGTTCTGGGTCCCCATCCAAGGCCAGGATATTCTCGAGGACTTTGTGCATGGAGTACAGCTCTTTACAGTTTTCCACGAAGATTCCCCATAGGGACTGGTACCTGAACTCCTCCTCCATTGGTCGAATCTGCTGCCTGTCCTGAAGGCACTGCAGCACCCAACTCAAGCGGCATGGCCATTGATTAGCCATGACCACCCATGCAGCCACGGACCTTGCAGACATTGTGTGTCTCATAACGTTCTGCTGGAGCATGAGTCTGATGGTGATGGGAATTGTGTTGACTATCCTTTTCATTTGGATAATGCTGTCTGGAATGTATGCATAGAGACAATCAGTCTCATTGTGCAGAGCATGAAATGCTTCATGAATATACCTCATAGCATGAGCATCGATTTGGCTTTGGTCCATTTCACTGGACATCTCCATATCTTCCAGGTTTATCATTTCCCCCTTTACGTTCTTGACTCCCCTTTCCACGTTTTTTGTGATGATTTTGTACATCAGGTCCTCCCGGCTCTGGACAGCATCCTGCAATTGCTGGATTTTGGACTTTGTGCCCATCTCTGGCATTGAAAAAGGCAAAGTCACCGTGCGGTTCAGGAACAGGTACCCATTGTCAGCCATTCCTTTCATGCAGCTGGTTTGTTCCAAACACGATGCAATGATGCTGGGATCTATCACCAGGATGAAAATGAATGGGGCGTTCGTGTCCGAGAGCAAAGTGTTTATTGCATTCAAAACCCCAACGACCCTCTCTGGGTAGCACATATCCAGACTGGTGATCTCCAGCACTATGCGCAGCCGCCGTCTCTGATAGATCTCCATGTAATACACAAAGCTGGTCAGCATCTCAATTTCCTTCTTCACTTGGCTCATGAAGCCTAGGTGGCTGCTAAACTTCTCGCTGTTTGTCATCTTCTCAATTTTCTGCTTCTGGCTGATAACCACGTTCTTAACCACAGAGATAACAGTCACTAATATTCCTGATCCAGACAGGGTGGTGGTAGTACTACCAATGACCTTTAACGCCCTGCTGTCTTTTAGTCCTGGTACAAAGATTGCCACTGAGAGCAGACTTATGCCTGCCACTAGGACAAACACGAGGCCTCCTAGTGTAAGGCAGGTCCGCCTGTTGAGAAGCCATTCGTCTTGGCTAAAGCCAGAGGCATATCTGGGCCTTTTCCCCATCACGTGGTAAAAGCTCAAAGGCAGGGCACCAAAGTGCTTGCGGATGCTTTGACAGAGCGTGGTGACCAGCCCTGCCCACAGCTTGTCGCTGCCAGCATATTGCCAAGCACTAAACCTGATGAAGATGAACTGAATGTTCTCCCTCCTCAGGTGGACCTCAGTGATCACAGGCTGGTAGAAGACCAGATACCACAGGAGAAGAAAATAGCCCCAACCTTCAGGTCTTCTTGGCTTTAGTTGTGATTTTCTCAGCTCCTCTTCTTCTCTCTGAAGGGATTCTTTGAGCATGCAGGCTGGAGAAGCAGAAAAAACAACTGGTTACCCTGCTGTATGGTACTGTGTCTCATTAAGGGGAGGTGGGGAGGCCCTACCAAACAGGTCATGTGGCCCGGATTTGTTGTCTTGCTGGGTATCTGAAATAAATTGTTTAATAGGGTGCCATAGGGATCTGTGCTAGCTTTGGTCTTACTTAATTTAACATCTTCATTAATGATCTGAAGAAAGGGGGCATATTAGAAAAAATGGCAGATGATTTTAAACAGGGAGGTGCTGCAAACTTGGAGGCCAGAGAAATAACATGAAAGGAGCTAGGGCGATTTGGAGAAGAGTCAGAAAAAATAAAATGGATTCAGCTTGAAAGATGCAGCCAGTGCATCCCAGGGAAATTATCCCAAACACACATACTGCAAGGGTGACAAGGAAGGTTGGTGTGTGGCAGTGGGCAGCAAATTAGACAGGAGCTTGAAATGTTATAAGGCAGTAGAAGAGACCATTGCAATGTGGTGGGCAGCATACACAAAGAATCACACTGCAGAGCAGGGGGACATGGCTTTGATGCAACTGTCCCTGGGACATTGTGTTCAGTTCACAGGTGTGCAAAGTAGCTGAATTAACTTTGCTGCTGGAATCTTAACTGTGGTGTTTCCTGACCTTTTGGAGTTTTAATGGAGGCTTTTTAAAAATATTTAACTTCCTTGTTTTGCTTTTGAGGAAATTGCATGTAATATGTGAGGTCCTGGGGTCTTGGACTCCAGTGAGTATTTGTCTGAGTGAAAATTGAAAGAACTGAAGTCTCCAGGATCTGGGTCCCAGCATAGTATTTCCATGGCTCCATATAGCTCTGAAATGTGCATTTTATTCAGGTGAGAAAGGTGGGATGAGCTCCTGTCTTTGCTGCTGAAATGTGATGTCTTTGGGGACAGATTGCTGGAAGGCAGCTGCCCAAGTAGTTTCCATGGGGATCCTGGCAGTAAAGAAGGCAGAACACAGTTTGTTTATAGAAATGAAAACAGAGACTTTGCAGAATATAGTAGGTTGAAACAAAAATCACTGAAAAACCCAGAAAGACTGGGGGCTGTGATTGTCACCTGACTCCGATAACAGGGTGTTTAGGGGACTGTTAGTTATGTATTACAATCCTCCCCATGCGAAGTGTCCGAGTAACCTCCTTTCTCTGTTCGGCCCCCTTGCCAGAGACTGCAGCATCCCTGAACCTTTCTAACTGGGCAGGAAGAACATACGTTGTGGCGGCACAAACCCAACCATGCCAGCTCACTAGCTGTCTGTGTATGGGAGCACGAAGGGGCATACAAATATTTAGTATATCTGGCACGTAAATACTTTGCAAGCCGGCTACACCAGTGCTGTATGAATGCCTGTTCTCACTTTCAGGTGACATTGTAAATAAGAATCATAGGCCTTGTCTACACTTGCAAGTTGGAGTGCATTAAATCAGTCCTCGGTGCCCTGACTCATGAGGTGTCCACACTGGCAAGGCACGTAGAGCACCTGGACTCCGCGGCTGGAGAGCCCTTGGTAATCCACCTCCACAAGAAGCATAGAGCTTTCTGCGCTCCAGTGTGGACGCCCTGGTCTATTAATGCACTCTGATCGGCCTCCAGGAAGTGTCCTACAATGTCTGTTCTAGCCACTCTGGTCATCACTTTGAAGTCTACTGCCCTGCCCTCAGATGACCAACCATCAGACCCGCCCTTTAAATTCTCTGGGAATTTTGAAAGTCCCCTTCCTGTTTGCTCAGCAAGGCGTGGAGTGCTGTCAGCGCATCTTTCCAGGTGACCATGCCTCCACGCGCCAGGCGATCCCCAGCGTGGAGCTATGGCGAGGTGCTGGACCTCACCAGTGTTTGGGGGGAGGAAGCTGTCCAGTCCCAGCTGCACTTCAGCCATAGGAATTACAATACCAATGGGCAGTTATCAAGGGCCATGATAGAAGGGGGCCATGACCAGGATGCAGTGCAGGGTTAAAGGGAAGGAGCTGCAGAACGCCTACCACAAAGCTGTCCCCACGACCTGCCAGTTCTACAAAGAGCTGGACGAGATACTTGGGGGTGATCCCACCTCCACTCCGAAGAGCACCATGGACACTTCAGAGGCCGTGGCAGCCCAGAATGCAACAAGGCAGAAGGAGGAAAGCGGGAGCGAGGGTGCAGAGGAGGACGGGGGCCAGGAGCCAGAGGACAGCTCGGCATCCATAGATGCATGCAGCCAGGAGCTGTTTTCAAGCCAAGAGGAAGGTAGCCAGTCACAGCAGATGGTGCTTGGGGAAGAACAAACAGCAGAGGATGTGCCCGGTAAGCAGCTTTTATTTTGAGAAGGGAGTTGTTGGGTGCGGGCTGTTGGGGCAAGGAGGGTTGCAGAAAGAAGGGTTAGGTCTGCATGCATGCCTAGATGCGGAATAGGGCAGTGGTGTAGTCTCTCACATCGCGGTAATCGGCCTCAGTGATCTCACTGAAGGTCTCATCCAGAAGCTGGGCAATCCGCTTATGCAGGTTCCTTGGCAGAGCTACCGTGCTCCTTGTCCCAGTAAGGCTAACGTATCTGCACCACTGTGCCATGAGGGGGTGGGGGGCACCATCGCTGCACACAGGCAAGCAGAATATGGGCCAGGGCGGAAGCCGCTTTGTTGTAGAAGACCCTCCCTTGCTTCCCAGGTCACCCTCAGCAGTGAGATATCTTCCAGGACGAACCCAGCCTGTGGAAAATGTGGGGACAGTGTTGAGTATAGGGGCCCCCTGCAGCTGTTGGCTCTCCCCAAGGCACAGGACCCCAGAAGACAGTATGGCCCTGGATCAATCAGTCCCCCCTGTCCCTGTGGTTACTCACCATTTCGGGGCTCTTGTGGGTTATGTGTGCTCACTTTGGGATGGGCAAATTATGCTGTTGTGTGCACTGTGCTTGTCTTTACGTTCAGCCAAATCATTGCTCTGACTAGTGTGACCAATGCTGCCTCTCTTAAATGTTGCAGATGCAACCTTGAGATCCCAGCCGTCCTTGTTATCAACGGCTGAATGGCTGCGCAGCCTCAGGGAGCGGCCACTAAGAAGCAAGGACCTTCTGCATGAAGTCATTACTGAAAATCAAAAAGTACAGGAGTGGCGGGAGACCAAAAGGAGGGTCCGCCAGGACAATGCGGATCGCTGGCAACAAACCACAGAGCGGCTCTTAAGCATTACGGAGCGCCAAGTGGACTCAATGCAGGCGCTCATAGCACTGTGAACAGAGCAGATCCGCGCCCCCCCCCCACATCCCTTACCCCAAAACTCTTTCCCTTACGCCCCCATGTCACCTCCAACCCATTTTCCCCAACATCCGGTTTCTTATCGCCACCAGCTGCCTCCAACACCTGTAGCTTCACCACCCAGCCCTGAAAACTAGGACCCTGAGCCACTGCACTCAACCCCCATCACCATGCATTTTAGCCAGCCTGAAGAGCAGCACTCATTGCACAGCACTCCAGACAGGAAGGCTGAGTATGATAACAGGATATACACAAATCTGTGACTCTTCCGTTCCCCACCCCGCCCCCTTCTCTCCTCCCACATAGCACAGATGTGTCAGGCCATGTGTGTTTCTCCAGCAGTTGTGTTTCTTTTCAATAAATGAATTATTTTGGTTTTGGATACATTCTTCATTAAGTAAAAGATAGCACAGCCCAGGAAAGCAACAGGTGCTGCTAGTCAGTGTATCGTACGTAGCAAACACAGATGCCTACTAGCATTGGAACCACGGCACTTCACTCCCGTGCAGGGCACCAAACATTACTGGTGGCTTTCAGCATTGAATTGCTCCCTCAAGGCATCCCTAATCCTTACCGCCCTGTGGTGGGCCCTTCTAATAGCCCTGGTCTCTGGCTGTTCAAATTCAGCCTCCAGGTGTTGAACCTCAGCGGTCCATGCCTGAGTGAAGCTTTCACCCTTCCCTTCACATATGTTATGAGGGGTACAGCACGTGGCTATAACCGTAGGGAATGTTGTCATTGGCCAGGTCCAGCTTCCCATACAGACAGCGCCAGTGGGCCTTTAAATGGCCAAAAGCACACCCAACAGTCATTCTGCACCGACTCAGCCTGTTGTTGAACCACTCCTTGCTGCTGTCAAGGCTCCCTATGTAGGGTTTCATAAGCCATGGCATTAAAGGGTAGGCGGGGTCTCCAAGGATCACAATGGGCATTTCCACTTCCCCTATGGTGATTTTTTGATCCGGGAAGAAATTCCTGGCTTGCAGCTTCCTAAACACGCCTGTGTTCTGAAAGATGTGTGCGCCATGCACCTTTCCAGACCAGCCTACGTTAATGTCCGTGAAACACCCACGGTGATCCACAAGCGCCTGGAGAACTGTCAAGAAATGCTCCTTCCGATTTATGTACTCAGAGGCTAGGTGGTCTGGTGACAAAATTGGAATATGCGTGCCATCCATTGCCCCTCTGCAGTTAGGGAAACCCATTTGTGCAAAGCCATCCACAATGTCACACATGTTGCTCAGAGTCACGGTTCTTCTGAGCAAGATGCGATTAATGGTCCTGCACACTTGCATCAACACGATTCCAGCGGTAGACTTGCCCACTCCAAACTGGTTAGCAACCGATCGGTAGCTGGAGTAGCTAGCTTCCAGATTGCGATTGCCATGCACTTCTCCACCGGCAGGGTGGGGGTGAGCTCAGCACACAGTCCCATAAAAGTGGCTTTCCTCATCCGAAAGTTCTGTAGCCACTGCTCGTCATCCCAGACTTGCGTGACGATGTGATTCCCACCACTCAGTGCTTGTTTCCCAAGCCCAGAAGCGGCGTTCCATGGCGGTGAGCATGTCCATGAATGCCACAAGCCATCTCGTGTCGTATGCATTCTGCGAGTTGACATCATCTTTGGACGCCTCACTATCACTTTGGAGCTTAAGGATTAACTCAACTGCAATTCATGACATGCTGGCGAGACCGATCAGCATGTTCCTCAGCAGTTCGGGATCCATTCCCGCAGACCGAAAGGGAAGACAGAGTGCGCCATACAAACGCCGTTGAAAGATGGCGCCAAACGTGGACGGAAGCACAGGGATTGCTGGGATGCAAAGCGATGCATCATGGGACATTGGGACAGGAGCCAGGATGCCCTCCATCCCCCTTCCCACAAGCCTCAGCGCCAGAATGGGAAGAGGTGCTCTCTAAAAAAGCGGCCCATAATGCACCACTCCGAATGCCGCTGCAAATGCTGCAAATGTGGCCACGTCACTGAGCTTGCAGCTGACAGAGTGAACATACGGAAGCGCTTTCCCTGCTGCTGTCTCTGAAGGCTGGTTTAACTCCCAGCACTCTACATCTGCAAATGTAAACAAGGCCATAGAAGATTAGGGTTGGAAGAGACCTCAGGAGGTATCTAGTCCAACCCCCTGCTCAAAGCAGGACCAACACCAACTAAATCATCCCAGCCAGGGCTTTGCCAAGCCAGGCCTTAAAAACCTCTAAGTATGGAGATTCTACTACCTCCCTAGGTACCCATGCTAGTGCTTCACCACCCTCCTAGTGAAATAGTGTTTCCTAATATCCAACCTCCCCCACTGCAACTTGAGACCATTGCTCTTGTTCTGCCATCTGCCACCACTGAGAACAGCCAAGCTCCATCCTCTTTGGAACCCCCCTTCAGGAAGTTGAAGGCTGCTATCAAATCCCCCCTCACTCTTCTCTTCTGCAGACTAAACAAGACCAGTTCCCTCAGTCTCTCCTCATAAGTCACGTGCCCCAGCCCCCTGATAATTTTCATTGCTCTCCGCTTGACTCTCTCCAATTTGTCCACATCTTTTCTGTAGTGGGGGGCCCAAAACTGGACATAATACTCCAAATGTGGCCTCACCAGTGCTGAATAGAGGGAAATAATCACTTCCCTCGATCTGCTGGCAACGCTCCTACTAACGCAGCCCAATATGCCATTAGTCTTCTTGGCAACAAGGGCATATGGCTGACACATATCCAGCTTCTTGTCCACTGTAATCCCCAGGTCCTTTTCTGCGGAACTGCAGCTTAGTCAGTCGGTCCCCAGCCTGTAGCGGTGCCTGAGATTCTTCCATCCTAAGTGCAGGACTCTTGAACTGGTCTTTGTTGAACCTCATCAGATTTCTTTTCGCCCAATCCTCCAATTTCTCTCGGTCACTTGAATCCTATCCCTACCCTCCATCATATCTACCTTTCCCCACAGCTTAGTGTCATCTGCGAACTTGCTGAGGGTGCAATCCATCCCATCAGCCGGATCATTAATAAAGATGTTGAACAAAACCGGCCCCAGAACCAACCCCTGGGGTACTCTGCTTGATACCAGCTGCTAACTAGACATCGAGCCGTTGATCACTACCCGTGGAGCCCGACAATCTAGCCAGCTTTCTATCCACATTATAGTCCATTCATCCAATCCATACTTTTTTAATTTGCTGGCAAGAATACTGTAGGAGACCATATCAAAAGGTTTGCTAAAGTCAAGATATATCATGTCCACTGCTTTCCCCATATCCACAGAGCCAGTTATCTCATCATAGAAGGCAATAAGGTTGGTCAGGCATGACTTGCCCTTAGTGAATCCATGTTGACTGTTCCTGATCACCTTTCTCTCCTCCAAACGCTTCAAAATGGTGGAAGTGGGCAGCATTATCTCTAAAGTTTCACACTGTTTTGTTTTTGAGTGTGGTTATGTAAAAAAAATTCCTACATTTATAAGTTGTACTTTCACGATAAAGAGATTACACTAGAGTACTTGCATGAGGTGAATTGGAAAATACTTCTTTTGTTTCTCTTTTTTACAGTGCAAATATTTGTAATAACAAATATAATATAAAGTGAGCACTGTGCACTTTGCATTCTGTGTTGTAATTGAAACCAATATATTTGAAAATATAGAAAAACATCCAAAATATTTATAATAAATTCAAATTCGTATTCTATTATTAAGTGTGATTAAAACTACAATTAATTGCAACTATTTTTTAATCTAGTTAATTTGCTTTGCATTAATTGCTGGCCTTAACTGCAATTAATTGACAGTCCTACTAAATGTCTTTAAAAATTTGGGCCTAGCAACCTATCTGCATGTTTAGGTGCCTAAATAGCTTTGGAAATCTGGCCCTAAGTGACTGAGGAGCCTAAGTCCCATTTTGAAAGGTGACTTGGTAGCTGATTAAAAGTGTTTATATTGGTAGTGTGTATTTTGGCAAAAATAAGCTATAACTAATAAAGAAACTGATACAGAAAAATCAGCAATACCTCCTTTAGGAATGGATGTAACTATATTGATACTTCCCTCAGCACGGCTTCAGTTACACTGATATAAAATTATAACTTTTGTTTACTGAAATAAGTTTTACCATTATGGACACTTTCAAAACCAATGTACACTGGAACACCAGAGTTACAAACTGAGCAGTCAACCACATACCTCAGCTGGAACCAGAAGTATGCAGTATTGTGTTTCATTTGTCTGGTGAAGCCATCGTGCCCAGGGCAACAGCACCTTTGTGCCCAGAGTCCCAGTCAACGTTCCCTCTAATTTTTGACAGGCCGTGTGCACAAAAAATTTCTTCTGTGCAAATTGCTGGTGTTTCGCTGTGTGTGCGGGGTTGGGGATCTGTGGGCGTGCGCACACACACAGAGCTTCGAGGGAACAGTGGTCCCAGGACAGTACAAGTATATCAGAGCGATAAATGCCGGGGAGGGAGAGGAATTCTTTAAGCTCAGTACCAATGTGGACACAAGAACAAATGGATATAAACTGGCCATCGGGAAGTTTAGACTTGAAATTAGACGAAGGTTTCTAACCATCAGAGGAGTGAAGTTCTGGAACAGCCTTCCAAGGGAAGCAGTGGGGGCAAAAGACCTATCTGGCTTCAAGATTAAACTCAATAAGTTTGTGGAGGAGATGGTATGATGGGATAACATGATTCTGGCAATTAATTGATCTTTAACTATTCATGGTAAATAGGCCCAATGGCCTGTGATGGGATGTTAGATGGGGTGGGACTGGAGTTACTACAGAGGATTCTTTCCTGGGTATCTGGCTGGTGAATCTTGCCCACATGCTCAGGGTTCAGCTGATCGCCATATCTGGGGTCGGGAAGGAATTTTCCTCCAGGGCAGATTGGAAGAGGCCCTGGGGTTTTTTCGCCTTCCTCTGTTGCATGGGGCACGGGTCACTTGCTGGAGGATTCTCTGCACCTTGACGTCTTTAAACCATGATTTGAGGACTTCAATAGCTCAGACACAGGTGAGAGGTTTATTGCAGGAGTGGCTGGGTGAGATTCTGTGGCCTGCGTTGTGCAGGAGGTCAGACTAGATGATCATAATGGTCCCTTCTGACCTTAATATCTATGAACCTATGAATCCTCGCTCCGACGCGCAGCATGCCTACGTTCTGGGGAACCCCCTGAGGACAGGGGCCTGTAGAGCCCCTTGCTGGGAACACTCACTGCCCTTGCCTTGGAGCACGCTACCAGACACCGAGGAGCTGACCTCCCATAGCATGCGGGGATCAGGTACAGGTCACAGGCTGCAGCACACAATGACCTGTTCACTACCAGGCTAGGCGGGAGTACACTGGTGTTCCTCTCTCGCTCTCTCCCAGCAGCCTGTCTCGTGCCAGCCTACCATGTTCCACCCAGTGCCCCCTAGGTATTCTAGCAGGTCTGAAAGCACCAGTTCTCCTGCGGGGAAACCCCAAAGCATCCCTGAGCCCACCTGTAATTTTATCAAGCAGCGAATTAAAACGGCTCCCGACGGGACAGTAGAAGCCGATGGTGACGGGTGTAGCGGTGTGCAGCAGTGTCTTGGAGAGGCAGCAGCAGTAAATATCATCTTCAGTCAGAAAATCTGGGGAAGAGGAGGCATCCATAAACACAGAGAAATAAACATACCTGCTGCCCCTCCTCCCCCCCATCTGTTTGGCTGTTTGCATTGTAATCAGGGAGTGGCTGGGCTGGACAGGATGTGTGAGAGCCCTTGGGAATGCACAGGGCCAGTAGCTGTGACCCTGTTCTCAGTCTCTTTATTAGCATCAGAGGCTCCACGCAGCAAATTTTTTTCCAGGGACACATTTTACTCTTTCTTCAGAGCAACAAATGTTTTTAGCTCATCCTTCAGGGATCCTCAGCTCAGCACCTGCTAACCAGCCAAGGGGCCCATTCTCAGTGCCCAAGCAGTGCAATGGGAGCAGAAGCCTTCAGTAACTCCCCAGCTTGTACAGCTGTCTCCTACACCTCCCTCCCTGGAACCCCCTAGTGCAGAAGGCATGTCAGTAGCCAGGAGGGGCAGGCAGGGAGAGTGGCAGGAGCACAAAGTGCCAGGGCAATCCCCACATGGCGTAAAGTCCCTAGGGAGCCATGACCAGTGGGCTGCACTAAAATGGGCCTGGACCGAGGATCAGGGAGCTGGCTCCTTGACTGCTCCCACTGCTGCTGTACCCAATATAAGCTGGATGCAGAAGAGAATCTGGCCCTGTGGGCGGGGGGGGGGGGGGAATCCTCCCCACCAGGCCACACACAGGCAATGGCTGTGCAGCAGCTCTGCAGAGTTTGCTTAAATCCAGAAGCTATGCTACTGCCCTGGGCCTCAGAGCTATGAATTTAGCAGGTGTGTTGTTCTTAGGGAGCCTTGTTTGCTTTCTGGGATAGAGTGAACTTTGGAGCTGATCCCTGCATAGGCAGACAGGCTGGGTACAGAGATCTTTGTTTGCACAGCATTTACTACGGTTATGAAAGTCTATAAATGAACATCAGTTGTAATGAACACCTTGATCTTGATCGCCACTCACCACAGATAGGGAAAGGACTTTGAACAGACTTTTGATTCTTTTCTACAATCTACAGAAACTATATGAGTTATGCATCTGTTGTGTATCTGCCAGAATTCTCCCATGAATGTGGGAGAAGAAATCTGTGTTGTTTTAATATGCAGTTCCACTCTAAAGAGTGACTCTCTTAAATGGCCCCTTCTTAGCTGATCTGCTCCTTGGGCTGCATTTTCTGTTCCTGTTTGGCACAGAAGTGAGTATACTACCCTGCGCCCTGATGTAGGTTAAAGCAGCCTGGGGGCTGCTCCAATCTATGCCAGCTGGCTATAGTCCCTGTGCGACCATATAGAAGCTGAGAATAACTGCAGGGAAGCACAGCCCTGGCCATGCACCCTCTTCACTCTGTGCCCAAGAGGGGTGGCTCAGTGACAGGCTATGCTGGCTGCTTGTCTGCTGAGAGCTCCCTCATGTCTGGGGAATTCTCAGGTGGGCAGATCCAAATGTTTCCTGGATGCTTTGCTTTGTAACTGAGAATCTGGCCCCTTGTGGTTATCAGTCAGCTGCACACTTCAGTAACTCATACTTCTTTATTGTTTTTACCAGTCAGCATCTCCAAGCAAACACAGCTTAAAGGAGACAGTGGGATTCTTCTCCTTGTGCGTCATCAAGAGACTTGAGCACTAAATCTGAACAGACTACACTTGAGCAAACCCACTGACCAGGTGTCACTTGGGGAGAAGGAAAGTGCCCTGATAGATTGTCAGATCCAAGGCTGGCACATTGGATCTAGAGCCTGAGAACTGGGCTGACCCGGCTGGAGCGGAAGACTTCTGCCCTCTCCCCGCAAGAGCTTCTGCCACTGCTCTGAGCTTCCTCCACCAGTGTCTCCAGCCAGGGCAGCCCGGGCTCAGGGCTTCTGCCCACTGCTGCCCAAGCCAGAGCTCAGGGCAGCCCAGGCTCGGGGCTTCCACATGTGCACACACACCCCAGCCAGGGCTTGGGGCAGTCTGAGCTGAGGCTTCCGCCCTGGGGCTTTTTCTGGGGCTGGGGCACCCATTTTTCCAGGGGACCCACCCAGAGTGGCCGGGGACCCCTGCCTTCATCTGTCACTGGCCTGGACTAGCAGCTAGGAGCCTCCAGCTGGGGCTCTCCTAGCAGCATAGGGAAGATCCTACTACCCACCTCCACCTCTGGGATCCTACCTTAACTGCAGGAGGTTCAGAGGCTGCTGCCTAGGCAGCACAGAAGTGAGGGTGGCAATCTTGGGACTCCCCCGCACAACCACTCTGCAACACCCCCCCACCCACACACACACAATCCTGTTTTGGGTCGGGACCCCCATAGTTACAACAGGGTGAAATTTCAGATGTAAACATCTGAAACTGTGAAATTGATCAATTAAAAAACCCTCTGGCCATGACTATGGTGGGGCCCTATTTACATGTTAACCCTGTAATGCTACTTATTGCTCCGTCAGCCCCGCCCAGCTCACAGGCTTTTCCTTTATATATGTGTCCATTACTGATTAGGGACTAAAGGCAGCTATTGAACTAATTGCCAGGATTGTTCTTTTCCCCAGTCCTCTGCCTACCTGGAAAATCTTTGTGCTTACCCACTGGACGAGGAGCAGCTACTAGATCAGTGGTTCCCAAACTTGTTCCGCCACTCGTGCAGGGAAAGCCCCTGCCGGGCCGGGCCGGTTTGCTTCCCTGCCGCGTCTGCAGGTTTGGCCGATCGCGGCGGCCGCGGTTCGCTGCTCCGGGCCAATGGGAGCTGCTGGAAGCGGCGCGGGCCGAGGGACGTACTGGCCGCCGCTTCCAGCAGCTCCCATTGGCCTGGAGCAGCGAACCGCGGCCACTGGGAGCTGCCATCAGCCGAACCTGCGGACGCGGCAGGTAAACAAATCGGCCCGGCCCAGCAGGGGCTTTCCCTGCACAAGCGGCAGAACAAGTTTGGGAACCGCTGATCTAGATGAATGTCATACCAATATCATCATCAGGCCAAACATATGGTTACTCTGCTCCCCAGGGCTGGCTGGCAATGTTTCCCATCCTGTTAGCAGGGCGTGATTCGGAGTGCTGTCTTGATGAGTCAACAGGTGGCTTATTACCCCATTTGGAGGGGTCTCTGGAGTGAGGGGATCTGGAGTGTGAGCTGAGGGAGGTCACAGCTGAACCCACAGATATCCTGCTATTAATGTCTTCATTAATAAAACCAAACCCAGGGCGGCTGAAGTTGAGAAAGGCTCTTGCTCACATAAGGTGTCAACGGTGGGGTTTGTGTTCAAAATGTCTCTGCACAAAGGAGGAGGGGGAGAGTGGGTGACATCCGGAAAGGATGATGGAACAGCAGAAACAGCATCATGCCCAGACTCTGCAGCATCAGGTGTCACTACAATTTCCGGACAGACAGCAAGCCCAGGCTGTGACCCAACAGGAACAGGAGAGGCAGTTCCAAGAGCGGCTGTTCTAGAGGTTCATGAACCATTAGTCTCTCACTGCCTCTTTGCTATTGGGAATGGCAGAAACAGACTCAAAACCCTCTATATGTCCCCTAGCCACTAGGGAGGGACAAAGATACACATGGTTTTAGCATGGGTTACATAAGGAGATAATTTGGCCCATTTCACCTGAAAGGCAGGACAGTAAAGATTGTGGGTTCTCATTTTAGAGACATGGGTTCTAGTCTCAGTTCTACCTATCCAACCTATTACTTATGTTATCTGTAAGATGGAGAATGAAATGTTTTCCTTATGGCCAGGAAATGAGGCCCTTTCAATAAGGATTGCACAGTGCATAGAAGTATTAAAAACAGTCACTAGAAGGGCTTGTGGTAAAAGCTCAGGCTTTTAGATCTAGAGATCCTAGCTTCAGTTCCTGCAAATGGCCCAAAGAAGGGTGGCATTACTGCAGATTTAACTATCTTGTCTCTAACCACTGGAACATATTCTGCTGCCACAAGCAAAGCCCAAGAACCCTGGTACCCAACAGCTAGTTCTCCGATCGTGGTGTCACTTTCTCTGGACTGCTCCTTGCAGCCAACAGGACTGTATCACCCACTAAGCTTGAATTAATATGCAATCTAGCTACCATTAACTTGGGTTTGAATAGAGACTGGGAGTGGCTGGGTCATTACACATATTGAATCTATTTTCCCCATGTGAAGTATCCTCGGACCTTCTTGTCAACTGTCTAAATGGGCCATCTTGATTATCACTACAAACATTTTTTTTCTCCTGCTGATAATAGCTCATCTTAACTAATTAGCCTCTTACTCCACCTTTTCATGTTCTCTGTATATATGTGTATATATCTATCTTCTTACTACATGTTCCATTCTATGCATCCGATGAAGTAGGCTGTAGCCCATGAAAGCTCATGCTCAAATACATTGGTTCGTCTCTAAGGTGCCACAAGTCCTCCTGTTCTTTTTGCGGATACAGACTAACACGGCTGCTACTCTGAAACCTAGCACAGAAGTGTAGGCTGTCTATGCTGTGCAGTTGTGGTTTGAACCTTGATGATAACTCATGAAAGTCTCTGTAAGCTACTGTGAAGGCCTGGGAATAATTCTTAAAATGACTTCATGTTACAAAGTGTATTATTAAGTGGGGAATTTGGATGTTGTGTTAGTGATCAATTTATTGTTGCATTTGTAGTGTCTGTGTTTTGGTTAATGGGAGCTGTCCCTTTAAGAAGAGGACAGGGCAGCTCTGTTACAGGGTTTGTATAATTTGAAGTACTGGGGATGGGTGAGTGTAGGCCCGCCCAAAATTAAAGGTTCTCCCCTTCAATTAAGGGGGAGGAACCGCTGGACCCAGGCATCAATTGAATACGCGGGGGACAATAAAAGAAAAAACAGGAGCGGGGCGAGGTCAGAGGTAAAGAATCAGGGATCCAGAGGGCGACATCGAGCAAATAAAAAGTTGTTCTCCTTTAATGGATGTTTAGTGGCCTCTACATGAGATGTGTTTGGTAGGTTTCAGTTCCACCTCCAAACTCACCACTGGGCTCTGTACCAATTTGCAGACTCAGCAGAGAGGCCAAGAACTGCCGGGGCCATGGGGAGTGATCAACCTTGTGATCCTTAAAGGAAGTACCCCCAGATCAGGGATGGGGCACACTGGGAGGGCCATTTGTGTGGGAAGCTTGCCTTTCTCCTCCCCTGTAGAAAAACCGAGGGTTTCACTCACGAGGACTGCATGAGCACTAAATCCACACAGCTTTCATAAAGCCAGAGTTTATGGTTATGTACAAATTAGTTCATTGACTGATTAGCATACAACGTTGCACATGGAGCTGCACAGAACTTGGCAGCTCTGGGGCTGTAACTCTGCCTTCCCTGTTTTGTCAGTGCCCACAAACCACAGGTGTTCACACCCGCAAACCCCAGGAGGTTCACATGCCCAGATACAGCCTGCAAGGTTCCCAATGAGGGGATGAGATAGCAGAACTCCTGTTGCTTCTTACCCTGGCTACAACCTAAAAATACATTATCCCCCAGGCCTGCTGCTCCCCAGACTCCCCTCCCACCAAAGTAGAGGATGACCGATCATGAACATGGATTCTACAAAACCTCAGAGGGCTTCTTAGTGCCGAATCAGCCAAAATTGTCTCCTAAACTGTCAGCCAAAACAGACTGTAGCTGGGAAACTGAGCACAGAAAGTTTAAACAACTTGGATAAGGTCAAATGGGGAATCAGGCACAGAACTGAAGTGTGCTCCAGAGTGTGGGTGTCTTTAAACAGACCTCAGAAAGATTGTGGTTTAAGTGATTTGCCCAACATCACATAAATAATCTGCAGCAGTACGCCGGGGTTCTGTATCCCCATCCAGTCCCTTCACCACAGAATCATATTTGCAGCCCTTCTCTTCTTCACTGTACACAAGCATTACTTTGATATTCAGTCACAGGTGACTAGCTGATCTAGCCCATGCATTGCAAAAGGCAGTGTGGCTAAGTGGGCTAAGTCTAGGGACTGTCATCCCTGGATTCTAGTCCTAACTCTCCCTCAACTGACCTTGCAAAATCTCTTCTCTGCAAAATCTGGGACTGGTGCTTGCCTTCCTTTGGGAATACAAGATCATATTGGATAAAAGGAATCTTTCTGTTTGCTTCACAGCTAACAGTTGTCAGTAGAAGGACAATCAAACTCACAGTCTCCAAGGCCAGTGGACTTTCCCCAAGGCGAGAGGATATTTTGTAGGTTGCTTGTTGAGCTGGTAACTATGTGGAGTTCAGTGTGGAGCCAGCTCCCAGCCCAAGCCAAAAGTGGTTTGCTCAGCAGAAGTTACCCAAACAACTAGTAACTTTTAATAATGACTGTTTGGAGCTGAGCCTGGTGCGGGCACTAGCTCACCGCAAGGGCAGTCCGGCGATATACGTTTGGATCTTCCCCTCTGTTGTCTCTGAATCCCTCTGCACAATGTGTTGTTAGAAGATGATGAGGTTTGGAGGCCCTGTATCTTGGGAACTCCCTGGTCAAATGACCCTAAATCTGCACCACAAATTTTAGGGCGGCATGGCTATTTTCAAGGCAATCTACCTATGGATGTGGATTTTAGAGCAATTTGAAAAATCAGCTTTAAGCAGAAACCTTGGTGGAGCCTGCACTGCGGAGTCGCAATCACTCCTCCAGACTTGGAGCAGTTTACAAAAGGAAGAAAGGAAAACTCCCTAGATACGCAGGCAAGGACCCATTCGTACCATCTTTGCCCTCATCCTGTCCCCAAGCCCCTGCCTGTATTGTGATCTTCTCCTGTTTGCAAACTTTGCCTTTGCTTTTTCTGGCACTGAGGGTAAGACATATAAATAGTAATGAGAAGAAACAAAGAGTCTGAAAAGTTGATGCTAATGGATGGGCTCTTGCACGTGACAGCCAAAGCATGTAAAGTCACTCAGCTTTCTCCTGGACTCCCATTTCCCAAACACAACAGAGACACGGCATTACAGCATATCTGCATCCTGATGTACCTTGGCTGTTGGTTTCCTGATCCCTGAAGTTGATCTGCCCCTTCGAGCCTTTACATTCCACTCCAGGAGGTTCCTCAACATGTTCTAAGCAGCTGTTTTCTTCATCATTACCACTCATTGGTGTTAGATCAGGAGATCTGTCCGCAAGATTTTCCAGGTAGGCAGAGGACTGGGGAAAAGAACAATCCTGGCAATTAGTTTAATAGCTGCCTTTAGTCCCTAATCAGTAATGGACACATATATAAAGGAAAAGCCTGTGAGCTGGGCGGGGCTGACGGAGCAATAAGTAGCATTACAGGGTTAACATGTAAATAGGGCCCCACCATAGTCACGGCCAGAGGGTTTTAAATTGATCAATTTCACAGTTTCAGATGTTTACATCTGAAATTTCACCCTGTTGTAACCATGGGGGTCCGGACCCAAAACGGGATCGTGTGTGTGTGTGTGTGTGTGGGGGGGGGTGTTGCAAAGTGTTGTGCAGGGGGGTCCCAAGATTGCCACCCTCACTTCTGTGCTGCCTAGGCAGCAGCCTCTGAGCTTCCTGCAGTTAGAGTAGGTTCCTGGAGGTGGAGGTGGGTAGTAGGATCTTCCCTATGCTGCTGGGAGAGCCCCAGCCAGGGGCTCCTAGCTGCTAGTCCAGGCCAGTGACAGATGAAGGCAGGGGTCCCCGGCCAATCTGGGCGGGCCCCCTGGAAAAATGGGAGCCCCAGCCCCAGAAAAAGCCCCAGGGCGGAAGCCTCAGCTCAGACTGCCCCAAGCCCTGGCTGGGGTGTGTGTGCACATGTGGAAGCCCCGAGCCTGGGCTGCCCCGAGCTCTGGCTTGGGCAGCAGGGGGCAGAAGTCCTGAGCCCGGGCTGCCCTGGCTGGAGACACTGGTGGAGGAAGCCCGAAGCAGTGGCAGAAGCTGTCGGGGGGAGAGCGCAGAAGTCCCGATCCCGGGCTGACCCAGCTGGAGCGGTGGTGGGTGCCCTAAGCCCCAGCTGCCCCAGCCGGAGTGACAGGGAGCAGAAGCTCAGAGCCTGGGCTGCCTTGGTTGGGGGGTGGAAGCCCCCAGGCTGGGCTGCCCCAAGCCCTGGCTGGAGTGCAGGGAGACCCTAAGCCCGTGCTGCTCCAGCTGCAGCTGGCAGAAGTGGAAGCCTCCAGCCCCGGGAGCCACCGGGGAAGGAAGCCCTGAGCTCGGTGCCCGGAGCCATGGCAGGAGTCGCAAGGTGTGTGTGTAGTGGGGCAGAAGGCCAGAGCCCGGGCTGTTCCAGCTGCAGCCGCCGGGAGCAAAAGCCCCCAGCCTGGCAGGAGCTGCTGGGGGAGGAAGCCCAGGCCTTGGTGCTGGGAGCTGCGGCAGGATCCACGGGGAGAGGGGGGAGGGAACGGATGCCCAGAGCCGTGCTGCAGCGCAGAAGTGAGGGTGTTCCACCCTCATTTCTATGCTGCTTCTGGAGGTGGGTCTGATTTCCTCACCAAGAGCAGCCATGCAGGGGAAGGGCAACTCGTGTCCCTCCCCAGCATGTCCAGACTAGCAACTAAGAGCCCTGGGCTCCCAGCAGCAGGGGAGATCAGATTTCACGGTCCGTGACATGTTTTTCATGCCGTGAAATTGGTCGGGCCCTACACATAAACTAGATTGTGACGGAACTACAGTATGACGGCATGAAGGGAAGGCAGTAGCTAGAATAAAACTAGGTTTTAACAAAGTATTTGATACCTCTCCTCACGAAATCCTACCGGCAATGTGAATTCAGACGGGGTCAGCTGTGTGTACTGCCCCATGCTCTGCAAACTGGCTAAAGAGCCAGCTCTGGAGGGATTGAGAACAGTGTGTTGAGTTGGGTGGGAGGGGCCTAGCAAGTGTCAGTGTTGGGCCTGGTAACATGTATTTTGGGTACATCTTCACTTCGAGATGTGGGTGTAATTTCTGGCTTGAGGAGACATACCTGCTGTGATCAAGCTAGCACGCTGAAACTAGACTGTAGCTGCGGCCGAATGAGCAGAAAGGAGCGGCTAGCTGCCTGAGTACGTGGCTAGAGTCTTGGATGGGTATGAACTTGGGTGGCGAGCCCTCCTGCCGCTTGCACCGCTGTGGCTACGTGGTATTTTTAGCGCATTAATTCAAACAGAGTTACCGAGGGTCTGCCTCCTAGAGCCAGGAATTACGGCCTCAGCTTGACGTGTAGACACACCCAGAGATTGGGGGAAGGGGTGAAATCATAGCAATTACATTTCCAAATGATACATACTGGGTGCAGCTGCAAACAGCAGTGTAAGCCAGGTTGGCAGCTAACAGGCAGCTGCTATTGCGGCTTCTCTTCCTGAGGAGTGTCGTCTCATTTTTCCTTGTGCTCCCCCCTCTCTCTGTCTGTCTCCAGCTATTGTCTCTTGTCTTATTCTTAGCTGCTCATAGAGCAGGAATCATCTTTTGGTTCGGTGTTTTGGACCATGCCTAGGGCCGTGGGGTCTGGTCGACGTCTGGGGCTCCTATGTATTACTGTAAGAATTAATAATAGATAATAATAATACAGTGACAGTGCACTGTCTGTGGGGACCATTGTGTGACATTTATGAATAGTTTCAGTCTGATTGTGCTCCTACAAGAATGACAAGCAG
This sequence comes from Lepidochelys kempii, assembly GCF_965140285.1. Classification (NCBI taxonomy): domain Eukaryota; kingdom Metazoa; phylum Chordata; order Testudines; family Cheloniidae; genus Lepidochelys; species Lepidochelys kempii. The sequence continues at coordinate 8,953,007 of NC_136402.1, read as the reverse complement.
TAGGGTTGCTTGTGCCTGGAATTGTAAACAGCTCTGGAGAAGCCCCTGTGGCCACCCTCGGGGATGGCTTGCATGTATGAGTTCAGGTTTGGGGGAAGTCTGCCCAGCGCATCTGGTGCATCTGGTGAGGACGTGTTGTGCCAATGGGAGAGTGCGAGAAGCAGAAGCTATGTTGGTGGGAGAGGGTCTCCCACCATCACAGTGTGGTGTGGACACCCGGCTTTAAGTAGATGTAATTTACATCACTAAGCGGGGTGTTGTTTTCACACCCCTGAGTGACATAAGTTACATCGACTTAAGAGGTAGTCTCCTAATTAGAGATGGGCTGGATGCAGTACACAACATCTAACCCTTCCAATTTGGGAAAGACTATATTCTGATTGGGAGTCAGAACCAAACCTCACAACTGAGGCCATATCTGTCATGGCTTTGACTCATAACCCTTGACCTGAACAATCCTGGAAATCTGTACATATTCAAGAAAGAATCGGTATCTAGCTGTGAAATCCACAGCTTGGACCCAAAATATGTTCTAGTTCAAACAGAGCTTGATTCACGGAAGTCCTATGGACTCCGTTATACAGGTGGTCAGACCTAAATTCCCTCTAAGCTGCACGACCACGCAGCAGGCTATTGAGGGCTGCACAGGTGCGCAGTGGGGAGAGGCGCCTCTGCCCCCGGCTCAGGCCCTGGCCCCAGAGCTGCCATAGCCAGGGAGAGGGCTGAGGGGAGTCCTCTCTCCCCACTGCAGCCCCAGGGCAGCCTGCACTCCAAACCCCTCATCCCCAGCCCCACCCCAGAGTCTGCACCCCCAGCCAGAGCCCTAACTCCCCCAACACACTCCAACCTTCTGCCACAGCCCGGAGCCCCCTCCCACACTCTGAACCCCTCGGCCCCACCCCCACCACACCACCTCCATATAGGTGCGCATAACAAAATTAATTCCGCACATGGATGTAAAAAATTAGAGGGAACATTGGGTCAGACTAGATGATCACAACGGTCCCTTCTGGCCTTATAATAACTGAATGTATGAATCTATGTCTAGTCCTGCCCACTGATTCTGGAACTGTTCTTTGAAGCACAAATGTGACGAGTTTATGATTGCCAGCCCCAAAGTCCCTCCCATCCTCACATCTACTGTGTTGTAAAATCAGGTCAGCCTCACCCCATGTTGGTTCTCTCATGTTTTGGAATTAGAAATTATTTTTCACTAGGTGTAAAAATATTTTTAAAACAAATCTTCTGCGTTGTATACATGGGCCAAAAGCGTCCTGGCAATTAACAAAGGCCTGTACCTCCTTATAATGTTACCTTCACACTTAGGCATTCTCAGTTTCTGCACCATATGTCTACTTTTCCTATACTCCTCAGCTAGGAGGCCTGTAATGTGCTGCACTTTGGCCTTTATATTTCCATTTGCTCTTTGCATAAAGCCACAGAGTTTGGGCCCAGAATCAGAGTTGACTCTAAATACCCGGTGTGACAAAGTGGGACTGTTCTTAATGTTTTCTCTGAATATTGTGGGCATGGTTCAGTTTCCCCTATGCAGTTCTTAAATATCTAAGTATAATTGTTGCAGAGCCCTAGAGGGCAGGTGTGTGCAGGGGTCTGAACACAGAGACTGGCCGACACCCTGTTTCCTGACAACTGGTGGCAGCGGTGGGATGTACTGCACCCCGTGGATGGTGCTTCCTGCAGTAAGTGACTGGGGAGCAGTAAAACGAAAGGGGATTGATGAGGACCAGGCGTGCTGAAGGCTCAGAGAGGAGCGGTTTCGGGGGGCGGTTAACCCCTGGGAGTGTGTGACCAGCGAGGACTGTGCAGTAATGGGGTCACCCTGGGGACTGCAGTGAGCAGTCTCAGGGGCGGAGGAGCCTGCGGCTTGGCCCTGGGAGAGAGAAGGACTTTTGCAGTAACAGGGTTCCCCTAAGGATTGCAGCAAGCGGTCCCAGGGGCAGAGGAGTCTGCAGCTTGACCCTGGCAAAGAGGTGGTGACCTCGAGAAGGGATGGCACACTAGGGGTTCTCCCTGGAAACTGTGAGGAGCTGAGAGCGCACAGGCCTGTGAGTCCACAGCAACGTGGGAACAGCAAAGTGATGGCCTATCACCGTCTCCTATCACCGTTGTCAGGCAAAAAGAGAGAGTTGCGCATTGGATAGTTCACCAAAGCAGAGTTAAATGTGCAGCTGGAGGAGGATGACCGCTCTAAGGAACAGATTCCTGACCCAAATGGGGCTATAGCAGGATCTGGGAGCAGCTGGAGTGGTAGCCAGGCATCGCCAAGACTCCTGTCCCCGACCAGACGGGGGTCTTCACGATCGGATTCCCCATCGGGGGATCGGAGATGGACGGGACTGGAGCTGAGTCCGAGAGAGCAAGAGGACTGTGAGAGACAGCGAGAGCTTGAGAAAGAGCTGCAGAAGCAGCAGCAGCATGAACTGGCGGTGGGGGAGCGGAGAGGCCTAAGGGACCTCCCTGGGGTGAGTGGGGATAGACCCCGGGGGGCCAGTTCCGCAGGGAACCTCGAGACTAAATTGCTGCCCCTGGGTAAGGAGGGGGGGATATGGATGCCCACCTCACTGCCTTTGAGCAGGCTGGCGATTTGAACCAGGGGGACCCTGCAGAAAAGCCCCGGTGTCTAGCTCCCTTGCTGGGTCCCAAGGCCATAGACTCTGTCAGCCAGATGGGTGGGGAGGTGGACAGGCTCCCACTCCTGACCGCAACCTATATGTCTGTGTGGAGTTTCCTGGGGTCAGGCCCCTCGGACCTCCAGTGGGAGTGGAAGGTGATGGTCAATGGGGAGACATTTCTGGGGTGGTGAGATCCTGGGACAGAGAGAGCCATTGTCAGGCCCTGGGTGGTGCAGCCTCAGATGCTGAGGGGCTGTGTGAGCTGGGTGAGGGTCCCAGGGACAAAGCCCCTCGCCCTGCCTATGGCCCAGATCCCTGTGCAGACATAGGAGGGGTTGGGCTTGCTGGTCGTTGGGGTTCTCCAGAGTATTAGCTGTGAGACCCTGTTGCGGGGTGACTGTCTGTTTGGGATCGGATCCAGACCCTGTTCCTGTAACAGCCAAGGATTTGAATTTGAATCCAGGGAACCAACTGGCTAAGATGGAAATTGTCAGTGAAAATGCAAATAACCTGGCTGGCATGAGGGAGGAGCTGCTAGGCTCAGGATACCTGCCTGCCTGTAACCAGCCCCCTGAGGCTGGGTGGGACAGAGAGATGCTCCCTGCCCCCTTGCACACCGGAGAGGGGGCTCACGCTGGCTCTGATGCAGCTCTCTGCTTTCCTCCACTGGGACAGCGAGGGCAGCGCTGAGCATGGGGGGAGACACAGGCAGGGCAGGTCGGCTGCCAACCAGGTTTCCCTGGTCCAGAGGCGCTGCTGGGAAGTGAGTCCACGGCAAGGATGGAGCGACCAGGGACAGGGCTCAGCAGAGCTGTGACCCCTGGCCCAGCCAGCGAGAGGGAAGACTGGGTAGCTGAGTCTGCAGAGCAGAACAGCTGGGTAGTTAATCTCTAGAGAATGCAGGGGATGGCAGGTCTACTCTCATCTCTAGACACTTTGGATAGGACTTGTAGTCTCAGTGAATTTAACATCTAGTTCCTTGTGGAAGCAGAGGTTGGTAAGGGAAGGACAACAAAACTTTGAGAGCACAGCTTGTAAAAGTGAACCTGAGATGGCGGGGTACTACTGGAGGTTTGTACCCCGCTGGAGCTCCCTAGCTGCCCCCATCACTAAGCTATGTAAGAAGGGGAAGCCAGACGAACTGGTCTGGACCAAGCAGTGCCAGGGGGCTCTCTGTGCATTGAAGGAGGCTCTAATCCAGGGCCTGGTAAATCTGGTAAACCCAGACTTTGCCAAGGCCTTTATAGTGTTCACCGACGCCTCAGACACAGGGCTGGGTGCGGGGCTGATACAAGCCGATGCTAAGGAATGGGAGAGATGTTGGGGCATCCATGGAAACTTCGGTGGGGTTGAACTTCCCCAGGTCACTGGCTAAAGTGACCTCGCTCAGTTCGGGCTCGAAAGGGGGAGAGATGTGACGAAGTGGGACTGTTCTTAATGTTTTCTCAGAATTTTGTGGGGGTGCCTCAGTTTCCCCTATGCAGTTCTTAAGTATCTAGGTGGTGGGATAAGGGTGTATGATCATTGCAGAGCCCTAGAGGGCAGGTGTGTGCAGGGGTCTGGACACAGAGAATGGCCAACGCCCTGTTTCCTGACACCCGGATATTCAAATTGAGCTCTAACTTTAATGATAGATGATTGCCAATCCTGAGCTCTGGATCTCGGCACCTTCAGATCCTAGATCTGCTGGATACCCACCACAAAGACCCACTCCTCAACCCCCACACTGAATGTTCCATAGAGGCGACAGCCAGCCACACACTGGCATTTCTCCTGTGTGATTGTGTCAGGGATATAGAAACAGGAGGATAATTGGTGGCTCAGAGCTGTAGGAGGAATATCACTGAACATATTGGGCTGATTGTGGGGGTGCTGCACTCTGGGGGTGAAACATGGCCAGGGCAAGAGTTGCTTCGGGAGGCTGAGCTGTGGGACACACTGACAGGGCCGGCGGTACTGTGGGGGGCTCTGAGCTGTGGGACCCACTGACAGGGCCGGCGGTACTGTGGGGGGCTCTGAGCTGTGGGACCCACTGACAGGGCCAGCGGTACTGTGGGGGGCTCTGAGCTGTGGGACACACTGACAGGGACAGCGGTACTGCGGGGGGCTCTGAGCTGTGGGACCCACTGACAGGGCCGGCGGTACTGTGGGGGGCTCTGAGCTGTGGGACCCACTGACAGGGCCGGCGGTACTGCGGGGGGCTCTGAGCTGTGGGACCCACTGACAGGGCCGGCGGTACTGTGGGGGGCTCTGAGCTGTGGGACCCACTGACAGGGCCAGCGGTACTGCGGGGGGCTCTGAGCTGTGGGACACACTGACAGGGCCGGCGGTACTGCGGGGGGCTCTGAGCTGTGGGACCCACTGACAGGGACAGCGGTGCTGGGGGGCTCTGAGCTGTGGGACCCATTGACAGAGACAGCGGTGCTGGGGGGCTCTGAGCTGTGGGACACACTGACAGGGCCGGCGGTGCTGGGGGGCTCTGAGCTGTGGGACCCACTGACAGGGACAGCGGTGCTGGGGGGCTCTGAGCTGTGGGACCCACTGACAGGGACAGCGGTGCTGGGGGGCTCTGAGCTGTGGGACCCACTGACAGAGACAGCGGTGCTGGGGGGCTCTGAGCTGTGGGACACACTGACAGGGCCGGCGGTACTGCGGGGGGCTCTGAGCTGTGGGACCCACTGACAGGGCCGGCGGTACTGTGGGGGGCTCTGAGCTGTGGGACACACTGACAGGGACGGCGGTACTGCGGGGGGCTCTGAGCTGTGGGACACACTGACAGGGACAGCGGTACTGCGGGGGGCTCTGAGCTGTGGGACACACTGACAGGGACAGCGGTGCTGGGGGGCTCTAAGCTGTGGGACCCATTGACAGAGACAGCGGTGCTGGGGGGCTCTGAGCTGTGGGACACACTGACAGGGCCAGCGGTGCTGGGGGGCTCTGAGCTGTGGGACCCACTGACAGGACCAGCGGTGCTGGGGGGCTCTGAGCTGTGGGACCCACTGACAGGGCCAGCGGTGCTGGGGGGCTCTGAGCTGTGGGACACACTAATAGGGCTGAACTGCAGGACACTGACAGGACTGGGCATGCAGGTTTGTTGCTCTGCTGGATTTAGCGTGTCCACTTATGCATCCCCGGGACATCCCCTTTATACTGCTTCTTCCGCCTGCATGACCCCACCACCTCTGTTCATGTGTGCAGGGCCAAGTTATTGGGAGCATGTGATGCCTTCCACAAAATGACCTTCTCTGTGTGTAATAATCACATCTGGTTTTATAAGTACTGGTCAGGGGACAGACTATTCTAAAACAAGACGGTACATCTTAAAACCAGACAAATGCGCTGCGATGCTTTGCTGATCAGATTGCTGTGACACATCCCTTCTTGTAGCCTCCACCCATGTGTTGTGTGTGAATTGCATCAGCACCCTGAAACCTTCTCTGACCAGTTTCCTGTTGTCTCAGTCTGAACTGGGAGTAGGTTCACACGCACTGTTCAACTGGGCTGAAATCGGGAAAACCAGAGATGCTAAACTAATTCTGTTGATTGACCTGTTACCAAGAAGCCCCCTTTCTCCTGCCACTCCCCCAGTTGTTAAGCACTTGTGTATTTCAAGTATTCCTCTAATCAGAGGCGAGTTTGCCGTGGCATACATTCCAGGAAAGCATTACCGGCTCATTATCAAGGTCAGACAGAAAGCAGCATCTTCAGAAAAGAAAATGCCAGAAAAACACTCAACATCAAATTTCCAAGTGCAAATAAGCAAATAACTTCCGCAAAACTGCTAACTAAGGAAGCTGAACAGAAAATGCTTCCATCGTGAGTCTCCAAAGTGCTGCTACCATCCAGCAGGTGACTGGGGTTTGGATTCTGGCACCGGAAAATAACATTTGCTCTTGTCTCTCTCTGGTATTTGCAGGCGACCATTCACAATGGTATCCAGGGTTGCTGACTGTCTAATGGCACAAACCCAAACACCGTTGCCTCGCCCCTTCCCCCAAGGCCTCGCCCTTTCTCCAAGGCCTCGCCTCCGTTCACTCCAACCCCCTTCTTCCATCACTTTCTCTCCCCAACCCTCACTCACTTTCACCAGTGTTGAGGTGCGGGAGAGGGCGCGGGCTCCGGGCTGGGACTGAGGAGTTTGGAGTGTAGAAGGTGGCTCCGGGCTGAGCCTGGGGTAGGGGGTTGGGGTGCAGGAGGGAGTGCCGGGTGTGGGCTCTGGGAGGGAGTTTGGATGCAGGCCAATGGGAACTGCTCAGTCAGCACTCGGGGTGGGGGCAGCGCACGGAGACCCCCTGCCCCCAACCCCCAGGACAGTGCTGGCTGCTTCCAGGAGCAACACTGCGCTGCCAGACTGTTAGCACCCTAAATCTCCCAGTACGGCTGCAGTAGCCTCTGGGAGAGAGGGCCTGATTTTTGCAGCCCTAAGCTATCTAGGCCTCCATATCTTTAGCTTCTTCCATCCCAGGCTCTGAAAACATTTCACAAACATGAATGAACAGAGTCTCATGATTCTCCTGTTCAGCAGGAAGATATTACAATAACTTAAGACACTTCAAGCAAACTAAAGTCATTGTGGGATAATTTAGAAACTACCTATGCTTGGTTCCTCAAGTAGATCCTTATGGGTGGCCAGAAGGTCCCCAGGAGTAGCTCTGGGATGGGAAACATCAAGGAATCTTTCCTGGCCCATTGAGCAGAGTTTTGTGTCTCTCACTCAATCCTCTCCCATTCTCCAAATAATGTATTATAAAATTAGCAGGGACTCCTTGACGGAGTAGCTGCTGTGTGCGCCTACCTTAGACTTTGGTGTCAGGTGTCTCTCTGCCTCTGAATACATCCAGTGAGCTTTGCTTCTCTTCAGTCTTTCTTCTCTGGCCACACTTACGGTTCCTTTCATGTTTCTGCTGCGCTTCTGAATTTATACATAGTCTCAAGCTGGCGTCTTTTAATTACTATTACACCTTCTTTGTTTTCCCTCTGGGGAATTGTATGACAAACACCTGACAACACTCAAAGGAAATAATTAGCTGGAGTTTAGGTAGAAATTCTGGTTGTGCAAGTGGAAGCATAGAGTGCTGAGCGCACAAAGAATTCCCCTCCTCTGAACTTGAGTCAGGAGATAGAAATGTCTCCATTAGGGGACATCCCCTTCCACACCATGTGCTTCCCACAGCAAGTCCGCACAGGCGGGGCTCCTGGGGAAGCCAGTGGGCCCTGCCCCCCAACTTCGCAGTCAGACGTGACTCTCAGCCAGCCAGTAAAACAGAAGGTTTATTAGTCAACAGGAACACAGTCCAAAACAGAGCTTGTAGGTACAGGAAACAGGACCCCTATGTCAGATCCATCTTGGGGGCAGGGAGGCCAGACCCCAGGTCTGAGCCTCCCTCTCTTTCCCCAGCCAGCTCCAAAACTGAACTCTTCAGCCCCTCCTCTCGCCTTTGTCTCTTTCCCCGGGCCAGGAGACCACCTGATCTCTTTGTTCTCCAACACCTTCAGTTGGCACCTTTGCGGAGGAGGGGCCCAGGTCGTCAGTTGCCAGGAGACAGGGTGTCGGCCATTCTCTGTGCAGACAGCATCACACTGGCCCTCTAAGGCTCTGCAACAATCACACAGCTTATCCCACCACCTACATACTTAAGAACTGCATAGGGGAAACTGAGGCACCCACACAGTATTCAGAGAAAACATTAAAAACGTTCCCACTTTGTCACAAGGGGAATTGCAGTCGAGACTACACCGCTAAATTTGGATACCTGGTTTGGCCCTCTCCTCCTCTGACTTTATGAAGAAAGCTCCTTTCCTCCCACCATTCATCATGGGCGATCTCTGTCCAGAGGGGGGATGTCTGGAATTAACTGGAGTTGTGAGACTTGGGAACAGTGGCCATTTGTCACAAACAAATTTGGGTAAGAAACAAGAAGAATGGGAATCGCTCATTTATTAGCATCGATTGGATCAGGCTGGTATTACTGAAACCGGCTGAGATGAGTCCCATGACTGGAATGTTAAAATCAATGGTTATAACGTATTTAGAAAAGATAAAATGGGCAAGGGGGGGCACTGTATATCAAAAATGGTATTACTTGTTTCCAAGTCACTGATAACTCCCAAGAAAATGACCTTGAATGCTTATGGATCCATGTCCTAACAGATAAAGCACAAGATGGGGTATTAGTTGCTGTCTTCTACAGAGCACCAAATCACACTAGGCAACAGGATGACCAGCTCCTTGCATGCCTATCAGTAATGTGTAGGGAAAAAATGTTGAGTGATCAGAGGGGACTTCAATTTGAGTGACACATGCTGGATGTCTCATGCTGCCAATACCAAAACATCTTTAGAATTTCTAAATATTATAGATGACAATTTCCTAATACAAGAAGTATTGCTTCCAGCATGGGGGATTCTGTTAGATCTTCTCTTGACAGATAAAGAGGAACTGATTATAGAGCTAAAAATTAATGGTAATTGAGTTATAAGTGATCATGACTGGATCACATTTAGAACGTGCAAACGGAATAAAGACCAGAACAGTGATATAGATACTAGGTGCTTTAAGAGGGCCAGTTTCAAAAAGCTGAAAACAGTTATGAGCCAAATCAGCTGGGAGGAACAATTTAACCAGAAAAATGTGAATGATAATTGGTAATTGTTTAAGAACACTTAACTAGAGACCCTAAAAGCCACAATTGAGGGAGAAGGCCATATTGGTTAAAATTTTGACCTGGTTTAGAGGGAAGTGAAACCAGCTATAAAAAATTAAAAATAACAAATGCAAGAATGGAGAAGTTGATAGTAAAAAAAAAATCAGAAGCTAAGAATTGTAGAAATTTGATAAGGGAAGCAAAGGGACACAAGGAGAAATCTACGGTCAGCAGAGTCCTTAAGGACCATATGAAAGAGGTTTTTTTAAAGTATATGAGGAACCAAAAGCATCCTAACAATGGTACTGATCTGTTACTAGATGGTGGACCCAAGAACCTCATAATACCGACTGACAAGGGGGTACAGAGGGATTACAGGAATCTCCTGATTCTGGTATGTACATGCTGGTTCACCAAAGAATGTCAAAACATGCCAATGGTTATAATTGCCTGCTGCATCCTGCATAATATTTGTGAGGCAAAGGGGGAGAACTTGCCACAAGGGTGGAGGTGGGGCGGCTGTCTGCTGAGTTTGAACAGACAGACATAAGGGCTATTGGACGGAGCTGAACGAGGAGGTATATGGCTTGGGGAGGCTTTGAAAGAGTACTTTGACGGCAAGCCACAGTAACGTGCTGTGGCTACTGTGCTCAACCTGGTGCTGCAATTTGGGAACCTACTGGGAACAGTTTTGGTGCTTCCAGCACTTCTGTGCATATATCAATGATAGTACAGCTACCACACCCCACTCCAGGAAAGAGGCAGTGAAGGCGGGTTCTCCAGACTTGCCTAGAAAGGCTTCAGGGAAGTAGCCAGAGCACAGCAGGCTCTATTTAAAGGAGCTGCTGGGCCTGAGCAGGTCAGTTGCCGGCTGGGACCAGAAGGGTGAGGAAAGAGAGGAGTCGAGATCTTCAGCCCTGAGTAAGGGTGAAGAGGAAGGGGCTACACAGGAAGTGGCCCAGGGAATAGCAGCAGCAGCTATTACAGGAAGCAGCACTTGGCTGCTAATTGTAGGACCCTGGGTCAGGACCTGGATTAGTGGGTGGGCCCAAGTTCCCCCACCCCCTGGCCACTGGCAGGGTGGCCTAAGCCCCAGGAAAGAGATAAGGCTTGTTTAGAAGCCCAAATGAAGGGCGGGACTTAAAGAGTCTCCAGCGAGGAAGCCCTGGGGGCACGGCTCTATACCAGGGCAGACGCGAACTTAAAGCTAGCCCAGAAGGGGCTGAGGACAGAGCCCCGAGACAGGGCTAAAGATAGTAACAAGGGCACAGAGACAGGCCCTGTTGGACCTATTACCCTGGAAGGGATTCCTTCATGTGTTTAGACTGTGTGTGACTCAGCTGGAGGGCTGAGGCATCACCTGACGAGGGCAACAGCTAGCAGGGGACACCATGAGCAGAGAGTGCAGGTTGCACCGACCGACAAGAGGCACTCATGAGAGGTGTGCACCATCACATACCAGCTGTATATTTATGACACTGGTCCGTCCTATGGGCTGTGAGCGTACAAGACCATTACTTTCACTGCCAACCGTAGTAGAAAGAGAGAGAGAGCCTGGAGCACTGGGCCTGGTGCAGGATCAGAGGCCATGAAACAACTTCAGACCATGTAGGAAAGCAGATGCTTCCAAGTTCACTCTCCAGTACATGAACTTGGCAAAGTTTGTGCTTGTGTACTAAGCACTTGCTGTTTACGTAAATATATTCCAGCTAGTACAGCTATATCCCAAACTAGTACAAGATGAGATGGTTTGACAGAACAATGAATAGGGATGTTTTGTCCGAGATACCAGGAACAAGGGGAGGTAACAAACAGAGGTCATGAAATACGTAAGGTTGTGTGTGTGTTGTGTATTCCAGTTGTTTGCCTCAGCCTGTAAATGGCAGGGTACTTGGCCTTAACCCTTTGTCCAGCCGAGGGGGCAGCGAAATGTCCCGCTGCTGACTGAGCTGAGTCCACTGTAATGGTCATACTTGTAAAAAGAAAAGGAGTACTTGTGGCACCTTAGAGACTAACCAATTTATTTGAGCATGAGCTTTCGTGAGCTACAGCTCACTTCATCGGATGCATACCGTGGAAACTGCAGCAGACTTTATATACACACAGAGAATATGAAACAATACCTCCTCCCACCCCACTGTCCTGCTGGAAATGGCCCAACCTGATGATCACTTTAGATAAGCTATTACCAGCAGGACAGTGGGGTGGGAGGAGGTATTGTTTCATATTCTCTGTGTGTATATAAAGTCTGCTGCAGTTTCCATGGTATGCATCCGATGAAGTGAGCTGTAGCTCACGAAAGCTCATGCTCAAATAAATTGGTTAGTCTCTAAGGTGCCACAAGTACTCCTTTTCTTTTTGCGAATACAGACTAACACGGCTGCTACTCTGAAACCTGTCATACTTGTGTTACTGTATCTGTAACCACGGAGCCAGGGCACTAGGACCATGCTCTGTTTACAATCAACTTGGTCGAGCACCCTTGCCACTGAACTGTGCCTGTGGTCTTTCTTTATGAGTAACATCAAGGTCTGCTGAATTAACATGCTGTACTATCTACTAATAACATCGAAGCTTGAGGGACAGAAGCACTGAGCAGCCTGAACAGCGTTGGGCTGGGTAAGACTATTGAGGTCGGCTGAATCAGCTCTCTGCGCAGAGCTGGACAGCCCGTGGAAAGGACATACACACATGCAAGCTAACTGACAACACCAGCAGGCACTGTACACCATGTGTTGTAAACTAATAAAGATGAATCTCATTCAGAAATAAAAGGGTTTTATTCAGTTATGAAAACAGCACCTGACAAACAGTCCAAAGAACATACTAGTAAATACATTTTAACTTAATTTTTTTTGGCACCTGTGATGGGGTGGGGAGATCCCATCCAGTACGGGATGAGTTCACCCCGTCCTTCGACCTGCCCTCTGTCTCTAGGCAGTGAGACCTAAGGGGTAAAGTCAATAGAGTTGCCCTGATCTGCAAGACTGTAAGGCCCAATGGCTGGAGTCTATGTAATCACCCTGATCCATAGGGTGTTAGGGTCTCGTGACCTACGTCAATGCCCTTCTCTGTAGGGCAGCAAGGGCTAGCAGAGATATCCTGGGTCTTCAGGGCAGTAAGGCCTGGCTGGCGGCCAGAGTCCATAGAGATTCCCCAGGTCCTCAGGGCAGTAAGGCCTGGTGACCCATTGGGGTATGTGGACCACAATCAGGGGGGAGGTGTGGCAGCCAGAGTAGGGGAACCTGGGCCCTGCCTGCTCCACCAGGTCCCAGCCCAGGGCCCTGTCAGTGGGGAGGGTGCCTGCCACTGAGTCAGCAGGGATCCGTCTGCAATACGCTGACTAGCATTGGGACAATGGCTATTCCCCCGGCTGCTTCCCACTGTGATATCTGTGGTAGTGGTCTGTGCAACTTCGGGGTCTCTGGGTTCCTCAGCCAGCGCAACTCCCTGTAACTCAGACCTCCCTGGGGCGTCCACAGGCAGCTGAGCATCTGCTTGGGTCTCAGTGCCTCTGGCTTCCTCGGTCCGGGGTTCCAACTCCCAGGTGGGAGCCTACAAGGAACATCCTTCCTCTCCAGTGGTTAGCCCAGACTGAGCTGGGCTGCTCACTCTTATACTGGTGGTACATCTGGAGCATGCCCAACAGGGACATGAGGGCATGACTTCTTCCACCCACAGCGAGGAGTTAACTCTTCCCCATCCAGTGCAGGGTGAGTTCACCCTGTCACAGCACCTTAATAAATAAACAAGGGAAAGGAACAGTGTAGGTACACATCCATCAACCATGGCTCTCGCAGGTCAGAGTATGTGCAGCTGCGGTTGTCCATGCTTTCTCCCACGGTGGAGTGGTAGGCGGAGGCATACTGACCCTGAGACCATGTAGAATGCTGAGTGTGTAGGGAAGGGCTAAGCTGCCATTCTCTACCAAGTGTGATGGAAGTCGGGCCCACAATTTTTGAACCTGGAGGTCCACAAGGGTCTGCTGCATTGCATTTGCTGTCGGAGAAGCCCCATTATGTCCTGGTGCATCTCCTTCTCCTGGGCCCCTCTCCTCTCTGCTCTTTCCTTCTCCAGACTTTCTGCAATGTTCACCCTCCAGGCCCTCTGTTCAAGGGCTGATGCAGCTCCCTCTTGCAGGATCTCAAAGAACATGTCCTCCTAAGTCCCCTTTTTTCTCCTCCTTATCCAGGTGAGTCATTCTGCTGATGTGGAGGAGGAACCCCTCAATGCCACAACTGCAGATAAATCACACAGATTTATGTTCAGCATAGTATGAACAGAAAGCAAAACTTAAGATTCATAAATCCCCCCTTCTCTTGCTCCCCTAAAGTGTTAAATAAGACATGCTTATTGGTATTGCTGCTTTGGAGTGCTTGATCATGACACTACTCACAGCTCTAGACATGGTGAGTATGACCTGCCACCAGTGGTGAAAAAATGGTGAGGGAATTGCAGGGATGCACACAATGGAGTATAGGACATTGGCACCATTTTCCACAGGTGGGAATGGAGGTGGGAGCTGTCACCTCCCTCCTGAGGGTAACACAGGCAGAGAAAGCATAGCTGCTGCTGGTGTACCAAGGCCACCCGGCCCTGTGTGCTGCTAGCCTGTGACGGTGACTGCTGAAGTTATCGCTGACTGTAGTGGGAAAAACAACGAGGAGTCCTTGTGGCACTTTAGAGACTAACAAATTTATTTGGGCATAAGCTTTCATAGAACCCACTTCATCAGATGCATGGAGTGGAAAATACAGGAGCAGGTATAAATACATGAAAGGATGGGAATTGCCTTACCAAGTGTGAGGTCAGTCTAACGAGACAATTAAATTAACAGCAGGATACCAAGGGAAGAAAAATAACTTATGAAGTGGTGATGAGAGTGGCTCATTTCAGACAGTTGACAAGAAGGTGTGAGTAACAGTAGGGGGAAATTAGTATTGGGGAAATTAGGTTTAGGTTTTGTAATCACCCAACCACTCCCAGGCTTTATTCCGGCCTAATCTGACGGTGTCCAGTTTGCAAATTAATTCCAGTTCTGCAGTTTCATGTTGGAATCTGTTTTTGAAGGTTTCTTTTTGAAGAATCACCACTTTTAGGTCTGTTACTGAGTGACCAGAGAGACTGAAGTGTTCTCCTACTGGTTTTTGAATGTTGATTCCTGATGTCAGATTTGTGTCCATTTATTTTTTTGTCTCGAGACTGTCTGGTTTGGCCAATGTACATGGCAGAGGGGCATTGCTGGCACATGATGGCATATATCACATTGGTAGATGTGCAGGTGAACAAGGCCCTCATGGGGTGGCTGATGTGATTAGGTCCTATGATGGTGTCCCTTGAATAGATATGCAGACAGAGTTGGCACTGGGGTTTGTTGCAGGGTTCCTGGGTTGGTGTTTTTGTTGTGTGGTGTGTGATTGCTGGTGAGTATTTTCTTCAGGTTGGGGGGTTGTCTGTAAGCAAGGACTGGCCTGTCTCCCAAGGTCTGTGAGAGTGAGGGATCATCCTTCAGGATAGGTTGTAGATCCTTGATGATGCGCTGGAGAGGTTTTAGTTGAGGGCTCAAGGTGACGGCTAGTGGCGTTCTGTTACTTTCTTTCTGGGGCCTGTCTTGTAGTAGGTGACTTCTGGGTACCCTTCTGGCTCTGTCAATCTGTTTCTTCACTTCAGCAGGTGGGTACTGTAGTTTTAAGAACGCTTGATAGAGATCCTGTAGGTGTTTGTCTCTGTATGAGGGATTGGAGCAAATGAGGTTGTATCTTAGAGCTTGGCTGTAGACAATTGATCGTGTGATGTGGTCTGGATGAAAGCTGGAGGCATGTAGGTAAGTATAGCAGTCAGTAAGTTTCTGGTATAGGGTGGTGTTTATGTGACCATCGCTTATTAGCACTGTAGTGTCTAGGAAGTGGACCTCTTGTGTGGACTGGTCCAGGCTGAGGTTGTTGGTGGGATGGAAACTGTGGAAATCTTGGTGGAATTCCTCAAGGACCTCCTTCCCATGGGTCCAGATGATGATGTCATCAATGCAGCGCAAGTGGAGTAGGGGCATAGGGGGATGAGAGCTGAGTTGTTCTAAGTCAGCCATAAAAAATTTGGCATACTGTGGGGCCATGCAGGTACCCATAGCAGGCCGCTGGCTTGAAGGTATACATTGTCCCCAAATCTGAAATAGTTGTGGGTGAGGACAGACAGACTCCAGTGTGAAACTGCAGAACTGGAAGTAATTTGCAAACTGGACACCATCAGATTAGGCCGGAATAAAGACTGGGAGTGGTTGGGTGATTACAAAACCTAAACCTAATTTCCCCAATACTAATTTCCCCCTACTGTTACTCACACCTTCTTGTCAACTGTCTGAAATGGGCCACTCTCATTACCACTTCAAAAATTATTTTTCCTCCCTTGGTATCCTGCTGTTAATTTAATTGTCTCGTTAGACTGACCTCACACTTGGTAAGGCAACTCCCATCCTTTCATGTATTTATATCTGCTCCTGTACTTTCCACTCCATGCATCTGATGAAGTAGGTTCTAGTCCATGAAAGCTTATGCCCAAATAAATTTGTTAGTCTCTAAGGTGCCACAAGGACTCCTCGTTGTTTTTGCTGATACAGACTAACACGGCTACCACTCTGAAACCTGTAGTAGGAAAGTGTTCTACTGCGGAGGAAGAAATAGGCTGCCATCCCTAGAAACATTCGGGAGAATATTGCAGGTACCTGCATAGAAGTTTCATTGAGATCTTTCAGGAGGATTCAAGGGACATCCCTGTATCCATAAACAAACTGCTCTGCATTCCTCCGCCCGCCTACACCTAACTCTAGAGGGGAATGAAAAGCAGATAAGAACTTTACTTTTCTTTGTTGTACCACTACTTCTTCTAGTGTGAGTTAATTAATGAAAATTGGCTGTCAGTGTCCTGCGAAGCTGGGGGTACCATCCCTGTAATAAGAAATTTATTTACACACT
The DNA here is from genome assembly GCF_965140285.1 of Lepidochelys kempii. NCBI lineage: Eukaryota > Metazoa > Chordata > Testudines > Cheloniidae > Lepidochelys > Lepidochelys kempii. Next base: position 8,936,762 of record NC_136402.1, on the reverse strand, counting down.
TACCCAAGGTTCCTTCCCCTGGTTCAGTCTCACTTGTATTTGATGGGCTGGACTGCAGTGCCGTCAAAAACAGGTCCTGGCTCGCTGCACAGCAGGATCCCCTCAATCGCCTGTGCCCCATACCCTTCTTCATCCACCTTCTCCTCCTTGCTGTTCACAGCAGGGGCCTGTGCCTCAGGCTTCTTGGAGGTAGCCACGGTGCTGTGTGTGCAGGGGTGTTGGGGTCTCGCCCACCACCATGCAGCTCTTGTAAAAGTGGCTGGTCCCTGTCCTTCCCCTTTTCCTGCATCTCCCAAGCAATCTGCTCATAGACGTTGACGTTTCTACAGTTGGTTCAGAGATGGACCAGCACCGCCTCTTCTCCCCACAGGCCAGGAGATCCAATATCTCCTGTCTACTCCAGGCAGGAGACCCCCTGCAGCATGTAGCTGGCATGGGCAGCTGGGCAGTTGTACACAGTGGAGAGCTGCTAGGCGCTTGCCAAGCTGGACAATCAGAAAAAGACATTTCAAAAATTTGCAGGGGTTTTAAAGGGGTGGGGGTGCTTTCCAGTTTACGTTACCCCTGCGCAGTGGAGGTCACGATTGTGACCAGAGCAGTCAGTGTCAGGCATTGTGGAACAGTGGATGGAGGACTGTTAGGGTCAACACAGATAACACATTGTCCACACTTATGCTGCGTCAACGTCTGCACATCAGCCATGTCTCAACGCCACTTGGGGAGGTGGTATTACTGTGTCAGTTTAATGGGACACTTACATTGGTGGGAGACAACTTAAAGTGTTGACAGGCGTACAATTAGGTTGATGCAAGGTGGCTTACGTTGACCTAACTTTGTAGTGTAGACCAGGCTTCAGACAAGAAATGTAAATTAAGTATTGTATGTTTCATGGTAAGCCCCCTATCACCAGTCTGGATTGAATGCAATTGAAGGATTGTATGAATTTTTAAGAAGAAACTAAATGGGAAGAAAAAAGCAGCTGTGGGGTGAGTGTGTGGAGACTGACACCCTAGCTGGAGGTGGTTTATGAAAGGGTTTACAGGAAGGATAAGCAGTGAGTGTGTGTGTGTGTTGGGGAAAGACGGAGATGATGACAGACACATCTGTAGGTATATATCTTATGTTCTTATACATTTCTTATGTTCTTATGAATCTTATGTTCCTATAAATTCATAGAGGATAGGTCCATCAATGGCTATTAGCCAGGATGGGTAGGAATGATGTCCCTAGCCTCTGTTTGCCAGAAGCTGGGAATGGGTGACATGGGATGGGTCACTTGTTGATCACCTGTTCTGTTCATTCCCTCTGGGGCACCTCGCATTGGCCACTGTCAGAAGACAGGATACTGGGCTAGATGGACCTTTGGTCTGACCCAGTAGGGCCGTTCTTATGTTATTATCTACAGCTTACAGGAAGGGTAACAGCGGGGTGGATGTGGAGACGGAGACAGTTATGGTGATGGACACCCTATCTGTAGGTATACATCAAAGATTTACTGGAAAGAAAGAAAACACCCTCGCACCTTCATTGGGGGAATAACAGGACAGTGCTTTTGCTTCATGGAAAAGGGGTCTTAGCCAGGCTTGGCTGAAAACTCCGAAGAGAACTTCGGGTGAGATACATGTTTTTGGACAAAAGAGTAATGTATTAGTTAAATATAGTCTCTAGAAAGCATGTTATGATTTTGTTTTACGTATCACCATTTGTTTCCAATATTCGTACTCAGTGTCACTTACATCTCTGTTCTTTGATAATAAACTTACCCTTGTTTTCACTATAAATGTGTCGAAGTGCTGGTCCTCAGCTGACTCTGGTGTTGTGTGGCAAATCGCCGGCACTACTACGATGGGTCTCGCTCTTTCTCTTCTTGCGGGGGGGGGGTGTTCAGGGCACCATTTCTTACCCCTCACCTGGGGTATTGGAGGAGGGGAGTGGAGAGGGTGGGAACCGGACCCGCCCCCTACTCTGGGTCCCAGCCCAGGGGCCCTAGGGATAGCGGTAAACCGCTTGAATTAGCAGTTCCTTCCCCTGGGCTACTTCCTTCTCCTGTCCTTCAGCTTGTGGGGCTTCCTGCCCTCCCTCTGCACAAACCAGGTGTCCCTTTACCGAGGGTCTTGGTCTTCTTAGCCCACCGCAGCACTTCTCCAAACTGTCCTCTGCTTCCCTCCAAACTGCTCTCTGCTCCACCGCCAACCCACTCTGCTTCAACTCCTCCAAACTGCCCTCTGCTCCACCGCCAACCCACTCTGCTTCAACTCCTCCAAACTGCCCTCTGCTCCACCGCCAATCCACTCTGCTTCAACTCCTCCAAACTGCTCTCTGCTCCACCGCCAACCCACTCTGCTTCAACTCCTCCAAACTGCCCTCTGCTCCACCGCCAACCCACTCTGCTTCAACTCCTCCAAACTGCCCTCTGCTCCACCGCCAATCCACTCTGCTTCAACTCCTCCAAACTGCTCTCTACTCCACCGCCAACCCACTCTGCTTCAACTCCTCCAAACTGCCCTCTGCTCCACCGCCAATCCACTCTGCTTCAACTCCTCCAAACTGCTCTCTGCTCCACCGCCAACCCACTCTGCTTCAACTCCTCCAAACTGCCCTCTGCTCCACCGCCAACCCACTCTGCTTCAACTCCTCCAAACTGCCCTCTGCTCCACCGCCAATCCACTCTGCTTCAACTCCTCCAAACTGCTCTCTACTCCACCGCCAACCCACTCTGCTTCAACTCCTCCAAACTGCCCTCTGCTCCAACGCCAATCCACTCTGCTTCAATTCCTCCAAACTGCTCTCTGCTGCACCGCCAACCCACTCTGCTTCAACTCCTCCAAACTGCCCTCTGCTCCACCGCCAATCCACTCTGCTTCAACTCCTCCAAACTGCCCTCTGCTCCACCGACAATCCACTCTGCTTCAACTCCTCCAAACTGCCCTCTGCTCCACCGCCAACCCACTCTGCTTCAACTCCTCCAAACTGCTCTTTGCTCCACCGCCAATCCACTCTGCTTCAACTCCTCCAAACTGCTCTCTTCTCCACCGCCAACCCACTCTGCTTCAACTCCTCCAAACTGCTCTCTGCTGCACCGCCAACCCACTCTGCTTCAACTCCTCCAAACTGCTCTCTGCTCCAACGCCAATCCACTCTGCTTCAACTCCTCCAAACTGCCCTCTGCTCCACTGCCAATCCACTCTGCTTCAACTCCTCCAAACTACCCTCTGCTCCACCGCCAACCCACTCTGCTTCAACTCCTCCAAACTGCCCTCTGCTCCACCGCCAATCCACTCTGTTTCAACTCCTCCATTCTGCTCTCTGCTCCACCGCCAATCCACTCTGCTTCAACTCCTCCAAACTGCCCTCTGCTCCACCGCCAATCCACTCTGCTTCAACTCCTCCAAACTGCTCTCCGCTCCACCGCCAATCCACTCTGCTTCAACTCCTCCAGACTGCTCTCTGCTCCACCGCCAATCCACTCTGCTTCAAATCCTCCATTCTGCTCTCTGCTCCACCGCCAATCCACTCTGCTTCAACGCCTCCAAACTGCCCTCTGCTCCACCGCCAATCCACTCTGGTTCAACTCCTCCAAACTGCCCTCTGCTCCAACGCCAATCCACTCTGCTTCAACTCCTCCAAACTGCCCTCTACTCCACCGCCAATCCACTCTGCTTCAACTCCTCCAAACTGCCCTCTGCTCCACCGCCAATTCACTCTGCTTCAACTCCTCCAAACTGCTCTCTGCTCCACCGCCAATCCACTCTGCTTCAACTCCTCCAAACTGCCCTCTACTCCACCGCCAATCCACTCTGCTTCAACTCCTCCAAACTGCTCTCTGCTCCACCGCCAATCCACTCTGCTTCAACTCCTCCAGACTGCTCTCTGCTCCAACGCCAATCCACTCTGCTTCAACTCCTCCAAACTGCCCTCTGCACCAACGCCAATCCACTCTGCTTCAACTCCTCCAAACTGCCCTCTGCTCCACTGCCAATCCACTCTGCTTCAACTCCTCCAAACTGCCCTCTGCTCCACCGCCAATCCACTCTGCTTCAACTCCTCCAAACTGCCCTCTGCTCCAACGCCAATCCACTCTGCTTCAACTCCTCCAAACTGCTCTCTTCTCCACCGCCAATCCACTCTGCTTCAACTCCTCCAAACTGCCCTCTGCACCAACGCCAATCCACTCTGCTTCAACTCCTCCAAACTGCTCTCTGCTCCACCGCCAACCCACTCTGCTTCAACTCCTCCAAACTGCCCTCTGCTCCACCGCCAATCCACTCTGCTTCAACTCCTCCAAACTGCTCTCTGCTCCACCGCCAACCCACTCTGCTTCAACTCCTCCAAACTGCTCTCTGCTCCACCGCCAATCCACTCTGCTTCAACTCCTCCAAACTGCCCTCTGCTCCAACGCCAACCCACTCTGCTTCAACTCCTCCAAACTGCCCTCTGCTCCAACGCCAATCCACTCTGCTTCAACTCCTCCAAACTGCCCTCTGCTCCAACGCCAACCCACTCTGCTTCAACTCCTCCACACTGCTCTCTGCTCCACTGCCAATCCACTCTGCTTCAACTCCTCCAAACTGCTCTCTGCTGCACCGCCAACCCACTCTGCTTCAACTCCTCCAAACTGCTCTCTGCTGCACCGCCAACCCACTCTGCTTCAACTCCTCCAAACTGCTCTCTGCTGCACCGCCAACCCACTCTGCTTCAACTCCTCCAAACTGCTCTCTGCTCCACCGCCAATCCACTCTGCTTCAACTCCTCCAAACTGCCCTCTGCTCCACCGCCAATCCACTCTGCTTCAACTCCTCAAAACTGCCCTCTGCTCCAACGCCAATCCACTCTGCTTCAACTCCTCCAAACTGCTCTCTGCTCCACCGCCAATCCACTCTGCTTCAACTCCTCCAAACTGCCCTCTGCTCCACCGACAATCCACTCTGCTTCAACTCCTCCAAACTGCCCTCTGCTCCAACGCCAATCCACTCTGCTTCAACTCCTCCAAACTGCCCTCTGCTCCACTGCCAATCCACTCTGCTTCAACTCCTCCAAACTGCTCTTTGCTCCACCGCCAATCCACTCTGCTTCAACTCCTCCAAACTGCTCTCTGCTCCAACGCCAACCCACTCTGCTTCAACTCCTCCAAACTGCCCTCTGCTCCACCGCCAACCCACTCTGCTTCTACTCCTCAAAACTGCCCTCTGCTCCACCGCCAATCCACTCTGCTTCAACTCCTCCAAACTGCTCTCTGCTCCAAAGCCAATCCACTCTGCTTCAACTCCTCCAAACTGCCCTCTGCTCCACCGACAATCCACTCTGCTTCAACTCCTCCAAACTGCCCCCTGCTCCACCGCCAATCCACTCTGCTTCAACTCCTCCAAACTGCCCCCTGCTCCACCGCCAATCCACTCTGCTTCAACTCCTCCAAACTGCCCCCTGCTCCACCGCCAATCCACTCTGCTTCAACTCCTCCAAACTGCTCTCTGCTGCACCGCCAACCCACTCTGCTTCAACTCCTCCAAACTGCCCTCTGCTCCAACACCAATCCACTCTGCTTCAACTCCTCCAAACGGCTCTCTTCTCCACCGCCAACCCACTCTGCTTCAACTCCTCCAAACTGCTCTCTGCTCCACCGCCAATCCACTGTGCTTCAACTCCTCCAAACTGCCCTCTACTCCACCGAGAATCCACTCTGCTTCAACTCCTCCAAACTGCCCTCTGCTCCAACGCCAATCCACTCTGCTTCAATTCCTCCAAACTGCTCTCTGCTGCACCGCCAACCCACTCTGCTTCAACTCCTCCAAATTGCCCTCTGCTCCACCGCCAATCCACTCTGCTTCAACTCCTCCAAACTGCTCTCTGCTGCACCGCCAACCCACTCTGCTTCAACTCCTCCAAACTGCCCTCTGCTCCAACACCAATCCACTCTGCTTCAACTCCTCCAAACGGCTCTCTTCTCCACCGCCAACCCACTCTGCTTCAACTCCTCCAAACTGCTCTCTGCTCCACCGCCAATCCACTGTGCTTCAACTCCTCCAAACTGCCCTCTACTCCACCGACAATCCACTCTGCTTCAACTCCTCCAAACTGCCCTCTGCTCCAACGCCAATCCACTCTGCTTCAATTCCTCCAAACTGCTCTCTGCTGCACCGCCAACCCACTCTGCTTCAACTCCTCCAAACTGCCCTCTGCTCCACTGCCAATCCACTCTGTTTCAACTCCTCCAAACTGCTCTCTGCTCCAACGCCAATCCACTCTGCTTCAACTCCTCCAAACTGCTCTCTGCTCCAACGCCAATCCACTGTGCTTCAAGTCCTCCAAACTGCCCTCTACTCCACCGACAATCCACTCTGCTTCAACTCCTCCAAACTGCCCTCTGCTCCAACGCTAATCCACTCTGCTTCAATTCCTCCAAACTGCTCTCTGCTCCACCGCCAATCCACTCCGCTTCAACTCCTCCAAACTGCCCTCTGCTCCACCGCCAAACCACTCTGGTTCAACTCCTCCAAACTGCCCTCTGCTCCACCGCCAATCCACTCTGCTTCAACTCCTCCAAACTGCCCTCTGCTCCACCGCCAAACCAGTCTGCTTCAACTCCTCCAAACTGCTCTCTGCTCCACCGCCAACCCACTCTGCTTCAACTCCTCCAAACTGCCCTCTGCTCCAACACCAATCCACTCTGCTTCAACTCCTCCAAACTGCCCTCTGCTCCAACACCAATCCACTCTGCTTCAACTCCTCCAAACTGCTCTCTGCTCCACCGCCAATCCACTCTTCTCCACCGCCAACCCACTCTGCTTCAACTCCTCCAAACTGCCCTCTACTCCACCGCCAACCCACTCTGCTTCAACTCCTCCAAACTGCCCTCTGCTCCAACGCCAATCCACTCTGCTTCAATTCCTCCAAACTGCTCTCTGCTGCACCGCCAACCCACTCTGCTTCAACTCCTCCAAACTGCCCTCTGCTCCACCGCCAATCCACTCTGCTTCAACTCCTCCAAACTGCCCTCTGCTCCACCGACAATCCACTCTGCTTCAACTCCTCCAAACTGCCCTCTGCTCCACCGCCAACCCACTCTGCTTCAACTCCTCCAAACTGCTCTTTGCTCCACCGCCAATCCACTCTGCTTCAACTCCTCCAAACTGCTCTCTTCTCCACCGCCAACCCACTCTGCTTCAACTCCTCCAAACTGCTCTCTGCTGCACCGCCAACCCACTCTGCTTCAACTCCTCCAAACTGCTCTCTGCTCCAACGCCAATCCACTCTGCTTCAACTCCTCCAAACTGCCCTCTGCTCCACTGCCAATCCACTCTGCTTCAACTCCTCCAAACTACCCTCTGCTCCACCGCCAATCCACTCTGTTTCAACTCCTCCATTCTGCTCTCTGCTCCACCGCCAATCCACTCTGCTTCAACTCCTCCAAACTGCCCTCTGCTCCACCGCCAATCCACTCTGCTTCAACTCCTCCAAACTGCTCTCCGCTCCACCGCCAATCCACTCTGCTTCAACTCCTCCAGACTGCTCTCTGCTCCACCGCCAATCCACTCTGCTTCAAATCCTCCATTCTGCTCTCTGCTCCACCGCCAATCCACTCTGCTTCAACGCCTCCAAACTGCCCTCTGCTCCACCGCCAATCCACTCTGGTTCAACTCCTCCAAACTGCCCTCTGCTCCAACGCCAATCCACTCTGCTTCAACTCCTCCAAACTGCCCTCTACTCCACCGCCAATCCACTCTGCTTCAACTCCTCCAAACTGCCCTCTGCTCCACCGCCAATTCACTCTGCTTCAACTCCTCCAAACTGCTCTCTGCTCCACCGCCAATCCACTCTGCTTCAACTCCTCCAAACTGCCCTCTACTCCACCGCCAATCCACTCTGCTTCAACTCCTCCAAACTGCTCTCTGCTCCACCGCCAATCCACTCTGCTTCAACTCCTCCAGACTGCTCTCTGCTCCAACGCCAATCCACTCTGCTTCAACTCCTCCAAACTGCCCTCTGCACCAACGCCAATCCACTCTGCTTCAACTCCTCCAAACTGCCCTCTGCTCCACTGCCAATCCACTCTGCTTCAACTCCTCCAAACTGCCCTCTGCTCCACCGCCAATCCACTCTGCTTCAACTCCTCCAAACTGCCCTCTGCTCCAACGCCAATCCACTCTGCTTCAACTCCTCCAAACTGCTCTCTTCTCCACCGCCAATCCACTCTGCTTCAACTCCTCCAAACTGCCCTCTGCACCAACGCCAATCCACTCTGCTTCAACTCCTCCAAACTGCTCTCTGCTCCACCGCCAACCCACTCTGCTTCAACTCCTCCAAACTGCCCTCTGCTCCACCGCCAATCCACTCTGCTTCAACTCCTCCAAACTGCTCTCTGCTCCACCGCCAACCCACTCTGCTTCAACTCCTCCAAACTGCTCTCTGCTCCACCGCCAATCCACTCTGCTTCAACTCCTCCAAACTGCCCTCTGCTCCAACGCCAACCCACTCTGCTTCAACTCCTCCAAACTGCCCTCTGCTCCAACGCCAATCCACTCTGCTTCAACTCCTCCAAACTGCCCTCTGCTCCAACGCCAACCCACTCTGCTTCAACTCCTCCACACTGCTCTCTGCTCCACCGCCAATCCACTCTGCTTCAACTCCTCCAAACTGCTCTCTGCTGCACCGCCAACCCACTCTGCTTCAACTCCTCCAAACTGCTCTCTGCTGCACCGCCAACCCACTCTGCTTCAACTCCTCCAAACTGCTCTCTGCTGCACCGCCAACCCACTCTGCTTCAACTCCTCCAAACTGCTCTCTGCTCCACCGCCAATCCACTCTGCTTCAACTCCTCCAAACTGCCCTCTGCTCCACCGCCAATCCACTCTGCTTCAACTCCTCAAAACTGCCCTCTGCTCCAACGCCAATCCACTCTGCTTCAACTCCTCCAAACTGCTCTCTGCTCCACCGCCAATCCACTCTGCTTCAACTCCTCCAAACTGCCCTCTGCTCCACCGACAATCCACTCTGCTTCAACTCCTCCAAACTGCCCTCTGCTCCAACGCCAATCCACTCTGCTTCAACTCCTCCAAACTGCCCTCTGCTCCACTGCCAATCCACTCTGCTTCAACTCCTCCAAACTGCTCTTTGCTCCACCGCCAATCCACTCTGCTTCAACTCCTCCAAACTGCTCTCTGCTCCACCGCCAACCCACTCTGCTTCAACTCCTCCAAACTGCCCTCTGCTCCACCGCCAACCCACTCTGCTTCTACTCCTCAAAACTGCCCTCTGCTCCACCGCCAATCCACTCTGCTTCAACTCCTCCAAACTGCTCTCTGCTCCAAAGCCAATCCACTCTGCTTCAACTCCTCCAAACTGCCCTCTGCTCCACCGACAATCCACTCTGCTTCAACTCCTCCAAACTGCCCCCTGCTCCACCGCCAATCCACTCTGCTTCAACTCCTCCAAACTGCCCCCTGCTCCACCGCCAATCCACTCTGCTTCAACTCCTCCAAACTGCCCCCTGCTCCACCGCCAATCCACTCTGCTTCAACTCCTCCAAACTGCTCTCTGCTGCACCGCCAACCCACTCTGCTTCAACTCCTCCAAACTGCCCTCTGCTCCAACACCAATCCACTCTGCTTCAACTCCTCCAAACGGCTCTCTTCTCCACCGCCAACCCACTCTGCTTCAACTCCTCCAAACTGCTCTCTGCTCCACCGCCAATCCACTGTGCTTCAACTCCTCCAAACTGCCCTCTACTCCACCGAGAATCCACTCTGCTTCAACTCCTCCAAACTGCCCTCTGCTCCAACGCCAATCCACTCTGCTTCAATTCCTCCAAACTGCTCTCTGCTGCACCGCCAACCCACTCTGCTTCAACTCCTCCAAATTGCCCTCTGCTCCACCGCCAATCCACTCTGCTTCAACTCCTCCAAACTGCTCTCTGCTGCACCGCCAACCCACTCTGCTTCAACTCCTCCAAACTGCCCTCTGCTCCAACACCAATCCACTCTGCTTCAACTCCTCCAAACGGCTCTCTTCTCCACCGCCAACCCACTCTGCTTCAACTCCTCCAAACTGCTCTCTGCTCCACCGCCAATCCACTGTGCTTCAACTCCTCCAAACTGCCCTCTACTCCACCGACAATCCACTCTGCTTCAACTCCTCCAAACTGCCCTCTGCTCCAACGCCAATCCACTCTGCTTCAATTCCTCCAAACTGCTCTCTGCTGCACCGCCAACCCACTCTGCTTCAACTCCTCCAAACTGCCCTCTGCTCCACTGCCAATCCACTCTGTTTCAACTCCTCCAAACTGCTCTCTGCTCCAACGCCAATCCACTGTGCTTCAAGTCCTCCAAACTGCCCTCTACTCCACCGACAATCCACTCTGCTTCAACTCCTCCAAACTGCCCTCTGCTCCAACGCTAATCCACTCTGCTTCAATTCCTCCAAACTGCTCTCTGCTCCACCGCCAATCCACTCCGCTTCAACTCCTCCAAACTGCCCTCTGCTCCACCGCCAAACCACTCTGGTTCAACTCCTCCAAACTGCCCTCTGCTCCACCGCCAATCCACTCTGCTTCAACTCCTCCAAACTGCCCTCTGCTCCACCGCCAAACCAGTCTGCTTCAACTCCTCCAAACTGCTCTCTGCTCCACCGCCAACCCACTCTGCTTCAACTCCTCCAAACTGCCCTCTGCTCCAACACCAATCCACTCTGCTTCAACTCCTCCAAACTGCCCTCTGCTCCAACACCAATCCACTCTGCTTCAACTCCTCCAAACTGCTCTCTGCTCCACCGCCAATCCACTCTTCTCCAACACCAATCCACTCTGCTTCAACTCCTCCAAACTGCCCTCTGCTCCAATGCCAATCCACTCTGCTTCAACTCCTCCAAACTGCTCTCTGCTCCACCGCCAATCCACTCTGCTTCAACTCCTCCAAACTGCTCTCTGCTGCACCGCCAACCCACTCTGCTTCAACTCCTCCAAACTGCTCTCTGCTGCACCGCCAACCCACTCTGCTTCAACTCCTCCAAACTGCTCTCTGCTGCACCGCCAACCCACTCTGCTTCAACTCCTCCAAACTGCTCTCTGCTCCACCGCCAATCCACTCTGCTTCAACTCCTCCAAACTGCCCTCTGCTCCACCGCCAATCCACTCTGCTTCAACTCCTCAAAACTGCCCTCTGCTCCAACGCCAATCCACTCTGCTTCAACTCCTCCAAACTGCTCTCTGCTCCACCGCCAATCCACTCTGCTTCAACTCCTCCAAACTGCCCTCTGCTCCACCGACAATCCACTCTGCTTCAACTCCTCCAAACTGCCCTCTGCTCCAACGCCAATCCACTCTGCTTCAACTCCTCCAAACTGCCCTCTGCTCCACTGCCAATCCACTCTGCTTCAACTCCTCCAAACTGCTCTTTGCTCCACCGCCAATCCACTCTGCTTCAACTCCTCCAAACTGCTCTCTGCTCCACCGCCAACCCACTCTGCTTCAACTCCTCCAAACTGCCCTCTGCTCCACCGCCAACCCACTCTGCTTCTACTCCTCAAAACTGCCCTCTGCTCCACCGCCAATCCACTCTGCTTCAACTCCTCCAAACTGCTCTCTGCTCCAAAGCCAATCCACTCTGCTTCAACTCCTCCAAACTGCCCTCTGCTCCACCGACAATCCACTCTGCTTCAACTCCTCCAAACTGCCCCCTGCTCCACCGCCAATCCACTCTGCTTCAACTCCTCCAAACTGCCCCCTGCTCCACCGCCAATCCACTCTGCTTCAACTCCTCCAAACTGCCCCCTGCTCCACCGCCAATCCACTCTGCTTCAACTCCTCCAAACTGCTCTCTGCTGCACCGCCAACCCACTCTGCTTCAACTCCTCCAAACTGCCCTCTGCTCCAACACCAATCCACTCTGCTTCAACTCCTCCAAACGGCTCTCTTCTCCACCGCCAACCCACTCTGCTTCAACTCCTCCAAACTGCTCTCTGCTCCACCGCCAATCCACTGTGCTTCAACTCCTCCAAACTGCCCTCTACTCCACCGAGAATCCACTCTGCTTCAACTCCTCCAAACTGCCCTCTGCTCCAACGCCAATCCACTCTGCTTCAATTCCTCCAAACTGCTCTCTGCTGCACCGCCAACCCACTCTGCTTCAACTCCTCCAAATTGCCCTCTGCTCCACCGCCAATCCACTCTGCTTCAACTCCTCCAAACTGCTCTCTGCTGCACCGCCAACCCACTCTGCTTCAACTCCTCCAAACTGCCCTCTGCTCCAACACCAATCCACTCTGCTTCAACTCCTCCAAACGGCTCTCTTCTCCACCGCCAACCCACTCTGCTTCAACTCCTCCAAACTGCTCTCTGCTCCACCGCCAATCCACTGTGCTTCAACTCCTCCAAACTGCCCTCTACTCCACCGACAATCCACTCTGCTTCAACTCCTCCAAACTGCCCTCTGCTCCAACGCCAATCCACTCTGCTTCAATTCCTCCAAACTGCTCTCTGCTGCACCGCCAACCCACTCTGCTTCAACTCCTCCAAACTGCCCTCTGCTCCACTGCCAATCCACTCTGTTTCAACTCCTCCAAACTGCTCTCTGCTCCAACGCCAATCCACTCTGCTTCAACTCCTCCAAACTGCTCTCTGCTCCAACGCCAATCCACTGTGCTTCAAGTCCTCCAAACTGCCCTCTACTCCACCGACAATCCACTCTGCTTCAACTCCTCCAAACTGCCCTCTGCTCCAACGCTAATCCACTCTGCTTCAATTCCTCCAAACTGCTCTCTGCTCCACCGCCAATCCACTCCGCTTCAACTCCTCCAAACTGCCCTCTGCTCCACCGCCAAACCACTCTGGTTCAACTCCTCCAAACTGCCCTCTGCTCCACCGCCAATCCACTCTGCTTCAACTCCTCCAAACTGCCCTCTGCTCCACCGCCAAACCAGTCTGCTTCAACTCCTCCAAACTGCTCTCTGCTCCACCGCCAACCCACTCTGCTTCAACTCCTCCAAACTGCCCTCTGCTCCAACACCAATCCACTCTGCTTCAACTCCTCCAAACTGCCCTCTGCTCCAACACCAATCCACTCTGCTTCAACTCCTCCAAACTGCTCTCTGCTCCACCGCCAATCCACTCTTCTCCAACACCAATCCACTCTGCTTCAACTCCTCCAAACTGCCCTCTGCTCCAATGCCAATCCACTCTGCTTCAACTCCTCCAAACTGCTCTCTGCTCCAACGCCAACCCACTCTGCTTCAACTCCCAGACGATGCTATGGAGGGCTGGACCTTAGTCCAGGGGAAGCGAGGCAAGCGGAAGGCTCGAGCTCTGCTGCACCCATCCGATGCGGAGGCCCGCCGGAAGACCAGGAAGGGAGGCACTGATACTGAGCCTTCCGCTATGCCCACGAGTAAGATCCATCCGCCCGTGTCAGGACGGGAAGACAAAACAGCACTGGAAGGTAGAATCTCCCCTCCACGGGAGACCCTCCCCTCTGAGACCCCTGAGGAAGCCCCTTCTGCCCGAATATCACCTGAACCCCCCACGAACCCCGAAGCAACCGTCATAGCGGGCGCCAGAGGGGAGACCCCCCGGGGTGGCAGAAGATGACCTCTCCTCCATGTATGAGGAGATCGAGGCCCTAGGTTTGACCCTGGTCACCCAGGGAGAGAATGACCTACTGCTGGCTGGCCTCGATCTGGGCTACCTCACCCCAGTCCCCCTTTCCCCATGCTCCCTCCCCTTAACCGCCTTCCTGCGCGGGGACCCTACAGAAGGTGGTCCACCACCTGATGCCATGGCTGCCAAATCCACCACAGAGCCTGCGCCTAGCATCACTGGGAGCTCCCTCCCCACCCCCTTAACCATTGAATCTGTTCGGGAGGCACCACCTCTCAGCTGCTTGCCTCCTGAAGCCCAGGGCCTCGCCTCTGCCCCCGCCCCCACCCGCACCCCCATCCCGTCCCTGCCCAATCCACCTCCTTCTGCAATTGACACCCCTAGGGTTATTTCTTTCCCGTTTTTGCAGATCCCCCCCAGGGAGCAGCCTTTGCGTTTTCCTGCCGCGACCCATTAGGAGCTGCAATTTTCCCTCCGCCATCCCCTTCTACCCCAAGGCTTGAGACAGACCTAATAACGTTAGCCTGTCAGACGCCCCGTCGGTGGTCTGCACCCTGCCTGCCCACCTCAGCAGACCACGAGGCTGCACCAAGAGCCCCACCAGGGAATAACCCGGAAATCGCAGCCCCACCCCCCCATGAGCTGCGAAAAGCGTTGCGAGAGTTTATAGAAGACATCTGTGGCTCCTGCAACAGGGTACAGCTGGCTCTCCAGCTATGGGGGGACTTTGATCAAATCCTCCAGGCCACAAGGGTCCTTATAAAGGAGGGTAAAGGGAAAGGAAGGCACGGTGCTGTGGCCTACGGGCGGGCCCGCAGCTTCCGTGACGATTTACTCACTTACGGGATGGGTCACGGATTGTTGCACGACCTGCCGGGGGCTGCGAACACCCCCGCCAAAAAGGAACCCCCACCCCTCCAGCCCTCCGCATGACGCCCCTCATTATTGCAACTTTGAACACCAGGGGCTGTAGGATGGCTCTCCGCAGGTCCCAGGTGCTCTCTTACCTTCGGGAAGGGGGGTACTCTGTGGTTTTCCTGCAGGAGACCCATACGGATCCGACCGCGGAGGACAGCTGGCGGCTGGAGTGGGGGGATGGGGTCTACTTCAGCCACTTCACGATTCGACAAGCTGGAGTGGCGACCCTGTTCTCCCCCAACCTACGGCCTGAGGTGCTAGGGGTCATTGAGGCCGTGCCGGGCCACCTGCTGCATCTCCAAGTCCGTATGGAGGAACTCGTGGTCAACCTCATTAACATCTATGCCCCGACAATGAGCCCGAAGCGGCCGCAATTCTATCAGCGGGTGTCCGACTTCCTCAGCACCCTAGATTCTCACGAGTGCTTAGTCCTGGGACGGGATTTTAACACCACCCGCGAGGAACAGGACCGCTCAGGGGCCGAGCTGAGCCCGGCCGTGGCGAACATTCTCCGAGAAATAGTCAAACATCACTCCCTAGTAGACGTCTGGTGTGACCATCACCCAGATGACACTTCCACGTTCACCTTTGTCAGAGTGGAGGCCCATCGGTCACACCACTCTCGGTTGGACCGTATTTATTTATCCCGTTTCCATCTTTCACAGGCCCACTCCTCCAACTTTCGGCCAGCCCCATTTTCTGACCATCATCTAGCCACTATAACAGCCTCCCTCCGTGCAGAGAGGCCGGGGCCAACCTATTGGCACTTTAACAACAGCCTGTTGGAGGATGAGGGCTTCGTGATGTCCTTCCGGGAGTTTTGGCTGGCCTGGCGAGAGCAGCGGCGTGCCTTTCCCTCGGCGCGGTGATGGTGGGATCTAGGGAAGGTGCACGCCAAGCTCTTCTGCCGTGACTACACCCGGGGCACCAGCCGACAGAGAAATGCAGCGATAGAGCAGTTGGAATGGGAGGTCTTAGAGATGAAGAGGCGTCTGGCTGCCAGCCCCGAGGACCCGTTCCTCTGCGGAGCGTGCCAGGAGAAGCGGGAGGAGCTCCGGGCCCTCGAGGACCATCGGGCCCGAGATGCCTTTGTTAGATCCCGCATCCACCTCCTTTGGGAGATGGATCGCGGCTCCCGTTTCTTCTATGCCCTGGAGAAAACGAGGGGGGCCAAGAAACACGTCACCTGCCTTCTAGCAGAAGACGGCGCCCCCCTCATGGATCCGGTGGAGATGTGTGGGAGGGCCCGTGACTTCTACACAAGCCTTTTCTCCCCAGATCCGACCGATCCTGGAGGTTGCAGGGTGCTCTGGGAGGAACTCCCCACGGTCTGCGTGGGCGACCGAGACCGACTAGAGCTGCCTCTCACCCTGGCCGAGTTCTCGGAAGCCCTCCATCGCATGCCCACCAATAAATCTCCGGGCATGGACAGGCTGACCGTTGAGTTCTACCGCGCGTTCTGGGACATCCTTGGCCCAGACCTAGCCACTGTCTGGGCCGAGTCTTTGCAGGGCGGGGTCCTCCCTCTTTCGTGCAGGTGAGCAGTGCTCACCTTGTTGCCAAAGAAGGGAGACCTCCGCGATTTACGAAACTGGTGTCCCGTCTCACTCCTTAGCACGGACTACAAAATCGTAGCGAAAGCAATCTCGCTGCGGCTAGGGTCCGTGATGGCGGACATGATCCACCCAGACCAGACCTATACTGTCCCGGGTCGCAGCATTTTTGATGACCTATTTCTAGTCTGAGATCTTTTGGAACTCGGGCGTAGAGATGGTCTGTCGTTCGCCCTCCTGTCTCTTGATCAGGAGAAGGCGTTCGATAGAGTGGACCATGGGTACCTCCTGAACACTCTGCAGGCGTTTGGATTCGGACCTCAGTTTGTGAGTTTTCTCCAGGTGCTGTGCGCCTCCGCGGAGTGTTTGGTTAGGCTCAACTGGGCCCTGACCAAACCGGTCAGCTTCGGGCGAGGAGTACGGCAGCGGTGCCCCCTCTCGGGCCAGCTGTACGCTCTGGTGATCGAGCGCTTCCTCTGTCTCCTCCGCAGGAGGTTGACGGGGTTGGTGCTGCGGGAGGCGGAGCTGCGGCTGGTCCTGTTGGCGTACGCCGATGACGTGCTCCTCATGGCCCAGGACCCAGGTGACTTGGCGCGGGTAGAGGCTTGCCAGGCCATCTATTCAGCAGCCTCCTCCGCCTGAGTCAACTGGGTCAAGAGCTCTGGCTTGGCGGTGGAGGACTGGCGGCAGGTGAGCTCCCTCCCACCCACGCTTCAGACCATCCAGTGGAGCGCTGGTCCACTGCTCTACCTAGGCGTTTACCTTTCTGCCACGCACCCTTCTCCGCCGGAGAACTGG